>NC_056630.2:215782405-216426710 GCF_002870075.4 Lactuca sativa
CTAATTACTTGTTCACATGGATGTGTGAGTCATGTAAAGGACTAAGGGATCGAGTACACATTCTTGTGCACTGGTCAGGTCCACCACAAAAGATCGATAAGATTATTCGTCATAATTTACTAAAGCTCAGCAAATATGGTTATACTTACAAGCTTAAGTGTAATTCTGAGACATTGGAAAAAGGTTCCAATGTATGGCAGAGCGAATAAGAAGAATCAATCTAGGCAGAAGGATAAAAGTTTCTCAAATCTGAAAAGATGGGAGAGTACTTTAGTATCAGTTTTTATGATCATCTTAATGATTTAGAGACCTTATCACAATTCATCCTCTAAGTGCCTTCTTATAGCTAAGAAGAGGAGCTATGAATTGTTGAAGTGGTTAAATCAAGAAGATGAGTCATACTTCGTTCCAATACAAGTCTTAGAGTAATACTCCAAGATCGTAACTTGAGTGACATGTCTTAAAGAAGGTTTAAAACACTTGTCAAATGTAAGAGTAAAAGTTTCCTACTCTTGTACATTTGAAATTGGTAAGTTGTGATGTTTTGGATAAAACAAAGACCAACTTAGGCCAATTTTGTGAAAGTGTTTGTCTTGATTAGAATCCACACTACCTCTTCAATATTTGACAAGAGAGTCTTATATGTCAAGAGGACAGTGGGAGTCTTAAAGGTACTTGAAAGTCTCAAGAACTAATCAAGAATAAAACTTGAAGTTCTTCACTAGCACACGACTTGAGGTTTATAACCTATCGTGTTTACATATTCTGTGCCCATTCCAATTAAAGTTGGCTTTGCATATGAGTTCTTAGAGTTCTCAATTGGTTGCACAACAACGTGGAAGCAATGGCAGCCCTTGAGCTGCCAGGTGGCAAGAAATTAAGATTGCACAAGTTCAATCCATATGAGTTAGGATTTGTCACTAACCTAGTCTTGTGATTATGGTTTGACAAATTCACATGGATAGGAACACTTACACCATAAAATCTAAGTGTCATAAGTTTTCTCTTCGATTCATGAAAATGATGGTAAGGAAACTCTTTCACTAAGTAGATTTTAAGTAGATAGCAATTGTGATATTTGCAGTTCTCAAAGTCGTTAGTGGAGCATGCGTGGTTAACCGGCACACTAACATTGACTTATGAGAAATGGCAAAAGGTCTAAACAATTGAGACTATGATTACGGCATCCCTTCTCATAGTTCTTAAAAATTGTTTAGACGCACCTGTGAGCTATCTAAGATAAGGTGTATGATTACGATAAAGTTTTATCAAAGCAATCTAGTATCATAAATCTAAAATTTGGTAAGAAAGTCAATAAAGTATTGATTTCAAGAAGTCGAGCTGATTTATAAGTACATGTTAAAGCTAGTGGGAGCATAAGTGTTATGCTAATAATCATCATGTTAGTGGAAGCATGATAATTATGATAAGTATTGCAAGTTAGCAATGTTAATTATAGAAAACAAAAGGTTTCAGTTGGATAAAAGTTGTTTTGCTATAATTAAGGGAGAGGAAATTATACTTCATCTCAAATCTAAAAGCTTAGATTGAGGTTTTAATCGTATTTAGTCAAGAATATATATGAATTTCATGTTGGAATGGCTCAACATCAGGAAATTCTATATATGGGTTCATTATTTGCGTTCTAAAATTCAATTATGATTACGGCATCCCTTTTCATAATCTGAATTATGAGAACTTGGCAAATAGAAATGGAAATATTATAGCAAAAGACTGGTTTAGTCTTTATGTGAGACATCATGAATCGTGTCCCATATACTTCAGATATAGGATCGATTACATGTGCTATATTCATCCTTTCTAAAAAATTTCCAAATGCCCGGGGCATTAAGAAGGGAAAAGGTCTAGAATTGGATATGACTAAAATGATTAAGCAATTGTTGAGGACAATCTAAGGTTTACCAAGGATTGGTTGCTCAAGGACAGTTGGAAGTATAGTGTTGACTTTGGAAGGACCATATTGACATAGTCTGAAAAGAGGGAACTCTTGTTCGGAAGTGATAGTCAAAATGGAATATGGAAATGGTTCAAAGTTAGAAAGCATTCAATCTGTAAGATTAGGAAACTTAATGCAAGAAGCATGTTTCTAAGGAGTTGATCTCCGTTGGAATACTCTATAATGATTGTTGCCAAGTCTTTGTGAATTTGTGCATAATCATTACAAGAGGATCAATGCATATAAGTTTAGAATCTAACAGATTTCAGTAAATGACATGAATTTGAAAAATTTTGCATTTGCAGTAAGGGTTTGGGACTGTGAAAAGATGATCATTGGAGTTATGCTCAATTGATCTATTTCACAAAGTAAAGATCATAGACAAACATAGTATGCATACTTTGTGTATGGCATGACTAGTGTTTAGAAAACATAGTGTACATGCTTGGAGCATGGTACAACTAGTGTTTTAATTCAAGTATAAAGTTGATAAAACCGAAACAATGAATAATGAGTAATCAATATGGTGATAAATAAAAGTGTTTGTTTATATTCATAGGGTTTGATACAATATCTGATTCATTTATTTTTGTGTTTCACTTTGCATGTTTTGACTTCCAGAATAAACTAGTTTATTCTTCCGGAATGACTAAGTTATTCAAACCATCCACAGCCGGTCATATGTTGGAAGTAGATATGAATCAAGACTGTCATGGGTTGGCTTGTAGAGGTCTAAGATGTTGGACAAATGGCTACAGCACTCATGAGTGCTCATAAGTTCTGAGTTTTGGATTCAATCCGCGCTCATTGGAATCACTTCATGGATTTTATCACGAGTGATCATGAGACGATAATATCTTATATTCTTCAAACCTAGAGATATGAGTTGTTACTATGATTTGGTTGTACATTGATTGCACGAAAACGCATTCAGTAACTCGGTGTTATAAAACATGCCTTTGTGTATGATTCAACAAGTAGCAGAACAAGCCATATGAGTTGAAGTTTATCCATTCCATTTACTTTCGGGATAAAAGCGATATATGTGGGCCCCTCGATGATTTAATGATGACACATGTGAGTGCTTGGCCAAGCCAGGACTGATTTGATTTGTTCAATTAGTCAGTCGTCATGAATCGGAAATCGGGAAACAACAAATGGACAGAGAGAATGATTATAATCCATGTCTCAGTCCATATGATATCTAGAATGGAGGAATATATGATCCCTTATCTAATGGACAAGTTCGTTGACAAGATCAGAGTTCGACAGCGGCTTTAAGAGCTACGATTGCCAGTTAGGTTTTGAAGTCATACTCAATAATAGTTTTAGACTTATCCAAGTGGGAGACTGTTGGATTAATGTCTAAGTCCATAACTATATTTGGTATGTACTTGACCCGACCCGGCATGGTCTATTTGGGTTGCACTTCACCGACACAATTTATATGTATAGTCTTTTGAGAATAGTATATTTATGATTTATATTAATATATTATAAGTTCTAATATATTAATATGGAATCATATTATTTAATTAGTATTGATCAAGACTTAATTTAGAATTAATTAAGTGATCAAAATGAACTAATTAAATATGGACTCTTATATATATGGAACGGGCCAAGTTCATTTAGGTTGGGCTAAGCTTTCATGGATAGTCCATGGAGTGTTTAACCCATGGATCATATGAAATGAAAGGTCATGGGTTTAACCCTAGTTTCCATACTATATAAAGATGTCCATGGTTGGTGAAATCGGTACTAGTGTGGTACACTAAGAAGGGCTAGCCGATTTCACTAGAGAGAACCAAGTATCCATATTCTCTAAAGTTTTCCAAGGTGTTTTGGTGATTTGTGATTCCACTTGAGGCTTCCACACTATTGGGGTTAAGCTCTTAAAGCTTGAAGACATCAAGCTACATCAAAAGGTATGTCATCTAATTAGAACTTTGTAGTATAAGAACTTCATAATATGCTAGTTAGGATTAAAGACTTTGAAAGTTATTATTTACATGTATGATAGAGAAAACATAGATCCAAGGTTGGGTTGCATGTACACCATAGGAGTGTTAGAATGCTCAAAACCCAACATACATAGCTGTCCGGGTTTATCCATTGTGTTCAATTTCCTCCAGAGACTTTTATGGTTATAGTATTAATGTATACTTAGGTTTTATTTTATCCAGACTGCTTTAGTCTCATTGTATTTATAGTTGCATATCATGTATGATTAGAAATGCCAGTTCACTATAAACAAAGCTCTTATACCAATCTATCACACACCCGAACTAGACGGCGGAAACGTCCGGGGGCTTTGGGTGACTTCATTGTTGTAGTATCACCACATAGTATATAATTGAAACATAACATCATCATCATCACACATGTAGCATAACAACATTCATGGTTTACATCGAGTATTGTATTTGAATATTACATGCCAAAATAGTCTAAGTATGATGAAACAAAATATAACAAAATATAACAAAATATCCATGGATTCTTTCAGCCCAACCTGCTCAACAATTTCCTGAGAATACAAGTTAATTTAAAAAGGTCAACATAAAAATGTTGGTGAGTTCATAAGCATGTTTGAGAAAAATGATTTGTATTACTTTGTATACACTAGAATATCCGATATTTTCTGAAAAACAGTTTGATATGTTTGTGTCCGATCTTGTATTTGATGAGAATAAATCTCTTGATCGTTTAGATCTTTCACAGGTAAATTAATAAAGAGCAAACAACTCAATCAAACACAACAATCAACACAATATTGAATCAATATTAAAGAACTTCCACTGTAGAGGCGAGCTAGGGTTTACAATACTTTGATCAGAAAATAATTCAAGCGTTAGTGACAAAGGATGCATGCATGCACCTTAAATACTAAAACCCTAGAATAATAAAATACACGGTTGGACAGGCCCAAACCGGCTACAAAACTAGGCTAAAAACCGAGCCCATGACGCAACACTATACAACCCAACAGTATTAATGCATGTGTGTTAATGTTTGTGAGAGTATAGAGAGAATAATCCCAGACAACTCGATGTTATCTGCTTATGAGAATGCTAGAATCTCAACACCCGTGTTTGAGTACCAGCACGAGTATAATACCGTGTTATCCACAAGATCATACATACACACATAGATCTACACAAAACAACTTGTATTCTCCCCAAAACATAGTAAAAACCGAAAATAGGGGGTATGAACTCACTTTGGGTTTTTGTTTTCAGTCTTTGATGAAGGTTGAGAAGGATTTCGGCCCTAGAAATCTTCTTCAGAGAGGAGATATTCGAATTCTAAGAAGTTTTAAGAGCATGATCATGAACACATGTGTTCATGAGGATGGATCTATAATAAAATGAAATATCACTTTGAGTTTACATGATCTTACCTAACTATGAAGCTTGAAGAGATTTTCCTTGAGACACACACAAATTCTAGGAAGAATAAAGGAGGTTTCTTTGAGTGTTCTTAAAGAGAAATGTTTGAGTGGATTTGAGAGTAAAATGAAGGTGGTGGTGGGTTGTTTTGGGCTGAGAATAAGAAAAAGATGGAGGAAAGAGAGAGATGACAAGATTGTTGCATGGAAACATGAGATTTCCTAGAGACATGGTGTATAATTTGCTTAGTTATCCATTAAACAATAATTAGGTGGCAATACCCTAATTATCATCTTGTTATTTTTTTTATTTTTTTTAAACAAAACCGAGAATAGAGAGAGAAGGAAAAGAGAAGGAAGATTTTGGGCCATTTTTTAGTGTATTTGAAATTTGAGGCCTAACTTGAGAGTTTTCAGCCCATTGGGCCCATTTATGGGTTTACGGCCCAAAATAATAAAGGAAATTTGAGTTTTCAGCCCAATGAAGCCCAAGACATTAGTTCACAACCTAACAGGGCTTATGAAACCATTTACGGCCCAATAAGGCCCATGATTACAAGTTGAGTCATTCTAGGCCCACATGACCCAAAATACTGCAGTTTCATGAATGTGGGTCCAATTTAAGCCCAATTAGGTTCCGTTGACCCAAAATAGCCAAATTGAAAGTTTACTGGTCCATTAGGTCTAGTAAGAGGATCCTAGTCCATACTAAGTTTGAATCGGGTTATTAGGGTTTCAAACCCATAATTGATTATCTGAGTTGTATTGAATTAAATTTTGGACTTCACTCATGAGTTTTGATTCAAATGAATGTTTTTGATTGAGCATAGAACATGATATCCACTTAGATTACAAGTCTTATAAGAGTTGATGGTTACATGAAAATAAAATTTCCTAGCTAAAAATGCTAGTTGTGACACAATTGGCCCGGAAACTTTGACTGTAGTTTCAGGTCTTATAAGTGTCAATTAAGGTGTTATCCACTTAGATTATAAGTCTTATAAGAGTCAATTAAGGCTTTATCCACTTTCGTATCTGGAGAGGGAACTGTTGCAATAGATTTAAAGCAATGAAAGACGCATGCTTTTCGTGTTATAGGCATGTCGAATTGAGAATCCTTCGTGTTTTCCAAATCAAAAGAAATAACTGGCTCCAACTAGTGAACACTTGGGAATTCGACAACCTCATGCAACAGTCGCTCCATCATCCACAATAAAAAGAGCGTTTTTCTACTCTCCAAAGCATCGTAAGCTTCTTTTTCTTTTGTTTCCTTCTCTTCGGCTTCTCTGGGAATGCAAGCATTTTCGTTTAGCTCATGATCGCAAGCCTTTCGCTTCAGTTGGTCTTCTTCATTCTCTTCTTCTTCTTCATCAACATCACCTATTGGTTCTTTCCCTTTTGAAACCGAAGCTACATTACCCTTCGGTTCGTTTTTGTTTTTAGGCATTTCCCCCGTCTTAGTAGCTTGATCTTCTCCCCCTTGTTTCGGAGGTACAGGGGCCTTAAAAACACCTTTAATTCTGTTAAGAAGAGCGAGAGCAGGACAGAGCTTATATTTCCTGTGTCTGCGAATAGTGATGGTCAAAATAACATCATGGGCTTCAAGAAGATTGGAGAGCAACGAATTCACATCCCCCACATAGTTTTCCAGAACTGCTTTTTCGGCGTTAAGATCCTCGATTTCTTTGTTCGCATGCTTGAGTTTGACAGATTGAGTTTTGAGTTGAGTTGTACGAAGAGAAAGTTCGTCCATTATCTTAATTTTAATAGCTAGGTCTTCTTGGAACTTAGACATTTGTACGAATTTTGAAACGCTGTGTTGTCTGCGGTGATATATGTACGAAGTTGTTCCAGATTCGTCTGTTCAGTACGAAATGAAGTGCTCAATTTTGTAATCGCATCAGTTGCTTTTGAAGCATTCGATTCAGCTGCAGTGTTGAGTTCTGTTATAATAGACTTGGTTTCTGAGATTAGTTTTTTGACTTTTTCGATCACTTGTTGACATGAAAGAGTGGAGTCCTCAACAACCTTGTTTTCTTTGGCTAGATTGGTTGCATGTTCTTTCACAAGAGTATCGAGCATACTCTTAACCGCTGCTTCAGAATACACTTGGCTTGAGGAGAGATTAGAGGAGGCAAGGAGAGAGTCCAATTTTTCATTAAGTACACTGAGATGCCTTTGAGTCACAGGGGTGTCATCATCGCTTTCTCCTTGGATTGAGAATGGACTATAGTGAAAAGTGTCAAAGTCTAGTCCATCAGCACTGAGAGGGTCTTTGGAATCATCTTGAGGTTAAGGATAAATGGGAGGTGTGGTAGAAGTTGTTGCAAAACCCGAAGTCTTTGCCCCTGTCATTAACAAAAGGTTCGCCTTTAGTGGTAGTTATAGTGGTAGTGGCTTCAGTGAAGATATGGGATTGTAGAGGAATAGAAGTAGGTGGTTGACTAGAAACAAGAGGTGGGAAAGGTGCACTTTTGATAGGCATAAATGTGGTAGTAGGTGATGGTGGAGGGGATGGAATAGTGAAATTTACCTCTTGGTCATTTCGATTGACATCATCCTCAGATTTGCTTGGATGAGCATCATCAGATTCACTTTCACAAGAAGTTGAGGAAGGGATGCGAACCTTACGAACTGGTTTCTTGACTCGCTTTCGTTTTGCAGAAGACGGAGCAGGCTTGGAAGAATCGCCTTTTGTCTTTCTCTTTTTAGGACACTAAGTTAGAACAGATGGACCCTCTTTCGTTTGCTTCACATTTTCCCCTTTCTTGACCTTATCAGCTTCATCAAGAGTATGCTGCATCTCAAGAGTGATGACTCTGGGTCCTGAAACTTGAAGCTTCTTGTATATCCCAATGATTTTGCTTGCCCCAGACACACACCTCTACATGGATTCAAGAATTGACCCCACAAAGGAAAACTTGGAGGTATATGCAATAACGAAATTGGTAGTGTGAAACGTGGAAATTGGTGAAATCAAAGAGTCTGCCATGAAAGGAATGTTGAGTTTTTCAATCGCTCGCTGCACAACGATGGTCCGAAATCAAGCATAGGAAATCTCACGGTGTCGAGTAGTGGAATTAGTGCTTTGCACCAGCTGTGCACATAAAACAGAACCATAATCCAGGTTGATGCCGATATAGAGACAATATATGATCGTCACGAACAATTTACTCGCGCAATCAGACCCATTCACCCTTTTAGAAAAACCCTTAAAGAGTAGGGTAAATATGTCATTCCATTTAAGAGGGAGGTTAGGTTTTTAGAACTTGGAGATGGAGGGCATAAGTTCCTTGTACCCCATCTAATAAAACATCTCCACAATTTTAGTAGTAGAGATGGAATATGGGTTCACCATTGAATCGTCATAAGCAAGCCCTAGAAGAGAGCAAAACCTAGCCTTCGAAATTGAAGTCTTCTTCTCAAATATCTCAAAGGTAATCTGTTCCTCCTCTTTGATGTAGGCTACTGAAGAATAAGCTTTTGACTTTAACCTTGGTTAGAACAATGACTAGAGGTGAGTACTTTAAGCATTCGACAATCGATAACATGAACGCGTCATACTTAACTGAAGCCAAGTCGATAATCAAGTTTTTTTATGGTAAGGAGAGATGATTGAGCGGACTGTTCATGAGCTGACGAAGAAAGAGCCATTTTTTCTTGAGCGGAGAAGAAGATTAACAGTAAGCAGAAATTGTTGTTAGGGTTCTTGAGAATATTTTGAGAAGATGAGGAATAAATGATGAACTAAAATCCATTTTATATGATAACCTAGAAAACTGAAACGTTGGTTATGATATCACCTCTGAAAATTTGCCTAAACATGCGTGATGTGACAACTATTCCCCATGAAAAGGTGCCAGGCGGCGTGATGAGTGGAAACAGTTCAAATTCCACACGCCTAAATACTAAGTATTATCCCAAAAAAGTAGCTTCATCAATGTCCCCAATGATTCAAATTATTTTCGCGCTTTTTAAATAACTTTTAAATCTTCTTTCGCTTTAGAGAAGCATTCGTCATGGTGACATATTAAAACGAGCATCATTCATTTCTGCGAATTCAAAGAAACATGAGAACCACGAACTAGACTGTGGAAAATCATAAAGATCTTCGTGCAAGAGTGTGCCAAAGATAACGAAATAAATCAAAATTATGTGTGGGATTTTAGTGATGTCAAACAAGACATGAAACTGTAGATCTCAGGCACAAATCTCTTCCTTCAAAGTCAAGAGAGACTATGGAGTGTCTGTTTGGTTTCCCGTTGAATTTTGATCATTTTTTGTTAAGAAACAATGAAAGTCATTTTATAAAGTTAGGCAAGAAAGGTGGCTTCATCTTCAATCCAAATTACGTAACTTAACATAAGTACGAAAGTTAGATGAAATAATCGTGTGACCGGAGTAGTCAGTTGAACGAGTAGCTTTGAAATTATTTTAGTGACTAAACGAAAGTGTGATATCTCAAAAAAAATGAAACTGAATCTTATGGGAAGAAAATTCTTGGTATTAGAACAGTTCACAAAGATCTCGCAAAAAGAAAGAGAGATTTTGTGGTACAATCCACAAAGGTGGAGTTACATTAATTCCATGGTGAAAATCTAGAACTTTTTATCGATCACTGTCAATTCATGTAAGTGTGTTGAATTATGGGTTTCACTCAGATCGTGGTGAACGAAACTAAGATCATAAACTAAAATGTTTCGTAACCATCAACCTCAGTGGTATAGCTAAGAGACTCAAGGGTTACATTTATGAGTACAAAGACAAATTGAGAAGCGTTAAGGTGGCTAAAGAACCAAATGTACCTCTGCTAAACGAATTTGACCAAGCAGATAACTTTTAACTCGATGTGAGAAGAGTAAGTTAGCTCATGACTAATGTAAATTAGTCAGCCTAGTTTGGAAGAAACGACTGGTAGATTCAATTCATTAAGGCTTCATATAGATTCTGTTGAGGCTTTGGAGAACATGCAACAACATGCTTCTAGGGACACTTAGATAGTACAAAGATGTAGAAATTATATATGCCCCATCATTTGTTTTCGAAATCTAACCTACAATGCTACTCAAAAATGAAATTAATAGCACAAGAAAATATTTTTGTATTTTGAAATTTTCTGAAAGAGAAACAAGAATAGAAATAAAAATTTTTTGGATATGAAAGAGAAGACATAAAAAAATTAAATATGTTTATACAAAAAAAAAATCAGACCACGAGCGTTCGCCTTACAAAAATTTGAGGCGCGAGATAGGATGAGCGTTCGTCTCAATTCGTGTCCAAGAAACCAGAAACGAATTAGAGCGAGCGTTTGCACCAATTCGCATGGCTTATAATAAAAACGAAAGTGAAAGGATTACTGCGAAAGCGAAAGTAGTTTTGGAACTGATTCAGCTTCCATCATTCCTAGGCCTTGAAGTATTCTATTAAAGGTTGCCTCAGACAAGGCTTTCCAAAAATATCCTTGATTTGAGACTGGATTCACACGAGTGTTCCTCCAATTCACTCAAACCAAGGATCTGATACCAACTTGTAATATCCATAAATTTTACACCAAATTTAAACTTTTTCGATCATAAATAAAAATCAAATAGCATTGTTTACAAAAAAAAAATTCAAATTGTCCCAAAATCATAACATAAGGATGAGGAGCGGTACGGTCATGCCTTCGCCTTGCCATGATTTCTTGAAGTACCTGAAACAATAAACTGAAACTGTAAGCCCGAGGGCTTAGTGAGCTACCCCCAAAATACCAATACCACACTGAGAAATGCCATATTAGTAACAAACAATCAATCAACATGCATACTGGCCATCGACCTGACTAGACCGCCCTACTGGGCCTACAGTCCATCTGAATCTATCCCGAGCCTTCGCCATGACTGGTCCGCCACGTGGGCCTGTAGTCTCCCCGAACCGCTCATAGGGTATGTTGGCCTTCAACACAAAGCAGGACCGCCTCAACCCAAACACAAGCAAATAACCATGTGCGCATAACTATCATATACTGGCATATACAAACATCAAACATGTCTATCTCACTGATCATCAATCATAGAATTCTCTCATAACTAGAGTACCGACCTAGCAGGTCACTAACATACCAATCCTTATGGATCATAAGAGCATAACATACTGTCTACCCTGATTCCGATCTAACAGATCATAACCACATGTAGCATACCATAACAATAACAACTAAAGGGTCGGCCTTGGTGCCGTAGACCCTATCTATATAGTGAGGATAACTCACCATGAAAATGTCGGCTAGGAAGATAAACTCCAACTCTCGAATCACTTGACACAGGCTCCACCACCTATGATCATAGTACAATATACTCATAAGTCATTAACCTTATAAGGTACTCCATAACCCACCAGTCAACCCCTGGTCAAAGTCAAAGTCCTCAGTCAACGTCAACAGTCCATGTTGACCTTAACTCGTTGAGTACCCTCGGCTACTCTCCGAGTTCCTTGAAGAACTTTCCAACTCGCCGAGTCATCGGGGTGGCTCGTCAAGTTCCTTCGATTCCCGATCAAACTTTAAGGCCACCCGTCGAGTTTACTCCTTGCAACTAGACGGATACACACACATATATATCCTGGAGAAAACTCATCTGACTCGCCGATTTGTTCTTCAACTCATCGAGTTTATGGCAATCTTCATCGGACTCGCCGAGTTGTTCATCCAACTCGTCGATTTCACGACCATCTTCATGTGACTCGCCAAGTCAACCTTGCGACTCATCGAGTCCATTCAATCCTTTTTCCATGCAGACCTATTTTGAGCCATGCAGTAACTCTAAATCACAGATCCAAGCTTCTAAGGCATGCTTATCACATAAAGTTGCAAACTTTACATGCATGCATGGCTATAAAGGCTCTAAATGCCTATTTTAAGTTCTTAATGGAGCTTCATGCTCAAGAGGGACCTCAATCATGACCAAAACTGTAACTTTATGCTTCTAGAATCCAAGGAGGGTCCAGATCTGAAGTTACAACCTTAGATCTAGCCTATAGCTCATCTTACCAACTTAATATTTCACAAAAACCCTAAACTCAACCAATAAAAGAGATCTACAAGGAAAAATGGCGATTTGGGTACCTCTAGAAAATGATAACTGAGATAAGTGTTGATTCCCACACTCTACTTGCTCCAATCTCCTTCTCCTCCAAGCCTTCTCCCTCCAAGGATCCTCTTTTCAAGCTTCAAACACACAATGGGCACACACACATATTAGGGTTATAAAGGACTCTCTAGAACTGTAAAGAGGCCCAAGGGAGGCTAAGGTTCCTTTAAATAAGGTGCAAAACCCCGGGATTTAGGGTTTCATCTGCCAGCTCCTACTCGCCGAGTCCCAATATGGACTCGTCGAGTAGGTCACTTAACACGCGATCCCACCCTGTTGCTACTCGATGAGTAGGGCAACCAACTCGTCGAGTAGGGCTTAACCCAAGAAATCTTATTTAAAACTGTAACAACCCAAAATTTCATATCACTTCTTGTACCTCAACTTGTAATCCAATTCGATCAACCAAACGTCATTTTCAAATTCGTTTTCGATTTCGCCATTTTATTAAGTCATTAGTTATATCAATCTAAAATGACTTAATGGGTGTCTTAATACATTTAGAAATCATTTTAACACCCCACTTTAGTAATCGGAATAAGTATAGAATCGACCGTATCAAGTCACGACAATTTGGTCGGGTATGACCAAAAGCCTCACTTAACGTCGGTATCGGGGAGAATTCCGTCATGTCCAATTCCCGAACACTATATAAAGTGTTTTAAGACTTCATTTGAAGCCTTTGGCCAATTTCTCATTAAACTCTCACAACCTCTCTCCTCAAGCTAGAATTAAAGTCCAAATCTCAAATCTAAGGCTTCAAATCTCTAAGGTACTTTCCCTAGCTTGTATTGTAACCTTCTTAGCCTTCAAATTTGAGTTCAAAACATGGATTAAGACCATATTCATGAGTTTACGGCCATGGAGCCTTCATGGGCCGTAAACTCATATAGCATGGGTTTTTGAGCCCCAAATCCCTTCCTAAGCAATTTTGGACTTTAGTTATGGCTTAATGGCTTCATGGACAAGACTTTTATCATTTGAAACATGGATTTTTAGCCATTTGAAGGAGTTTACGGCCAAGGCATAAGATTGGGCCGTAAACTCATGTAAATGAGGTTTTCATGAACTTAAGCCCTTCCAAATCATAGTTGGGACTTAGATATGACATTAGGGCTTGCTAATCTAGACTTGGAACACTTTAAACATGATTTTTGGGTAATAAAAGTGAATTTACGGCCAAGACATACTCTTGGGCCGTAAACTCCTCTTAAATGGTGATTTAGTGCCTTAAAACATGTCAAAATGCTTTCAAACTCAACCAATGGCCTTGTGGTAAATCCTAGATTCATCTAAAAATGATTTGGAGACCTTAAACACAACATATACCCTACATAAGTGAGTTTACGGCCAAAGAACTCCTCCTAGGCCGTAAACTCCTATAAGTGTGGCTAATGATGTCTTAAACCACCCTAAAAGCTTGGAAAATTTTCTAGAATTGCATGTGAGTGTTTTAAACATCAAAAACTAATTTTTCAAGAGCCTAAGGAGAGTTTACGGCCATAGAACATGCCTCTAGGCCGTAAACTCCTAAAAGTTTGTTAAATGGTAACCTAAATTCATAACAATGCTTAGAAAATTAGTTAGAATCACATGTGATTGTCCTATATAGTTCAAATTAACCATTCTTGGCCATGGGTGAGTTTACGGCCGTAAACTCTAAGAGTGTGGCCGTAAACTCATGTTTTAAATGATGTAAATTCATTCCAAGTGTTCCAAGGCATTTTAGATAATCCATTCTAGCAATCCCCATGTCCATATAAGCCCTTAAACCATCAAAATCACACCAACATGAGTTTACGGCCGTAAACTCGTGTGTGGGTGAGTTTTATGGTTGTAAACTCATTTAAATGTTTACTTATGGAGAGTAAACCCAAGTCCCAAGTCCCTAGTGCCATTACAAGTCCGATGATGTCACCCGGGTCACTCCAAACGCTCATTTTGAGGTGTTTAACCTCGTTGGAGTGTAATGTTCCATATGATTAGTGAATGTATCCCTAATTGTATATATATGGACATTATTTCATTTTACATAGGGACGTCGTGAGTAAACAACCCCCGAATCAACGTCTAGTATCCAAAACCGACACATTCCCAAGTCCGGTGAGTTCATACCCCTACCCTTTTTCACTGTTTTTCACTGTTTTCAGGGGGGAACACAAGCAAAGTACAAGGGTTTTCTTGTACTCAAAACTTATTTTCATGTGTGTACTTCACATTTCATATGCTTTTAATATTGATTACACAACTGATAACGAGTTGAATACACAGATTACTTAAACATTTATTTGTGAAATGAGTTTTATAAACTGTTATGTTTTATATATTTCACAAATGGTTTCCACATTTTATCAGTTAAAAGCATGACTTATAACACATGAATAATATATTTTGTACATTGTCTTGTCCTCGGTAACATTCCACAGAGATACGTGAATGGAGGATTATCCTATTATTACTAGTAAATTTGTTATTCCGTATGATTGGAGACACGTCCTCGGCAAACACTCCACAAAGATACGCAAGTGGAGGACTACACCCGTAACTAGAATCTCTGGAATTTAGAGAGCGTGACTTGAGTGTATAGATCTATACGGGGCTGACTACCCAACACCTGGCTGCTACCTACAGCCGAATCAAAATGGTTCAAGGGTGACGAAAGTCATAAGGATTGTGGACTACTTATTGCCACAAGGCTGTGGACTACTTATTGCCACAGGTTCAGTCTTTAGTATGGTTATGGAACTCGCAACTAGGATAACAGAGATTTACTTATAGTAATAATGAACCACATACTACATTTTACAGATAACCAGGATTCAGTTTACATCTTTTACAAATGATAACCAACATTCAGGAAGGTATGGGACCTTCCTGGGAAATCTTGTACATAACCAGGTCTAACAGAATACATCTTTCACATTGAAAACCAACATACAGGAAAGCATGGGGCATTCCTGGGTAACATACACATAACCAGAAAAGTGTAACCAACTGAATAACATTACAATTTTTACAATAACTAACAATTCAGGAAAGTATGGGACCTTCCTGGGAATACACTGGTACATAAAAGGAATAGAACAATAAAATGGATAATCTAACTATACTTTAGTTTTGTGATACAACAACCAAATTTTAAGAAAATATGGGATTTTCTTGGCGTGTGTTACATTTTCAGAAATAGAAAGGAAACATAAACATTTTCACAAAACAAAACTACTTATGAACTCACCAGCGTTATGCTGATTTTCAAACTGCTTGTGTTCTCAGGTCAACGATAGTACAGGTACCCGAAGACTTACTTGGTTCAGGATCGTGTGCGTGCAAGACTCGTTCGTTTTGTTTATATCTATAATATGTATCACAACTGTATAAACTGTGTCTTTTGGAACAAATTGTAAAACTTTTGATATGTAATGTAATGTTTGTTTCACTTTACTTACTATGTACATTGGATTTGATACTCAGCGTGGAGTCAACCCCAGAAATGTTTCCGCCTTTGGTTTTCGGGGTGTGACAAAAACGATACCTGAGAATCGGGGCGTTATAAGGCAAGTGTGTGGTAATTTGATATTGTAATATTTACACTTATTTATGCTTTATTAAAATACATTTGAGCTATATTTTGGTGAAATTCAAAGATATTTGGTACTTATAATGTTTAAATTCTATTTTTTTTAGTAAAAAAGGGACACTCTCGAGAAAAAGGAGTTAAAATTGATGAAAGTTGGATACTTGGAGGAATAAAGCTGAAATTGAGAGAAAAAGGAAGAGAAAATCATGAAAAAGGAAGTTCCCACAACGTATGATTCTCACGGTGTGGCAAGAAGAATCTTCTTGAAACTCAACAAAAACCATTCTCACGATGTGACAAAATACTTGTCACGACATGACCACGTGCCAAGACCAGAATCTTCTACAACAAAGCACATATTACTTAGTGCATATGGTATTAGTATGACTCACACCACGTGGTACCTATTTACCACGTCGTGGAGACCAAATTTTGGAATATATATATATATATATATATATATATATATATATATATATATATATATATATATATATATATATATATATATATATATATATATATATATATCGAAATCAGAGGACCTGGAGCAGAGAGCTATGATTAAAAAGCGAAAAATAACCTTCTAATAACCCTTGCAAGGCAGAAGAAGATTAGTGAGCAAGAGAATAAGATATTGGAGCAAGATTTCACATCATTCATTCTGTTTTTCTAGAATTAATCATGTCTAGCTTAGTTTTTATATGATTGTGTGTTTTTCTTCTGTAATCATGAGCTAAATCCTTAGACTTTCATTTAGTAATGATGAACCCTAATACTATGTGTTAGTTTCTCTTTTCATGGATTTATTAAAGTTGGTTTAGATCATGTTAGATAAATCGATTCCTAGTATGCTAAGAGTTTCAATCTTTGTTGCTTAAATTTCCAAGTTTTGTGTGGTTGATTGATCACTTTGATTGCATTAACTTCTTTACGTAGTTGTTTATAAATCTTAAATTGCTAAAGCCAGTTATTGGCCAAATCCTAGTATAGGTAATAAATATAATTGTTTTAATTATGCTAGAGAACATAATAAGATCATAATTTGTGTTTTGGTTATTTTTCTAGATCATAGATAATTAATATTAGCATCTCCCAAAAATATTAATAATCAATTTAGTGTTCACTTGTGTAAGACCATTGCTTAGTAGTGTTGGATTAGGTGTCTAATCCCATAACTATAATTTTTATGTACTTGATTTGATAGTAGCATGGTCCTTTTGGGTTGCCTTCACACTGACAACTAGACATGATGACTAAATGAGAGAGATGCTAAGTTTATTATTTGGAATAATAAAATTGGCGCATAAAAATGATTTATTAATATATTATAAGAATAATATATTAAGTAGAAATCATATTATTAATTAGTATTTAATCAGAAATTAATTTGGAATTAATTTTGGGATTAAAGGAACTGATTAAAAGTGTAGGGGTTGTTTTGCAATTATTTAATACTTGTGGTTTTGGGCCATTGGATCACCATTATTAAAGAGGGCCGAAAATCCCAAGAAGGTTCTAGATATTTTTGTCCAAGCCCTAAGGTAAAGGAGTCCATGGACTTGCTTGGGCCCTAAGTTAAAGGATTAGGGTTTCTACCTCAAAACCCTAGCTAGCCTCAAGTATAAATAGAGCCCTTGGCCTATTGAATTTGTGCACCTCCAAAAAACCCGAGAAGAGACTATTTTTTTAGCAAGTGACTCCTCTCTCCTCTCTCTCTCTCTCTCATATTCATCCTCTTGCCTTAGTATGTTTGCGAGCCATTAGAGGTATTAATTTCGAAAATTTTAAATTAGATTAAAAACCCTAGTATTTTGAAATGTTTAAAATACACTCTTATACTATCTATCTATCTATATATATATATATATAAGTTTAATATTATATATGTATAAGAAAAGTCAGTCTTATCGTTAGTAGGCCTCATTCACGAAGTTGGTCTATAAGGGGTGTTTAAGGAAGCGGCCTACAAAATGACCGCCATTGGGTATCCATTCTTACCCACCGCACTCTTGACTAGTGAAGGTTCGTTATTTGAACAGATATGATAGGACATTAATTCCTCATTAATAAGTATAATGATAAATATAAGGTAAATAAATGTTTTTATAAATTCTCAAATCTTAGTTACTTTAGGAAAATGTGAATTTGATGCTAATCCATTAAATTGCAAAATGCACTTTGTCAAGTCGTTAGTGGAGCATGTGTGGTTAACCGACACACTAACTTGGACTAGCAAAGCGTGGAAATAGTAGCTCGTAAATTATCATTGATCAATGGAGCGTGTATGGTTAACCGACACATTGACTAGGTGGTAAATGACAACGAAAGTACCAAGCTAATTTGCATGGTTATTCACACCTTGTTTTTGATCCTCGGTATCCCAGTCAGAAACTTGAAGGGCATAATCGAGATTAAACATGTCATTGAATAGTTCAATGAATCTCAAAAGATCTAGGAATTTCATTTAATAAAGCCTATTTTATTATAATTTCATTTTTCGTGGTGAAATTGGTAAATCGTCATTTACCTACCTTCAAATAATTTACAATTGGATTACGGCATCCCTTTTCTGAATTGTGAATTATTGTGTTAGGTCTTAGCCTTATATTTCATTTGGGTGTTATATTAAGGATTTCCTATCTAATCAAAAACTTATCTTTCTTCTTTTTCAAATTTCTGGCCCAAACAACGCTCTTGGCTCAACCTCCAACAACAATAACTCCTCGAACCCACTCTCGCTCCTAAACATTTGTAGGAGGGTCATATTTGATGGATCCAATTTCAATGATTGGATCAGAAACATCATAATGGCCTTACGTTACGAGGATCAGGAACATATTCTCGACAAGGAACTCATCGAGATATATGAAGCCAATCTTACTCCCGAAGAAATGGTTCATTATAAGGCCAAATGCAAGGAAGCGACCAAAGTGTCGTGCATTATGGTGGCCATTATGACACCTGAGCTACTGTAACACCATGATTTTCAAAGCAAAATTTTTCATTTAAATAATCAATTTAATATTAAAACACTTGTTTAAAATCTTATTCATATTCGAATTACAAAACATAGTTCCATTTCCATTTGAATAGACAACCAGGATCCTCCAAAATACAACTCTTTCCTCGGTGTGTACAATCGAGCCGATGCCATTCCGCGTTACTGAAAGAACCTGAAACAACATAACATAAATACTGTAAGCACGAAGCTTAGTGAGTTCCCCAATATACACTTACGCACATACGCCTTTCCAGGCCCGACCTTCCGGTCCATGTGTCTTAGGGGACTTCCGTCCCTGCTGGGTAAACCTTCCGGCCTTACCCACGCCGACCTTCCGGTCCATCACACAACATATCGCCTTCCGGCCCATAACATATTGCCTTCCGGCCCATAATATAATCGCCTTCCGGCCCATAACATACATAGCACATATAACAATAACTTACCACATATAGCATACATATCACATATCATATCCGACCTTCCGGTCACACAGTCAACCCTTCCGGGTACAGTATAGTGAGAAGACTCACCTCGCGGACACTGGAAGATAGCAACTCCTGAAATCTCTTGCACTTGATCCTCCGAGCTACAAGCTCCCTGTCTCATCATATATCTCTTTTTAATACTTCTATCTTCCACGTTAACTGACCCTAAAACGTTACACACAGGTCAACTCTGGTCAACGGCCATCTCGACTGGACTCGGCGAGTACCCTGGCGACTCGGCGAGTCTAGTCGTCCTCACCAATTCCTGCATGATCCCTTTCTACTCGTCGAGTATCCCTCTTGACTCGACGAGGTCCTCGTGGAAGAATCGCGGGGCCACCCCGACTCTACTCGCCGAGCCTGAAGAACAAACTCGGCGAGTCCCAGTAAATCTTCAAGCTACTCGCCGAGTCTGATCATCCGACTCGGCGAGTCTACGCCATGCAGTCGATCGAACTGCTTCCTGAGATACATATATTCTCGAATATACAAACATGGGACCTTCTGGACCTCTAAGGGTCCTAATACAGGGTTATAAACGTTGAATAACAACACAACAATCCATCTAGACTCCAAATGGGTTCCATAAACCCTAAATCTATATACACATCAATCACAGGAGAATGTAATCCGAATTATTACCTGAATGATGTACCTTCCATGTCCCCAAACTTCAGAACTCGAACTCCCTGCAGTTCCTTTAGCTAAAACCCTTCTCCTCCTTGCACAACAATTCCTTCAAGGTCACCAATGGCCTTCAAGCTTGCTCTAGCCGCCCCAGTCGCCTAGGGTTCTCCCCAATCGATCAAAAGTCGTGAAATGACGGCATAATAACCCTTATATACGACCCAATACTGAACGGCTAGGGTTTCCGCTGAACAGCGTCGACTCGCCGAGTCCATATCTGGACTCGTCGAGTCCAGTCGTGAACCCGCGACCAAACCTGCGACCCTACTCGGCGAGTCTGGCTCCAACTCGTCGAGTCTCCCCTTTAAAACACCCCCAAAATGCAATTTAACAATACTTGAGATTTTGGGCTGTTACAATTCTCCCCCACTAGAATTAGACTTCGCCCTCGAAGTCTCACTCTGAAAATAGCTCTGGCTGCTGCTCCCGCATCTCACGTTTCGGCTTCCCTAGACACTACCGATCTCTTCCGAGGCCACTACTGAACCAATACCAGAGGTACCTCCTTGTTCCTCAGAACCTTGATATTCCGATCTCCGACGGCCACTGGCCTCTCGACGTAACACAGGCTCGCATCCACCTAATCGTTCTCTAGTAGAACCACTGCTGACTCATCCGCTATACACCTCTTCAATTGTGACACATACCAGTGTCATGGATCCGTCCCAATTCCGTTGACAGCTCCAAACGACAGGCCACCCTTCCTACCTTCGCACCTTCACGAAAAGACCCAACATACCGGGGCCCCCCATTTACCCCTCTTCCTAAATCGAAACACCCCGTCAGAAATACGAAGCCGCCGACCTGAATCACATGCTCGCAACGGCGTCTGCCTGCATAACTTTCCTGTTAACTCTAGACGATCACTAACTCCCTTTAACCTGCTGAGTCTGCTCTGGCAACTAAAGCACGAACTCTGAACTGCTCATCACTCTCTGTAATCGGAAATTACCCAAGATGCACTCTGCTCCAAATCTCAACGATCACTCAACCCATAAGGGTTAGGAAACCCTGAACCACCGGATCCCCGATCCAAGCCCACTTTGCCCATTCCGGACCGACTGAGAGATCCGTTCTCCCTCTCAGATCAACTCTCACAAGTTCCCTCTTGCCATCACATACACATACTGAACTAGTCCCAACACTCACAGGTTGAAAAACCTGATTCACTGATGATATCCTCGAACATCTCCCAAGACGAACCACTAATATCCGTCCTACACCCTGATCAGAATCACACTGAGAATTCAAGATTCTCTATTCCCTTGCATCCTTTCTGAGTCTCGTCAGTCATCCCAACCCGGATGGGTTCCTACTTCACTGCCGCAAACACGATGCTCGAAACCATACTTGAAATACTCTAACCATAACTCTGCTCTGCAGCTTTCACTTTCGTGAACTTGCACCCCTTCGGAGTTACACACCTTCCTCTTTTCCTTTTTCCAAGGAACCCTCTTGGCCATAATGCCACCCCAACCGGTGCCACGGTGCTCGCCCCAAGCGACACCACCCTTTTTGCGTAACCGCTATCCACATACTCTGGTTCTCATTGCAGGGGCTCTCAATCTCATGCACTCTCTCCACTCATCAAGATCACTGCCTCAGCTAAACAAGATCACCAATCCCGGGGCCCGACCTTCCAATGTAATCACATTGCACATACACCATCCGTAATCCCAAACTGATCCAGCAATACCAACAGAGCCTCCAGCATGACTGGACCGACTCTCATAACACATACCAGCCACTCGAGGCTATATCTCTGTGGGTCCGTACACCCAACTCTGCGAACCCTCAGGTTCGAACTCTGGGAACCTTCCGGTTCCAACTCTAGAAACATGCACAACATAAATCCCGTGGGATTAACGCAGTACAACCCATCACGTACCTCGACATACCAATGCTCTGATCGCATAACCCCGATTACTTACTCAAGCTTGATCCCGGCCTTCTCTCAGGCCTCCACAATCGAATGCCCTAGGTCTGTATCCCGCCCCGCATACCCGACACTCGCTCTCGTCGGCCCATACTCTGCGCTGACAAACACTGCTGAATCCCAACAGCTAGGCACCCTCACATACTCATCGATCTCCCGGAGAATTTTCTAATTCTCCCCCCCACTAAAGCACTGACTAACTGCCACCGATCGTCATTAACGACCTTACAGAACAATCCTGTATAAAGAGAACAATTACACACTGACTGCTTCCCACAAGCACAAGCAACCCTCAGCAAAACACACCTCCTCCCTGATCAACCCACTCACAAGAATCTAGTCCTTCAATCATCCACTCCACGACTGTAGATGCTACCCGACAATCAACCCAGTGCCGCATCTCCCCTAACAACCCCCACGAACGATAACCAAAGGAATCCTCGACAATAACCCATAACCAAACTCACAATCTGCCCAAAGGATGAACACCACATCGAAAACCGCACAAGACTACTGACACTAAAACACCAATTATAACCATACCCAACCATCAGGGAACAACGAATGCCAAAGCGAAAACCTGAAGTACCAAACCATAACCATGCCAGACCCGCGAAACAACGAATACCGCATCGAAATCCATACAAGATACCAGCACAAACCATACGCCAAATCCATGCAAGACAATTAAGACATCATGAAAGCATCATACCCGCAGCTGCCTCCGGCATTGCTCCGTCTCCCTCGGTCGCACGCAGATAAACGCGACCCTGAGCCCTCTGGGGCTCCGCTCCATCCTGTCCTCCTCAAATCCCGAATTGGCACTGACTATCAACAATCCCGTGCACAGTGCCTCTCCTTTCCGCACTTGCGGCATGCACCACCGGACCCGCAAGCTCCGATGTAACCCCTTCTTACTCGATCATCGACACCTATGGTCTCATGATTTCCTACTGCATCCCTATACTCCACTTATTACTACTCTTGACAATTCTTGCTTTCTTACATACTGTACCCGGTTCTCCCCCACTAGGGTTCGAACCAACACCAATCAGTATACAATCAACCCACGACTATCTTTTACCAGCGAAATCGTACCTGCCCCAGAAAAGTGCTGTGCAACACCCGATAGTCCCTCCCCTTATGAAGTCAATCAATCCCCTATACTCTGAACCTCTAGCTAACTCTCCAAGAACTTCTCATCACGGCTGCCTCTAATCGTTCCAAATCCCATACTGATCTAATACTAAGCACCTGCACTGCTCGATAACATATCTGGCTCGCAGACTGCACCGCAGCATCATCGTTCCTCTCATCTCAGCTCATCACCCCGTATCCAACGCCGGATTTGTCCCAAGAACAGGGACTTACTCTCAACATAGACGACAACTCTCCGCACTGCAAAACTCGTCTGAACTCTTCACTGCTACCACTATAACCCAACCTGTTATTCTCAATTAGGTGTGGTGTGGTTCTCGACTACCTCAGCCCCAACTGACTGTCTGTTCACGGTAAATCTCTGTCTCGCGGTACACCCGCTACCTGATGCTCTGAGGGAAGTCATTATCGATAACTACCTGCAAGGTGTACTCCCAAATCCAAAACTGAAACACCAGACCTCTCGCGTCTTGCACACGAGCATAAATGACACTACCCACCCAAAAGGTGACCTCTCCTCTGTCGTCTGATTGCTCGACTCAACTGAAATTCTCCCCTGTCTTTGACTTTTACCAAAATACTCTGATAGGCACTTGCCTTTCCCCTCGAGGGACGCCTCTCCGTACTCAATCATGGTCTACAGGCCTGAAACCCATAGCGTCCAATCTCTACCTCATCGGTCATAACCGGATAACAAAATAGCCACAAGCATCATCCACTACGAACCATGGTACTCATCCCATGACATCCCTCCTCAACATGCTTCGGTGTATGGTACCTGAACCATAGCACCACTCCTCAATCTGCTCCAATGTATAGCACTCGGACCACACATCTATCTCAATCTGTTCCGATGTATGGTGCCCGGACCATAACATCACTCTGTATCCGCTCCGATGTATGGTATCCGAACCATAACATCACCCCTCAATCTGTTCCTTAGGACCTTCAGAATGCCCCCTGTATCCAGTATGGGTCCTCTGCTTTCAGTAGTACGGGCCCATACTACCTGCCACATCTACCCATACTTTCCACACGGACCATCCCAGAGTTCCTAAGTAGCTGAGAAACCTGCTCTTTCACCCATCTCATCGCGCGTGCTCGCTTTCCAGCGAAATCTTCTACTCTACCCGCGCACTCATCTGGCTAGGTTTACTCCCTAGTCCCTTCCGCTGTCCTCCCACTTCTTTGCTATCAGTTGCTGAAGAGTTCCTAATGATGCCAGCCCTCTACCTCCTGAGTATCGTCATACTCACTTAGTAGCTGACTCCCATCATCGACAACTCCACAAAGCACAAAGCAAGCAGCATTCGAGCATTGAAGCATACATAGGACTCCCCATCTGTGGTAGCTCCACCTTCTCGGCTCATCCTCGGAAGTACCTCTGCACCCCGTAGCTTTACCCCTTGTGCGTTCTAACTAGATACTCTCACTCATCACATACACACAAAAGCATAACGCACATATAACAGCAAACCCTAGACTAAGGCATCACAAATCAGGCCACTCTAGTCCTAAGATGTGAAATACCTAGCCTGTCTCTAGCATGCAATAATGTCTCATAAAGTGCATAATAGATATTTCATAATACAAAGTAAGGGTATTTTGGGAAATCACCGTTTGGCTCTGGCTGATTGTACACACTGCTCTTTCTTGCTTTCTCTTTGAACTCTCATTCACTTTTAGAAAACTATTTATTTGAAAACCTTTTCTTAATTCCTCAGTTTGAGTCCAGACTCACCCGTAGGCGCGTCCGAATCCCTCAAACCAAGGCTCTGATACCAATTGTAACACCATGATTTTCAAAGCAAAATTTTTCATTTAAATAATCAATTTAATATTAAAACACTTGTTTAAAATCTTATTCATATTCGAATTACAAAACATAGTTCCATTTCCATTTGAATAGACAATCAGGATCCTCCAAAATACAACTCTTTCCTCGGTGTGTACAATCGAGCCGATGCCATTCCGCGTTACTGAAAGAACCTGAAACAACATAACATAAATACTGTAAGCACGAAGCTTAGTGAGTTCCCCAATATACACTTACGCACATACGCCTTTCCAGGCCCGACCTTCCGGTCCATGTGTCTCAGGGGACTTCCCTCCCTGCTGGGTAAACCTTCCGGCCTTACCCACGCCGACCTTCCGGTCCATCACACAACATATCGCCTTCCGGCCCATAACATATTGCCTTCCGGCCCATAATATAATCGCCTTCCGGCCCATAACATACATAGCACATATAACAATAACTTACCACATATAGCATACATATCACATATCATATCCGACCTTCCGGTCACACAGTCAACCCTTCCGGGTACAGTATAGTGAGAAGACTCACCTCGCGGACACTGGAAGATAGCAACTCCTGAAATCTCTTGCACTTGATCCTCCGAGCTACAAGCTCCCTGTCTCATCATATATCTCTTTTTAATACTTCTATCTTCCACGTTAACTGACCCTAAAACGTTACACACAGGTCAACTCTGGTCAACGGCCATCTCGACTGGACTCGGCGAGTACCCTGGCGACTCGGCGAGTCTAGTCGTCCTCACCAATTCCTGCATGATCCCTTTCTACTCGTCGAGTATCCCTCTTGACTCGACGAGGTCCTCGTGGAAGAATCGCGGGGCCACCCCGACTCTACTCGCCGAGCCTGAAGAACAAACTCGGCGAGTCCCAGTAAATCTTCAAGCTACTCGCCGAGTCTGATCATCCGACTCGGCGAGTCTACGCCATGCAGTCGATCGAACTGCTTCCTGAGATACATATATTCTCGAATATACAAACATGGGACCTTCTGGACCTCTAAGGGTCCTAATACAGGGTTATAAACGTTGAATAACAACACAACAATCCATCTAGACTCCAAATGGGTTCCATAAACCCTAAATCTATATACACATCAATCACAGGAGAATGTAATCCGAATTATTACCTGAATGATGTACCTTCCATGTCCCCAAACTTCAGAACTCGAACTCCCTGCAGTTCCTTTAGCTAAAACCCTTCTCCTCCTTGCACAACAATTCCTTCAAGGTCACCAATGGCCTTCAAGCTTGCTCTAGCCGCCCCAGTCGCCTAGGGTTCTCCCCAATCGATCAAAAGTCGTGAAATGACGGCATAATAACCCTTATATACGACCCAATACTGAACGGCTAGGGTTTCCGCTGAACAGCGTCGACTCGCCGAGTCCATATCTGGACTCGTCGAGTCCAGTCGTGAACCCGCGACCAAACCTGCGACCCTACTCGGCGAGTCTGGCTCCAACTCGTCGAGTCTCCCCTTTAAAACACCCCCAAAATGCAATTTAACAATACTTGAGATTTTGGGCTGTTACAGCTACAGCGGTTTTATGAGGACTGTTGGCCCTACGATATGTGTCAGGACTTGATTGAAAAGTACCATCAAAGAGCACGTCAATATAGGTATGAAATACTCACCTCTTTCATAACAACCAAAATGAATGATGGAAAGTCCATCACGACCCACCTACAAAGGAAGAAGAGGTATGTGAATTGATTACTCAAGTTGAATGTCAACTTTGATGAAGAGATGGCTATAGACATAGTCTTGCACTTTTTGCCTCCCTGCTATGATCAGTTCAAGATGACTTATCATCTAAGCAAGGAGGAAGTCACCTTGAGCAAACTTCAATGTTTGTTAAGAACTGTTGAAAGTGGATTAAAAGGAAAATTTGTTGTATCCACTCCTACTGCTACCCCAGTCCTGGCTATTGGACATGGAAATGGGAAAGAGGAAAGCTCCCTCAAATAACTGTAAGGGAAAGTCTCATGATGGATCTTCTACTAGTGGATCCAAAGATAAAATCGGTTTCTCCCCTCCCTCCTCATATCCAAAAGAAGAAACATGCTTCTATTGTCATGATAAGAGGCATTTGAAATGAAGCTACCTGAAGTACTTGTAGGACATCAATGATAAGAAGATAAAGCCCACCTTCACAGGTATTTATACTATTCTATATAAAAACTCATCACATGCTAGTTCTTAGGTCCTTGATAGAGGATGTAGTTTTCACATTTGTTCTGAATTGCAGGGACTACGAAGAAGTAGGGATGTAGAGCATGGGAAGATGGACCTGATAATGGGAAATAGGAAATTGTCGTCTGTTACCAAGATTGGAGTTTATTCTTTAGTGGTCAGTAGTGGTTAAGTTTAGATTTGAATGATTGTTGCTACTCGTCAGAAATGACGAGGAATATTATTTCTTTTCATGGTTTGTACAAACAAAGGATTTAGATATTCATTTAATAATGAAATTGGTTCTATAAATGCTTATTATAATGGTACTTTTCATTTGGAAGCATTTCCTTGTAATGGTGTATATGAAATTGTGATGGTTGTAGATAACTTAGGAAATAATGAAATGCATATTGATTCGTCCAATGATTTAGACAAGGCATGCTTGTGGCATTTTCATCTTGGACATGTCAACAATAAGCATATTGCCCAACTCCAAAAGGATGGAGTGTTGGAGTCATTTGACCTAAGGTCAGATGACACATGCGAGTCTTGTTTGCTTGGAAAGATAACTAAATCACCTTTCACTGGTACTTGTGAAATAGGTGAGGGATTGTTGGATCTCATACACACAGATGTGTGTGGGCCCTTCAGATCCACCATAAGGGATGCAAACCGCTTCTATATGACTTTTACTGATGATTATAACAGATATTGCTATATCTACTTAATCAAGCATAAGTCAGAGACCTTTGAATACTTCAAAGATTTTAAGCAAGAATTAGAGAATCAATTGGGTAGGAAGATAAAGAAGCTCAGATCTGATAGAGGTGGTCGGTGGTGAGTATCTTAGTATCGAGTTTCACGACTATCTTAAGGAATGTGGAATTGTTTCACAACTGACACCTCCTAGGACACCACAACTTAATGGTGTGGCAAAGAGGCGCAATCGAACCTTTTTGGACATGGTTTGCTGGATGATGAGTCAAGTTTTGCTTCCAATATCATTCGGGGGTATGCCTTAGAGACTGCCACCCATATCCTTAATCTAGTCCTAACTAAGAAGGTTGCCATAGCACCTCACGATATGTGGACAGGGAAGGTTCGCTCGTTGGCACATATCAAGGTTTGGGGTTGTGAAGCGTTAGTTAGATGAGAGACTCATGACAAGCTTGAACCTCGAAGTGAGCGGTGTATTTTCATCGGTTACACACATAATTCCTTTGGATACTTGTTCTATAGACCTAGTGACAACGTGGTATTTGTAGCACGAAGGGGAGTCTTTCGCGAGATAGAACTCATATGTCAACAGGCTAGTGGGAGGACAATTGATCTTGAAGAGATTAAAGAGTCAAGTGGTGAAGCAACCTCTAACACTAACGCTCAACTTGAGAAATAGATTCATGTTGAACCAATTGACGAGTCATTACCTCTTAAACGTTCCACTTGAATTAGAATGACACCTAAGTTTTATGGTTTCCATATTACTACAAATGGTGATACGTTTATCAGTGATAGTATATTGATAATTTAGATGAGCCTGCTAACTACAAGGAAGCCATGGCGGGCCCTGAGTCTACTAAATGGAAAGAGGCAATGGACAACGAGATCCAATCCATGTGTGACAATCAAGTTTGGAACTTGGTTGACAATGTTCCAGGTCGTATGACAGTTGGGTGCAAATGGATCTTCAAGAAAAAGACCGACATGGATGGAAAGGTGCACACGTTTAAGGCATGACTGGTTATGAAAGGCTTTACTCAAACCCTGGGCTTTGACTATGATGATACCTTCTCACCAGTGGCCAATACCAAGTGTATTAGGGTTATGTTAGCCATAGTTATGTTTCATGATTATGAAATATGGCAAATTGATGTCAAAACCGCTTTCCTTAATGGGAAGCTGGCTGAAGACATTTGCATATGTCAACCAGATGGTTTTGTGGATGCTAAATACCCCAATAAAGTGTGCAAGATTGAGAAATCCATTTATAGATTGAAGCAAGCATCTCTCAGATGGAATCTTTGCTTCGATGATAAAGTCAAAGAGTTTGGTTTTTCTAGGAGTGAGGATGCGTCTTGTGTATATGTCAAAGCTAGTGGGAGTATAGTTATCTTTCTAGTATTATATGTAGATGAAATACTGCTCATAGGAAACGACGTTCCAAACTTGCAGGATATATGAGTTGTTGTTTTCGAGTTGTTTGTGCATTGATAATGCGTAAATGCATCAGTAACTTGATGTTATAAAAACGTATTTTTGTGTACAATTTAATGAGTAAATAATATAAGCATATAAGTCAAAAGTTTATCTGTTCCTTTTATCCCAAGGGGTAAAAGCGATATCTTAGGCCCCTCGATGATTTTGTGTTGACTTATGTGTCGGGCCCGGTCAGGACTGAATTGATGTGTTAAATTAAGTTCTTTTTCATACAAATCAGAAATCGGGAAACAAATTGTTTGACAATGAGAATGATTCTATTCCATGTCTTCTTCCACATGATATCTTGAAGAACAGAGGATTATATGATCCCTCATCTAAGGAGACACGGCTCACTAGGTTAAAGTTCGATAACGGTTTTTGAGAGCTACGATTGCTAGTCAGATTTTGAGGACATATTTGCAATTATAGTTATTAGACTTATCCAATTGGGAGACTATTGGATTAGGTGTCTAAGACCATAACTATAATCGGTATGTACTTGATTTGATAGTAGCATGGTCCTTTTGGGTTGCCTTCACACTGACTACTAGACAGGATGACTATTGGAGAGAGAGTCTGAGTTTATTATTTGGAATAATAAATTGGTGCATAAAAATGATTTATTAATATATTATAAGAATAATATATTAATTATAAATCATATTATGAATTAGTATTTAATCATAAATTAATTTGACGTGTGCCCTTTTTAGCAAAAAGCATTGGCGTTTGCCCTTTTTAGCAAAATCATCAAAGATATGGAAGTCGAGTTCGACATGACTGTTAGACAGAAAGCAGTCTTTGAGTGTCTACGGGCACCTCATGCTCAGGATTTTCTGCTAACTATCCCTATTGATGGTCTTGGCCAACATATGTCTCCTGTGGAGGTACCAAACTATCCTTCATTACTGAATCATGATTCCCCTATTCCCAATTGACGAGATATGCCCAGGTTGCCGCAAGGCATGTTTGGATGCCTTTGGGGAACATGTGGTTCATTGTAGAGAGCTCCATAGTTTCAAGTACAAACATTATGTGGTTTGGGATGTTCTCTTTGATGCTTGTCGGCGTGCTAGTATTTCTGCGAAGAAAGAAGCGCCAGTGAACTTTTTGACGGACTCACAGGATGGAAGGTCCACACTTAGACCGAATGACATTTTGGTCTTTAGATGGATAGGAGGGAAGCATGTGTGCGTGGATCTTACTAGGGTCTCTCATATCATTGGTTTGGGGAGCGAGGGTTTTACAGCAGGGAATGCCGCTTTAAAAGTCGTTGCGTGCAAAGTGGTAAAGCACGAGAATGCATGTATAGAAAATCAACATGTGTTTGTACCTTTTGCATTCGAAACATTTTGTTTTCTCACACTAGAGGCGGTGGAGCTCCACAACAGAGTCCAACGATTCATGCATTCTAATGTCATATCTCCTAGATCCACAAATGTTGGTTTCAAAAGAATTGGTTTTGCCATCCAGAATGGGCTAGCGGCGCAGCTTGTTGTCCATTTGCGTTCAATCGATATGTATTGAACTATGTAAGCTAGCTTGGTTTCAAATAAAGGAAAGTCATCTGATTAAAAGTGCAGGGGTTGTTTTGAAATTATTTGATAGTTGTGGTTTTGGGCCATTGGATAACCTTTATTAGGGAGGGCCGAAAATCCTTAGAAGGTTCTAGAGATTTTAGTCTAATCCCTAAAGTAAGGGAGTCCATGGACTTGCTTAGGCCCTAAGCTAACGGATTAGGGTTTCTACCTCAAAACCCTAGCTAGCCTCAAGTATAAATAGATCCCATAGGCCTCTTGAACTCGTGCACCTCCAAGAAACCCTATAAGAGCCAAATTTTTGAGCAAGTGACTCCTCTCTCTTATATTCATCCTCTTGCGCTAGTGTGTTTGTGATTCATTAGAGGTACTACGCTTGTGGTACTTGTTCTCAAAAGAAAGGATCTTCAAGAATTGGTTGTTATTACTATTGGATTAGGTTTCTAAGCCTATAACCATAATTGGTATGTACTTGACCCGAGAGTAGCATGGTCCATTTGGGTTGCATATCATCAGGATAATTTGTTAGGGTGGACTTTTGAGAAGAGGTTATTTATGATTTATTAATATATTATAAGTTATAATATATTAATATGAAATCATATGATTTAATTAGTATCGATCAAGAATTAGTTTTGAATTAATTTAGTGATCAAAAGAGACTAATTAAATCTATGGGCATTAATTATGTAAATTACTTATATTTATATGTTGGGCTTTTGATCCATGTTGGACTAAGTTTAGGAATGGATAAATAAAGAGTTGGGCCACATGAACCATGGATCATAAACCCATAGGTATGGATTATGGTTAACCCATGACCTTAGGAATTCCACATATAAATATGTTACTCCATAGCCAAAATCATAACTTATGTTCTTGGAGTTCATATGGATGATTTTATGTGGCTAGTATTCTCTCTCAAATGTCATCCTCTGTCTATGGTGTGTTGTGATTCCATTTGAGGCATCCACACTATTGGTGCTAAGTTCTTAAAGGCCAAATACTACAAGGTTTCAAACTACATAAAAAGGTATGTCGTCCTAACTAGTATTTCATATTGTTTATGTCATTTGTATGCTAGTTATAGGCTTAATGCTTTAGAAACACTATTACATGTATAATTAGAGAAAACATAGATCTAAGGCATTTAGGGTTGTATGTGCACCATAGGATGTTGTAGTATACAAAACCCAACAGTGGTATCAAAGTCATGGGTTGTTTTCTATTATACTTGATGTTTTTATTGGTTTTCAAAGCTGGAAAAACTGAAAATCTGGACACTGAATAGGGGACTCGACAATTCCATACACAGACTCGACGAGTCCATGTACAAAATCAACCAACTCATCGAGTTGAATAGTGCACTCGTCAAGTCGGACACCCTGTGTGTAGATTTTTGAGTTTTTTGGCCTATTTTGGATTAGAATCATTACCACAAAGTGTTTATGTTTATAAAATTTGATTTTTGTGCTATGGTAATGTTTATTCTCATCCAAACAAAAGATAATTGTCATAATTTCAAGATTTGTATTAGTTAATAGGATTAAGCTAATTTCTCGAAGATTGATGATATGAATTATCCTGTTCTTATGAGTTTAAAAGTTCATGGATGAATTATTTGATTATTGTGTTAATTAAAATTATGATCTAAATGTTTTAATGAAACTCATAAAAATTTTCATAAGTTAAGAAAATGAAATGTCTTTCTTTTAAATACATAGGTTATAGAAAAAGAAAGGTCTCATTCTTAAATGTCATATTGAATGGTGTTAAAGGCTTCCATAACTTGTTCTCAAGTTATGGAACTTGAAAAGTTTTTCATAAAACCTTTATTAAACTCATAAATTATGAAAATCCAAGAGTTTTGAAAAGATTCATAACTTGCCCTCAAGTTTTGGGATTTGTAAAGTCTCGTTTATGTAAACTTTAATTCCAAACCCTAGAATTTTAAAAGTTAAAATTCAAATCTTATGGACTTTATTAAATTAATTAATGAGCTTAATTAAATGAGAGTTAATAATTCCATAATGACATGGTTTAAGTTTAATTAAATTAAGAGTATAGTTTAATTAATGGATTAAACCATCAAGTGTTGTAAAAGTTTAAAATACACTCTTATACTATTATAATATTATAGGTTTAATATATATATATATATATATATATATATATATATATATATATATATATATATGCATGTATAAGAATAAAGTCAGTCTTACCGTTAGTATGCCTCATTCACGAAGCCGGTCTATAAGGGGGTATAAGTTTACTGCCTATAAAATGGTAGTTTAATGAGTGTCCACTCTCACCCATCGCTTCCTTGACTGGTAGATGGTCGTTAGCCGAACGGGTAGGACAGGACATTAATTTTCCCTTCATTAAAAGTATAATGATAAATATAAAGTAACTAAACTTTATTAAATGTTCGATCTTAGTTACTTTAGGAAAATGTGAATTTGGTGCTAACCCATGAAATTGCACGTTGTACCTTGTTAAGTCGTTAGTGGAGCGTGTGTGGTTAACCGGCACACTAATCTGGGACTAACAATGTGAGGCAAAGGGTAGCTTGATGTTAATCATAGATCAATGGAGCGTGTGTGGTTAACCGGCACATTGATTAGGTGGTTGTAACATTAAGTGTACCAAGCTAATTTTCATGGTTATTCACTCCTTGTTGTAACATTAAGTGTACCAACCTTATTGATCTTACCTATTTGCTTGTCGCTGCTGAATCAACAATGATTTGGAGCACTGGTAAAGCAAATTTGATCGGAAGATCTACTTCCCAAACTTCCATGGACATTGACAATGGTAACATTAGAAGTCCAGAAAAGCTTTATCTTCCCAATGGAAAGGGATCGGCCATGGTCAAGTCATTTAACCCAATGGTAAAGAGAAAGGCCAAGTCTAAGATAGTCTCGTGTACCATTTCCAAAGAGTCCATATGTTTCTTTTGCCAAAAGAAGGGGCATTGGTTGCGAAGCTGCCCTATTTACCTGAAAGATCATAAGTATGGTAAAGTCAAAAACTTTGGCTCTGCTTCAGGAAAGTCTACTATCTAACTCTATTAAGATCCCATTTGGATATTCTTATTACATGACGTGACTAGGTCGCATTTTGCTTTTTTGTAGAATCGGAAAAAAGGAGAGGAAGCTTAGAATAAGAGTATGCTGAATCTAATCGCAAAGATGGATTTCGATCGCATGATTCGAAGATAAGAATTTTGAGTTGCTGCTTAAGAGTCATGATAGATTGCTTAGGAATAAATAAAAACATGTTTTTTATTTGTAATTGAATTGTAAGGAAAAAAATTTCCGCAAATTATTAAATAAAGGAAAAGTTTATTTTATTTTATTTTAAGTTTCCTTACAATGACATTTGCGAAAAATTGTTGTTTATATGTTTCCATTGATAGCAATATTGGAAAATGGATTTGATTTTTTCGTTTGTGGTAGTGTCATAATTTACCAAATAAGGAAAGATTCTCATAACCCAAGTTTCAGTTGGATAGGAACTTGGATTCATGCAACTTGTATTGTATGATGAATGCGAATTTTCATCTTTGGGAAATTAAGACTAATTCCTTGTTCACATGTATATGTGAGTCAAGTGAAGGACTAGGAGATCGGGTACACTTAGTTGTGTGCTGATCAGGTCCACCACAAAGAACGATAAGGTTATTCGTCATGATTTACCAAAGTTTAGTAAATATGGTTATGCTTACAAGTTTAAGTATAATTCTGAAACATTGGAAAAGTTTCAATGCATGGCAGCACGAATGAGAATAATCAAATTAGGCAGGAAGATAAAAGTTTCTCCAATCTGAAAAGATGGGAGAGTACTTGAAGTATCATGTTTTATGATCATCTTAACGATTATGAAAAACCATATCACAATTGATCCTCTAAGGAAATCTTAGTGCATTTTTTTGACTAAGAAGAGGAATTGTGAATTGTTAAAATGTTTAAATCAAAAGATGAATCATACGTCACTCCAAAAATGAGTCTTAGAATAGCACTCAAAGATCGAACCTTGAGTGACATAATGTTAAGAAAGTTTAAAACATATAGTAAGTGGTGATGTTTTTGATAAAACAAAGACCAAGTAAGACCAAATGTGTGAAGTGTTTATCTTAATAAGAATCCGCACTAACTCTTGAATATTTGTTTGTCAAGTAATGTTCCTTAACAAAGTGAATCTTATATGTCAAGAGGTCGGTGGGAGCCTTAAAGATCTTGAAAAGTTTCAAGAACTAATCAAGAATAAAACCTATTGTTAATCACCAGCGCACGAGTTGAGTTTTGTAACCTATCGTGTTGACATTGTCTAAGTTTTGTGTCCATTCCAGTTAAAGTTGACTATTCTTGTGAGTTCTATGAGTGTTCAATTGTTTGCATAACAACCTGGAAGCAATGGTAGGCCCTTATGCTGCCAGGTGGTGAGAAATTGAGACTGAACAAATTCAGTCCATATGAGATTGGATTTGTCACTAACCTTGTCTTGTGATTATGGCTTTGACAAATTCACATGGATGGGAACATTTACACCATAAAAATCTTAGTGTTATAAGGTTTCTCTCCGATTCATGAAAATGATGGTGAGGAAACACTTCCACTAAGTAGATTTTGAATAGTTAGCAATTGTGATATTTGAATTTCTCAAATTCGATTATGATTACGACATCCCTCTTCATAGTTCGAATTGTGAGAAATGGCAAAAGGTCTAAACATTATGATTACGGCATCCCTCTTCATAATTGTTTAGACACACATGTGAGCTATCTAAGAAAAGGTGTATGAGTTTAAGAAGCTTAGATAAAGTCTTATCGAAGCATCTCGTATCAGAAAATTGAACTTTGGTAATGAAATTCAATAAAGTATTGATTTCTAGAAGTCCAGCTGATTTCTGGATACATGTCAAAGCTAGTGGGAGCACAAGTGTTATGCTAATAAGGATATAATTATCATGTTAGTGGGAGCATGATTATTATGTTAAGTCTTGCAAGTTAGCAATGTTAATTATAGAAAACAAAAGTTTCGATTTGCAAAGTTGTAGGGTTTGAAAAGTTGTTTTGCTATAATTAAGGGAGAGGAAATTATACTTCATCCCAATTCTAAAAGCTTAGATAGAGATTTTAATCGAATTTAGTCAAGTGTGTATATATATATATATATATATATATATATATATATATATATATATATATATATATATATATTAATGTTATGTTAGAATGGTTCAACATAAGGAAATTCTATATATGGAAATGTTTATTGTGTTCTCAAAATTCGATTATGATTACATCCCTCTTCATAGTCCAAATTGTGAGAACATGGAAAACAAAAAAATATTATAGCAAAACACTGGTCTAGTATCATGTCTTTATGTGAGACATCATGAATCGTGTCCCATATGCTTCAGATATAGGATCGATTATATGTGCTGTAATATTTATCTGTTCTAAATTTTCCAAATGCCTAGGGCATTAAGAGGGAAAAGGACTAGAACTGGATATGACTAAAATAATTAAGCAATTGTCGAGGCAAATCTAAGGTTTACCAAAGATTGGTTGCTCATGGACAGTTGGAAGTATAGTACAAATCTTTGGAAGGAGCATATTGACATATTCCGAAAAGAGGCAACTCTTGTTCAGAAGTGATAGTCAAAATGTGAATATGTAAATGTTTTCAGCGGTGGAAGTTATTGTTTAAATCTGTGTAAGATTAAAAAACTTAATGTAAAAAGGATGTTTAAAGGAATGTACTTTGAATTTGAGACTTCGGTTCCATTGGAATACTTTGTAATGTCTGTTTCCGATTCTTTGTGACTTTTGTGCATAGTTATTACAAGAGGATCATTGCATATAAGTTTAGAATCTAACATATTTCAATAAATGGCAAAGAATCTTGTATTCTTACATTTATCATAAGGATTTGGAATTGTGAAATGAGCATCATTGAAATGTTTTCAATTGATCTATTCCACAAAGGAAGGACCATAGGTAAACATAGTGTGCATGCTTGTAGCATGGGACAACTATTGTTTTAGTTCAAGAATTAAGTTGATCATTTGAAACATTATCAATGAATAATGAGTAATCAATATGACTCAAAAGTTTTGGGGCCATATAGGATTAGTATTATTCTTGTGTTTCACTTTGCATGTTTTGACTTCCCGAATAACTAGGTTATTCAAACAATCCACAATCAATCATACTTTGGAAGTAGGTATCGAGGCAAGACTGTCATGAAGGGTATGTAGTTTGTCAAGATATTTTAGACTTAGTTGCAGTATTCATGAGTGCTTATGGAATAAGATTCGAGTATTGGATTAAACCCACGCTCATTTGAATCACTTCATGGATTTTATCACGAGTGATCACGAGACAATAATATCTTATATTCTTTAAACGGAGAGATATGAGTTGCAGCCTACAAGTCGGTTGCACATTGATAATTTGAAAAGCACCAGTAACTTGGTGCTATAAAACATATTGTTGTGTGTGATTTGATAAGTAAATAGAGCAAGCATATGAGTCGAATTTTATCCATTCCTTTTACCGTTAGAGGGATAAAAGCGATATCTGTGGGCCCCTCGATTATTTAGTGATGACAACCCTAAGTGCTCGGCCGGGCCTGGACTAATTTTATTTGTTAAATTAGTCAGTCGTCATAAATCGGAAATCGGGAAACAACAAATGGATAGAGAGAATGATTATAATCCATGTCTCAGTCCATAGGATATCTAGAATGGAGGAATATATGATCCCTTGTCTAACGGACACATCATTGACTAGGTCAGAGTTTGACACCATCTTTTAAGAGCTACGATTGCTAGTCGGGATTTTAGAGTCATACTTACAATAATAGTTATTAGACTTATCTAAGTGGGAGACTATTGGATTAGGTGTCTAAGCCCATAACTATAATTGGTATGTACTTGACCCGAGAGTAGCATGGTCCATTTGGGTTTCATATCACCAGGACAATTTGTTAGGATGGACTTTTGAGAAGAGGTTATTTATGATTTATTAATATATTATAAGTTATAATATATTAATATGAAATCATATGATTTAATTAGTATTGATCAAGAATTTGATGGGTTTTGTACAAACAATCCTATGTGTGCATGCAACCCTAGATTTGGATCTATGTTTTCTCTATTAGATACACAACTTTATGAACACAATAAGAACCCTATCTAGCAGGTATATATTTTGAAATTTGTATAGATGAGTAGATCACATACCTCTTGTTGTTATATTGCAATAACAACACTAATCTTCAATCTCTTAGTCTTGAAAGCAAGTACCATGAGTGTAGTACCTCTAATGGCTCACAAACACCACAAGCAATTGGAGAGGCAAGAGAGAGAGGGGGGAGAGAGGTTAGAAATCGGCTCTAGGAACCCTAGGGAATCAAGTGGCTGATTTCCTTAGGCTTAGGGGTCTTTATATAGCGTATAGATTAGGGTTTCAGTCCTTATCCTTATCTAGTTGCTTGCCTACCAAGTAACCATAAGATAAGCCTTGAAAGCTCTTATCCTTGGACGATTTCAAGGGCCTTATCCCCTTTAATTCGTCCACCTCTCCCATAGGACATCCATTTCCCTAATTTGCAACTATCACATAATTACAATTTAGCCCCTGCAGTTTAATTAATTACATTTGATCACAAAATTAATTTTTAATTAATTATTTACCAATATTAATTAAACAATTATGATTTCTCCTATTGATATATTATTCCTATAATATATTAATAAATCATAATAACCTCTTTCTCTATTATTTCTCCAATCAAGTTGCTTTGGTGAAGGCAACCCAAAAGGACCATGCACAACCGGGTCAAGAACTTACCAAATATGGTTACGGGCTTAAACACTAATCCAACAGTCTCCCACTTGGATAAGTCTAGTAACCACAAATGTAAGTAAAACTCGATTATCAATCGTCGCTCTCAAAGACGCTGTCGAACTCTGATCTTATCAGTAACATGTCCTTTACATAAGGGATCGTACAGTCCTCTATTTTAGATATCGTGCGGACAATCTCATGGAACATAATCATACTTATTGTCAAACAGCTAGTTTCTCGATTTTAGATTCATTTGACATAGAACTTAATTGAACACATCAATTCAGTCCTGACCGAGCTCGACACATAAGTCAAATCAAAATCATCGAGGGGCCCTGATATCGCTTTTACCCTCTAAGAATAAAAGAAACAGATAAACTTCGACTTATATGCATTTACTACTCACTAATCAATTATACACAACAATGTGTTTTATGACATCACTTTACTGATGCGGTTTCGCATTATCAATGTATAATCAATCAGCAACCAATAAACCATATATCTTGGTTTTAAGACCATATGATATTATAGTCTTGCGATCACTCGTGATAGATTCCATGAAGTGATTCCAGCAAGCGCAGGTTTATTCCAATGCTCAAAACTTATTTATAGCACTCATGAATGTTGTAACAAACCTTTGTTATGTCTAATACCATTCAGACAATCTACACACCAATTCATGATAGTCTTCATTCATACCTACTTCCAACATATGAACTGTTGGAATAGTGTCTAAGGCTACAACTATATTAGGCAAGTATTTGACCCGGTTGTGCATGGTCCTTTTGGGTTGCCTTCACCATAGCAACTTGATAGGATGATTTATTAAGAGAGAGTTAATATTATTAATATATTATGAGAATAATATAAAGAATAATATATTGATTTGATTAATATAAGTCATAGAATTAATTGGAATTAATTTGGTGACTTAAAGAGATTAATTAAATAAGAGGGTATAAACTGTCAATTGTTTGATAGTTAAGCTTTAGATTGTAAATCCATATAGATATACAAGGGAAGGATTCTAGAAGCTAGGATAGATTCAAAATCGTCCAAGGGGTTATCTATGGAATGGATTTGGATAGCCTTAAGAGAAGATTATCCAATTAGGGTTTATGTTGTAACCCTTAAGGAGTCTACAAGTATAAATAGACCCCATGGCTAAGGGAAATCGGCACTTCACCTAAAGTAAGAGAACCCTGGCCGATTTCCTCCCCTCTCCTCTCTCCTAAATCATCTTTCTTGCTATTGGTGTTTGTAAGCCATTAGAGGAGTGACAATTGTGACTCTAGAAGCTCCAAGACTACAAGATCAACAAGGAATTCAAAGGTATGGTTCTAGATCTGTTTCAATGTTGTTATTTAACCTAATTAGTCATTAGAAGTCTTGGATTCAAAGCATATTTAATTAGAAAGCCTAGATCCAAGCATTAGGGTTTTGCATGCGCACATAGGAAAGTTCTTATGGCTAAAACCCATCAGTGGTATCAGAGCCTAGCTTGGTTTTCATTAAATTGTTGCTTGATTAACTGAAACTAAACTGCAAAATTCGATTTTTGTGTTTCTGAGTCATGGACTCGGCGAGTTCCAAAGTGGACTCGGCGAGTTGGCCTGACTCGGCGAGTCCCTTTGTGCACTCGGCGAGTCCAAGCGTCAGGAATGGCCAGATTCGGGATTTTTTCATATTTATCTTATGGAAACTTACCTTAATCATATTAGATCAACCCAAATCCGATTTTTTGATATATATGACTATTATCTTGATCTAATTAAAGATATTTATCAACTAATAAAATATTTAATTTCCTTATATGATAATTAATTAATTATTTTAATTATTTTGGTAATTATCTTGAAAAGAAATCTTGAATAAATCAAATATAGATAATTAGGAAATTAATTGTTAATTGAAATTATTTGTTATTTGATCCTCCATGTTTTAAATGTTTAAAACTTGTCCTCAAGTTTTGAAATTTATATTTTGTGATTAAAAGTTTTACTTTAGACAACTTAAATTTCAAACCCTAGATTTTAAAAGATTTAAAATACAACCCTATACTAATATGATATTACTAGAATAATATATATATATATATATATATATATATATATATATATATATATATATATATATATAACTAAATGCTAGTCTTACCGTTAGTAGGCCTCATTCACGAAGCCGATCTATAAGGTGGGTATAAGGTTGTGGCCTATAAAATGGCGCTTAATGGGTGTACACTCACACCCACCGCTTGCTTGATTGGTAGAGGGTTGTTAGCCGAACGGGTAGGATAGGGCAACCTCATCCTCTCATTAAAAGTATAATAAGTAATACAAAGTAACTACACATTTTTTTTAAAATTTCCCAATCTTAGTTACTTTAGGAAAAGTGAATTGATGCAATCCCATGAAATTACACTTTGCACCCTTGCTAAGAAGTTAGTGGAGCGTGTGTGGTTTACCGGCACACTAATTGGTTCTAAGCAAAGGTGGCAAAGGGTGACTCATTGTTTATCATAGTTCGATGGAGCGTGTGTGGTTTACCGGCACATCGAATAGGTGATCGTTACAATGAAGGCACCATGTGAATTTGCATGGTAATTCACACCCGCTTTGTGATCCTCGGTATCCCTGTCACAAACAAGAGGGGCATATCGAGATTTAAACATGCCATTGAATAGTTTCAATGAATCTCATCCGAACCTAGGAATTCTCAATACACTTAGGACTAATAGTTTAAGTTTTTGAAATGGAGAATTAGTGAATCGTCATTCACTTACCTTCAATTTATTTACATGTTAGATTACGGCATCCCTTTTCTAGTATGTAAATGTTATTGTTGGATCCTAGCCCTAATTTTTCTTATTGGGTGATAATTAGGGATTCTTATTCTAATCTATCTTTGTCCTTTCTTCTTTTGTAGATGTCGAACACAAACAACGCTGCTGCTAGTTCTTTCATGTTGATGAGCCTTTGCCAAAAGGTCACCTTCGATGGAACGAACTTTAGCGAATGGATAAGATACATTCGTACCATTACTCGCTATGAGGATAAGGAGTATGTCCTCGATGAGAAGCTCGAGAAGATCAACCCTGAAATCGCTACTCCGGCTGAAATCACCGCTTTTGAAACTCATGAGCGAGATGCAACGAAGGTACATTGCATCATGATTGCCACCATGAACTCCGAATTCCAAAAGTCCTACGAGGACATGTACCCGTACGAGATGCATCAAGACTTATTGGAGAGATACCACCAGAACGCGAGACAAGAGCGTTATGAGATTTTCACTAACATGATTTCCGCTAAGATGGGTAATGGAGAATCTCTTACCGTGCACCTGCAAAAGATGCAAAGGTATGTCGACCGCCTTCACAAGTTAAATGTTGACTTTGGGGAAGACTTGGCGATCGACATGGTGCTTCACTCTTTGCCTCCGATGTACAATCAATTTAGAATGACCTACCACATGAACAAAGAAGAGGTCACCCTAAGCAAACTCCAAGGTCTCTTGAGGGTCGCTGAGAGCAACTTCAAAGACAAGTCTGTTGCACCAACTCCCAATCCGCCTACTGCTCCTGTCTTGGCTATTGGTCAAGGAAAGGCAAAGAAGAGGAAGGCTTCATCGAAGAACTATCGCAAGGTCAAAGCCCGAGATGGTGCCTCTTCTAGTGGGACCAAAGTTGATCCCGCTAAGCCCTGCCCTAACCCAAAGGAGGCAGAGTGCCACCACTGCCACAAGATAGGACATTGGAAGAGAAGCTGCCCAGAGTACCTGCAAGCAATCAAAGAAGGAAAGATCAAGCCATCTTTCGCAGGTATATACACAATTAAATCTAACGATTCTAATCATGCTATTTCTTGGGTTCTAGATACCGGTTGTGGTTACCACATTTGTTCTAATGTGCAGGGACTAAGAAGAAGTAGCGATGTGGAGCAAGGAAGGATCAATCTAATCATGGGGAACAGAAGATCGTCGCCTGTGACCAAGATTTGAGTGTATTCTTTAGTGCTTAGGAATAATTTATGTTTAGATTTGAACAATTGTTGCTATTCGCCAGAAATGGCTAGAAACATCATTTCATTTCATGGTTTATATAGACAAGGTTTTAGATTTTCTTTTAATAATGATAATGGTTCTATTTTGGCTTATCTAAATGGTGTCTTTTACTTTGAAGCTATACCATGTAATGGAATTTATGAAACTGTTATGATTGTTGATAACTTATGAAATGATGTTTTGAATATAGATTCTTCCACTAGTATGGACAAAGCATCCTTGTGGCATTGTCGTCTTGGACATGTCAACAAGAAACGCATAGCCCAACTCCAAAAGGATGTAGTGTTGGAGTCATTCGACCTTAGGGAAGATGACACATGCGAGTCTTGTTTACTTGGAAAGATGACTAAGTCACCCTTCACGAGTACGTGTGAAAGGGGTGAAGGTCTATTGGACTTAATACATACCGATGTATGTGGATCGTTTAGATCAACCACGAAGGATGGGAACCGCTTCTACGTGACCTTTACCGATGATTATAGTAGATATGGGTATATTTATTTAATTAAGCAAAAGTCAGAAACCTTTGAAAAGTTCAAAGAGTTCAAGAATGAAGTGGAGAATCAATTGGGCAGGAAAATCAAGATGCTTCGATTCGATCGAGGAGGAGAGTACCTAAGTCTTGAATTCCACGATTATCTCAAGGAGTGTGGAATAGTTTCACAATTGACGCCTCCTAGGACACCGCAGTTGAATGGTGTGGCAGAAAGGTGTAATCGAACCTTATTGGATATGGTTCGCTCTATGATGAGTCGTGCTTCACTACCTATCTCTTTTTGGGGGTATGCCTTAGAGACTGCCGCCCATATCCTTAACCGAGTCCCTACTAAGAAGGTTGCCAAAACACCTCACGAGATGTGGACAGGGAAAGCTCCCTCGTTGGCACATATCAAGGTTTGGGATTGCGAGGATTTCGTAAGACGAGATACTCACGACAAGCTCGAACCTCGAAGTGAGCGATGTATTTTCATCGGCTACCCACAGACATCCTTTGGATATCTCTTCTATAGACCGAAGGAAAATGTTGTCTTTGTTGCGAGGAGAGGAGTTTTCTGAGAGCGAGAACTCATAAGCCAAGGAGACAGTGGGAGGTAAATCGAACTTGAAGAGATTCAAGAGTTGATAGATGAAGGAACCTCTACCGCTGGCACTCAACCCGAGGAGGAAACTCCGGTTGAACCGATTGACGAGTCCTTACCTCTTAGACGTTCAGATAGAGTTAGAGTTCATCCCCAGTTTTATGGTTTTCATATTACTACCGAAGGGGACACGTATATTAGTGATGGTACACTAATAAATCTCGATGAACCTAATAGCTATAAGGAAGCCATGGCAGGCCCGGAGTCTGCAAAGTGGAAAGAGGCAATGGACAGCGAGATCCAATCCATGTATGATAACCAAGTTTGGAATTTGGTTGATTATGTGCCCGGACGTAAGACCGTTGGGTGCAAATGGATCTTCAAGAAGAAGACCGACGTGGATGGAAACGTACACACATATAAAGCGCGATTGGTTGCGAAGGACTTTACTCAAACTCCCGGAGTTGACTATGATGAGACCTTCTCACCAGTTGCGAAGATAAAATCTATTAGAGTGATGCTAGCAATTGCCGTATTTCATGATTATGAGATTTGGCAAATGGATGTCAAGACCACTTTCCTTAACGGGAAGTTGGTTGAGGATGTGTGTAAGCTTGAGAAGTCCATTTATGGACTTAAGCAAGCGTCTCGCAGATGGAATCTTTGCTTCGATGAGAAAGTCAAAGAGTTTAGATTTGTACGAAGCGAAGACGAATCATGTGTATATGTCAAAGCCAGTGGGAGTATAGTAAGCTTCCTCGTTCTATATGTCGATGACATATTACTCATAGGAAACGACATCCCGACTCTGCAGGAGGTTAAGTCCTGGCTCGGGAAGTGCTTCACTATGAAGGACCTCGAAGAGGCTTCTTACATTTTGGGAATAAGGATAGTAAGAGAAAGAAGTAAGAGACTAATTGGACTTAGTCGGAATACTTACTTAGAGAAGGTACTAAAACGCTTTAGTATGGAAAACTCAAAGAAGGGAGAATTACCGATACAAAGTAATGCCAAATTGAGTAAGACTCAAAGTCCGAGTACCGAAGCTGAGATAGCAGAAATGAGCTGAGTACCATACGCTTCCGCAGTTGGATCAATCATGTACGCTATGACTCGTACTCGCCCTGATGTAGCTTTTGCTTTGAGCATGGTTAGCAGATATCAAGGGAATCCTGGCAGAGCACATTGGATTGCGGTGAAGAATATCCTTAAGTACCTTCGGAGGACGAAGGAATGGTTCTTAGTCCTCGGAGGGAGTGATGACTTGAAGGTACGAGGGTATAGTGACGCCAGTTTTCAGACCGACAGGGACAACTACCATTCGCAGTCGGGCTGGGTCTTTACCCTAAATGCAGGAGCAGTGACTTGGAAGAGTTCCAAGCAGGAGACTGTAGCTGATTCAAAATGCGAATCAGAGTACATTGCAGCGAGCGAAGCGTCGAAGGAGGCAATATGGCTAAAGAACTTCATCAGTGATCTTGGAGTTGTACCTGCCATAAAGGAGCCCATGGAGATTTTCTATGATAACGAAGGAGCGGTTGCCTTGACCAAGGAACCGAGGGATCATGGTAGATCAAGACATATCGACAGAAAATATCATTTCATTAGACATCATGTAGAAGAAGGACAACTCGTAGTGAAGAGGATATCATCAGAAGATAACCCAGCAGATCCGCTTACGAAGGGACTGAGTAGGGTTAAGCACTTGCAGCATGCTAGGAGTATTGGGCTGAAGGATGATATTAGCATAGATTAGATAGTATTAGAAACGTGTAATAGATAAATGTAATTAACATTTGATGATTAAATAAAGGAGTTTTATTTATGAGTAATGTTACTATCTTATTTTAATTGTTTAACTATTGTTTCACTTTGCATGTTTTGACTTCCAGAATAATTGAGTTTATTAGGAATAATCGAATTGTTCAAATTGTCCACAATCGTTCATATGTTGGAAGTAGATATGAATGAAGATTGTCATGAATTGGTGTGTAGATTGTCTAAATGGTGTTAGACATAGCAAAGGGTTGCTGCAACGTTCATGAGTGCTTATGAACTAGTTTTGAGTATTGGAACAAACTCGCGCTTGCTGGAATCACCTTATGGAATATGATATAAAAGGGTGATCGCAAGACGATAATATCATATAGTCTTAAAACCTAGATATATGGTTTGTTATTTGTTAATTGATTGTACATTGATAATGCGAAAACGCATCAGTAACTCGGTGTTATAAAACGCATTGTTGTGTATAGTTGGTTAATGAATAAGTAAATGCATATAAGTCGAAGTTTATCTGTAACTTTTATCTAAGAAGGTAAAAGCGATATCTCGGCCGCTCGATGATTTGATTTGACTTATGTGTCGGGCCCGGTCAGAACTGAATTGATGTGTTCGATTAAGTTTTATGTCAAATAAATCAGAGATCGAGAAACCTAAATGCTTGACTAACCGTTCCATAGGATTGTCAGCATGATATCTAACAGAGGACTGTACGATCCCTTATCTAAAGGACAAGATTGATTAGATCAGAGTTTGACAGTGTCTTTGAGAGCTATGATTGCAAACTAAATTGTACTTGTGCATATAGTTACTAGACTTATCCAAGTGGGAGACTGTTGGAATAGTGTCTAAGGCTACAACTATATTAGGCAAGTATTTGACCCGGTTGTGCATGGTCCTTTTGGGTTGCCTTCACCATAGCAACTTGATAGGATGATTTATTAAGAGAGAGTAAATATTATTAATATATTATGAGAATAATGTAAAGAATAATATATTGATTTGATTAATATAAGTCATAGAATTAATTGGAATTAATTTGGTGACTTAAAGAGATTAATTAAATAAGAGGGTATAAACTGTCAATTGTTTGATAGTTAAGCTTTAGACTGTAAATCCATATAGATATACAAGGGACGGATTCTAGAAGCTAGGATAGCTTCAAAATCATCGAAGGGGTTATCTATGGAATGGATTTGGATAGCCTTAAGAGAAGATTATCCAATTAGGGTTTAGGTTGTAACCCTTAAGGAGTCTACAAGTATAAATAGACCCCATGGCTAAGGGAAATCGGCACTTCACCTAAAGTAAGAGAACCCTGGCCGATTTCCTCCCCTCTCCTCTCTCCTAAGTCATCTTTCTTGCTATTGGTGTTTGTAATCCATTAGAGGAGTGACAATTGTGACTCTAGAAGCTCCAAGACTACAAGATCAACAAGGGATTCAAAGGTATGGTTCTAGATCTGTTTCAATGTTGTTATTTAACCTAATTAGTCATTAGAAGTCTTGGATTCAAAGCATGTTTAATTAGAAAGCCTAGATCCAAGCATTAGGGTTTTGCATGCGCACATAGGAAAGTTCTTATGGCTAAAACCCATCCTGAACGACTATGGATCGTTTGAATAATTCGATTATTCTTAATTAACTCAATTATTCAGGAAGTCAAAACATGCAAAGCAAAATAATAGTCAACCAATTAACATAAGACAATAGCTATACTAATAAATAACACTCCTTTATTTAATCATCAGATGTCAATTACAATTATCTATTACTCAATTCTAAACTATCTAATCCAAACTAACACTGTCCTTCAGCCCAATGCTCCTAGCGTGCTGCAAATGCTTAACCCTACTCAGTCCCTTCGTAAGCAGATCTGATGGGTTCTCTTCTGACGATATCCTCTTAACTACGAGAATTCCTTCTTCTACCCGATGTCTAATAAAGTTATATTTTATGTCGATATGTCGAGATCTACCATGATCCCTCGGTTCCTTGGTCAAGGCAGCCGCTCCTTCATTATCACAGAAAATTTCCATAGGCTCCATTATGGCAGGTACAACTCCAAGGTCTCCAATGAAGTTCTTCAGCCATATTGCCTCCTTTGATGCTTCACTCACTGCAATGTACTCTGATTCGCACGTTGAATCAGCTACGGTTTCTTGCTTGGAACTTTTCCAAGTCACTGCTCCTCCATTAAGGGTAAAGACCCAGCCCGACTGCGAACGGTAGTTGTCCTTGTCGGTCTGGAAAATGGCGTCACTATACCCTTGCACCTTTAAGTCATCACTCCGTCCGAGAACCAGAAACCATTCCTTGGTCCTCCGAAGGTACTTAAGGATATTCTTGATTGCGGTCCAATGTGCTCTGCCGGGGTTCCCTTGATATCTACTGACCATGCTCAAAGCGAAGGTCACATCAGGGCGAGTACAAGTCATAGCATAAATGATTGAGCCTACTTTGGAAGCGTAAGGTACTCGGCTCATCTCAGGTATCTCGGCTTCGGTACTCAGACTTTGAGTCTTACTCAACTTGGCATTACTTTGGATCGGTAATTCTCCCTTCTTCGAGTTCTCCATACTAAAACGTTTCAGTACCTTGTCCAAGTAAGTATTCTGACTAAGTCCTATTAGTCTCTTACTTCAGTCTCTCACTATCCTTATTCTCAAAATATAGGAAGCCTCTCCGAGGTCCTTCATAGCGAAACACTTCCCGAGCCAGGACTTAACTTCCTGCAGTGTCGGGATGTCGTTTCCTATGAGTAATATGTCATCAACATATAACACGAGAAAAGTAACTATACTCCCACTGGATTTGACATATACACATGATTCATCTTCGCTTCGTACAAATCCAAACTCTTTGACTTTCTCATCAACGCAAAGATTCCATCTGTGAGATGCTTGTTTAAGTCCATAAATGGACTTCTCAAGCTTGCACGCTCTATTGGGATGCTTCACATTGACAAAACCCTCTGGCTGAGCCATGTAAACATCCTCAGCCAACCTCCCATTAAGGAAAGCGGTTTTGACATCCATTTGCCATATTTCATAATCATGAAATGCAGCAATGGCTAGCATCACCCTAATAGACTTAATTTTAGCAACTGGTGAGAAGGTCTCATCATAGTTAACTCCGGGAGTTTGAGTAAAGCCCTTCGCAACCAACTGCGCCTTATACGTATGCACATTTCCATCCATGTCCGTCTTCTTCTTGAAGATCCACTTGCACCCATCCGTCTTACGTCCGGGCACATTGTCAACCAAATTCTAAACTTGGTTGTCATACATGGACTGAATCTCGCTGTCCATCCCCTATTTCCATTTTGCAGACTCCGGGCCTGCCATGGCTTCCTTATAGCTGTTAGGTTCATCTAGATTTACTAGTGTACTATCACAAATATACATGTCGCCTTCGGTAGTAATATGAAAACCATACAACTGGGGTTGAACTCTAACTCTTTCGGAACGTCTAAGAGGTAAGGATTTGTCAATCGGTTCAACCGGAGTTTCCTCCTCGGGTTGAGCGCCAGTGTTAGAGGTTCCTTCATCACTCGACTCTTGAATCTCTTCAAGATAGATTTGCCTCCCACTGTCTCCTTGGTTTATGAGTTCTCGCTCTCGGAAAACTCCTCTCCTCGCAACGAAGACAACATTGTCACTTGGTCTATAGAAGAGATACCCAAAGGATTTCTGCGGGTAACCAATGAAAATACATCGCTCACTACGAGGTTCGAGCTTGTCATGAGTCTCTCGTCTTAAAAAAGCCTCACAACCCCAAACCTTGATATGTGCCAACGAGGGAGCTTTCCCTGTCCACATTTCATGAGGTGTTTTGGTAACCTTCTTTGTAGGGACTAAGTTAAGGATATGGGCGGCAGTCTTTAAGGCATACCCCCAGAATTAGATAGGTAGTGAAGCACGACTCATCATGGAACGAACCTTGTCCAACAATGTTCGATTACGCCTCTCAGCCACACCATTCAACTACGGTGTCCTAGGCGGCGTCAATTGCGAAACTATTCCGCATTCCTTGAGATAGTCGTGGAATTCAAGACTTAGGTACTCTCCTCCTCGATCGGATCGAAACATCTTGATTTTCCTGCCCAATTGATTCTCCACTTCTTGTTTAAACTCTTTGAACTTTTCAAAGGTTTCTGACTTGTGCTTGATTAAGTAAATATACCCATATCTACTATAATCATCGGTGAAAGTCACATAGAAGCGGTTTGCGTCCCTTGTGGTGGATCTAAAGGGTCCACATACATCGGTATGTATGAGATCCAATAAACCCTCGCCCCTTTCACAAGTGCCAGTGAAGGGTGAATTGGTCATCTTTCCAAGTAAACAAGACTCGAACACATCATCGTCCCTAAGGTCGAATGACTCCAACACTCCATCCTTTTGGAGTTGGGCTATGCGTTTCTTGTTGACATGTCCAAGACGACAATGCCACAAGCATGCTTTATCCAAACCATTGGAAGAATCCACACACAACACATCATTTCCTAATTTATCTACAACCATAACAGTTTCATAAATTCCATTACAAGGCAATGCTTCAAAATATAAGACACCATTTAGATAAGCATAAATTGAACCTTTCTCACTATCAAACGAATATCTAAATCCTTGTCTAAACAAACCATGAAATGAAATGATGTTTCTTGCCATATCTCGTGAATAGCAACAATTATCTAAATCTAAACCTAATCCATTACTAAGCGCTAAAGAATACACTCCAATCTTGGTGACAGGCAACGATCTTTTGTTTCCCATGATTAGATTTATTCTTCCACGCTCCACATCACTATTTCTTCTTAGTCCCTGCAAATCGGAACATATGTGAAAACCACATCCTGTATCAAGAACCCGAGAAATAGTACGTGATGAATCATTAGATTTAATTGTGTAAATACATGCGAAAGACGGCTTGATCTTCCCATCCTTGATGGCTTGCAGATATTCCTGGCAGCTTCTCTTCTAGTGTCCTATTTTGTGGCAGTGGTGACATTCTGCTTCCTTAGGGTCTGAGTTGGGCTTAGCGGGGCCGACTTTCGTTTCACTAGTAGAGGAACCATCTTGGGGCTTTCCCTTGTGGTGGCTATTTGAAGGAGCCTTCCTCTTTTTACCCTTCTCTTTCCCAATGGCCAAAACAGGAGCAGCGGGTGGAGTGGGAGTTGGTGCAATAGATTTCTCCTTGAGGTTGCTCTCAACAGTCCTTAGGAGTCCTTGGAGTTTGCTTAGGGTGACTTTTTCTTTGTTCACGTGGTAGGTCATCCTAAATTGGTTGTAGCACGAGAGCAAGGAGTGGAGAATGATGTCAATAGCCAAGTCTTCCCCAAAGTTAACATTTAACTTGCGAAGACGATCAACATACCTTTGCATCTTTTGCAAATGCGAGGTTAGGGATTCTCCACTTCCTATCTTAGTGGTGATCATGTTGGTGATGATCTCGTAGCGCTCTTGCCTTGCACTTTGGTGGTACCTCTCCAGCAAATCTTAGTGCATTTCATAGGGATACATGTCCTCATAGGACTTTTGGAGTTCAAGATTCATAGTGGCCAACATAATGCAATAGACTTTCGTTGCATCACGCTCATGGGTCTCAAAGACGGCCATTTCTTCGGGAGTAGCAATTTCCGGATTGATCTTTTCAAGCTTCTCGTCGAGGACATATTCTTTGTCCTCGTAGCGGGCAATCATGCGAATGTATCTTATCCATTCGTTGAAATTCAATCCATCGAATGTCACCTTTTGACATAGGCTCATTAGCGAGAATGAACCAGCAACAGTGTTGTTTGCGTTTGTGTTAGACATCTGCAAATAGAAAGGAAAAAGTTTGATTAGAATTGAATCCCTAATTAAACACCCAAAATGAGATATTAGGGCTAGGATCCAACAACATTATCTACACCTTAGAAAAGGGATGCCGTAATCCAACATGCAAATAATTTGGAGGTAAGTGAATGACGATTCACTAATTCTTCACCATGAAAAACATAAGGCTTAGGTTTTAAATGTATTGAGAATTCCTAGATTTCTTGAGATTCATTAAACTTTTCAATGGCATGTTTAAATCTCGATATGCCCCTCTTGTTTGTGACCGGGATGCCGAGGATCACAAAGCGGGTGTGAATAACCATGTAAATATATATGGTGCCCTCATTGTTACAGTCACCTATTCGATGTGCCGGTTAGCCACACACGCTCCATCGAACTATGACAAACAATGAGTCACCCTTTGTCACCTTTGCTTAGAACCAATTAGTGTGCCGGTTAACCACACACGCTCCACCAACTTCTTAGCAAGGGTGCAAAGTGTAATTTCATGGGATTGCATCAATTCACTTTTGCCTAAAGTAACTAGGATTGGGAATTTTGTAAAAACGTTTAGTTACTTTATATATTTTCATTATACTTATTAATGAAGAGAGGATTGCCCTATCCTACCCATTCGGCTAACGACTCTCCACCAATCAAGGAAGCGGTGGGTAAGAGTGGATACCCATTAAACGGCCATTTTATAGGCCATAACCTTATACCCCCCATATAGATCGGCTTCGTGAATGAGGCCTACTAACGGTAAGACTAGCATTTTAGTTATACATATATATATATATATATATATATATATATATATATATATATATACATATATATATATGTTAATCTTGTAATAATATAATAGTATAGGGTGTATTTTAAACATTTTAAAAATACTAGGGTTTTAATCTCAATTTAAAATTTTCAAAATTTATAACTTTTAAATTAAAATTTTAAATATTAAAACTCTTGATTTAATAATTATCTAAATTAATCAATTAATTTTAATTACTAAATCATAAAGGATTATTATAAATTAAACAATTAATTTTATCCTAATCCCTTATATCCCTCTAAATTTCGAAAATTAGGGAGGGGATAATTCAAAATCTTTAATTACCATATTTAACAATTAAAAGATAATTACAAGATTTGGGATTATCCAAATCCCTAGATTTTAGAGACTTATCTTGGGGAGGAGGCAAATCTCGAAAATCTAGGGTTTGCAAACCCTAGATCTCGAAATCTTGGGCAACAATAAAAAATTTCGAACACAAGGGTTCAAGAGCCCTAAAATCGAAATCCTAGCCTCCTAGGGTTTATTGACCAGAAACCCTAAAGTGTCAAATTCATACAATTGTATAATACTAATTGAAAACAATTCAACCAAAGGCTCTGATACCACTTATGGGTTTTGTACAAACAATCCTATGTGTGCATGCAACCCTAGATTTGGATCTATGTTTTCTCTATTAGATACACAACTTTATGAACACAATAAGAACCCTATCTAGTAGGTATATATTTTGAAATTTGTATAGATGATTAGATCACATACCTCTTGTTGTTATATTGCAATAACAACACTAATCTTCAATCTCTTAGTCTTGAAAGCAAGTACCATAAGTGTAGTACCTCTAATGGCTCACAAACACCACAAGCAATTGGAGAGGCAAGAGAGAGAGAGGGGAGATAGAGGTTAGAAATCGGCTCTAGGAACCCTAGGGAATCAAGTGGCCGATTTCCTTAAGCTTAGGGGTCTTTATATAGGGTATAGATTAGGGTTTCAGTCCTTATCCTTATCTAGTTGCTTGCCCACCAAGTAACCATAAAATAAGCCTTGAAATCCTTGGACGATTTCAAGGGCCTTATCCCCTTGAATTCGTCCACCTCTCCCATAGGACATCCATTTCCCTAATTTGCAACTATCACATAATTACAATTCAGCCCCTGCAGTTTAATTAATTACATTTGATCACAAAATTAATTTTTAATTAATTATTGACCAATATTAATTAAACAATTATGATTTCTCCTATTGATATATTATTCCTATAATTAATTAATAAATCATAATAACCTCTTTCTTTATTATTTCTCCAATCAAGTTGCTTTGGTGAAGGCAACCCAAAAGGACCATGCACAACCGGGTCAAGAACTTACCAAATATGGTTACAGGCTTAGACACTAATCCAACGGAATTAGTTTGGAATTAATTTAGTGATCAAAAGAGACTAATTAAATCTATGGGGATTAATTATGTAAATTAGTTATATTTATACGTTGGGCTTTTGATCCATGTTAGACTAAGTTTATGAATGGATACATAAAGAGTTGGGCCACATGAACCATGGATCATAAACCCATGGGTATAGATTATGGTTAACCCATGACCTTTGGAATTCCACATATAAATATATTTCTCCATAGCCAAAATCATAACTTATGTTCTTTGAGTTCATATGGATGATTTTATGTGGCTAATATTCTCTCTCAAATGTCATCCTTTGTCTATGGTGTGTTGTGATTCCATTTGAGACATCCACACTATTGGTGCTAAGTTCTTAAAGGCCAAATACTAAATAGTTTCAAGCTACATGAAAAGGTATGTCGTCCTAACTAGTATTTCATATTGTTTATGTCATTTGTATGCTAGTTATAAGCTTAATGCTTTGGAAACACTATTACATGTATAATTAGAGAAAACATAGATCTAAGGCATTTAGGGTTGTATGTGCACCATAGGATGTTGTAGTATACAAAACCCAATAATTACTATATAGCAATAAAGGTATGTGCTCTAATCTTTCTTATGTAGATTTTGAAATATTATATGCATGCTAGGGTTTTTTATATTGTGTTCAATACTTGTATGTCTAATAGAGAAAACATAGATCCAATCCAGGGTTGCATGCACACATAGGATTGTTTGTATAAAACCATCAAATAGTTCATAAAATTGGTGAAAACATTAGGAGATCGAACAAAGACTTCTAATAATATTTATATTGGTAATCAACTGAAGATAATTCTTGTCTTGAAACTAACCATAGGAAAAATGGTGATTCAAATCTAAGCAAAATTGTTTTAATCATCTTGATTTACAGTCGTCTTTAGTTATCTGCTTGCTTTAATTTTAGTTGTTTGAGTAATTAAGTTAATCTGAACTTACAAAATAAGATACCCCTCCCAAATTTGGTTGTTTTTCGTAGTTTAACTTTTAGTAGTTATTTTATTAATTGAAATATCGTTCCTTATGATCGATACTCGACTTACTTTACTATTCTATAATCTGATTAGGTGCACTGCCTAAATATGATTGGTTAGTTAAACTTAGTTAGGTTTACAAATTTAAAACTAGTATGTATAATTTAGCACATCAAAAATCAAGATCATAATTTATATCTATTATAAAAAGAGACATTTTTCCTATAACCTTATATTTTTGAAACTCCCATCACTCTTTACCTTACTGTAACATCCCAAAAATACAATCTAAAAATTTCGTTTTAATTTAATAATAAAACCTTAGTCATCGAACATCGTATAAAAATCATATACACTGTGTCTTAAAATGTCGTAACATTTGTCAAAATATCAGAGTATAAACATCCCAGGCTGGACAAATGGTGTGAGCATTGCAATCATTCCAAGCTCCTCTTTTGAAACTGAGTACCTGAAACCAAAACTGAAACTGTAAGCACGAAGCTTAGTGAGCTCCCCCAAACTACCACATACCATACAATAACATATAAACACATATTGGGCCTTGCCTACTGCATTAGACCGAAGTCTGAAAACTACATCGAACCGAAGTCCGGAACTAACCAAGGCCTTGCCCTCTACATCAGACCGAAGTCCGGAACTAACCAGGGCCTTGCCCTATGCATCAGACTGTAGTCCGAAAACTGCATCGGACCGAAGTCCGGAACTAACCAGGGCCTTTCCCTGTGCATCGGACCGAAGTCCGAAAACTGACTAACATAGCATAGCATAATCATAACTACTAGAATAAACACATATACGACATACTGCATCGGACCAAAGTCTGAAAACTGACTGAACATAACATAGCATAATCATAACTACTAGCATAAACACATATACTACATACTGCATCGGACCGAAGTCCGGAAACTGACTGAACATAGCATAACATAATCATAACTACTAGCATAAACACATATATCGTATACTGCATCGGACCGAAGTCTGGAAACTGACTGAACATAGCATAGCATAATCATAACTACTAGCATAAACACATATACTGCATACTGCATCGGACCAAAATCCGGAACACATAACACAAAGACATGCTTGAATCACAAAGACCTCAAGCACAATGAACTACTGCATCAGATCGAAGTCCGGAACTACTTCTGACTAAATGGGCCGGCATTGTGGTCGTAGACCCGTTCCTACTAGAAGGAAGACTCACCTCACACTGCTGAAGTCCCGCTGACCAAAACCATAACTGCTGGATGACAGATTCCCGATCTGTCAATATCAAAATAACACCCAATTAATAATTGGGTTCCACTACATAACTATAAATACAGACTTTGGATAATTACAACATTACCCCAAGCTTAGCTTACCCAAGCCCAAAGCGCAATCCATGGGCCCAAGCTCAACTAGGGATCAAAGCCCAACATATGACCCAATTTTTTCCAAATTGGGCCCAAACCTATACATGGACTTCCCTTAAGGCCCAATTGTTCAGTCCAGTCCAACATGTCTCATTTAGTCATTTTAAGGGCTCAATATCATACAACCATCTAGGCCCAAACTATGGCCTAATTTTCCAAATTAGGCCCAATCCTTCATATGGGCCTTACCCTAAAGCCCAACTAAATATTCTAGTCTATAATCATTCTTGGATGGCCCATTATTGGCCCAATTACCAATACCCAACTGAAGAGCCCAACTCAAGGCCCATGTGACATTAAAGCTTCACATAAAATGAAAATTAGGGCTAAGTGTTTCTTACTTAACCCATTAAGAACTTAATCCATTAAGGACTTAATCCACCAAGTCCATCATTCTTCTAAATAAGTCATATGGTGTGATTGGGCTTAATCACACAATTCCATTCCAATTTCCCAAAAATGGGTCACAATAAGTCCAAACCCATAAATCCAATATTAAGGTTTTCTAAACCCTAATTAGGGTTTCCAACCCCATCTTAGCCTAATACGCCCAATTGATATGTCTTTTGATTAATTAAGGTTCATTAGACTCATTAAGGTTTCACTAGGACCATTAGTAATCTATTTGGGCTTTTAGGTCCATTAAGCTTTATTGGGCTCATTAGGGTTTATTAAGCCCATTAAGCCTCATTGGGACCATTAGGGTTTCTTAGTCCCATTGTCCAACCATCCAAACGAGTCAAAACACCATCAAAGCACACCACCACCCGACACGGCGACAGGAGGCGATAGCCACCACCTCACGGTGGTGGTTTTCAGTTTTCCTTTCATTATTCAATTTGTAATTTACACTTTACAATGCTGAAACTCAAAATAAACACACACACTAAACAAAATAAACCCACATACAACCACCCTGTGGTGGTCGTTGGTGGTAGAAGGTGGTGGTGGTGGCTTTTCCGGCTAACTAAACATCCACATGATACCCTCTCACAACAGCAATGAACACAAACGCACCAACATACACATAGCGGCATCAGTGACGGATTGTGGTGACAGCCGCCACCGTGAGGTGGTGGCGGCGATTCTCTTGATTCCCAGTCGAGCATCCACACGCAAACACGATCTGAAACAAACTCCCATTCGTGAATCAACCCCACACACCCCCGTAATGAACAGAAGTGAGGCGGTAGTCCTCACCGAACACAAAACGAAACCACAACCATCATTCTCGGCGACGAGCAACAGCCGGAGGCGATAGCAACGTAACGGCGGCATCGTAGGCTGGGGAAGCAAAAAAAGAGGCGTGAAGAAAGAGTGTGCGACCCACCCATGAATCGCAAAAGCACCCACAAACCACGTTTTCCGATCTCGTCATGCCTTCTTCGTCTTTTTCCGGTGAGGGAACATGGCGGCTGCTCCGATGATCCTTTAGTGGTGGCGAGGAGGTGACGACTGGGCATATGGAGGAATGAGGTTTGCGGTTGGAGTCCCTCATGGCGGTTGGAAGAAATAACGCTAGGGTTAGGGTTCTTTGGCAATGTAACGGTAGGGTAAGAGGTTACCGGGTATATCCCGTGTTCCTCTAAACTTTGATCCAAAAACCCAGCTTCAGCCCCTCCTCATACTTTTGTTTTCAAATTTAATCCAATATTTACCATTTGAACCACGCTTCCATAATTCCTTTACAAATTAAGTTTGAGTTTTACAAAACAACCCCTCCCTCTACAAATCCTTTTCAAAGTTGGTCCGGAATTTACTTTTTAGCCCTTGTTTTCATAATTCCTTTCATATTAGGTCTAATACTTACCAAATATCCCCCTGTCTTCTAAAATGTTTACAAAATAAATCTTGAATTTATACTTTGACCCCGAATAATCCAACTTATGGCATTTGACTTCCCAAAACCAACACCTTGCTATATAATTATTAATTTTAAGGCTACGACCCATTCGTTAATTTTGCCCATTTATTTATTAAATAAACATGGTGTTACACTTACTACTCAAAGTCAAAAGACTTTCTAAGTATCGATCATTAATTAATTCATTAATGTTAAAAAAACTTTTTAAATATGGATACTTAATCAATTCATTGATGTTAATTATACTTATTATATTGTTTTATCTTTATATATAAAACTTAAAATTAAATATCAAATTAACAAAACAAAATGTTGAAAAACTATTTTCTAAAATAATATTTAAAAAAAAAAAGTTGGTCTCTAATGATTTAAAAATAACTTTTTAAAATATAATATTAAATATCTCTAACTAAATTGAAATTGAAAATCCACACAAAACTTGTTTACATTCCATTAAATTGATATGATCACAAAAAAGTTATATATCTGAAAATGGTAAAATTGCTAAAAATAAAAAAAAATCACTTTATTTTTATTTTTGTATGAAACTTACAGGTAATGTCTATTGAGACGATGTGGTTTTAATATGTATCTATTTTATCATATATTTAAAATAATTATAATGTGTTATAACAAATTAGTATAAAAAACTATAAACTCTAAATTAATAACAAGGATACAATTATTTATAATATCATATATGTATCAATAATTTAATTATATTATTGTAATCAACGTAATATATTTTTCAAAACTTTAATTACAATAGTTTTATTTCTGCACAACGCGGGGGTTCGTCTAATGTCATAAATAAGAGGAGGCCTTGAGAAGTCATTTGCTTATTAGACAAAGAAATTGTCAAAAACCTGAGAGCTCCCTTGGGAGAAACCCCAAGAACTAATCATCCCCTCGATCTCTTTCTTTGTGTGGGTGTGTATGTTTGTGTTTGTGACATGATCAACAAGCAATGGAGAGAAGAAATGTTTGATCGGCTGGAGCAGCTCTAGGTTTTTGCGTTGTGTGTATCAACCATTAAATGCTATAAGCTTTGATAATTTGTCTCCAAGTTAGGGTATTATTCTAAACACTCTATCGTTGATTAACTATTTATTTATAATCTTATAATTAGATCCTTGACTTTGGGTTTAATTAAAATTTTAAACTATTAATACTTCCATCATTTATACATTTTGTTGTTATTGTTATGAACATCAATAACACCTTTAGAGAGTTGTAACTCGTGTTTGAACAGTAAAATAGGATATAAAAGATTATCAACCTTGAAGAGGATAGCCATGGTTAATTAGTGATTAATGAATTAAGAAACGTTGCCCTATATGTGACACTTAAGCAAATACATATAATTGGAAGTTGATTAGAACAACTAATACAATTGATGTAAGTATATTTACCAAGAATGCATGTTTATATTATGCATTATATTTTGAAATATTCCTTGATTTGAATTACAATGTGCATCTATTTGAAATACATGTCATATATGTGCATTCACAAAACTTATCGTACAAAGTTTTTGGAGAAGATGAACAAAGTACTTTGTTTCAAAATAAGATGTTGATCTGAACTTTTGCATGTTGGGACTTGGTGTGATACTTAAATGTATCCAATTTAGAACTTTGAAAGATGTTTGTAATGACATTCTATAACACCCTCACATGTAGTACGAATTTGCCACACCTCGCGTGTGATTCAGTGTGATGGGTCACTAGTATGTAGTTTGATATTTGATTTGAGTTGTCATTGAAAGTGTATCGTACGTTATGTGATATCTATTTATCAAACGCAAGCCGTTATTTTCATCGGTGTAAGATTTGGACGTTAAAATTGACCTATTTATTGAGAATAAATACATGTTCATTGTATTCTTGAAGTTGTTGATTTACCTTTTAAATTACTTACGTATGTGTATTTTTTTAAAAGAAGTCTTTTTTCCTGAAGTGTTGAAACTTACTAATCTTTTAAAATTTTGATATATATATATTTTTTTGGGAAATCTTCAGAAAACGTCTCAATATTTACGGAAAAGTTACACTTTAGTCCCAAGATTTTTTTTGAACGAAAAAGTCCTGAAAAACGGCAAAATTTTGCAGTTTGACCATTTTGACCGGTTGAAAGTGGTACCAAATTAATTTGGGACTATTTCGTAAATTAAACTAAAATATTGGGACTTTTCTATAAGCAAAAAATATTATGACTTTTATAAAAAAAATATTATGACTTTTCTACAAACAAAACTCTTATTATTATTATTATTATTATTATTATTATTATTATTATTATTATTATTATTATTATTATTATTAAAAATATCAATAAGAATACTATTTTTTGAACTTGTTATTATTAGTTGTTACTAATATACATAAATGCATTTAAATGAAAAAAATAATATTAATGAATGTTTGTTTGTATAATTTTACTTTGTATATGGTCATTTCACATTTGTTATTATTGTTTTCAATTCAGAATAATAATACTTAACAATTTAAAAGAAGTTGCATATTTGTAAAATTGTTTATAAATAGTTTAAGGTAGAAAGATTTCTCACTTTGTATATAAAAATGTTTAAGGTAGAAGGATTACTTTCAAAATCCAACAAATCCACTACAAACATCTATATAGGTAGCTCATATCAAAATTCAAAATTATTAAGTATAATATATTGTTTAATAAAAAGTAATAGGACATGTTTTTTCGATTAATACTTTTGAATTTTGATCAATACATTTGAATTATTCCTATTACTTTTTATTAAACAAGATATTGTAATTAATACTTTTGAATTTTGATATGGGTTACCTATGTAGATGTTTGTAGTGGATTTGTTGGATTTGGAAAGTAATTTTTCTACCTTAAACAATTTTATATACAAAGTGAGAAACCCTTCTATCTTAAGCTATTTATAAACAATTTTACAAATATGCAACTTCTTTTAAATTGTTAAGTATTAATATTCTGAATTGAAAACAATAATAATAAATACGAAATGACCATATACAAAGTAAAAATATACAAGCACACATTTACGATTTCAATGCTAAAGGCATCACCATCTTCTCCACCTCCACCCTTAAACAATGTCATTAATATTATTTTTCTTTCATTTAAATGCATTTATATGTATTAATAACAATATTAATAATAACAAGTTCAAAAAATAGTATTCTTATTTATATTTTTAATAATAATAATAATAATAATAATAATAATAATAATAATAATAATAATAATAATAATAATAATAATAATAATAATAATAAGTGTTTTGTTTGTAGAAAAGTCATAATATTTTTGTTTACAGAAAAGCCATAATATTTTTTGTTTACAGAAAAGTCACATTATTTTGGGTTAGTTTACGAAATAGTCCCAAATTAATTTGGTACCGGTTTCAACCAGCCAAAAAGGGTAAATTTGCAAAATTTTACCGGTTTTCAGGACTTTTTCGTTAAAAAAAATAATCTTGGGACTAAGTGTAACTTTTCCGTAAATATTTAGACTTTTCTGAAGATTTTCCTATTTTTTTTTTTTTAGAAAAAATGACTTTAGGTTTAGATTTAAAAGTTGACATATGTAATGTTTTAGATTTTCTTAAAACATTTTATTTCATATTCTAAGTTAAGATGTAGGGATAATGACTTAAAAGGGTAATATATTTTTCGATCTGTACACATTTGGTCACTGAGTTTTTTTTTTGTCCACATTTACCCTTTCAATTTGTTAAACTATACACATTCAGTCCTTATGAATGGTTATTCCAGATTAGTCGGGACAAATGACTTAATAGGGTAATATACTTCTTATTTTTTATACATTTAGTCCTTAATATTTTTTTGTTTCAAAGTTAGTCATTTTTTGTTTTTGTACTCATTCAGTATTTATGAATGATTTCTTTAGTTTTTTTCTCACGACATCTTACTCGAGTAAATCATTGATGATGTGTTTGGGACTGTTGATGCTTATGGACATCGCGATCTCGACTGTTTGGTTGTGTAGGTCTTGTGGTTTGGCTTAGGTTTTATATTATGAACGTCGTGAATTTTTCATACGATATCAAATTTTAACGATCTTTATATCCACGTGTCTGTTTTTTGACTCTACTACAACTTCCATTAAGATTACACCCGTAAAAATATAATATATTTTTACTTACGCTTATATTAAAAAAACATCCATGCATGCATTCATAAAAAACGTATAGATATAAAGATCGTAAGCAAAAATATACTACTTTTTAATTGGAGTAATCTAAATGAAAGTTGTACTAGACTAAAATACGAACACATGGATATAAAGATCGTTGAAATTTGAGATCGTATGAAGAAGTTATAACATTTAGAACACATGACTGAAGCAACCAGGTAGTCAAGATCGCAATGGACATAAAATCAAAAGCCCCAAACACCTTATTAATAAATGTCTCACGTAAGATGTCGTGAGAAAAACCTAAAGAAACCATTCATAAGTATTGAATGAGTACAAAAACAAAAATTACTTATTTTGCAATAAAAAAATACTAAGGACTAAATGTGTACAAAAATATTAAGGACTAAATGTGTACAAAGTGAAAAATATATTACGCTATTAAATTATTTTCACAAACTAACCTGGAGTAGTTGGTCATAAGGACTAAATGTTTAGTTAAAGGAATAGATAGGAACGAAAAAAAACTCACCCACTTAAGTCATTATCTAAGGTAGGGATGAGAGTGGGACGAAACCGGTACCGACCCGTACCGTTCCCGACTTCCCGAAAATCGAATTTGGTCAAAAGTCAATCCCGAGTACCGAACCGAATTAACATCACCGGTACCGGTACCGGGAACAACGCTAGTTTTCGGTACCAATACCGGTACCGGCGGTACCGATTCCCGAATTTCATGTATTTTGAGTACCAAGTACCGTCTCATATTTTTAAATTTGGTATGGTTCAGTACCGGTTCCGGTACGTGATCGGGATTTGGGACAAATTGCTCATCCCCAATCTACGGGATGTCAACAGGGGAAAATGGGACGTGAAACGGATCCCCCACCCCCGTTCCCTAAATTTCCTCGTTCCCCTGGCCCCACCCCCACTCCCGAAATCTCCAGGCTTCATAAATCATACCCCTTAGGGATGAGCATAGGCGGGTACCCGCCTCATTTGGCGAGAACCGGAACCGGAACCGGAACCAGCGGTTCCTAGAAAGTTAGAACCGGAACCGGAACCACTCTAGGCAGTTCTTAAATGTTTGGAACCAGTCCCGGAACCGGCGGTTCCGGTTCCGGGAGCGGGTAACCCGATTACATTAATTTTGTTAATTTTTGTCGATAAAACCGCAATTTAGTTCGATTCAAATCAAGTCAATTCGGACCAAAGACGGAAAAAACCGGACCAATATATATTCTAAATTGGTTTATGTAACACACATATTTATATGAGATAATATATATATATATATATATATATATATATATATATATATATATATATATATATATATATATATATATATATATATATATATATATATTAACCGGTTCCGGCGGGTAGCGGTTCCGAAAAAACGAGAACCGGAATCGGAACCGCTTAAGGCAGTTCCATAACTTTAGGAACCGGAACCGGAACCGCCTAAGGCAGTTCCGGTTCCAAAACCGACAGTTCCGAGGCGGTTCCGGTTCCAAAAGCGGGTACCCGATTCCGATGCTCATCCCTGATACCCCTGCCCCTGCCTCCGATCCCCCTTATTACACCATCCCGCCCGTAATAAATGTTTATTTATAGCAAAATTTGACATGTTAAAAAAGTTATAGTTTCTTCAAATTCATTATACTAACAACTTAAAAATATGTTTTTTTTTTTAATTTTGAAAGCTTAAAATCATATTATTATTTATTATATTTATATAACTAATATTAATATATGTAAATATATGTATACAATTTTATAATTTTATGAAGAAAAGCAACATTGGACTATACTCGTGAAATGTTTGTTGCGTTTTATTTTGGGATGGATAATTTTGACGATAAATATATATTTTGAATAAAATCTTAAATTAAGATAAACAATTAAAAAGGATTATGAAAGAAAAAAAAAAAAAACTCGACTTTAAAGCTTCTTCCTATTTCCCCTCTCTCTCTCTCTCTCTCTCTCTCTCTCTCTCTCTCTTGCACAGAGTCTGGTTGTCAAGTTTTCATCTTTGCTTGTTCTTCTTCCCTTCTCTCGTTCATGTTCTCTCTGTTTGTGTTCTGCATCTCTTAAAACACATCAAATTTGATTTCAAACTTTTTATTCTAATCAAACATTCACTTGTTAATCGAAAGAATCATGGATTATCTGAAAAGGGAAATGAGTTAGTACCAGAAAGCAGAAGAATTACTTCGTAAAAGGTCTATAATTATGCGAACATTGTGTGATGTTTGCGAAAGTGCTGCTGCGATCCTCTTTTGTGCTGCTGATGAAGCTGCTCTTTGTCGTGCTTGCGACGAAAAGGTTTAAGTTTCTTCTTTTTTCTCAAATCGTATTTACGTTGAAATTGACTTTATTTTTGTAAATTATTGATTTGATTGGATTGTTCTTCGTGATTATGTAAAGTGAATGAGAGATTATTATAGAAAATTCCTTTGGTGTAATTTCTGATGGATCTAATGTTTGATCCTGAATTTGGTAATAGGGTTTTGTTTACAAACTATTGTGTTTCAACACAGCTCATCACCTCATGTAACGTTATTTTCTTTTGTGAGAACGCTTAACAGTAGAAGGATCTTGGTGATTTTGGATTAAAAATTTGTAATGATATATTTTGGAATTGTCGGATGAAGTTCATTAGATAAAGAAACACCTCAATTCTATTGAACCAAAATCAATTTCATTTATCTCCAAAGCTTGATATAAGCCTTGAAAGAATCAATTTCAAGTACATAGTAAGAAGTTTTACTCAATAGCTACAAGTGTTTAATAATTCATTTGTGGATATTATCCAATTTAGGTGTTGTTTCTTTATAACTTAATGGACTTAATAGGGACATGAGTTAATCCGGTAAGTTCTGTATGAATATTTCTTTGTTATTTTTACTTAATATAGAATAAAACGGCTTAAAAAAAAAAAAGGAAGCCATGAAAATGAGGAATTTCTGATTGAGTAATAACTCTTTACAGATTTTCCCTAATCTACTAAAATATATTTTAATCATCATTTATACACCTAAGCATACTTATGGTGCTTTTGGTTTTTGGATCTCGTTTTAAATTAGGTTAATTCATTTCTTTGGTTGGTTGGTTTGTTTAATATATCTTGAGTTGCATGTGTTTGGGTTGTGTTTTTGAATGTTTTTCTTTATGGGAATGCAACAGCCACATCTTTATATTTCTGTCCCTTTATTTTATGGGCCCACCTGTTTAAGCACATTTTTTGGCATCCAGATGTATGAATTAGGACCATGAATTTTTTTGGCTAGTGTTTATTTTCCTCATTTTATTTTGTGCATTTCTGGCTTTAATGACTTTTTGGTGTAACATATATAATCATTCTTAATTACAAGGGAAAGTTTGAAGTTTCTATGAAAAGAAAAAAAAAATCCACCCAATTATAGCCCTGTGAATTGCTTTTGTATTTGGATGACTTAGATAGATTTTATGTTGACACAGAGAAAGATTTTCCTCTGAAATGATGTCCTAAAAAATTCTTGTAGTTGTGTGTTGATTTATCTGCAAAAATGTTGGGCAGGTGCATATGTGTAATAAGCTTGCAAGTCGGCATGTAAGAGTAGGACTTGCTGATCCTAGTGACGTACCACGTTGTGACATATGTGAAAACGCACCTGGTATTCTCATTTCTCCTTATTTATTTTATTTATATATATATATATATATATATATATATATATATATATATATATATATATATATATATATATATATATATATATATATATATATATATATATATATTTACACATGCTAGGATAGGACATGACAGAGCAGAACATGTTGTACTGTGTTTGACATGCACCGGACACTGACTAGGACCGATGTCAGCGGGACAAAAATTACAAATTTTTATTCCTCTAAAAAAGGCGAGACAGAGATTTGCTCTCTTTCTCTCTTCTATGAAAAAGACATAAATACCCTCCTTATCCTCATCATCGAAAATATCCTAGAAAGCTTATCCAGTCTGATCCAATTCAGTTCAAGTTATGTCGCATGTAACATACGCAGCCTACGGCTGCGTTTGTTGCATGGGTCCTAACTGGACCGGATTGGACTGGATGAGCTTTCCAGGGATATTTTCGATGATAAGGATAAGGAGGGTATTTATGTCTTTTTCATAGAAGAGAGAAAGAGAGCAAATCTTTGTCTCGCCTTTTTTAGTGGAATAAAAATTTGTAATTTTTGTCCCGCTGACATCGGTCCTAGTCAGTGTCCGGTGCATGTCAAACACAGTACAACATGTTCTGCTCTGTCATGTCCTATCCTAGCATGTGTAAATGTAACGAACAAGACCTACATAGCCATAATTAGTTTCCTTTTGTTGATCAAGATAGTAACATGATATGATATGATTTTGGTGTGTGTGTGTGTGTAGCTTTCTTCTACTGTGGAATCGATGGAAGTTCTCTGTGCTTACAGTGTGACATGGTTGTTCATGTTGGTGGTAAACGAACACATGGAAGATATCTGCTACTAAGGCAACAAGTCGAGGTTTCTGGTTTTGTGCCACTTCCCTTTCCCTTTGCTTCAAACCTAAAAACTAACCCTCTATTTCTTTTCTTTTCCAATTAATATTTGACAAAATCACTACACACTTACTTACTGTATGAGATTGTTTGTGTAGTTTCCAGGTGATAGAAATGGAAATGGTCGTGAAGATGAGTTAGGGTCACAACCCGTGGATCCAAATAATCCACCCAAGCTTACAACAAGAGATAATCATAACCATAACCAACATCATAGGTTATCTGCCATAGGAATGATGGAAAATAATAATAATACAGATAATGTTGGTAGGATGGAAAATAAGATGATTGACCTTAACTCAAAGCCTCAACGTATGCATGGTCAAACTTCAAATAATCAGGTACTACTTAACTCTTAAATACACATTTTATTTTCTTCTAATAGCAACCTACTTACATTCTTTTACCTATAATAGCAATCTACTTTATTTGTTATCTATAATAACAAACTATACTTTTGTGATTTGCATAATTTGGATTATTTTGATTTTTTTTTCAAGGAACAAGGAATGGAGATTAGTGGTGGTAATAATGAATGTGCAAGTGTGGTTCCTATTGGCTCTTTTAAAAGAGAACCCGAGAAATAATTTAGGTATAGACTTTTTTCATTATTATGCTCATGCTATGATAAATAAAGATATGAAGATATGAAAGTACATTGCTATTTCTTGCAATTTTTTGATGTAATTTCTTCTACACGTGTAGTATGAGATGGTCTTGGAGGTTATCAAAGCAGTGTATGAGGGAGGGAGGGGATTAACCGTTTTGAAGGCAGACTTTTACCATTTGATATCGGTGGTAATCCTCTCTCTTTCAAATGTGGCAAATGCTAATATTGATGATAAGAGTTCCTTACTATGAAGGAAAATCCAAGATTGTTGGTGGATCAAAAAATCCGAATTTGTAATTGTTTATAAATGTGTTTCGTTATCTTTGAATTAAATCTCATGCAATTTTAGATTTTGATGTATTTATTTGTTTTTTTTTTTTTTTAAGTTATAAACGTCTAATGGTCGACAAGATTTAATTCGGTAGACTATGTATGAATGTTACTTTTCTCAGTTAACTGCATAAAGAACGACTTAATAGAAAAAAAAAATAGTGAAATAAGGTTTTTATGATGAGTCTTAATTTTTATAAATTTGCTCTTGTTTGTTTATTACTTTTTTTTTCTAAGTATGTTGTTATTTTCTAAAACATTTTATGGGGTAACACAACTAATTAGAAAAAAAGAAATCTTTTGTTTTTCTTAATTAGATGTTGTATGAGTAAAACTTGAATTTACAAATTGTTAAATATATGAAAAATATCAGTTTATCTTTCAGTGTCTAGAAATGATTTCGAAATAAGAATTATTATAAATAAATCTACTCTAATAAATGAAAGTTTTTTTTTTTTTTTATTGTCATGTGTCACATTCTCATTCAATTTGTCAAATGTCATTTTGTGGTTATTTTAAATTAATTTTTTTGCACATGTCATTTTATGGGTTTTTATTTTATTAAATTTCATATAATATTTAAATATAATAATTACAATAAATCAAGTAATAAATGAATATTAATTTTATTAATAGAGTTACCTTTTAATTTCAAAATTCTCAAACTAAAGTTCATTAGTTTTTTTTTTATTTTTTTTTACTTTTTTTTAATTTTTGTTTAAATTTAAAAGATAAAAAAAAACATTTCAATTTTAATAATTCATTATTTTTTTTTATTTTTTATAAATCCAAAATTCTTAAATATTTAAACATTCATATTTAATTTTTTTTTTAAATTAATCCATATAACAAATGAGTCTCACACCTAGTTGAAGAATAAATTACACGAATGATCCTTTAGCTTTATAGTTTTTCCCTTAAATGGTCTTTACGAAACTTTTTTCTTTAAGATAGTCTTTACGAAGCACACAAATGGTCTTTACCGTTGATGTTTGTTAGATTCTTGTTAAGTTGAAAGAATTTTGGATAAAGACTATTTCTGACATTTTGTGAAACTTGTTTAAGGGCATTTGTGAAATTTTATACAAGACCAATTGAAATATTACAATTTTAGTCTCTTACTTTTCTCTTTTTACATTTTCGACACTTCTTTTTCATAAATATCTTATTATATATTTTTTAAATACATATTTTTTTTTGTAAATTTTATCTACAATATTTGAATTACAGTACATAATTAAATATATTTGTTTTCTATTTTTATCTAAAAATATTTGAAGCATAAAAATACCATTTTATTTAGTACAAAAAATATGTTATTATAGAAATAATAGTATGTTGCTATTTTATTTTAAAAGTATAAGTATGTGGTTTTTAGTTAAAGATAAAAATATATTTTGGTTTTGATTTCATAATATAAATGCAATAAATTTTATATGGCGTCAATAAAAAATTTTGATATTTAATTTTAAAAACTATTTAGTTTTATCAAATTTTGAATATATTATTTAATAATACATAACCTTTTAAACGGAAAAAAAACGACTGTTAGCTAATACTTTACTATGTTGTTATTAGTGCTAAGATAATTAACCATATAAACAGTATGACAATAATTTTGTTTAGTTCATTTTATTTAATAGAAAATGAAAGTATTTTAAATATTTATATAAAATGAATTAAACAAAATTAATGTTATATTAAACAGAATTAAACAAAAATAATATGACATTAATTTCGTTAAAAAATTTATTTTCCACTAAATAAAATGAATTAGATGGAATTTAATGTCATATTACTTATATGGTTAATTATTTTAACATGTGTAGCATCAAAGTTAACTATTAGCTAACAGACGTTTTTTAGTTTTACTTTGAAAAATTTATGTCTTATTAATGAATATATTCAAAATTTGATAAAACCAAAATATTTTTTTTAAATTAAATATCAAAATTTTATATAGACGCAATATAAAGTTAACTACATTAATGTAACACCCGAAAACCAATAGTTCTCCATTTTGAAACATCGTTTATAAATTAAGGTGTACTTCATACTGATAAATGATATATTATATATCATTAACACAAAACTATCTATTAACAAAATCGGCTTGCATCATTACAAAATCATATATTCTAAACAAAGTTTAGCGAGTAACTAACATAAGATTTCATGCATTATACATCATTAAATTATCATAATATAATCCTAAAATAACATGAATTTTAAAACAAGTTATATGGTAAGCAAGTCCTTTCCCAAACACATGCAATGTACTATATTTCACTCCGATAGGCCCAATACAACAATCATGACCCCTTACGATATTTAGGAAGCTCCATTATTCAACTAACATGAAAGTTAACCACAATTAAGGTTGCTAAACCGATTGATTATCATGAAAGCTTACCATGATTAGAAAAGTCTCATTATTTTACAAGACTTACCATATTTAGGAAACCCTACTATTCAACTATCACGACAGCTAACCACAAGTAGGGTAGTCATATCAGTTGATTACCATGAAAACTTATCACAATTTGAACGGTCCCATTATTTTATAAGGCTTACCATATTTATGAAGCCCTACCATCTAAGCCAACAACAATTAGGGTAACCATATTGGTTTGATTAACATGAAAGTTAACCACGATTAGAACAACCCCATTATTTTATTATCACAAAATATTGCCACAATTAAAGTAGCCGTATCATTTTTTTTATTACAAAAAATACGTTATTATAGAAATAATAGTATGTTGCTATTTTATTTTAAAAATACAAGTATGTGGTTTTGAGTTAAAGATAAAAATATATTTTGGTTTTGATTTCATAATATAGATGCAATAAATTTTATATTGTTTCGATATAAAATTTTGATATTTAATTTTAAAAAATTATTTAGTTTTATCAAATTTTGAATATATTCCTTAATAATACAAAAACTTTTCAACAAAATATAATAATAAAAAAGACCGTTAGCTAATACTTTACTATGTTGTTATTAGTGCTAAGATAATTAACCATATAAACAGTATGACAATAATTTCGTTTAATTCATTTTATTTAATAGAAAATGAAAGTATTTTAAATATTTATATAAAATGAATTAAACAAAATTAATGTTATATTAAACGGAATTAACAAAAATAATATGACATTAATTTCGTTAAAAAATTTATTTTCCATTAAATAAAATGAATTAAATGGAATTTAATGTCATTATTTGTATGGTTAATTATTTTAACATGTGTAGCATCAAAGTTAACTATTATCTAACAGACCTTTTTAGTTTTGCTTTGAAAAAATCATGTCTTATTAATGAATATATTCAAAATTTGATAAAACTAAATAATTTTTTAAAATTAAATATCAAAATTTTATATCGATGCAATATAAAGTTAAATACATTAATGTAACACCCGAAACCAATAATTCTCCATTTTGAAACATTGTTTATAAATTAAGGTGTATTTCATTCTGATAATTGATATATTATATATCATTAACACAAAACTATCCACTAACAAAATCGGCTTGCATCATTACAAAATCATCTATTCTAAACAAAGTTTAGCGAGTAACTAACATAAGATTTTACCCATAATACATCATTAAATTATCATAATATAATCCCAAGATAACATCAATTTTAAAACAAGTTATATGTTAAGCAAGTCATTTCCCAAACACATGCAATGTCCTATATTTTACTCTGATAGGCCCAAGACAACAATCATGAAGCCTTACCATATTCGGGAAGCTCCATTATTCAACTATCATGAAAGTTAACCACAATTAAGGTTGCTATACCGGTTGATTATCATGAAAGCTTACCATGATTAGAATAGTCTCATTATTTTACAAGGCTTACCATAATTAGGAAACCCTACTATTCAACTATCACGACAGCTAACCACAAGTACGGTAGTCATATCAGTTGATTACCATGAAAGCTTATCACAATTAGAACGATCACATTATTTTATAAGGCTTACCATACCTGGGAAGCCCTACCATCCAACTATCATGAAAGCTAACCATAATTAGGGTAACCATATCGGTTGATTATCATGAAAGCTTATAACGACTAGAACAATCCTATTATTTTATTATCACGAAAGATTACCACAGTTAAAATAGTCATATCATTTGATTATCATGATTCCATAATTAGAATAACCACACCATTTGATTCTCATGAAAGTTTAATCAAATAACTCTGACATAGTTACTTGCATGAATACTATTATAAACTCTTTCCTTTGTTATATGTGGTTGAAAGCTTAATCAAATTAACATGAACACTTTGTCCACCACTTGGTATAACACATATAAAGCACTATCTTTCATAATTGGTACCTTTTTCAAAAGCAACACTAATGATAACAAAAGGTTTCCATTTAAAAGCATCTACGTATATACATGTGTATGATATTATATTATCTTGCACTAGGTTACATATTTCATAATCATCTACCTTCAATCATTCTAAATTAAGCTACCAATCTAAGTAGTTTATTGCAATCCGTCATAAACTTACCCTCCATGATCTATCATTGACTTCACTATGAGCATTCATATACACGATGCATGGACTTTTCCATGTTTAGAACATGTGCATATGTATTTCAAGAAGGTTCAAACATAACAAGTTACTCACATTGAGATACGGTAGTAAAGTTTAGTCCAACCGTTGATGTTTCTTGCTTAGATGTTACAAGATCACCAAATGTCCTATTAACAACATTAGTTTATAGAAATTAACAATTTCCAACCATCCTTTCTTAGCATCGATCTTCATAGAGTGTTTTGCAAATCATGTATTCATTTTCTTAGCATAAAATAGAGAAAAAACATTATATTATATGTCAAGACTTTGTTTTTAAAATATATAAGTTATCTCTCTCGTTAGTCGAGTTGATTAATATTGCATCTTGTAAACATATTATTATCGTCTTCATATAAATCGAAAACATCCGCTTGATTATTTTGTTGTTTATTTTACTTCAGTCTTTATATATGAAACAAAATTTTATACAAAAAATATAAACAATATTATAATTGTATTCAACTGCCATTTCTACAACTATATTCACATACAATATCATACCTAACATAAACATAAAAAGATATAATTTTTGATTTTTGAAATAAATCATGATTGAAATAAATAAATAAAAAATTTGATTTTTATATAATTTCTAATGCAGGGGTTTGAGATGGCGTCCAAAATCACGATCCTCCCACTCCTCACATAACATTCCATGATTATATGATTATATCTGTATAAAGAAAAATAAACTTAGGGTTAGGGTTTTACGGGATTTTAGCTATGGAGGTTGAAGAAGAAACCACCTCAAATCACCTTCAAGAATCTATAGCAGCAGAAACAACAACAACCGTAATCAGTGAAATCTTGTTAGAAAATACTACTAGTATTGATAAACAATCTGAAAAACAGCTATCGAATTTGGCACCCGAATCAAACAGTCAAGAAGAAAAGGACTCCTCTGTTTCTGTTCCTAAATCTGAGGGCTCGGAGGCATTCGTTTCGGCAGCGGCGGGGGAAAAAGTAGAGGAGCCTGTTCACTGCCGGAACTCGGAGTCGGTTGCGGCATTGAGCGGTGGTGGTGATAATTCGGTTGTTGTTGTGTCGATGAGCGTAGTGCAAGACTCCAAGGACGCGGATGATGGTGCCGTCAAAGAAATTGACGTGGCAGCGGTGGAGTGTGGTGGCAGTGAGTTGACGTATGCGGTTAAAGATGGCGGAGATGAGGGAGGGGAGGCTGTGGTTGAGCGGATTGGTGATCCGGAGGTGGTAGAGGAAATGGTGGGAAATGACGGTGATGATACCAATGTCGGTGAATTTTTGGAGACCGAGAAAGATGAGAATGAAGGTAACGAGATTATGGTAGGAATGGAAGGCAAACCTGAAGATGAGAAGGAGACGGTGAAAGAGGAGGAAGACGCTGAGGTGTTGAAAGTCGGTGATGATGGAGGTGTTCTCTCGTCGCCTGTTGTTCTTGTTCATAACGATGGAGGAGATGAAATGACAGATCAATCTAAAAACGATGGTGGTCTCAATGTCCGATCGGAAGATGTTGAGAATGTTCAGGGAATGGTCGGTTCTGATGTTAAAAACGATGGTCATGGAGATGCGCAGATTGAAAACATTGATAATCTCCAAGAAGATGAAGCAGTGGCAGAAGAACCAGTTGTTCCAGAAATTGTTAAGGAAGAAGATAATGTTTCAGATGAAGATGTTAGAGAAGATCAGCAGGAGGAAGCATCAGTGGCAAATGAGGAGACAGTTGATGGTGTTGGGGAAAATGAGGAGGAAGAACCCATGGAGGAAGATGAAGAGAAATCCTTAGATACCGACATAGAGACTGAGAAATCTTTAGACATTGAAATGGAGTCTGTGAAATCCTTAGATACAGAAATGGAGACCGAAGAAGAAATAAACTTAGAAGATGAAGAGAAAGTCCAAGAAGCAGATATTGAGACAGAACCTGAGTTGCCAGAGTCATCTAAGAAAGATAGTGGAGGAAAACGGAAAAGAGGAGGAAAGCTCTCAAAAACCACCACAAAGAAAACAATGGAGGAGGATGTTTGCTTCATTTGCTTTGATGGTGGAAATCTTGTGCTGTGTGACAGGCGGTGAGTGTGGTAATTGATGATTCATTTGGGTTTACAGGGATTGAATTAATCGTATTGAGCTCTTAATGTTATGTTGTTTGTTTTTCTTTTTCTTCAGGAATTGCCCTAAAGCTTATCATCCTTCTTGTGTTAATCGGGATGAGGCCTTCTTCCAATCTAAGGGTAGTTGGAATTGTGGTGAGTTTTTCTATTCGTTATGCGGTTAGCATACATTTGTGTTCATGTCATATATCATCAATATAAACGAGAGACTTGTTACCTTGTTTATACTTTTGAGATTAGGCGATAACCTTGTCAGTAATAGCTATTAAAGAAGTCAAATAGATTGGTGGATAATGTCTCTAGAAGACAGTGTTAAAAGATCTTTACTTTTTTGAGGGATATGCTTCAAGAAGGGCTTTGGATTTGATGTTTGTATCTAAAATAATTTAACCATTTTTTAATTCTGTTTTTACCTCTGAATCCAGGCTGGCATCTGTGTAGTATCTGTGAGAAAAAGGCTGAGTACATGTGCTATACCTGCACATATTCAGTGTGCAAATCATGCATTAAAACCTCTGATATGTTATGTGTTAGAGAGAAAGAGAAGAAAGGCTTATGTGAAGCTTGCATGAGAACTGTGATGTTAATTGAAAATCCAGAAAATCAGGTATGCAGTATGCTCAATTTTAACTCTTCTTTTTTGGGTATTTGATTATAATCAATAAAAAGATAAAAAGATACAAGATTTCTTTTTATTGAGATCACATGATGATGCCCTTTTGGTTTGCTATTTGAAATAACATAAAAAGATACAAGCTTTCTTGGATAATGACCAAACTACCCCTTGGTTTTTCTGATTTCTCTCCATATTCTGTAGGAAAATGCAAACTTTGATGATGAGAGTAGCTGGGAGTATCTTTTCAAGGATTATTGGACTGAAACAAAAGCCAAACATGACTTATCTTTATCCGAACTCATCCAAGCTAAAAAACAAGAATCTTCAATCACACAATCTGATGTTAAAGACGAGGGTAATTCAGACAATCCACCCGAGAACCCAAGTGCAAGAAAGACAAGAAGACAAACAAAGAAGCAAAAATCCGATGCTATTTCTGACGATTCTGCCCCTGAATGGGTATCAAAAGAACTTCTTGAATTCATAACCCACATGAAAAACGGTGATAGTTCTGTTATATCTCAATATGAAGTTCAAGATCTTTTACTCGAATACATAAAAAGAAACAAACTTCGTGACCCAAATAAAAAAAGTCAAATCATTTGTGACACAAGACTCGAAACCCTTTTTGGGAAACCACGTGTGGCACATATTGAAATGTTGAAGCTTCTAGAATCTCACTTTTTGACAAAAGAAGATTCTCAGGTAGATGATTTTCAGGGCAGTGTTGTTGATGATGATGAAACTAATGAAACCCTAGGAAAAGATCAGAAAGATAAGAAAAGGAAAGGGAGGAAGAAAGGGGATAAAAAAGAACCACAAACCAATCGTGACGATTATGCTACAATTGACATTCATAATATAAATTTGATCTATTTAAGGAGGAAGCTGGTGGAAGATTTACTTGATGATATGGAAATGTTTCATCACAAAATTGTTGGAACTTTTGTTAGAATAAGAGTCTCTGGAGCTAATAAGAATCAGGATATATATAGATTGGTGCAAGTCACAGGTATTTTTTTTATTTCATTTGATTTGTTTATAATTGCATATTACTTTCATTTCTTTCTATTAGTAGTGTATACACAATTAATGGAGATTGTGGATATAAGATTCTCCAATGATTTTGTGTATAGGTACTAGTGAAGCAGCAGAATATACACTTGGGAAAAGGACAACATGTGCTATGCTTGAAATCTTGAATCTTAACAAAACCGAGATAATACCCATTGATACTATTTCAAATCAGGAGTTCACAGAGGTAATTTGATCAAAATTCTCTTATGTTTTCTGCTTTTTTTTGGCTTCTCATATGAATTTTGAAGATTTTTTAATTAACTGTGTGATTATGGTAGGATGAATGCAAGCGTCTGAGGCAGAGTATAAAGTTAGGACTTATAAATAGACTCACTGTGGTATGTTATGCTCTTTTATTCTATACCATTATAATTTTTAATGTGTCTATTATTATTATTATCATTATCCTGATTGTTATTATTAAAACTAATTTTTATTGCTTCGTAGGGAGACATTTTGGATAAAGCCATGGAACTTCAGGTGGCAAGAGTTAATGATGTAAGTTGTTTATCTTATGATACATTCTGAAAAAAACAAACAAAAAAAAAATTGTATGATATAATATAAGAAATTCATATTAAAATTCATGTATTAAATTAATTGTGCAGTGGCTTGAAACAGAGGTTGTGCGGCTTAATCATCTCCGTGATCGAGCAAGTGATTTAGGGCGATTCAAAGAATATCCTTTTTTTTTTTTTTTTTTTTTTTTTTTTTAAATTTTATTCGATGCAAGTCTACTATTTGAATGCAAAAAATATCAATATTCGACACATGTTTTAAATAAGAATTATTCCTTGACTTGCATTTACGCTAAAAGAATGTGTAGAGAAATTAAACCTTTTAAAGGGACCTGAAGAGCGTGCTCGAAGGCTAGAAGAATTTCCATTAGTACATGATGATCCTACTATGGATCCTGAATATGAATCTGAAGAAGACACTAATTCTGATGATAATAAGAGACAAGGTATTTTCAAAGAATTAAGATATTACACATTACTGTTTTTTGCATTAAGCATCTTTTTTCAACAATTCTTCTTGTTTCTGTGTCCTCACAGAATTATACAAAAGATCGGATAGTTTTGGGTTCAACAAAAGAGGAAGGGATCAATTTTCTCCGAGAGGAGATTATAATTACAGTTACAATTCCAATTCCAATTCCAATTCCAAAGAATCTTGGAGTGGGACCCCACGGAATTCCAGGAAAAATTACGAATTTACCCGAAACCACTCGAACAAAAACATGTCAAGTTTCGAGAATATCGAAAATTCACGAGATCATGAACAACAACGGGCCCCATTTGTCCAACAACCAATCAAATCCGAGAAGCCAAACTTGGTTGTTAATATAGAAACTTCTGTGTCGAACCCGAAAGTAAACGAATCGGACAAAATGTGGCATTACAAAGACCCGTCGGGTAAAATCCAAGGCCCGTTTTCGTTGGTGAAGTTGCGGAATTGGAGCAAAAACGGGTATTTTCCTGACCATTTAAAAATATGGAAGAAAAACCTGAAAGAAGACGATGGAATACTTTTGAGGGATGCATTAGAAGGTAACTTTCAAAATAACCCAAACCCAACACCCGTAAATAGACCCGGACCCGATTTTGCTAATACACCAGTTAAAAGCTCCGCGGGTCAATCACCAACACCAACACCAACACCAAATACTGGTTCTACTTCTGTGGGCCCGCCTTTCGTTCCATGTGGGAATAACGACATGAATGCTGCGGGAACATCGGTGGCTCCGGTTCCGGTTCCGGTTGCACCGGAGAACATTGTGGCGGCACCTGGCGGCAGTGTGGCGTTGCCGCCACAAATGGTTCAGGCGGCGAGTGGTCAAAGTCAAAGTCAAATTCAAAATCCTCAGGGTTGGAATGGTGGTGGTCCGCAAGTGATACCGATGGCGGGGATGGGGATGCAACCGATGGTGTATAACCAATGGAGCGGTGGTCCAGCCATGGTTCAGGACCCTGCCGGAAACTTTTTGCCACAACCTATGGCGGCGGTGGCGGCTCCACCGCAACAGTTTCCGTTTCCGGTTAATCAGAATATGCAGCAACCGAATGTAAATTGGGGGACAATGGGGATGAATCCGAACATGGTGTGGGCTGGGCCGAACCCTGGAATGGCTTGGGGGCCCATGGTTCAGGGCCCGCAAGTAACCGGGACCATGGACCCAAATTGGGTCCAGGTCCCGGGTTGGGTTCCTCAGCCTCCGGTTCCAGGGGTTGGAGTTGCTGCCCCGAATCAAACCTGGGTTGCCCCTCCAAATGGGAACCCTGGTTGGGTTGGACCGGTCCAAGGCGGTTGGAACCAGGGTAATGTTAATGTCAACACCGGGTGGAATCAGGGTGGTGCACCAGGGACCAACATGGGTTGGGTTCAAGGTACAATTCCAACACCAACTCCTACACCGGCACCGGCACCAACTCCAATTCCGACTCCAATGCCGCCTGGAAATAGCAACCAAAACTGGGGACCTCGGAATCAGGGGAATTGGGGTGGAAATGAACGAGGTGGTTTCTCGGGACAAAGGCGGAATCGGGGTTCGGGTTTCCATGGTGGTAATAATCGAAGGAGTTACAATAATAATAATAATAATAATAATAATAGTAATAATAAGCAAGAATCCTTTCACAAAGACGGGAGGTTGTCGTCGTCGTTCCATGGAGGATCATCGGGTGATCCTGCTCCTGCTCCTGCTCCTGCCCCTGCTCCTTCTGACCAGTAGCACAATACTGCCCGGACTGCCCGATTGGAATTTTGTTTTAACTTTTTGTACAGCAAGTTTTGGGTTAGATTTTAATTTTCTTTTCTGGATTCTTGTCGACACTTTAAGGGTTTTAGAAAATGTGTTATTTGGTGGCAACATTTTTTTTGCTTTTTGTTAAAAAAATTTCAAAAATGTTTTTTTTTAAAAAAAAATAGATATATGCTTGGTTTTAATGTTTTTATTTTTTTTCTCGTTTAATTTTTTTTCGTTTTTTTTAATATCTTTAATACGCACTTAGGATAGTAGGGATTTTTTATTTATTATTTTTTGATTTTTTAAATTAAATATCGATTTGAGTTTTTCATGTTTTAACAATTATAAAATTTTAAATAAGAAGAATATCAAGGATCATAATATTTTCCTTTCATACTTTTTTTTGAATCATATTATTGTTGGATCATAAAATTTTTGAATCATATCCATATTATGCATCATATATTTTTGGACCATATTAAGTTGGATCATTTTAATTTGGATCATAATATATTGAATTTGATATAGTTTTTGTTCAATACAATATTTGGATCATTATATTTTTTGAATAATTTAATTTTGAATCATAAAAAATATAATAATTAAGGATAATTGTTGAAGTAGTGTTTGATAAGTACAGAACTGAAACACAATATAACTTTGACCAAGTCCAATCAGACAAAATCCTTAATATGTGAGATAATTGCTAACAATTCAAATTAAGACTTATTCACACTTAAACCTTCTAAGTCTACTAGTTTTTAATTAATAGTTTCTTGGATTATTCCCAAACATACAGTTGATTTCGGAAAGTGTTTCTACACATATATCTAACAATTATTTGATATTTAATAATCAAAATCATATCATCAAATATAATAAAATGTGGTACATTGTACATATATCGATATTTGAATATGTTTTTTTTGTGAAGATAACAAGAGTAAATGTAACTTAACACAACAAAACACTAATACAAAACTTACTAAAAATATTAAAACTATATTTGTATAAAAAAACATCAAATACAAAATAATAAACTTTTTCATTCCATATACCATATATGTTTCACAAATCAAGTAACCTAATCTACAAACTAATTTGTAAGTTTAGATTTAGATTTTTCAATCCAAAAATGGAAATGAATGAATCGAAAGAATAAATAGAGTTAAAAGTTTCAATTTTTAGATTACATGAGTATACGAATGACTGCAAGACCAACAGCCGATATGGAAATTAGGGTTCCTATGCAATACTTTATAACATCATACTTTGCTGCTTCTAATTCCGCTCTTAATCCATGAATTTCCTACATACAAATTTACAAAATTACATAAACCACACTTCTCGACAACAAGGGTAAAATTGTCAATGACGATAAATGACCATTTTGCCCTTCCTGTGAAACTAATGTATTGTTAACTACAAATGACCATTTTACCCTTTGTCTGGAACTAATATTAACTGCAAATGACCATTTTGACCTTCCTGTGAAACTAATGTATTGTTAACTACAAATGACCATTTTAACCTTTTGTCTGGAACTAATACAAATGACCATTTTACCCTTTGTCTGGAACTAATATTAACTGCAAATGACCATTTTGACCTTCCTGTGAAACTAATGTATTGTTAACTACAAATGACCATTTTAACCTTTTGTCTGGAACTAATATTAACTGCAAATGACCATTTTGACCTTCCTGTGAAACTAATGTATTGTTAACTACAAATGACCATTTTACCCTTTGTCTGGAACTAATATAAACTGCAAATGACCATTTTACCCTTTGTCTGGAACTAATAATAACTGGAAATGACCATTTTACCCTTCGTCTGGAACTAACGTTAACTACAAATGACCATTTTGACCCTTGTTACTTGATAAAAATAAAATGGAAACAAGGTCTTACTCGGTCAAGCTTGTTGGTGAGGCTGGTGGTTTCAGCATTCTGATTGGCCAGCTCATCACGAATACGCCTGAAATAAACTTCATGTCAAATTTTAACAAATTGCAAAAAATAGCAATTTATTTTACTCTTTTACCAATATATGTTGTGTGTTTTATTTTTTTTACCCTTAATGGCAATGTACTTTCATTTATTTACACAAAAAAACAATGTATTACAATTTTTTTTTACTAAATAATAAAGTTGTTTACTTACCCTCTTTCAAGATTTAAATCCAAACGTTGACCTGCAGTGACCTTGTCAATCTCATACCTGTATATTTATTATTATTCTGTTCAATTAAAGGGCAATATATAAACCAATTAAAATGAAAAATTACGAAAATAACCTCAGTTCACTTCGCATTTTGTCTATGTCAGTTCTTAGCTTTTCAGTCTCACGTTGCAACATAGAAAAGTGATGCTCCTGCAACAATTCGATAAAAAGTAAAAATAATGTTAATATATTTCACTGACTAAATCTTGTATAAAACAGTAGTGCAGTTGCTAAATAGATAAAATGGTGAAAGTATGTTTTTCTTTTCTGTATATTTCCTAGAAAAAATTGTAATAAAAAAAAAGTATACTGGATTAATCACTGCAGAAAATAGTTAACTTTTCTATATTCTGTCCTAAAAAAAGAAATTGTATAATTTTATACACAAAGAAGGACTAATTACCTAAAATTGAATGTTGACTTATTCATAAATGGTTCCTTAATCAACTACTATATCACTTTTCAAAATATATGACAAAATAACATCAAAATGTAGATCAATCTTTGTATTCAACTACTATAAGAATTTTTTTTCTTTTTTATCTACTTAATGGAGACATGGGTGTTGCTTTTTTGACTTAATGCTTAAAGAAGGACACAAATTCACCCTCATATTTCTCAAATATTTAATAATTAATAAACATATTATTATCCAGACCATACTTAATGGGAAAAAGAACATGACACAAACAAAAGGCTATTACTATTAGTACCTGTGAACTTGGTGACTTTTAAGAAAGTACCTGTGAACTCTGTACTTCAGATTTAAACTTCCCAAGATGTGCTTCCTGAAGCATCACTGTCTACATAAAAAAAAATACAAAATAAAGACTTTTGAGAATAGGCTAAATGCAAGAAATAGCAGCTTAATTTCACTTTTTTGTTTATTGGATTTATCCATTGAAAATATTAACCTGTAGTTCTCACAGAATAGTAAGATGTATTGTTCCTAATCTAAATATGGAAGAAGATAAGATGTTGTAAAAGATGAGATTTCTTACTTTCTGCATATCAGCTTTTGATACAAACGTATCAGCAACATTTTCCAAACTGTCGTTAAGAACCTCAGTGATAGCAGATGTTATCGCTTCAGCCTGTTTTGAAGGTACTCCTTGAGCTTCTAACCTCCTAACCTAAAAACACAATACAAGCCCAAAATCAATTTATACATGAATCTGATTGTGGATAAGTGTTCCACACTATTCACAGTGGTTTATCTACCAACAACGCACATTCAAAGCGAAATCCTAAACATCTTTTGTGTTCGAATCTATATTTGATCTTAGTATTACAACCAATAACGAAAACTTATCATATAGAATTGAAAATTGAACTTAATCATGGTTGGCAACATACCAGAGCTAATGTATCAACGAGAAAGACACGCCTGCCGTTAGGGTTTACGAGCTGGGAGAGATGTCTCCTGTTAGTGTAATCATATCGACTCTGTTTTGGCACCAAAAAAGGTGTAGCAAAACCGTATACGTTGTTCTTCACTGATTTTGCTTGGAACCCTGAATTGATACCTAATTGAACCAAACGCTTCGAAACAGCAGCCATTGTCTATCGTTTGATCGATCTTTTATGCTCAGGCGGAGTGAGTTTCAGGTTACACAAACTAATGGATGTATAATCTTCTCTTGGATCGGAGGCATTCGATCGAATATGAACTTGTAAAGCGCTCAAAAGTTGTTTGAGAATAAAAAAGAAGTATTCGAAACTATTTTATTCTTAAAATTGGAACTTCAGAAATGGCGTTTCATGAGTGTATGTCGAAACTTGTTATCCACGAAAGTGGATTGGAAATTTGGAATCCTGTATGCCTAAAATTTAATAATTTATTTATCAAAGTATTTATTTAGAAATACATATATATATATATATATATATATATATATATATATATATATATATATATATATATATATATATATATATATATATATATATATATATTTTAAATCCTTATATTTTCAGATAATTTTCACATTAACCTAAACATCCGATTTTTAAAGAAATTATTTGTTGTTTTGTAACATGACATTCATTTTTTTTTGTTTTTAGGTTATCATGAAAAAAAATGATATTGTATTTTGTCTAAGATAAAATATAAGAAATAAACCATCTGCTCAAACAAAATAAGTAACATCGTTTATTTATTATTATTTCTTTCCGTATCAACATAAATTTGAACAAGATAAATGTAATGTTACAAAACATATAAATTTTTTAAAAAATGATATTCGGTTAAATCTGAAAGGCAACTAAAAATGTAACAATTATTTTTCAACTAGCATGCCAAATATAATCTTATATGACATTCTTTATTCTGAATAGTCTTTATTTGTTTTTCCATATGATACTTGTATTACCTAATTAAAACCATTATTGTTTGCGTTTATATTGTTATATTGGGTGACTTCCCTCTAGGGGTGAGCATTTGGACCGGTCCGGACCGAATCGGACCGGACCGGCTCTTGGACCGGACCGGTTATGGAGAATTTTGTGGACCATGGACCGGACCGGATGAGTCGTGTCCGTGTCCGGGTCCAGGTCCAGGTCCGGGTTTTCCGGTTTTTGGACCCGTTTGGACCGGTACAACTTTAATTGCATAGAGTATAATAAGTAATCTACATTGATGTATAATATTATAACTTGCAAAATTAATATGTTTCCGTTTCATGCCTAACTAATCTACATTGATATATAATATTATAACTTGCAATTTGCAAAAATTAATTTTCCAAATAAAAGCAACTAACATATAAATCAAGTTCACCAACAAAAGTTAAACAAATTTAAGACAAACATACAAAAGTATTACCGTAACAACAAAAATCATAGTTTAAACTTTAAAATCAATCAAACTAACAAATTTCATAAACTCATAATCTAATCTTCCATTGGCCACTTCCCCATATCATTGTCATCCATATGTAACATATTTAAAGCTTGTGCAATCTCTACATAAACACAAATGAAAATGTTGTTAGTATTTAATAAAAAGTAATAATTGTATAAAAAAAGAATAAAGATTGTAATTTTTTCACCCAAAGCTATATCATCATCGTTCAAGATGTCACCAACGTTGTCAACTATCGGATTTGTAAACTTTATCACCCAATCTTGGGTGCATAACAAAGCTTCAACTATCAATGTCGATAAACTAGTTTGATACTCACTTACAACTCTACCACAAGTGCTAAACGCGGACTCGGAATTATAGTATAAAATAATACTAAAAAGCTGAAATATTTCAGCTTTGATAGCTCTACTTTGAAGGATTGTAACTCAATGAATATAATACCAAAATAAACAAAATTATAGTCTAAATTCATCTACAAATTGTAAACTAAATGTTGGAAAAAACTGTATGTCAATCCGACTTAAAACGAATGAGTTATGGGTGTTTAAAAAACGTCACAGATTATAAAATCTTGCTAAAAAGCTGAATTTTTTCAACTTTGATAGCTCTACTTTAAAGGATTGTAGCTCAGTGAATATAATACTAAAATAAACAAAATTATAGTCTAAACTCATCTACAAACTGTAAACTAAATGTTGGAAAAAATCGGAGGTCAATCCGACTTAAAACGAATGAGTTATGGGTGTTTAAAAAACATCACAGCTTACAAAATGTTGCTGAAAAGCTGAATTTTTTCAGCTTTGATAGCTCTACTTTGAAGGATTGTAACACGGTGAATATAATACCAAAATAAACAAAATTATAGTCTAAATTCATCTACAAATTATAAACTAAATGTTGGAAAAAACCGCAGGTCAATCCGACTTAAAACGAATGAGTTATGTGCGTTTAAAAAACGTCACAAAAATCTTAATCATGTCCAACCGGTTCTAAATCCGGTAAAAACCGGACCGGACCGGGAAAAAAACCGGACCGGACCGGCGAGAAATCTTAGAACCGAGAACCGGCCCGGGGGTCCAAAAAAATGGTTCGGTCCGGTCCGGTCCACCGGTCCAAATGCTCTCCCCTACTTCCCTCGGAATATATTTTTTACAAACATTTATGGGAGGTTTTAAATTTTGTGATCCCTTCCTTGTTATTTAAGGACTTAATAGTTAATACTTTATTTGAAAAATATTTCGTCATTACCAATTATGCTATGTGATGAATGTTTCATTTTAGACTTCATGATTCATGATATTGTCGCGTTGGCTGCATGCATTTGTATTGATTATCACCATGTTTTTTTGTTTTGATGATGAGCAAACAAGAATCCGTATTGTATCTATATCTAACCACTTTGTATTAAGCATCGATATTATTTCATTGAAAATGATGATATAACAAATCATATTTTTAATTATTTGAACATCGAATTAAGATGCACAATGATATCAGAACTTTATTGGATCCATGATCACAAAGCTTGACAAAGAAAAAAAAATAATCTAAATCCTAATCCTAACGAAGATTTTTTATTATCAAATCATGACTCAACATGTGTGCCAAATTTATCATCAAATAATTTCCAAGTATTGATCGAAGAAGTTCAATGTATATGAGAAACAATCATTGAAGCTTGCTTTCGAAGTTTTTGTCATTAAGAGATAGTCGAGGGGCTATTTTGTAATATACCCTAACTTAATTCTGAAAAGCCATAATGAATAACAATTCTAGCATTTGTATCGGAATAACTATAATATAATAAAGTTGGATCTGTTCGACGGGATAAATCTCCGGCGAACCTCAGTTCAACTAAGTCCATAATCCGTTGATTTCTTCCCTTTTTCGGTGAATTCGTGAATGGAAACGATCAGAAAACAGGCGACGAAGCTCCGGGAGCAGGTTGCCAGACAACAACAGGTACAAATCAGACGAATTCTTTGTTTTGAATTCAAACTCTCGGCGGCGAAACACTTTCAGATCATAGTTAATTTTGTTTATGACAATTTATTCTTCAAGGATCTGTGGATGAATCTGTAGAATCTGATTTTTTTTTTCTTTCCCTAGTTTTTTATATCCGTTCGAAAACGAACGAGACGTATTTTCAAATTTCGATGTCAAAAACTTGTAAAAAACTAATATAGATGTTTAAGCAACGTCGACATAAAATTAGTAATCAATGATTCTTTTTTTGTTCAAGAGACATTGTCTAACTTGATTCAGTTGGTATCGATCAAGCAGTTTACGTCGATTATAATTTTAATTAGGGCACTCTGTCATAATGTAGGTAAATGATATTGAGTTTGTAGTTAACTTCAGCTTTTGGTCAAGGTAGTGTAGATAACTAGAATCTCATACTCTGGTTAAAGAAAGATTTATTATAATCTTTCTGTTTTATGAACAAACTAAACATTTTCCTATTCTACAACTGATATAAAGTTATTCACAGTCCCCAAATAGCAATTATCACACCAAGTCATACTATTTGTTACACAATTTGATATAGAATAATCGATTCTTTGTTATTTAGTATGAAAACGTTGTAGAAATTCATTTTGCTACCTTTAAAGTTTGTAGTGCTAACATGATAACATCATATCTCATGTGTGTCCTTACATAAATAACTACGCGTATTTTCCAAATTTGAAATACTGAAAAATAAACTTTGTGTTCACTTTGTGATAACATGATAATGTCTGAATGTAATAAAGTTGAAAAGGGGCAAAATACAGAAAAGCACAACTTACTTTCACAACAATAATTAATAACATTATTATATATTTTACTTTCAGGCGGTTTTCAAGCAGTTTGGTGGTGGTGGTTATGGAGGCTCTGATAATGTTGTTACAGATGAGGCAGAACTGAGGCTTCATCAGAAACTTGAGAAGCTATACATATCTACACGTGCTGCTAAGGTTGCTCTTAATCCAAAAGCTACTTCAAGTAGCATTTAAAGAAAACCTCATGCATATTTTAACAAAATTACTAGGTTGCCCTTGAAAAGTCACGTATCTATTTATCTACCCTAACCCTAATCATGTCCTTTTATGTAATTCTACACCTCTTAAAACCTTACAACTTACTCTTTTACACAAATAAAAGCTTGAGCTTCTGGCTGTTTTTTTCCAAACATACACTAAAACTGATGTTAATGGGAAAAAGATTTCAATTTTTGCCCTACCCAAAAACGTGGAATACGGGCAAAAGACTTGAATGCCCTTCTCATCTTTATTATTGAACATAGCCCTAAAAAAGCATGTCTAGAATTCAAGAGAAACAATTTTGCAGTTGCATGCTCTAAATCAATGTAAAAAAATAAGCTACATGTGACTAAATGACCATTTTACCCTTACATTCTAACAAACAGTTTTCACAATGTTCATTAACTTTGATGTGAAATGAGTGGGAGGAAAAAAGAAGGGTAGATAGATTACGTAAAAAAGAAACATTCTTGAGGCTCAATGAAACATGATGTTAGCATTTCTGATAAGAAAAATTAATTTTACCCTTTTGGTCATTACAGTTTGCTCCCTTTTCACTTTCAGCATTTCCAAAGGGACATTGTTCGTGGTGTTGAAGGATATATAGTTACAGGTTCCAAACAACTTGAAATTGGTAAACTTTTGATGCTCTTTTCCAACTTTTTTTTTTTTTTTTTTTTAAAAAAGTTCATTTGAAGGACATTGTGTTGTAATTTGTAAATTCACATGAAGAGTTTCTTGAACAGGGACAAAATTGTCCGAAGATAGCAAGAAATATGGTGTTGAGAATACATGCACTAGTGGTAGCACACTATCTAGAGCTGCAAAAAACTTTTCAAGAGCTCGTGCTTTAATGGAGAAAGAAAGAGGAAACCTACTCAAATCATTTGGGACTCAGGTTCATTTATTTGTTAATTATATTCATAACATGTTACTTTCAATTTTCAAATTAGTGTTCTAAAAATAGAAAGAATTAAAGTACAATGCTAAAAATAGAAAGATTATTTCAAATGTTGAACAGGTGGCAGAGCCATTAAGAGCAATGGTAATGGGAGCTCCACTAGAAGATGCTCGTCATCTTGCTCAAAGATATGATAGAATGAGGCAAGAGGCTGAAGCTCAGGTATTCCTTTTTTCTTTTTAATAAATGATTTTATTTTTTGTTTCTGAGATTAATATATAATTGTTTATGTTTATTCTCAGTTTCGTTAATCTTGCAATTTGCATTGATTGTTTTATATAAAAATTGTCATCCAAAAAAACACAGATAACAATTGTACTTGTGACTATTATCACCATTTTATGCCTTTCTATATCAGGTAACCACAAAAAACGTTTTTTTTTTTTTTTTTTTTTTTGAAACATTCAAAAATAGTATATAATGGTTTAATCTACAGGAATTCAGTTAAGTAGTTAAATTGATAAAATGATGCTAATACATTATGCTTTTCTATATTTTGTTCTGAAAAGTAAAATATTTAATCACAACAGAATATAGTTAAAGGTCTAAAATCTAAATGGATAAAAAAAAAGTAATTAATTTGTAGGCTGTAGAAGTTTCTAAAAGACAAGCAAGAGTTAGAGAAGGAACAGGGAATCCAGACATCCTTATGAAACTTGAAGCAGCAGAATCAAAATTACAAGATCTGAAATCCAACATGACAATTTTGGGAAGAGAAGCTGCATCAGCAATGGCTGCTGTTGAAGGTCAACAACAAAAAATGACACTTCAGAGATTAATTTCCATGGTATTTTATATTAAATATTAATATTTCTAATTCTCATCATCTCTTATTTATTATCTGACACTTGTATTTTTATTTATAAAAGATTGAATCAGAACGTGCCTACCACCAAAAGGTTGTTCAAATTCTGGATCAGCTTGAAGGCGAGGTATGCAATGAGGGCATATTTGTAAAAAAAAAAAACATGAACTGTGTGAATGCGAGAGTAAATGACCGTTTTACCCTTGTGTAGATGGTATCAGAACGACAAAGAATTGAAGCGGCTCCTACACCAATAGAAACAGCACCTCCACCTCCATCATATGAAGAAGTAAATAATGCGTTTACTTCTCCAACTCAAAATGGGTCAAATGATGAAGTGGATTACTTTTTAGGAGAGGTAAGAAGCCTATAAATTATAAAATCCATTCGAATTTATTAACTACTTTCTTGATTATATTTTTTCATGAATTATTTGTTGTTGTTCAGGTAATGTACTCATTTCACGCAGAGTCTGATGTGGAGTTGAATTTATCACTTGGTGATTATGTTGTTATTAGAAAGGTAAGGAATTAATTACATTTACCAAAATCAGATGCCACATCAGCATATTTGACAAGTTTATAAAAAAAATGACAGGTGTCTAATAATGGTTGGGCAGAAGGTGAATGCAAAGGGAAAGCAGGCTGGTTTCCGGTGGGATACATTGAAAGACGAGAACGTGTTCTTGCAAGTAAGGTCACAGATATTTTTTAGCTCTCATTTAAATCTAAAATTCATAATCTTTTGTAAATTCTCTTTTGGAATTTTGTTGTCAGTTTTTTTTTTGTGAGAAGATTTATGTAATTGCTTTTGTGATTTAGTCATATTTTTGTGTTGAGTCGAGAAAGTTAATGTGTTTTTTCTGGGAAACTTTTCTTTGTCATGAAATTCAAGGAACAATTATGAGAAATACAAAACATTATAGCAATGTACTTTTTTTAACTGCATTTTTGCATTTCGATCTTTATGTGTTATGTATAGAGACGTGTAATTGTGTAAGTGCTTTACTATGATAAGTAAGGAATTGAAATTATGTTGTTTTGTGTCAAGAAAATGGAAGTATGATATTGTCATGTCATGGGTCACATAAACACAAATGACAAATGTGTGTTGTATTAGGCTACAACGTGTGGTGCTATTTTTGTTACTCCTTTTTTGCTGCCATGTAGGTGTCACGTCATATTTGTCATGCCTTTTTATGATCTTGCCATTTAAAGGGGGTGGTTTGTGTCACACCTCCGACCGAAACGACGGAACATGTTGGGTTGTGCGACTTAGTTTATGGATCATAAATAAATTGAATATACTTCACAAATTACAACAATAATAATACATCATTTACATTCCACTTTAAGGTTTGAATAAATAGTTCGTACAAATAATAATAATAATAATAAGTTCATGAATTTGTCTTAACAAATAGGCCGATATAACAAAAACTAGAGAATACTAGATTGCCCGAAATCTATGACTCTCTTTTGCTAAAAGTTGGTTTAATGATGTCCTGAGAATATATGTAGTTTGAGAGTCAACACAAAGGTTGATGAGAGTTATAGGCTTTCTGCTAACCGTATTAATAAAATATATAAAAAGTATGAAAAGTATTTATTTTGTAGTTAAAACCATGTTTGAAAATGTTCGATAAAAGATAAACCGAATATGTGGGTTCTAGATAAATATTTCAGTTAATGCTTATAGTGATTCCTATAAACGAGCTACGTGGGTAGATATAACTGATGGGTTTTATACAAAACAACATTCTATGTGCACATGCAAAACCCTAAAGCTTGGATCTGGGTTTCTCTATTGTACATGCAATTCATCCAAGACTTAAGAACCCTAGATCTAGCATATATATTTCGAAATTACACTAATAGATCAAATCTAGATGATTACCTTTCTTGAATGCTAGAATCTCCAATCTTTTGGAGCTTAGTGTCACAATTGTCACACCTCTAATGGCTTACAAACACCAAGGCAAGAGGATGATCTTGAAGAGAGGGGATGATAGGCACAAAATCGGCTCCTAGACTTCTTAGGGTTTCAAGTGCCGATTTCTGTAGCCCTAGGGGCCTATTTATACTTGTGCTGCTAGGGTTTCAGTCAAAACCCTAATTGGACAGCTTAGACCTTAAGCAGTCTAAGGAACCTTCTGGAATAAGGCCCTGGACGAAAATATGATAGGCTTCCATCTAATTTTTGTCCACCCCTTGCTCCTTAGGGTTTCACAGCCCAATAACCAATTATCCAATAATTGCAATCCAGTCCCCTAAGTTCAATTAATATCTTTTGATCACCAAATTAATTCTAGACCAACATATTAATTAACTAATATGATTTTTCCTTTAATATATTATTCTTATAATATATTAATAAACCATATTATCCTCTCTCTCCACTAATCATCCAATCAAGTTGCTTTGGTGAAGGCAACCAAAAAGGACCATGCTACTATCGGGTCAAGTACATACCAAATATAGTTATGTGCTTAGACACCTAATCCAACAAAAACCCCTTACGACACTTCATGAACATGGGTTTAATCTAATGCTCAAATCTTATTTCATAAGCACTCATTAACGTTGCAACAAACTTTTGCTATGTCTAACACCTTAGACAATCTACAAGTCAATTCATGACAGTCTTCATTCATACCTACTTCCAATGTATGATCGACTGTGGAGGTTTCGAATAATCTTATTATTCAGGAAGTCAAAACATGCAAAATGAAACAATAGTAAATAATCAACACAAGATAGTAACTTTACTCATAAATAATACACCTTTATTTAATCATAAAATGTCAATTACAATTTATCTATTACAAGTTTCTAAAACCTATCTAATCACAAAAACTAATATCGTGCTTCAGCCCAATGCTCATAGCGTGCTGCGAGTGCTTAACCCTACTTAGTCCCTTCGTGAGGGGATTTGCTGGGTTATCCTCTGACGATACCCTTTTCACAACGAGGAGTCCCTCTTCCACACGATTTCTGATAAAATGGTATTTCCTTTCGATAGGTCTGGATCTACCATGATCCCTTAGTTCCTTGGTCAGGGCGACCGCACCTTCGTTATCGCAGAAAATCTCCATAGGCTCCTTTATGGCAGGTACAACTCCAAGGTCTCTGATGAAGTTCTTTAGCCATATCGCCTCCTTTGACGCTTCGCTCGCTGCAGTGTACTTTGATTCACACACTGAATCAACCATCGTTTCCTGCTTGGAACTCTTCCAAGTTACTGCTCCTCCATTGAGAGTAAAGACCCAGCCTGACTGCGATCGGTAGTTATCCCGATCCGTCTGGAAACTAGTTTCACTATACCCTCATACTCTTAAGTCATCACTCCCACCGAGGACTAGAAACCATTCATTGGTCCTTCGTAGGTACTTGAGAATATTCTTGACTGCGGTCCAATGGGCTCTACCAGGTTTCCCTTGATATCTGCTGACCATGCTCAAAGTGAAGGCCACATCAGGGCGAGTACAAGTCATATCATACATGATGGAGCTGACTGCAGAAGCGTAAGGGACTCGGCTCATCTTTGCTATCTCAGCCTCTGTACTCGGACTCTAAGTCTTACTTAGTTTGGTATTCCTTTGGATCAGTAACTCCCCCTTCTTGGAATTCTCCATGCTGAAACGTTTCAACACCTTATCCAAGTAAGTACCTTGACTAAGTCCAATTAGTCTTTTACTCATGTTTCTCACTATCTTTATCCCTAGGATATATGCAGTTTTTCAAGGTCCTTCATAGCGAAACATTTCCCAAGCCAGGACTAAACTTCCTGCAAGGTTGGGATGTCGTTTCCTACGAGTAATATGTCATCCACATACAACACCAGAAAGCTACTATACTCCACTAGCTTTGACATATACATAGGACTCATCCTTACTCCTCGTAAAGCCAAACTCTTTGACTTTCTCATCGAAGCAAAGATTCCATCTACGAGACGCTTGTTTCAATCCATAAATGGATTTCTCAAGCTTGCACACTCTATTGGGATGCTTTGCATCAACAAAACCCTCTGGCTGACTCTTGTAAATATCCTCAGCCAACTTCCCATTAAGGAAAGCGGTTTTGACATCCATCTGCCATATTTCATAGTCATGAAACACAGCTATGGCTAGCATCACCCTAATAGACTTTATCTTCGCAACTGGTGAGAAGGTCTCATCATATTCAACTCCAAGAGTTTGAGTAAAGCCCTTTGTAACCAATCACACCTTATAGTGTGCACTTTCCCATCCATGTCTGTCTTCTTCTTGAAGATCCACTTGCACCCAACTGTCTTACGACCTGGTACGTTGTCAACCATGGTACGTTGTCAACCAAGTTCCAAACTTGATTGCCATACATGGACTGAATTTCGCTGTCCATTGCCTCTTTCCACTTCGCAGACTCCGGGCCTGCCATGGCTTCCTTGTAGCTATTAGGCTCATCTAAATTCACTAGTGTACTATCAGTAATGAATGTATCGCCCTCAGTAGTAATATGGAATCCATAAAACGTGGGTGGATGGCTAACTCTACCGGAACGTCTAAGAGGTAGGGACTCGTCATTTGGTTCAACAGGAGTTTCCTCCTCAGGTTGATCGTTAGTGTTGGAGGTTACTTCATCGCTTGACTCTTGAAGCTCTTCAAGATCAATTTGCCTCCCACTGTCCTCTTGGAATATGAGCTCTCTCTCGCGAAATACTCCTCTCCTAGAAACGAAGACAACATCATCACTCGGTCTATAGAAGAGATATCTAAAGGACTTCTGTGGATAACCGATGAAAATACACCGCTCACTACGAGGTTCAAGCTTGTCGTGAGTCTCTCGTCTAACGAAAGCCTCGCAACCCCAAACCTTTATATGTGCCAACGAGGGAGCTTTTCCTTTCCACATCTCATGAGGTGTTTTGGCAACCTTCTTTATAGGGACTAAGTTAAGGATATGGGCGGAAGTCTTTAAGGCGTACCCCCAAAATGAGATAGGTAACGAAGCACGACTCATCATGGAACGAACCATGCCCAACAAGGTCCGATTGCGCCTCTCAGCCACACCATTAATGTAACGCCCCAATTCTCAGGTATTGTTTAAATAAGATTTATTGGGTTAAGCTCTACTCGACGAGTTGGTTGACCTACTCGTCAAGTAGCAGCGGGGTGGGATCGCATGTTAGGTGACCTACTCAACGAGTCCATACTGGGACTCGACGAGTAGGAGCTGGCAGATGAAACCCTAAATCCCGGGGTTTGCACCTCTATTTAAAGGAGCCTCAGCCTCCTTTGGCCTCTTTGCAGTCTTTGAGAGCCCCTTAAAACCCTAATACGCGTGTGTGTGTGTGTGTGCCCATTATGTGTTTGAAGCTTGAAAAGAGGATCTTTGGAGGGAGAAGGCTTGGAGGAGAAGGAGATTAGGGCAAGTAGAGTGTGGGAATCAACTCTTATCTCAGTTATCATCTTCTGGGGGTAACCACATTGCCTTTTTCCTTGTGAATCTCTTCTATTGGTTGAGTTTTAGGGTTTTTGGTGAGATAATAAGTTGGAAAGATGAGTTATGGGTTAGATCTGAGGTTGTAACTTCAGATCTGGACCCTCCTTGGATTCTAGAAGCATAAAGTTTCAGTTTTGGTCATGATTAAGGTCCCTCTTGAGCATGAAGTTCCATTAAGAACTTAAAATAGGCATTTAGAGCCTTTATAGCCATGCATGCACGTAAAGTTTGCAACTTTACGTGATAAGCATGCCCTAGAAGCTTGGATCTGTGATTTGGAGCCGCTGCATGGCTCAAAACAAGTCTGTATGGAAAGAGGACTGAATGGACTCAGCGAGTCACAAGGTTGACTGGGCGAGTCACATGAAGATGGTCGTGAAATCGACGAGTTGGATGAACAACTCGACGAGTCCGATGAAGATTACCATAAGACTCGACGAGTTGAAGAACAACTCGGCGAGTCAGATGAGTTTTCCCTAGAATATGTATGCGTGTGTATCTGTCGAGTTGCAAGGAGGGAACTCGACGGGTGGCCTTAAAGTTTGAACGAGAATCGAAGGAACTCGGCGAGTCACCCCGATGACTCGGCGAGTTGGATTGTACTTCAAGGAACTCGGCGAGTAGCCGAGGGTACTCAGTGAGTTGGGGTCAACATGGACTGTTGACCATGACTGTGGACTTTGACTTTGACCAGGGGTTAACTGGTGGGTTATGGAGTACCTTATAAGGTTAAGGACTTATGAGTATATTGTACTATGATCATAGGTGGTGGAGCCTGTGTCAAGTGATCCGAGAGTTGGAGTTTATCTTCCGAGCCGACATTTGCAAGGTGAGTTATCCTCACTATATCGATAGAGTCTACGACACCAAGGCCGACCCTTTAGTTGTTATTGTTATGGTATGCTACATGTGGTTATGATCTGTTAGATCGGAATCAGGGTAGACAGTATGTTAGGCTCTTATAATCTGTAAGGATTGGTATGTTAGTAACCCGCTAGGTCGATACTCTAGTTACGAGAGAATTCTATGATTGATGATCAATGAGATAGATATGTTTGATGTTTGTATATGCCAGTATATGATAGTTATGCGCACATGGTTATTTGCTTGTGTTTGGGTTGAGGCAGTCCTACTTTGTGCTGAAGGCCAACATACCCTATGAGTGGTCCCGGGAGACTGCATGCCCACGTGGCGGACCAGTCATGTCGAAGGCTCAGGATAGATTCAGATGGACTGTAGGCCAAGTAGGGTGGTCTAGTCAGGCTGATGGCCAGTATGCATGTGACAACCCCAAATCTAATTCCGTTACAAACCCCATTTTCACTAACGGAACGTGTCGCTATACGTTATTTATGTAATATTTGGAACCGTCAAAATCCGAATATCTCAGTCTATGTATGACTTAATATTATCATAAGTAATATAACTCATATGTGTTAACCTCGTTTAACCTAATAGAGTTGTTTTACTTTTTCAACCACTTCACCCGGGTAAAAAGTTTTAACCCAGTTAAATTTAAACATCGGGTAGCCGTGTATCGGGTGCGTTTCCCGAGACATATGCAATGGGTGTGCACAACATTTGAACACTCATTCACTACACACCCACTCTCCCTCTCTCTACTTTCTCTCTCTAGACTCGAAATCGGCCCCGATTCCGCTAATTTCCGACTTCCAAACGTAAGTACTCATTCTCTATCTTATTCTAGACATGTTTCATTTAATTTGAGGGCCAAAAATCATAGGAATCAAGGTTCAAAGAGGAGTTTACGGCCTAAGAAGCTCCTTAGGCCGTAAACCCCCAAAATCAAGCCAAAGACCAAGTTTTTCCTTCTTGTATGTTAGTATACTAATTAAGGCATATATCTAGAAGGGTTTGGACACTAAAACACAAGGATTTGGCATGTAAAAAGGAGTTTACGGCCCAAGCATGTGCTTAGGCCGTAAACACCTCAAACACCCCATAAATCTATGATTTAAGCCCCAAAAACACTTCTATGATGTTTGGTAAATTAGACTTGACTCCGAGGAACACTTAAATGCATCAAGCAACATCATTTGAGCACAAAAAGAGGAGTTTACGGCCAAGGCTAAGCTTGGGCCGTAAACACCCAAATTTTTGTGTCAAACAAGTCCCTAAACTACCCTAATGCATGAAAGGAATTTATCTAAGGCCTATGGAAGTGTGTTGTACCATTAAACACTTCATTTTGACACCAAATGAAGAGTTTACGGCCAAGGATGTTCTTGGGCCGTAAACTCCCCATAAATGTGTGCCAAATTGTTCCAAACTCACTATAGGGCCTTCTAGGATTTTTCTAAGCCATTTGGGACCATGTTGTACAAGTAAAACCTTCATCTTGAAGGACTTATAGGAGTTTACGGCCCAAGAACAAGTCTTGGCCGTAAACTCCCCAAAAATATCACAAAATATGATGTTTAATCCTTCCCTCTTGGTCCAAAACACACACCACTAAATCAAGGAAGTGAGATAAGGCCTTAAACACACACTTTGGGACACCACAAGAGTTTACGGCCAAGCCTAGGGGGCTTACGGCCGTAAACTCCCAATGGATGGCTTTTAGGCCATAAACTCTAAGAGAGTGAACTCAAGGACCCTCCCGTAAATCATCCATGGCCTTGTACCACTCCCGGGAACCCTTTCTAGGCCTTAAAACCCCGAAAACGACACTAGAATGTCCAAATTCTATAATGAAAAGCATAAGATGATTAACTTCTTGTAAAATACATATTTCATACGACATTAGGGTCCTAAAAGGTGCTCAAGTGGTTATTTGGTACCAAACGCTCAATCGACACTACTACCCGATTTACCCGATTCACCCGATTTCCGCGATTTCAGGTGAGTTCATACCCCTTTAATGAACCTTTCAAGTGTTTTACATGTTTTAGGGGGGAGATACAAGTTGCTTATAAATGTTTATGTAAAGTTTTACAGAACGATTTCCGAGTTACAAGGATTAATCACATGTGATTCACTACTCTTAGTTCAAATCACATGTGATTTGTCCCTATGCCTTGGAAACGGGTTTTACCCTTTTCAAACTATTTTAAACAGTGAATCAGAATTTAAATGTTCTTTTGGAAAATATTTTTATTAAATCAATTTGCTTATAAAATGTAACCACTCTGATATATTTATATAAATAAGACTTGGAGGACTTAGGACCGATATCTCGCCTTATTTCCTGTTCTTGTTTGATTGTGGGCTTAGGGTAGTAGCTATCCGTCCGACTGTCGTTGATTTCTTACTTATATAATCTGTATATCAGTATGGGATACAATTATTACTGCCTTCACTTATTGCTAAAGTCACTAACGTGCTATGAAACATCCCCACTAAGATAACCATAATAGGTATGGTTAGGGTCGCTACCGCTACTACTCGCTAAAGTTATTGCTATCTACACTATAATACTCACTATTACTCTACGATACACTAGTAAGAGAATACACTATGATCAATAGTAAAAGCTTACTATACTATAACCATTGAGTAAACACTAAACAAACAATAATACACTAAACCACTACGAGATACTCTATTCGCTATTCACTACGCCCGGAGTGTTCCAGCAGGAGACGACTCTACATGTATAGATCTATACGGGGCAGACGCTACTACATCCCGACTGTTAACTCAGTCTGTGCCGTACAGGCCCAGGGATGCCACTACTTCACTACACTGTGCATGACCGGGAAGGTCATGGGATCCTCTATTATCCACACTATTGGTAATATACATGGAATACCCTACAACTACTCTAAAATACTACACTAAATGTTAAACCACATCCCGAAGTAAGTAAGTATCTATCACTAAAAGAAGCTCGCACCTCTATCATTGATCACAGGCTTAACTTATTCTATCACATTTGTTATTTGGAGATTTGCCAAAGAATTTTTACAATAAATTGTTTTCAAAGAGATAAAGAATGCATACTTTTCACAGATTGTCACTTACAATGTATTTCCTGGAAAATATGGGATTTTCTAAATTTCTACTACTTATGAACATAAAGGATACATTTTTAACACTAATGCCTTGTATACAAAAACTCACACTAAACTCTTATGAACTCACCAGCTTTATGCTGATAATTGTTTTCAAAATGACTTGTATCTTCAGGTCAAATATAGACAGGTACAGACGCAACATTTTTGGAGAAGGTGGAGCACACAAGACCCATCTCTTATTTTTGAATTACTTTTGAGTGATTGTTAAACATTACAAAACACGCATGTAATTAAATTCACTATGTAATACTATGGTTGTATGATTCTTGTTTCTACTATTATGCAATTGTGATGATACTGTTCACTACGTCATCCACCCCGAAACGTATTCCGCCGTTATCGGTTTTGGGGTGTGACAGATTGGTATCAGAGCATTGTTTATAGTGAATCAAGTATATCAACCTATAAAAGATATACGAACTATAAACACTTCGGGACTAAAACACTCTGACCAAGAATATATACTGCTAAGTATCTAAAAGATCTAACTAAGTATATATATACACCCATCACTATGAAACACAGGAATCAGTATCATCCTAGAACAAAACAAAAGTATTAAGATCGTTGGGCAGCACAATTGGGTTTAGAGACATATAGTCACATTCAGGATGATGTAGCCTGATCAACTACGTTTTCCTGAGAGTGACTAGCATGTGCCTAAGTTCGGTTGGGATGTTGCAACAAGTCTAAAACTTACCAACAATACTACAATAACGCTAACATAAGAATACTATAGGAGTATTCTGTATCTCTAGATTATACGTATGTGTTATCATCAAGGGTCGTTACTAGTAGGACAATAGTTGCTAAGTGGATACACCACGATTACATGTGATTGGGGCGCTATAGACTCAGAATCTGCAGCCTTTGCTTCATTCCCTGTTCTTGTTTGATTGGGGGTCTGAAGTTAGGGTGGTTTATTCGAAGGACTATCTTGCTTCGGTTACATGTGACCGGTATGCACTATGCAAGTATTGGGTCAACTGGTAATGATTCCTCCTATAAGTATCTTAGAATAGTACGTCTATTAATCTTCTTTCCCCCTTTCTCGCGTAGATAGCATGGCTGGCTTCCACCTACCCGGTGATCCGTACTTTCCAAACCAGGGCAATGGAGGATGGCTCAAAGAAGAGTCCGACGACGATCACCCTATTCCTTTGGATGATCATCATGCTGAAGGCTTCTCGGATAGCTCGAGCTCCGAGCCAGAAGTCAACAACCAACCTCCTGAAGCCCCGAACCCTAACCCCCGACTGGCATTGCAGGGCCCCACTCCTATGTGGGCAATGTCCTTGCATCGATGGAGCGAGGAGCAGGGTCAGCCCTTGCCCTACAATGGAGACTGAAGTTTCTACAACGTAAGCGAAGGAGGATCGGCAGATCGGGTTCTACCCATCATGATCCGAAGGATTGCCAGGAATGTTGAGCAAGGCCAAGCAGCTATTGGGCGAGTTGTGGAAGTGGATGCCAACTCAAACCTCAACACGGCTCGCATCCGCCAACTCGAAGAAGCCATGGACAGGACAAGGAGGACCAACGAGGCTCTGCAGCATCAGCTGGCAGCATCCCGAGCTGAAGTTAGGGAACTCCGAGCACGCCAAAGGACTCAGGATCGACACCTTCAAGAAGTTATGCGTCAATTGGAGGATCTGAGAATTCGCCCGACAAGCAGCCGTCGCCAGTAGAAGACATCTAGTTACCTCACTCTTTTGTTTAAAGGACTAGCCTTTCATCTCTATGTTCCGTAGGTCTCTTGTCTGTAAACATTCCTAGTTTAAAAGTACTCTAGCTGAACCTCTAAACTGCCAACATTTTCTCTACGGTATGATGTAAGACCTACTGCTAGGTCAATTTTCATGAACTTCTGTTGCATCATTAATACCAGTATATTGGCAGATGATTTCTCTATTGCTATAGCTCTTACCCTGATCTTGGATTATGTTGATTTAATCCACGAAACACTCTATTCATATTCGCAATAGGCTCTTACTATTGCTATCATTTCTATGATCTTCCAGTGAAGGATGCCTCCACGAAAGCGTCCCAGCAGGGGAAGACCTGAAACTCAAACCCCTCCTCCACCACCTCCTCCTCCGCAGTTCGATCCGGTGTTGTTCCAAGCGGCTGTGACTGCAGCGGTCACAGCAGCCATGGCCCAAATGAACTCGGGTGATGCGAGCGGTGGAAATTCTAGATTCGGTGAAGTCCACCAGCGAGTGCAGGGATGCACTTATAAGGACTTCATGAATTGTAAACCTGCTTTCTTTGATGGGACCGGAGGAATTCTGGCATTGTCCCAATGGTTCGAAAGAACCGAAGCTGTATTCGAAATGTGCTCTTGTCCCGAAGAGAGCAAAATCAAGTTCGCTACTGCTACCTTCACTAACAGAGCTTTGTCATGGTGGAACGGCCATGTCAATGCACTCTCCTTGGTCACAGCCAATGCCATGGGCTGGGACACTCTAAAAGATCTCATGAGAGGAGAGTACTGCCCTAGGGGCGAAGTTCAGAAGCTTGAGGAAGAACTCTGGAACCTCAAGATGAAGGGGACCGACATAACGGCTTATACGGCCAGGTTTTGCGACTTGGTGGCTATGTGTCCCAACATGATCCCCTCTGAAACCAAGGCGAAGGCGTGACTGTACCGCTCCTCATCCTTATGTTATGATTTTGGGACACTCTGATGGATATTGAATTGAAAACTATCGCACCCCCAAACCAAGGATGGCGGAAACGTCCGGGGGTGGAGGACTTCATGTATAGTATCATAACAACAATGGCAATAGTGATGAAAGTAAACACAACCAACATATATATAATTGAAAGAGTTACATCATTGTATGAGTTACATGTTTCAAAATCAATTACAATATGTTGACGAAATATGAAATGTTTGACGCCTTAACGTTCCATCCTCAAAAGCACTTGGTTACCTGTTTAGTGATTTCCTGAGAATACAAGTTGTTTGAAAAAGTGTCAACACAAAGGTTGGTGAGTTCATAAGCTTTTGATAGTAAGAGTTTGAAAATCGATCTTTGTAATGAGTTGTATGATACCAAGAAAAATCCAATATTTTCCTTATAAAAGTTATGTGGTCCTAAGTACCAGGACTGAAAATGAACAAGTATTTGTCATACTTAAAGATACAAAAAGTGATTTTAAATCGACATAAAACCCCTTTTTATTTATAAAATTCCCATAAACTTTATGTGTTGTTAACTCCCTATGTGAGTCGCTATAACCATACTATGACTAGAGGTAACCTGCACAACGTCTTTCAGATGCCCTGATCCTATGACTCTTGTCACCTGCAGACCTGCCGGTCCGGCTGTAGCTAGCAGCGAGGTGTGGGATGTCAACCCCAATATAGATCTATACACAATTATCACGCTCTCCCTACAAGAGATTTTGGTTGTAACTTACAGGAATTTATATCCCGTACTCGAACGTACGGGGAGACAATGTCTCACAACTTAAGCTAACAAGTTTACGTGTAGTGTGCGTGAGGTAGAACCTTTTTCTGTGGGAATAAAACTTTCGAAAAGTGTTTGTTGTATTAATAGAAACATAAACCATACCTATTATAGCTTATCAAAACAAGGATAGTAGTAGTAATGTACATAAACTATACTTAACATAGTTTATTCAAACGTTTGTATGTAATGGATGTAATTTGATTTTTAACACATTGTTATTTCTATGCTTTATCTAGCAAAAACCCATTTTTTAACTGATGTATATCTATATACTAAGACAAAATGTCATATATTGCAATTACACGTAATCACATAAAGATATATACCTTGCTCAACATGTTACAAGGTGAAATGAAATTGATAGTATTTTTCTGTTGATAACATTTTCTGTAACTGTTCTTAGAAAATTTGTAGAAACATCATCAAATTTCCAAATCAAATTCCTTAAAGTCTGAGAGTTTGGAAAATGAGTCTAGTTTGTTCATAAAATTTTACCTGATTTTTAGTGACCTCTAACTTGTGTGAACAAGTCCATAATCACAGACTGGTCCGGATTGATGTTTGAAATGATAGAGAGTTTTGTAAAAATCACCATAAATTGTAGAAAAATCTTATGGAGATGTGCAAGTAGTCATTTTAAATATAAAAACTTGAACTACATGCACCTAAAACAGTTTTGAAAACTAAAATGTTTAAGTTGCCCAAAACAGTCCGTGAATGGGGTGTAACTTTTATGATGAAAGCTGTTAGAAGAATTTAGTTATGTTCTTGATGATTTAGCTTGTATTCTCCCCCTTAAAACTTAAGAAAACATGAAAATGTTGGGATATGAACTCACCTTGAGTGTTTTCAGTAGATGGGTGATGGAGAAAAGAAGTGTTCAACTCAAGAACACTTGAAGATGCCTTGAAGATTTTCGAGAATCTAACATCAAAGTGATGGAGTTTGTGTAAGCAATCGATGATTGGATTAGAATAAAGTGTAATAATCACAAGGAGGATGAATTATACTTACCAAGAGTATAATAAAGCTTGATGATCAGCCTTGGAGTCTTGAAATAGAGAGAATAAGTTTGAGAGAAAAGTGTTTGATTCTTTGTTGAAAAAAATGAGAGAATGAATGAAGTGTGGGGAGAGAGGATGGATGTTCCATCTCTAAGAAAGTGGGCAGGGCTGGTAATTGAGTGGAAAGGACATTGAAGTGACCTAGGTAAGGTGGGGAGGTGTGGCTGGTCATAGAGTGGGTGTGGGGGTGGTTGCTTGTGTCATAAGGTAAAGCAAAGTCAACTCTCCACCTCAATTATTCACCCACTAGATTTTATTATTTAAATAAAGATTTTCATGAAAATATGATTAAATTATGAATATTTAGGGTTTATTATATTAAAATACGAGTTTGAATGAAAATCCCGCATTAAAATCACGAGAAACGGGCTTAAAATGTTAAAAATATTGAAAATGGGTGAAAAGTGTCAAAAATCCGAAGTCTGGCCGGAGGTTCGGCTTCTGATGCTTGGAACCGAAAGTAGAAGAGAAGGACCGAGAGAGAGGAAGGAACCAAGAGTGTGAGAAGGCGGGAAGGGAGAAGGCGAGGCTCGGTCTCGGCTGAGGCAGCGAGGCTCGGTCTCGGTCTCTAAGAGGTTTCGGCCTCTAAGAGGTTTCGTTTGTGATATTTTTGAGTGTCCGGCTTCGCAACGCAAGGTCCGTAAACCCCATTAAGCCATGATTTAGTGTCGTACACACTCCCGATGAGTGTGAAATGACGTGTTATCGCTTTGGTTCAATGTTCAACATTTTTAAGGCTATGGAAATTAAACACACAAATTTTCCAAATGATGATTTCTCATTAAAATAGCGCATTGAATAGTAATTTCATAACGTGAACCCTAATATACAAGGGTTAATCGAGTCGTTCGGTTTGACTTGACGACTTTGAGTTGACTCGAAATTGACTATTGTCACAAAAACATTTTTGTAAACAATGCTATTTGATTTTTATTTATGATCGAAAAAGTTTAAATTTGGTGTAAAATTTATGGATGTTACAATTAAGTTGTGGTGTCCTAGGCGGCGTCAATTGTGAAGCTATTCCACATTCCTTTAGATACTCGTGGAACTCAATACTAAGATACTCTCCTCCTCGACCGGATCGTAGCATCTTTATCTTCCCGCCCAACTGATTCTCCACTTCTTGTTTAAACTCTTTGAACTTTTCAAAGGTTTTTGACTTATGCTTGATTAAGTAGATATACCCATATCTACCGTAATCATCAATAAAAGTCACATAGAAGCAACAAGCATCCCTTGTGGTGGATCTGAAGGGTCCACACACATCAGTATGTATGAGGTCCAACAAACCCTCACCCCTTTCACAAGTACCAGTGAAGGGTGACTTGGTCATCTTTCCAATTAAACAAGACTCGCACGTCTCGTCTGATTTTAGGTCAAACGAATCCAACACTCCATCCTTTTGGAGTTGGGCTATGCGCTTCTTGTTGACATGTCCAAGACGACAATGCCACAAGCATGCTTTGTCCAAACTATTGGACGAATCGATTTGCAATACATTATTTCCTAAGTTATCAACAACCATCACAGTTTAATATATTCCATTACAAGGCAATGCTTCAAAATAGAAAACACCATTCAAATAAGCATAAATAGAACCAATTTCATTATTGAATGAAAATCTAAAACCTTATTTATATAAACCATGAAAAGAAATAATGTTTCTCGCCATCTCGGATGAGTAACAACATTTGTTCAATTCTAACCCTAACCCACTACCAAGCACTAAAGAATAAGTCCTAATCTTGGTCACAACCAACTTTCTTCTGTTCCCCATGATTAGGTTCATCTTCCCATGCTCCATATCCCTACTTATTTTTAGGCCCTGCAAATCAGAAAAAATGTGAAAACCACACCCTGTTTTAAGAACCCAAGAAATAAGATGTGATGAGTTGCTAGATTGAATAATATAAATACTTGCATGAGCGGGCTTGACCTTTCTATATCTAATGTCCTGCAAGTATTTCGAGCAGCTTCGTTTCCAATGCCCTTTCTCGTGACAATAGAAGCACTCTAATTCTTTGGGATCGGTCGGGGGAGTAGCAGAACTAGCTATCACACCCCCAAACCAGAATGGCGGAAACGTTCGGGGGCGGAGGACGTCATATTCAGTATCATAACAATTCATAGAAAGGAAAGTACACACCACCATACATATATAAAGGTTTTTAAAATGTTTACAACATTGTATTCATTACATGCTCAAAAGATAAATGCATAAACATCTTTCAAAAGAAGTAATTAACGCCAGCACGTTAATCCCCAAAAGTTGATTTCCAAGCCTGCTTAGCGGTTCTCTGAGAATACAAGTTATTTCCAAGAGAAAGTGTCAACAATTAAGTTGGTGAGTTCATAAGTGGTTTAGAAAGTTTGTATGCCATTCCAAATTGAGTGTATGTTTCCAAGAAAATCCCTTATTTCCTTATAAAAGTGTGAAATGCATGAGAATATATGTATTGAATAATATAGATAGTTGAATCAAGAAAATCCTTTATTTTCCTATTAGTTGTTTGTTTTGTATACAAGGAAAATCCCATATTTTCCTAAAGTAATAGTTAGCCTAATGTCCTAGACTAAAAACCGAAAGCAAAAGACATGCTTTAGAAGGTTGAAGCATAGATTTATATAATGAAACCTATTAGAAGATTTCAGTTTGTTCGATGAAGAATAGTTTTAATAACTACTCATTCATTAATCAGAAGTACTATAATAATTGTATATCCGATGAGTTTTATAACCATACTAAACATAATATGCCTGTAGCGACGTTCTTCAGGCGTCGTAGCGTTATGACAAACTGTCACCCCAAAGGACGGACTGTAGTTAACAGTCAGGGCGCGGGATCATGACTTCCCGTATAGATCTATACACATTTGACACGTTCTCCGAATGGGAGACTCTGGTTATAGACAGGACTTGTAGCGATACCTTCTAGCAAAAAGGCAGTGTTTGAAGATGTACTTGTCTCACGGATTCTCAACTAAGTCTGTATTAAAGTAATAGTTTTGTATGCAAAGATCATCCTTTCTCACAAAGTTTTGACAATGCATAAATCATAAGTTTTTAAAATGTATTAAAACGGTTTAACAACGAAGGATACTTTGGAATTTCTAAATACTTTGTATAAATCTAGTGCATGCAAAGTATGACAAGAGTTTTCACATAGTAGTAATAAATCACAAGTGATTCATTTGATAAAAACGAGTAAAGTGAAATTTTTGATGTAGAAGACAAGTTTGTAAACAAAACATATATATGTATATGGTTATATATATGTATAAGTTTTAAAAGATGATTTGGTATGTTTCGTCATTGTTGTTCATATTCTTACGTTTTTATTAGAAACTTTGCATGAAATAATCCTTAAGTTTGATACTAAAGACCTTTTTGTAATTATCACTTTTGTAAAAATGGTAATTAAACATATTTAAATGATTGTGTTTTAACTTCCTTAATGTATAAACATTGCTCAAAAATGTTAGAAGGTGTTAATAAATCTATAAACCACTTTTGACAGTTTTACCCTTTACTATCCCTGTTTTTAGAAAAGTCATAGAAAAATCATCGTAAGTCAAAAACTAAATCCGTCACCTCTGAGAGTTTATAAAATGAGTCTAATTTGTTCCTAATTTTTATTATGATTTTTAGTGGTCTCAAACTAGTGTGAAAATGAACATCTTCACAGACTGGTCTGAAATCACTTCTGAAATGACAGACAGTTTTATAAAAATCGCCATAAATTGTAGAAAAATCGTATGAATGCGTGCGAGTAGTCATTAGAAAGGTATAAACTTGAAATATTTGCATATTGTACAGTTTTGAATGATATTAAGTTTAAGATGGTCAAAACAGTCCGTGAACAGGACTCAACTTTTCTGTAGAAAGCTGTCATTTAAATTTAAGTTATGTTTAGTGTTCTAACTTGTATTCCCCCCCTTAAAACTTGAAGAAAACATGAAAATGTAGGGGTATGAACTCAACTTATGTGAATACTTGAAGAATGGAAGGTTGAAGATGAACTTTTGGTTGTTGGCTTGATGCTCCAAAACAGCCACTCTTTTGGCTATGTTGCTGTCACGAAAATTTCACAGCAAAAGAGCAAGAAAAAGGATAGTTTACTCACTGTTTTGAATCAATAATTTTGAGTATCATAACAAGTAACTTCCAGGGGTATTTGGTGGTAAAAATATCAAGCAAAAGGAAGGTGTAGATGGGTGAAATGGTGGCTGAAACACAAAAGGGACAGCAGCCCTTTAGTTCATGGTTTTGATGGCTTTGGAAGGAAGTTCTTGTGCTTGAAAATGAGATGAAGGTTGAGAGTAATTCCCTGGAGTATTGGCTGGTCAAATGAGGGTAAAATGAAGAGGAATTTCGTGGATATGAAGGAGGAAAGAGTGGAAGAGGATAAGGGGACAAAACCTACACTAGCTTGTGATGGGATGTGAGTTTAAGTGATATGATTTTGTCTAGCCACTTGCTTGGGTGGTTGCTTAGAGATAGGGTTAGTTAACTAACTAACTACTAGTTATTTAGTTAGTTAGGAGTTCTAGTTAAGGAGAGGGAAGGTCTTAATCTTGAAAATTAGAAGAGGGATTAAGAAGCATTCTTAGTAAAATGTCTTAAGTGATTAAGCACTTATTAGTTAAGTTGGCACTTATCTCCATCAATTCTCTTATCTTAATTGATTTAGACATCATAAAACTTACATGAAATCACTTTAATTCATGACTCATAACTAGTCATTCACTAGATAATAATACATATATACAAATACATACATGTATACTTAGTATAAAATAACAATGTAGTTTTTGTGTATTTGAACTTTAATGTTTATGTTTTATTCTTTTTATTCAAAAACACTTAAATAAATTCTAATTATACCTTATGATAATTCAATTTATATTTTAATTTATTTAAATATAAAATTTATTGACCAATGTATAATTTCGTGACATTTAACCGGTTAACCATATCGTTAAACACATTTTGTCACTTTGGTTCGTATATTTGTCAAATTTAGATCCTCCACAACTATTAAGCACACATTTTACATAGAACCCAACTTAATTATCAACTAGATACATGTTGATACAAAAATTAAGTTTGTTGCGTTCAAATGATGTTATATGCTAATTTCACAAACCGGTGATGGTTCGTAGCCATACATCATAACGAAATTTATCAATAGCTACTTGTTTTATATTTCACAATAACTTATTTAAATAAAAGCGGTTAAATTCCTTCAACCATTCTTGATGAAATACTCATATTGCTTAATAATCAAAACATAGCATCGTACGGTCGTTCCTATTTTTACCAATTGTTACACCAGCCTTGGTCCCACTAGAAGAGGATCCATCATGGGTCTTACCCTTGAAGCTCTTGTGAGGAGCCTTCCTCTTCTTTCCTTTTCCTTGCCCAATAGCCAGGACAGGGGCAGTAGATATAGGAGTTGGTGCAACAGGTTTATCTTTGAGATTGCTCTCAACAGTGCGCAAGAGACCTTGAAGCTTGCTCAAGGTTACCTCCTCCTTATTCATATGATAAGTCATACGAAATTGGTTGTAGCAAGGAGGTAAGGAGTGGATAATGATGTCAATCGCCAGCTCCTCATCGAAGTTAACATTTAACTTCAGCAAGCGGTCCACATACCTCTGCATCTTTTACAGGTGGGACGTGATGGACTCTCAATCTTTCATTTTGGTCGTGATCATCGAGATGATGATCTCGTACCTCTCTTTCCTCGCATTTTGATGGTATCGCTCCATCAAATCCTGGTTCATCTCATAGGGATAATAGTCCTCATAGGACTTCTGGAGTTCGGCAGTCATAGTAGCCAACATGATGCAATGAACTTTAATTGCATCCTTCTCATGTGCCTCATAGGCAGCTATCTCTTTGAGCTCCTTTTCGAGAACATACTCTTTGTCCTCGTATTTGGTCACCATGCAAATATTACGAATCCAATCGTTAAAATTGGTGCCATTGAAGATCACTCTCCCACAAAGATTCATGAGAGAGAAGGAGCCATAAGCATTTGAGCCAGAAGCGTTTGTGTTGTTTTGAGTAGACATCTGAAAAAGAGACAAAGTTTTGATTAGAAATGAAAAATCCCCAACTAAACACCCAAATGAGAAATTAGGGCTAGGATCCAACAACATTATTTACAATCTAGAAAAGGGATGTCGTAATCTAATTGCAAAAAATTTGAATGTAGGTGAATGACGATTCACCAATGGCATGTTTTAATCTCGATTATGCCCTACAAGTTTGTGACTGGGATGTCGAGGATCACAAATAAGGTGGGAATAACCATGTAAATGTACTTGGCGCTCTCGATGTCATTTATCACCTAACCAATGTGCTGGTGAACCACACACTCCATTAGTCTATGAAAAACATCGACCCACCCTTTGCCACCCAAACTAGTCCCAAGTTAGTGTTCTGGTTAGCCACACACGCTCCACTAACGACTTGGCAATGTGCAAACTGTAATTTCATAGAATAGCATACAATTTCACATTTTTTCCTAAAGTAACTAAGATTGAGAATTTTGTAAAAAACATTTAGTTACTTTATTAATCATTATACTTATAATGAGGAATTAGTTGCCCTATCCTACCCGTTTGACTAACGACCCTCCACCAATCAAGGAAGTGGTGGGTGAGAGTGGACACCCTTTCAATCACCATTTTATAGGCAATTTCCTTATACCCCCTTATAGATCGGTTTCGTGAATGAGGCCTAGTAACGATAAGACTAGCTTAATCTTTATATATATATATATATATATATATATATATATATATATATATATATATATATATATATATATAAAATCTTATAATAAATATTAGTATAAGATTGAATTTTAAACTTTTAAAATTCTAGGGTTTAAAATTTAAATATTTCAAAATTAAACTTTTAATCAAAAATTTAAATCTTAAAACTTGAGGGAAAGTTTTGAACTTTTCAAAACACATAAGATCAAATTGCAAATAATTTAAATTAAACAGTTAATTTATGATTATCTAAATTTGACCTACTTCAATTTCATAACAAGATAATTCGCCAATTAAGTCAAATAATCAAAGATTATCACATAAGGCAATAATTATTTAATCAATTGATAATTATCTTTTATTTTGGTAAGGATAATCACATAATAATAATAAAAATCGGATATTATTAGTCAAAAACGTTTTTGGTAATTATGCCACAGCAAAAACAACAAAAATCTCAATTTTCCCTCTGTCTGACCCCTGGACTCGCCGAGTTGGTCGGGCAGAGGACAAAAAATCGATTTTTCAAGTATTGGAAGAACAAGCAAACATCAAATACAATTGAAACCAATCTTGTCTCTGATACCACTGATGGGTTTAATAGAAAACAACATTCTATGTGCACATGCAAAACCCTAAAGGTTGGATCTAGGTTTCTCTATTATACATGCAATTCATCCAAGACTTAAGAACCCTAGATCTAGAATATATATTTCGAAATTACACTAATAGATCAGATCTAGATGATTACCTTTCTTGAATGCTAGAATCTTCAATCTTTTAGAGCTTAGTGTCACAATTGTCACACCTCTAATGGCTTACAAACATCAAGACAAGAGGATGATCTTGAAGAGAGGGGATGAGAGGCACAAAATCTGCTCCTAGACTTCTTAGGGTTTCAAGTGTCGATGTCTATAGCCTTAGGGGCTATTTATACTTGTGCTTCTAGGGTTTCAGTCAAAACCCTAATTGGATAGGTTAGACCTTAAGCAGTCTAAGGAACCTTCTGTAATAAGGCCTTGGACGAAAATATTATGGGCTTCCATCTAATTTTCGTCCACCCCTTGCTCCTTAGGGTTTCACAGCCCAATAACCAATTATCCAATAATTGCAATCCAGTCCCCTAAGTTCAATTAATATCTTTTGATCACCAAATTAATTCTAGACCAACATATTAATTAACTAATATGATTTTTCCTTTAATATATTATTCTTATAATATATTAATAAACCATATTATCCTCTCTCTCCATTAATCATCAAGTCAAGTTGCTTTGGTGAAGGCAACCTAAAAGGACCATGCTATTATCGGGTCAAGTACATACCAAATATAGTTATGGGCTTAGACATCTAATCCAATAATAACCCCTTATGACACTTCATTTGACGTCGTGGATAAAGAATAAAGATAATTATGTCCCGCTTTGATTGATTCGTCGAGGTTGTAGCTAGCAACCGCAGGTGGGGGTGTTAACCCATATTACATCAACAATCACATCAGGCAAATCCGACTCACTCGGACGTGCTCCAGAACCTCTCCCATCCAATTCTAGTAGCCACCATTATGTAAACACAAACAGAAAGGTTACAATATATATATATATATATATATATATATATATATATATATATATATATATATATATATATAGTGTTATCCCCACACTATTTTCCCGATTAAACCCTGTGACCCTTCCTGATCTAAGTATGTATCCTATGTTTCCTGTAGTACGATCCCATACTACATTCCATACATATCCGTATTTGTCCCAAGAGTTTCCCTACAGTTTCTAAGTTGCCCCTTACAACCACTACTTTAAATTTGATCACACAAGTATATGCTTACACATACATACTACTAATATTCCTAGGCTCTTTAGGATTTAATGCCATTACTAAGAGTCCTATCACACATGTATATTCTTACACCCATATATACTACCGATCTTCCTAGACTCTCTTTAGAATTTCGCTCCCCTACCATGCCGAATGAAGTTTCCGCCAATATTGCTGAGTCGCTTTATGAATGCACATTCGTACGTAGTCAATAATGAGATAAACATTCGAATAGTTGATCCTACCCTAAGGCAACAACCAAAAAAGGAACATACAATAAGGCAAGATCAAGAATTCTAAGACTATTTGATTCTATTTGTGTACAACCCTAAAACATTCACTTAGCAACCTATCAACATTAACATAGACTTCAGGTAGCACATAACAATCAATACACTAGGAAAAACAAGGTATCTTTCCTAAGAAAGCAACTTAACATGCGAATCCTAAGCAGATCCTTAGCCTACATTCTAGCATGCATATATATCAACTGCATGGATAACATACAAAAGAAATATGGGTATATTGAGATCACTTTCCTTCTCGAGCATCACATATTTCTTTCTTTAAACTTAAGTTAGGTCATAGAACAATGATCCTAATCCTAAAGAAACAATCAAACCAGAACATGCAATGTGACTAAGTCCACGTTCCTAAGCCTAACTGTTTCCTTTGAAAGCTTTCTTTTTAAAATTTTTGAGCTTTTAAAACTTGACCCATTTTAAAGAAAAATTTCATACCTTGAGACTTAGTTTGAGTTTAAACATACACAAATGTATGTCTACATCCCTTAAACCATGCTCTGATACTAAACTTGTAATATATAACTATAGTCTTATATATAATTACTATTGTCTAAATAATAGTCTTTTTAGGTAAGACATGGACCAAGCGCGTAACAAAAAATACATTAGGGACCAAGCGCGTAATAAAAAAAACAATAGGGACCTTTCGAGTTAAAAAAATAAGTTAGGGACCAAACGTGCAAATTACCCCAAACCATAGGGATCATTCGTGTAATTTACTCTAAAAAAAGTAATGACATTATCTTAAGTTGTAGGTTGTAGAAGTTTCTAAAAGACAAGCAAGAGTAAGAGAAAGAACAGGAATCCGACATCCTTATGAAACTTGAAGCAGCAGAATCAAAATTACAAGATCTCAAATCCAACATGGCAATTTTGGGAAGAGAAGCTGCATCAGCAATGACTGCTGTTGAAGGTCAACAAAAAAATGACACTTCAGAGATTAATTTCCATGGTATTATTATTACTATTAATAATTCAACTTCTCATCATGTCTTATTTATTATCTGACACTTGTATTTTTTTTTATGAAAGACTAAATCAGAACGTGCCTACCACCAAAAGGTTGTTCAAATTCTGGACCAGCTTGAAGGCGAGCTATTTCGTTGTTATTTTTATGTTTTATTCATTTTAGATAACCAGATCTAAATTAATTGTATAAATAGGAGAGTCGCAACAGAAACGCTTTTTATTATTGATTTTTTAAAGTTTTTTTTAAGCACTTTAATTTCTATAGTTTTGTATTTAGTTTTATTTTTAATAATCAAAATCCCCCTTATTAATTTCTGTCTGGATTAGTATTGTACGTGGCGCAAAAATCATTGACTTTTATGTTGTGTCCATATGGATTCAACCCTATATTCTTGTGCTACCCTTTAGTTCAATAAAGTGGTCTCCTTTATTATTATTTTTAGGTGTAAACGATGTCGTAACAGGTGGCGTAGCGTGGGTGCCGAGCTCCAACCCAACTTCTCCCTTACTCATGCTTTTTTGAGGTGATGAAACGGCAAGCAAATGTCAAGAAGAGCACAAAAACTCTACATGAACCCAACGTGGTGTTTGTCGATCTCCCATGCCGAGCCAATCCCACTACTAGCTTGATACATATGTCAAAAATTCGGATAATAATGTCTTTGGTCAAAAGAATCGTCTTAAGAATCCTTGGTCATGCCATTAAAATTTTGATGATTTTTAGCCTTTTGTATTTTGTTTGATTTTAAGGCGTATAAAAATAGAATTTGTTTTTTATTTCTATTTCATTTATATATTTAGAATTTAGAAATCAAAGTAAATACAAATAGCATTTGCAAAACATGTTTTCAAAGAATCTAAACCAATTTATGTATTTACTATTAGCCGATTATATTTATAGTTTATACGTATCTTTAGGAGATATACTTCTGTCAATATTTGATTGTATATATGGTATTTATCTCCACTATATGTGGCAGTTTTGCATTGTATTGGTCCCTATATATAGGGCGTTGATTATCAATAAGAAGACATCGATGGATGATACCATAATCACTTTTATGGTATCAGAGCCTTAGAAACCCAAATTGACAGATCCTAGAACCTCCAATAGCTACAACTTTGTCTCATCCCCTTCTCTGTTTGTTAATCCCTAGTCATCAAGGCCAAAGACGATGCTAGTTCAAGCGAAGTGAAGGCCACATCCTTACACCAATCATATATTGTGACAAATATTCAAACCAAGATTCCAACTCTAGATGGAACTAAGGTTACCTACTCCTCATGGGCGTAACTGTTCCGTCTTCATGCCAAAGCCTACAAGGTTCTTGATCACATTGACGACACCCCAGCACCACAAAAAAACGATCCTAGTTATGACCAATGGGTGGAGATGGATTCACTCGTCTTGCAATGGATCTACAGTATGCTATCTGATGAACTCATGGTTCGAATCCTAGAAAGCGATACCACCGCCCAAGCTGTATGGAACAAACTCAAAACAAACATTCTCAATAACAAAGGTTCACATGCTGCAGCCCTCGAACAGGAATTTTCTAACCTTACTCTAGCCTCATCTTCATCAATGGAAGCTTATTGTTAGAAATTGAAAGATTTAGCGGACCAACTAGAAGATGTTGACAATCCTGTCACTGAAAGACTCGTCTTGCAGATGGTTCGCGGATTGCCACCAGAATTTGATGTCGTCGGGGCATATATCAATCAAAGCTCTCCATCATGGGAAACGGCTCGTAGCATGTTACAATTGGAACAACACAGACAAACTGCTTGGCAGAATCAAACAGAAACAGTCTTTGTTGCATCTTCTACGATTGATCGAGCATCATAATACCCAACAACGGGTCAACATGTTCAAACTCCTTCCTACGACAGCCACTCGGGCAGATGTGCAAGCAATCGAGGTCGTGGTTCAAATAGTCGAGGCCGTGGTAGAAGCTTCAGAGGACGTGGAGGTCGAGGTCAACAACATTGGAATCAAGGAAGTCAATGGAATCAAGGAAATAACTGGAACACCTCGCCATCATGAAATCCACCACCATCACCATATCCATCTCACGGTCCAAACAAATCTACAAATCACTGGGCTAATCATACCTTTGGGTCCAGCCCAAAATTTTGAAACAATGACACAACAAGCTCCCCATGGACCGCCTATGGTGCAACCCTCTGGCCAAATGTCACACCCCCGAACCAGAACGGCGGAAACGTCTGGGGGCGGGTGACTTTATCTTGTAATATCATCACAGTGTATATAAATGAATCAAAGACAACATCATCATCGTACATAAATATAACAACCATCATTGCTTACATCAAAATATTGTATCACAAATTACATGCCAAAATGTTAATTATATGATAAAGCAAAAGTACAGCAAAAGTCCATATTGATCTTGACGATTGACTTGCTTAACGTGTCCTTGTGAATACAAGTTATTTTGAAAACATCAACATATATAATGTTGGTGAGTTCATAAGCACATTTGTATGAATATTTTTGTATTGTTTTGTAAACACCAGAAAATCCGATATTTTCTATAGAAATGGTTTCAGAGTTTTGTTTCAAATCTTGTATTTAGCATGTATGTTCCTGTTTTTTGCAGTGTATAAAATGAGAGTTCCAGAAAATCCGATATTTTTTGTAGTAAGTATATAGTAGTGTATAATGTATTTCCCAGAAAATCCGATATTTTCTACTTGTGAAAGTGTAGTGGTCTTAAAACTCTAAGACCGAAAAATAGTATTTGTATGGTTTTTGTAATAGCGGTAGAGTATATGTATTCTGTAAAGTCACAGTTTTAGTAATCTCTATGTTAGTCGTTATAACCATGTTTGATGTGACTGTTATTCCTGTCATGACGTTCTTCAGGCGTCGCTTGTTTAAGGTAAGATATTTGTCACCCTAGACTGGCCTAGTCTAGCTGTAGCGAACAGCTCAGGTGTAGGGTGTCAACCCCGTGTAGATCTATACACAAACTCTCGCTCTCCCTCCAAGAGACTCTGGTTATAACTACAAGACTTACGGTTGTACACTAGGGAAGGTACGGGTGAAGGCGTGTCTCACAAGAGCCTTAACAAAACTTACGCGAACAGTGTTTCACATTATCATTCGTTTTAAATAATACTTCGAGTATGTATTTGATTTCAAAACATTGGTGAATAAAAATACCATTTGTTTTTATCAAAATGTCAAGTATTTAATGTTATCAGTCCGATTAACTTAAAATGTGTTGTGAGGCCCAATAAACATGAAATAAGTATAACATGCCCAATAAACATGTAAATGATATTTAAGGCCCAATAAACATGAAATGAATATACAATGCCCAATAAGCATGTAAATGAGTATTTAAGGTCCAATAAACATGAAATGAATGTACAAGGCCCAATAAGCCTGTAAATGAGTATATGAGGCCGAATAAACATGTAATGAATATACAAGGTCCAATAAGCATGTAAATGGGTATTTAAGGCCCAATGAACATGAAATGAATATACAAGGCCCAATAAGCATGTAAATGGGTATTTAATGCCCAATAAACATGAAATGGATGTACAAGGCCCAATAAGCCTGTAAATGAGTATGTGAGGCCCAATAAACATGTAATGAATATACAAGGTCCAATAAGCATATAAATAGGTATTTAAGGCCCAATGAACATGAAATGAATATACAAGGCCCAATAAGTATGTAAATGAGTATTTAAGGCCCAATAACATGAAATGAATATACAAGGCCCAATAAGCATGTAAATGGGTATTTAAGGCCCAATAAATATGAAATGAATGTATAAGGCTCAATATGCCTATAAATGGGTATTTGAGGCCCATTTTGTTAAAAATGACATTTTCAGCTAATTTTCGATAACAATGACATTTTCGGCCCATTTTTGATAAAAATGACATTTTCGGACCATTTTTGATATAAATGACATTTTCGGCCCACTATTGATAAAGATGACATTTTCGGCCCATTTTTGATATAAACGACATTTTTGGCCCATTTTGATAAAAATGACATTTTCGCCCCATTTTTGATATAAATGACATTTTCGGCCCACTTTTGATAAAGATGACATTTCGGCCCATTTTTGATAAAAATGACATTTTCGGCCCATTTTTAATAAAAATGACATTTTAAGTCCATCAAGGCCAAAAAAGTACATTTTAGGCCCATGAAACCGTGAATTTCTAAATAAGGCCCATTTTTATGAAAAATGACCATTTTAGCCCATTAAAATCGAGAAGACCCAAAAGAAGCCCATTTTTCCAAAAATAACACTTTTGACCCCTACAAAACCATGAATGTCATAAAAATCCATTTTTATCCAAAAATGACTCTTTTGGCCCCTTTAAAACCGCGAGTGTCATAAAAGGCCCACTTTTTGCTTATTTGTCAAATTTGGCCCCTCATTAGGGTTTCTTTAGTTTTCAAGTATCCTTTAACATGTTTTATCCTTTCAACATATTAATGAGTTACATAAAGTAACTTGTTTTCCTAATATCTTCAAGACTTGGAATATATATCGAGTTCATGAGTGTTAAACATAGATTCATAACACATTTACATAACATATCATGAAAATACACACAAGAATGCATAAATACTTAGATCTAACACAAAATCATCTTGTATCCTCCCCCAAAACATAGTAAAACCCGAAAACATGGGGGTATGAAGCTCACCTTGGGTGATGGATCGGTTTTGATGAAGAAATGAAAGACAATGAGGGTGTTTTCGGCCTTGGATGCTTTTTTGAGGCGAGTTTTCGAATTCTAGGAGGTTCTAAGAGCATGGTCACGAAAACATAGTGTTCATGAGGAATAATCTGGCACAAAATGGAATAAATCAACTTGAGTTTAGTTAAAGACTTACCAAATGAATGAAAAGCTTCAAGTGGATAGTTTGAACACACACACTAACTCATGATTTGTTGGAGGAAAAAGTGAGAGAGTTCTTGAGAGTTTAGAGAGAATTTTTAGTGTGTTTGAAGTTTGAATGGAGAGAGGAAAGGGTTAGAGGTCTCGGCCGAGAGTTTAAGGAGTGAAGAGAGGAAAGATCTTGCCTTGAAGTATGAGATTTCTAGATGTATGGGGGTTAAATGCATGGATATCCTCCATGCAATAAGGAGGTGTCAAGTTTTAGGATAATCACCATTTTTTTTAAACCGAGAATGGAGAGGGGATGAAAGAAGAGAGTATTGGGCTTAAATTCATGTGTAATTTATATTGTATTGGCCCATTAGGGATTTTTGATCCATGTGGGCCCACATATGAGTTTACGGTCTAAAAAGGGTAAAGAAATGGGTTTTCGGCCTAATAAGGCCCATGGAGAGTTTTATGGCCCAAACATTAATGTTTAATGAATTTCGGCCCAATTAGGGCCCAAATGTGGATTCTTGGCCCAAAAGAACCAAATTGAGGATTTACTGGCCATTAGGCCCAATAAGAGAATCCTGGTCCAATAAGAGTTTGAGCCGGATAGGTAGGGTTACAAGCCCAAAGTTGAGTGAGTGTAGTTTATTGATTTAGGTTTAGGGCTTCACGAGTGAATTTTGATTCGAATTGTTGTTTTTGAATGAATAACTTGCATTGTATCAACATTAGGGTTACAAGATATGCTAGAAGTTAATTCCACATGGACATAATTTTCTAGCCCTAAAATGCTAGTTGTGACACCAAATTGGTACCTCCAGTCCTCAATTTGCTGGCTACTCAGACTACAATCCATCACAATCCATCAGACTTAGCCTAAACAATGCAGCAAGTTCACCTCAACACCAATGACCCGACTTGGTATATGGACTCGGGCGCCTCGACACATCTTACTTCCGCCCCGGGTAAAATTTCTAGTCCCATGATTACTTCTCCTATAACCTCTATTTTTGTTGGAAATGGTTCTAGTCTTCCAATTCATGGGTCTGGTTATACCTCATACACTTCCCTGTCTCATTCCTATGCATTAAAAAAAATATCCTTTTCACTCCTTCCATTATTAAAAATCTATGATTTGTTCGCAAATTTACTATAGATAATCAAGCTTCTGTTGAATTTCACCCATCTGGTTTTTCTATAAAGGACCTCAAGACTGGAGCTCTTCTTTCTCGTCATGATAGCATGGAAGATCTTTATCCTTTTACAACGCCAACTAGTGCATCCGCTCTTATTGCCACTTCTCACGATCGTTGGTATGCTCTCTTGGATCATCCGGGCGCTTCTGTTTTAGATTTACTTCATTCTAAATTTTCAATTACTTGTAATAAACCTACAACTTCTTCTTTATGCAATCCTTGCCAATTATCTGAACATACGCAGTTGCCTTTTTATGATTCAAAATCTATGACTTATGCACCATTTGATATAATTCATTGTAATCTTTGGACATCTCCAGTCTTAAGCAAAACCGGTTACAAATACTATATGGTCTTCATTGAGAATTTTACTCACTATGTACAGGTCTACCCTCTCAAGTATAAATCCGACACTATATGTCAATGATATAACATTGAGTGCATCAGACCCCGGTGTTCTCCGCCGGATTATCACTTATTTGTCGCATGAATTTGCTATGACTGATCTCAGTGATCTTCACCATTTTCTGGGGGTCACGGCCACTCGTGATAAACATGGTCTATTTTTGTCACAAGCCTCTTATACTCGTGATATTCTTCAAAGAGCCTCTATGGCGTCCTGAAAGCCGTGCGCCACACTAGTGGATATGTCCACAAAACTTAGCACCACTGACGGTGAACCACTTGCTGATGGTACTCTCTATCGCACTCTAGCCGGAGCTCTCTAGTATCTGACTTTCACATGCTTAGACATTGCATATGTTGTTCAACAAGTCTGCATGTTCATGTATGCTCCTCGTGAGCTACACTTTCATTTCATGAAGAATATTTTCCGCTATCTTAAGGGCTCCATAGACAACGGTCTCCAACTTGTTGCATCTTTGTCACACACGTTAACAACCTATTCTGATGCTGATTGGGGAGGATGTCCTAACTCTCGCCGATCCACTTCCGGCTATTGCGTTTTTCTTGGTAACAATCTTGTATCCTGGTCTGCAAAGCGTCAGCCAACTATCTCTCGTTCAAGTGCAGAGGCTGAATACCGTGGTGTTGCTAATGTTGTTTTTGAGACAACCTAGTTAAGAAATCTCCTACTTGAGCTTCATGTTCCGCTTCGCCAGGCAACAACTGTTTATTGTGACAATGTGTCTGTAGTCTATTTGTCACAGAACCCAGTCCAACACCAACGTACCAAACATGTAGAGATTGACATACATTTTGTGCATGAAAAGGTTCGTCTTGGTCATGTTCGCGTTCTACACATTCCGTCCTCCATGCAATATGCAGATATCTTCACTAAAGGGTTGCCACTCTACTTGTATCAACAATTTAGCTCCAGTTTGAGTGTTCGTCCTTCCCCAACTCAAACTGCGGGGGAATATTAGCCGATTATATTTATAGTTTGTACGTATCTTTAGGAGATATACTTCTGTCAATATTTGATTGTATATTTGGTATTTATCTGCACTATATGTGGTAGTTTTGCATTGTATTGGTCCCGATATAATAGGGCATTGATTATCAATAAGAAGAGATCGATGGATGATACCATAATCACTTTTATTTACCAACGACTTTTCTTTTTCGAGAAAGAAACATTTGTTTGATAATTGTGTATTATTTAGAACTAAAATCCTTTTGATAACATTTTAGCACTATATATCCACCATAAACCCTCACCTTTGTATGTATTTGTTCCTATGAATCCTGAATACATATCTTGTCACTTGTCACTTCACTGATTTCTACTAAATAAACTACCTAATTCTCTATTTCCAATAAAACTTATACCACATTCATAACCACCAACTTTGGACACATTATCTGAAGTAGCAATTTACTTCAATACTGACAATGTACTTTATTTATTTACCCACAATAGCAACAGATTTACATTTTTGATGAAAATAGCAATGTCACTTTATTTTCTTATAAGACCAATAATAGAAATGTACTTATATTTCCCAACCACAAGGGTAAAGTACTTTATTTGTTACGTATTAATAAAAGTACGTTTCTGTTATGTGTAAGTATAATTTGCTAACATAAACCAATATAAAATCATGTCATTTCACATATTAATGCTAAATAACAAAAGCTAATGAATCAATAATTCTGTAACAAATTTGTTGTAACATTTATAACAATCAACTTTACGAAGAACCCAAACCCCAATTTATTGCATACTCTCTACCTATACCGCTACATAACAATAACCGAAAAAAAATTAAAAAAAAATTAGATTTTTAGACAATGGTTTTACCATACTGTGTTGGCTATCCGTTGATGGTAATCGACATTACACTGATACCGACTGACTCTCACGATGTAACTTCTACAAAAAGAAGATCGTTTGTTATACAGAACAGAACAAAACAAAACAGGACAGGACAGGATAGGATAGAACAGGATGTTTTCTAGTGTGTTTAGTCAAGTGTAGGAAAAAGAAAAAGTTAATGAATATGCTTACTGGTTTTGTTGAGCTGACTATATGCATAAAGAATTGCCATTATAACGATAAGAAAAGCAATCTGCATATAAAGATCATATATGGGATATTGTTAGAAGATGGTTGTGGTTGAAATATTAGGATTATAAGGGCATTTTAGGAAATTTGAATCCCTCACCAGAGGTGGACCGTAGGATGAATCGTTGTCGGCTATGTAAGATTTCCTGATGAAGGCCAAACAATTGGAGAATCAGAACAATTGCAAGAAATAACAACATACTTTACTCTTTTGACCATTTTGCCCCTATAACTTATGTTGTTAAACCATAAAATGACCATTTTGCCCTCATGATCTCTACCTCCTTTTGTACATGGAATAGGAAATTTTAAAAAAATATATATTTGAAATACCTTTTGTGGAGGGTGCCAGAGTCCCTGCAGATTTTTAGGACAATTTCTATCCTGCTTACTGTTGTATGAGCATTTGGATCTTTCAAGTTAACCTGTTATTTGTTAAATACATAAACCCCCCATTAAAACTTAAGAAAAAAAATTTGTTATTTTAAAAAATTCATAAATACAATAAAACAATAATAATAATAATAATAATAATAATAATAATAATAATAATAATAATAATAATACCTTGGACCTAAGAGACAAGGAAAAATCATAAAATGCACCATACACGTCTGCCATGGTTTTAGTCTGATCAATTATTTTTGCAGTAAGACCTATAAAAAACAATACAAATTACTCCAAAGGTATAATTTTGGTTATATGTGGATTTATAATTTATACAATAACATTTCACATATTCCCAATTTTTGTAACAAAGTAAAATTTTGTATGTAAAAATATTTCAAGAAGTTACCTCATGAATGCTTTACTGATGGAAATATGTTTTACCTTTTTACCAATTTATGCAACAACACAATGTATTTTTTTCAAAAAAAAAAAAAAAAAAAAAAAAAAAAAAAACTTACCACGTCTCAATTTCACTACCCCTCTGAAAACTCCAATGTTATTGTAGCAAAGAGTCAAAGTTCCAATTGCCATAATCTAATACAAGATCAGTTAAATGTCCATAAAGAATACTTAAACTGCAATTCTGCATCTTGAGGTTTAATTTAATAACTCATCATAGATTTTTAATAAATGAAAGATATCAAAGGGTAAATTTCAGGGGAATAGCAACATACTTTACTCTTGCTACAAATATGGGCGATGTAGCTTAATTTATTTACCAATAATAACAACATACTTATACTTTTTATTGATAACGGTTTTATGCAGAAAAGTCCCGTTATTTTGGGAAAAAAATTGATAAAGTCTTAAATGTTTTTTTTTAATAGAAAAATCCCGATTATTTAACATTTTGCGCAAATTAATGAAAAAGTCCTTTTTTTATTTTAACATGAAATGAAAGATTAAGTGATTTTCCCAAAGATAATGAGACTTTTCTTTTCAAAAAAAAAAAAACATTTAGGACTTTATCAAAAAATTTCCCAAAATAATGGGACTTTTCCGCATAAAACCATTATACTTTTTTTGGGGATTTTGAGCCAAAATGAAATAATCGGGACCTTTATGTTCAAATTCTTTTTGGGGGACTAAAGTGAAACTTTTTCGAAAATATTGGAACTTTTTTGACAATTTCCCTTTTTTACCAATAAGGAATATACTTTATATTTTTCCCATAATGGAAACATACTTACACTTTTTTACTCATAATAGCAACGTTTTTACTCTTAATAATCATTGTGGTTGAGACAGGACACAAAGAAAACAACTTATACTGTGTTTGACAACATTGGACTGGGATCGGAAGATGTCAATCGGACAAAATTTGCAAAAGACAAAAATGTCCTCCTCATCAATCATTAAAAATTGCCAACAAAGATTTTTTAGTCTAGTCCAGTCCAGTCTAGTCTAGACTAGGCCAATAATGTCCTGTCTGTCTAGCTGACAGCCAGTACTGTCATGTCATATCATGTCCTGAATGGGAAAAAAAAGGCAAAAGGAATACCTGAGGTATAGCACAAAATTTGAAGATTGCTGGATCACGTATTCCGGATAAATACTTTAAACAATCTTCAATATGTATTAATGCGTTTGTAATCATATCATTCAGACATTGAATGGCCTTCACTGAATTCTCTTTGTGTTTCAAGTCCTGAGACACGTAATACCGATAACTGGTTAAATGGAATTTGACAAAACAAGTTGTATTGCATTTGACGTACATTAAAAATAGCCCTAAAAACCTTTCTAGGGCTATTTTCAATGAGGAGGGGCATTCACGTCTTTTTCAAGACAAGACATCATCCCACCTTTTTAGGTGGAGAAAAATATTGCAATTTTTGTCTCCATTGACATGAATTCTAGTCCAATACATGCCAAATTCACTACAAGAAAGTTTTTGAGATTTTTTTTTTAAATAAATGAAAAAAATATTATGTGTATATATTTATACCTCTGGTTTACTCGCGTATTTACTCCAGACCTGGCGAGGCCAATAAACACGGGATTTGGGTTGTTCATTTATGTCCTCAAGAAAATCCCTAACAATGTTTGTTTTCTGCAAAATGGTACCAGAAATAATAAATATTAATGTAGTTCTATTAATTTATTTAAAAATATAGAAGTTGATTAAACAAATATAAATTAAATGTTTGTAATATATAAGTGTATTCTATATGATATGCATTAAGATAATAAATAGATCAATGTAACTAAATGGTAAAAGTAAAATAGCAAAAAGTAATTTTTTTAATTAATATGTGAAACCCAAAAAAATGACATGGCATTTAAAAATTTCAATTCAACTTTCAATATATGTAAGATGAAACATGACTAGGCATTGCAAATACCATTTGAAAGGCCTTTGTGTTAATATAGGATGCTCTTATAAACAAAGAAATGAAATTACATTGATTTGTGATTGGGTAGATTTTTCAAATTACAATGTTGTAATATAGGATGATATTATAAAACAAATAAATGAAAGTACATTGCAATGATTACCTGAAGAAATAAGCCCATTGAATTGGAGGTAGATTCAGGAAACATTGCTTCTTTTCCTGAGGCATAAAATAGTTTTGACAATCCTAATCCAACATGTCCAGCAACATAATGACAATATTCATCATAGTCAGCCATGCTTACAACTTCCTGCAAAAAGTCAAAATAATCTTTTCTCACAACAAAGAAAGAGAGAAAAAGATCTTGACTAAAGTTTAATTTTGTCCCACTGACATGGGTCCCACTTTAGGCAATCATAACATGTACCTCTTTGCATATAAACTTTGCCATTCCTGCACCCATTTTCATGGTGATATCCTCAATTGCCTCCTGATAACTGGACAATAGTTGAAGATTTTGTAAATAAATCAGTAGAAGGATAACATGTGAAAAAACACATATAAGTACATATCTTGAGTAACAAATTAGATTAGTTAATCTCACAAATCTTCAGAAGGCTACTTCAAGTATCTATTTTGATCAAATCTAAGCAATTTATGACATGGCATAACATGAACATGTTGTACTTTGTACAAGATGGTATTTGTGCAAAAAGACATGAATGCCCTCCTCATCTAAGTCAATCTTATCATGTCCTCAAATGATAAAACCAGAAACATGATGAGAAACGTATCACTAATGCTTTCGGTTATGTTGATTTGAAATCCACCAACCATTACAAGATACCTAAGATTCCACAATCAAGAGTTATGTGTAAAAGCAACCTGCCATTGAGCTCCAAAAAGGCAGTTGAAACATGATGAAATTGGTCCATGAGAATCCTGTATTCCTTAGTACCACCTTCAGAAAAAAGAAACAACTAGAATCAGCATGTAAATCATGTATGATGGATAAGATCTCAAAGATTTAAGAAAGGAAGGCAATACATTCAGTACTCACATGAGAAATTCCAATCAGGATCATAGATATGGCGATGAAATTCCATCAGAATTGGTATCTTCACCATAGTATCTATCTTTGTATCATCCTCTGGTCAAAAGGAAAAATCATTTCTATTACTTTCTCAGTTAAGTCAACAAGAAACACACATATATAACATACATGATTAAGTTTTGTCCCCTTTATGTACATTAAGTTAAAAAGAAACAGCATGTAAGTAAGGATTACTGTCTTTTTTATTAAATAGGTGGATCACAAAGACCTTGTACATTAAGTTTGTGTTTGTTACACAGGACATGATTGACAGGAGTCCCTCTCCCAACTTTTCAAGTAGGACAAAAAATTGCAATTTTTGTCTCATTGACTCAGTCTCAATCCTAGTTCAGTCAAATGCATAGAAGACCATCTGTTATGTCATATCCTAATAATAAATGGGGCCCAAAGGTGTTAGTAGGCTACCTAATTTGTACAAAAAGTAAAGAAGCTACAAGTGATGTAAAATAATAGAACCTACACATAAAGGTAACAGAGCATACCAACAGTGTCAAGGGCTCGGAGAAGCAGATAGAAAACGCACACCTGCATCAGCAGCATGTTGACAAGAGAATGAGGAAATCCAGCAATATTTTAACAAAAAGCTGAACTTATAATGAGATTGTTGTATCTTCTACAGATTAACAAAGTTAGCATAGACTCCATAAAGTTAGCAATACAGATTATTGTATCTTCTACAGATTAAGAAAGTTAGCATAGACTCCACAAATTTCAATGCAGCAAAGTGTCCACCATACAGATATTTCTTTGCTATGATCTCAATACCAAAATTAAGAAAATTCTTTTCTTGCTGCTAACATGGAAGATGAGAATAAGTTTTCCATTGTGTTTTCACTTATTGCTCATTGATAGATATCACAGTGACAGAAAACAAGGAGTGAGGTGCATAATGTTAATAGTTTTCACTTAAATGTTTGATTGGCATAATAAATTCAAACACCTAAAAACATACTTATTAAAGCTTGCAACATTTTTATGATTAAATTAACTAAACCACTCACGATCCTGAAAATCTAAAAACTCTAACGTAGAAGGAAAGTTGATAGAACAAGACGTTGCAGGAATGTATTGAATTCATGCATTCATAATCCACAAAATCAAAATTCTTAAGAAATTTTGAAATATATGCGTCATATAGACGTGGATTGTCGATCAATTACACAATTCGCATTAACGATCGTCAAACGAAAACCAGCTGATACAGCGAAACATTAAATGTATTAAATGTATGTATGTTTTGGATTCATCATTCACACATTCGCATTTAGCAACCAACAATTTTGACGAAAAATTGAAATCAACACATGGAAATGGAATAAGAATAATAAAAAGAAACAAAACGATAAACGCGAGATCGCATAACTTACAGCGTCACGAAGCTCGGAGCCAAGCTGTTGAATAACGAGGCCGAAGCTTCTAGAAACCTTATGAAGCATTGAATAACAAAATCCCCAGTGTGGCTCCGTCGGGATCTGTTTCTCCGCCTGCTTCGTCGCCATCATGAGCTTCATCAATGGATAAAAATCATCAGGATGCTGTAGCACCGCCTTTAAAGTCCCCATTGTATCGTGACTCATTTCAACGAGATGAATGTGCAGATCGGAAGAAGAAATATCAATGGGATTATAATGAGATTGTTGGAGTTTGTTAGGATTAGGAAGGGGATGATATTATGGGGGCTGGAGGGAAGGGAATGTAGGCCGGCCGGTACGATTATTGCTAATGCATGCGAATGTGTTATCGACCGCTTGTCCAAATTGGTGATTCTATTTTCACATATAATTATATTTTTATTTTAATTTAGATAGAGACAAATCATAATAATTAAATAACAATGTATTTTTACTTATAGAAATATAATTTCAGATCAATATTTAAAGGTTTATGTTACAAGTTTATATTTCATAAACAAAAAGTTTACTTAATGACAACTAGGTTTTTATTTAGTAACCCTATCATTTATCTTGTAGGGAAAATGACTAAAGGGGTGTTTGGGATTGTTTTTGAATCAAACGTCTTTTTTGTAGAAGAGTTTTTTGCAAAAGGAACTATTTAAAATATATTTGAATTAGCAAAATGACTTTTGGTATAACTTTTACATGTAAAGTCACAAAAAATCATATTTTTGTAACTTTTTGAAACCCCTCTTTTTCGTCTATACAAAAAGTCATTTTTAAAAAAAACTTTTCGATATCTTTTGGCTTTTTAAAAAAATTAAAAGTTAAAAGTGCAATGTCAAACATCCTCTAAAAGTATCCATAATATGAAAGAGTCATGAAAAAAAATTCTAAATTGTAAAAGCTCATTGTGTCCCCACAAAAGAGCATCTATGATAGGAAAACCTCTTTTTTAGAGATTTTTCATGAAAAACTTTAAATGAAAAAATTATTTATACCCACTAGAGAGCTTTTTCTATTTGAGTATATATCTTTGTTATTTTACTAGTGTCTATTTGATATTTGCTTTGAAAAGCTCCAAAATCCACTACATCATTGAAAAAACTCAAGAGAATAGTTCTTGAAAAAACTTTAATATGAAAAGCTCCTCTAGTGAATTTTTCATTTTTAGTAACAATTTTTTGGCCACTAAAAAGCTATTGAAAAACTATTATAAAACTTCTTTTGTGGATACTCTAAGAGAGCTTTTTCAATATGATTATCTGTATTTTGATTATGTAGTTGTCTATTTGCAAATGGTTACAAAGTTATGAAACCTAGCACATTATTGAAAAAGTTCAAGAGAAGAGCTTCTTAATTAACAAACTCATTTCATTTACAAAAGTTTTAATTTTTTAAAAGACCTTTTAAAAAGCTCTTATCATGAAAGCTCTAAAGAGGGAAATGAACTTTGGGTTATATACAAAAGATACCAATAATTTTTTTTGAATAATTATTACCAATAATCTTTTAATTTTGTATATGTTTTATCATTTCTCTATAACTTTGTATAGATTTATTAATAATCTTTCAACGTTGTTTAAAATGAATACAAATGAATAATTTTTGTATACATTTGTCCAGTTACTTGGTTGACACGACATGTCATGTGGCTGCTCAAGTGAATTTTTAACTAACATGACAATCACATGTAATTAAAAAAGTGATGTTAGGATTCAAATTCAGGAAATTAAGAAGCAAGTGCGCCTAATTTATGGTGCTTACCACTAAGCCTTTCATTAATATGTATATATCTTATATTCACTTCATACGATATTTTTTGTATTTTATGTACAAGTATGAATGAATGCATACACAACATGGTTTTACACACACACAAACACACCCACACACACGCACACACACACATACATATATATATATATATATATATATATATATATATATATATATATATATATGTGTGTGTGTGTGTGTGTGTGTGTGTGTATGTGTGTGTGTGTGTTTCCCTAATTCTTATCATGAGTATTGTGTAAGAGTGTGACATTGGCTTTACGCTCAAGAGTTGATCGAAATTGAACATTATAACCTTTGCTATGGCCACAAGTTATATACTGTAACACCCGTTGTTGAGCATTTTCTTTTTAACCCTTGAAGTTGTTGTAACTTGCATTTTAGCCACGTACACTGGGCGTACTAGCCATGTATGACGGGCGTAAGTCATTAAAGGAGTCAAGATGGATGAGGGAGTACGTTGGCGTACATGTGAGTACACCAGGTGTACTCGCACAATTCCTAAACCCTAAATTTTAGGGTGTGACCCATAATTAATTACCTTATCACTTCTTTGGACATCCTCTCATCCAACCTTCATTCCCTCTAAACCCTAAAACGAAACCCTAGCCTTGTGAGTGTGATTTGAAGCTTGAGAGTGACATTTTTGTGCTCTTGGTTGTGAAGGAATGATCATTCAAGAAGTGGTGGTGCTTGCAAACCTTTGGATCCAGAATCTATCCTTCCTTATCTATCTTTTGAAGGTATAAAGTTCTTACCTTGGGACTTATGTTGTTAGATATTGCATGGTTTTATGCTTCTTTTGTCCCAAGACTTTGATCCTTGTGAGTATGGAGTACTTCAAGGTTATTGATTTGTCCTTTCAGAGGTCTTAGAGTGTTGTGACTCATAAAGATGTTAGTTGGACCTTCTCCTCTCCTTCATGCAAGTGTTTTGGAGCTTTTGGTGATGATGAAGTTAAGGTTTTAGAGGTTAAGCTCTCTTTAGCCATGAAAAGGATTACAATCAGAGACTTTACGACTTATGACATTCTTTAGGGGCTAGAGCTGAGTTTGGAACGAGTCTTAATGATTAAGATATTATATGGAAGTTTTGAGACTTGCTTACTTACGGTGAACGTACCCCTGGCTACGCCCCGCGTAGCCAGATGTGAGACCAACTTTCCTGATTTTCGCTCTATGCCCAACGTAGGGTTGAGTACGTCGAGCGTACTGACCAAGGGTTGACTTCCGTTGACTTTCATTGTCTTTGACCACTTATGTCTTAGATAGACTGTGAAGGGTTTTGTAAGGGAAAATCGGTCTTTTACTATGAGTGTGGACTAGACTTGTCTTGGGCTTAATAGTATATGTAGGAAATACCTTAATTATTAATTGAGGTTAATTGGTGTATTTAATTAGGCGAAGTGTAGTTCTGGCAGTTCAGGTGTGAGTTCTATCAATCATCAATACTAGGTGAATCTCCTCACTTACACTCTTACCTGTATGGTAGAATAATTGTAGATGTATGTGACGACCAACTGGGTCTAAGTGTTATCACTGTGTTTGCATTGTTTGTATGTGTTGAGACTTTGAGTAGTCTCCAAGGTTGTTGATAACCCACAGGGTGTGTTGTTTGCTTACTGAGACTTCATGTAGTTTTCAGGGTTGTTGATAACCCAAAGTGGTATTATGTGTTGTGATGTATGTAATATTTTTGGGGAACTCACTAAGCTTTGTGCTTACAGTTGTTGATTAAATACGTTTCAGGTAGTTCTGAGGATCGCTGGAAGGCAAATGCTTGATTGTACACGTTCGTTGGGAGATTATGTTACTGGATATTTTTGGGACACTCTAATATTTTGATGTAGAATTGTATTTAACATTATGACTTTTCTTGGGATGGTTTTTATGAAAACTATTTTTATATGGATTTAACAATAAAAATTTTGGTTTGAAAATTTGGACGTTACATATACTATGTCTAATTTTGAAGAAACATTCGGTTGACTATGCGGCTGCCGCATGTGAGTGACTTGCCAAAATCGGTAATGCGAAATGGGTAAGATCCTATTTCTCTAACACCCGTTGGAATGTACTCAACATTGATATTTTAGAATTCATCCAGATTTTACTGGTTCATCAACATACGGTGCAAAGTAGAAGTGTCTACACGACTTTGAAACAATTTCATGTATGTCTCAATTAGGCAAAACACAATATCAAACATTTACACTCATTCTTCTATTGTTGCTCTTGTCCTACGTGCTTCCTCAATGACGTTCATTGTGTTCACAAACAGTCGTATATCTTCAAAAACTGTAATGAGGAACATTTGCATATTATACAATGCTAGTTCTCTATGCTTCTTGGCCACAAAAAGCAGTTATGGAATTTCCAATATTATCATTCGCTCATTCGCACGTTGAAAATCTCGAATCATATCTAACGTAATGGTACCAACAATACCTCTTTAGTTGTCCTCGAGGCGTAGCAGTTCATATTTTATTAGCATCACATCCTCATCATTCGACTCACTAGATGTTGGAGACTGTGATTCAAAAATACAAAGGTATTATAAAAGTGAAATGCCTCCAAACATTATAAAATATATCCATAACAAAAATTATAAAATGGCAACTAGTCTACAAAAAAAAATCCAACCAAAAACTATTGTTTACTTTTAGTATCATAAAAAATATTTATAATCATATTTTTTAATTAAAATTTACCTTTATTAAGACCAATTCTGAAAGCACTTGTAGACAGTATATAATTTGTCATCCTTAAAACTCACTTTTTTAGCAACATCAACACAATTTGATTAGGGGCATCTTCGAACACACTAGTTCTTATTTTGGGGCTAATTCATAGGTACTGGTTTAATACAAATCAATATTACTTCTTAATTTAACAATATCATAAACAAAAAGAAAAATTATTCTGAAGAGACATTTCAAATAAGTTCTTCGTATTCCAAACAATCTTGATTAGTTCTATGGATTTTTAGAAACTTATTTTGCATACCATAACCATATTCAATAGGTAATCTACACTTATTTCCTCTTTATGGAGTGATACTAACAATTTTAAGATACTTATATGGTCATGATGACTAAGACTAACAATAAATCAACATGCAATATGCCATTCCGAACAGGTTCTACACATCTGATGTACAAAAAATCGTTTAAAAACTTAAATGTAAGAAACTTTGATATTTTGGTTGCAAAAAATTTGGAATGAGCACTATCCGGAATGGTATATCTAGTATATCAATGTGTGGGACACACACACACACACACACACACACACACATATATATATATATATATATATATATATATATATATATATATATATATGTGTGTGTGTGTGTGTGTGTGTGTACAATCAAACTATAATATTAGGGCTTAATCTTTTTTTGACTACTTCATAATGCTTATTCTAAAACAAGTGGCTATTATTTTTTTGGGTTATTGTCACTGTAGCCCAACAATGTTTAGTATATTGGTTTAAATAGTCCCTCGTGATTTTTTTTGCCTTTGAAGGGTACGAAGTTGTGTTTTACCGGTTAATTTGGTACCTTTACCTATTTTTGAAGGTTACAGTGCCTTGTCAATTGCCAACTAGGCAGGTGAGTCAACAATGACTCAGTGGTGAGTCGACTCATTGTTGCCACGTAAGCCAAAACCTAATTGCCACGAAGATAGAACTAATCCATCAGTTTACATCGGGACGTGAGGGCTTACGAACAATAACAATGGAGCTTCTTCTTCGTCATTAACGCCATGTACTTCTCATATGTTCTAATTCCAAAACTACAATCCTGGAAAGTGTATGTGAGATTTTCGATGTGGTGGTGGGTGTAATTAGAGAGAATGGGGTGGCTGAAAAGACAACGGTGGAGCGAACATCAGGGCCACCACCCTCGATTTCGGTATTCATAGACTTTATTCTTCTTCCCTTAAATCATATTACTTGCAGATTGATTAATTAAAGGAAGTTTGTGTAATGCGATTGATGGTTGCAGAAATTCCATGGCTTGATCTTCTAGCTCGATATCACCATAGATTTGAGCAGAATTCAATAATGATTCCTATATTTCAAATATATGTTCAAAAGGAATGTTTTTGATGAACTCAAAAGATTCGTTTAGATGCCCATATTTCCCCAAAACATCAATAACCCCTAAATAATGATCAATTTATGGATCTGGATTGTAGTCGTTCTTCATTGATTTGAAGTGTTTGAAGCATTCTTGAATCGAATTAACACTGGCACATGCTGAAAAAAGTAATCGGAAAGTCTCCTTGTTTAGAGTTAAGCCCAACTCTTTCATCTGGTCGTATAAAAACAAACCTGCATTGAGTTCCCCGTTATCTATGTAACCCTTTATCATTGAATGCCATAAGCTTAAGTCGTCTCATTCACGCATTCTGTCGAACACCCCACGTGCATCCCTCATGATGTTGCATTTTATGTATAGTACCATCAATTTAGAGTTCAAATTCACAAAACCATAATAGGGAGATCGAATAAGAGGCTACTGAACATTCTTCCCCAGTTTAAGATCGTCACACGAATCCAAAACAAGCTTGAAAACATCAGATCCTGCGGGCACACCTTAAGACATTAACTCAATCATTTCTTTAGTCGACCTATTTTTCCATAGCGTCATTAAATCCACATCCGATGGCGGAGATAGGTTGGTGTGTTGTCGTGTTTTGGGAAGAGTTGGTGGTTTTGTGGATGTGTTGAGTCACAGATTGGTGTTCGATTCTACCAGAGTCAACATTAAGGCCACCGCCGGAATCGAAGAAGACAGCAGTGGAGCTGAAGAAGACAGCATCAGAGCGGGTTAAGATGAAAGACAACAAGGGATTTGATTGGATTCAGGTTCTACAGAAAGCATTAGATTAGGTGTTATACGTGGCAATTGAGTTGGCATCTAAAGACAAAATTGCAAATTTGGTCCCTGTGGTATGTCAAAACTAGCATGTTTGGTCCAAAATGGGTTTGGCTTGCAAAGATGGTCCAATAGTTTCTATTTGTTGCGAGTTTAGTCCAATGGCTTAACAGCCGTTACCAAGCTCCCGTTAATTTACCCATGCCCCTCTTACTTAAGGGTATTTTAGTCCATTCATCCCTGTAACCGTTCCCGCTAAAGCTCAATAAAAGTAGTTCGTCTCCTTCTCAATAAAGTAGACCGTCGTTCTTTACCAAGATCAATAAAAGCCCTAGACACAAAATTAGTTCTGTTAGTTAAGCTGCGATTTGTAGAGATTATCGGTGGATGAACATACCAATGTGGCACATAAGGTTGTTAAACACACCCTTCAACCTTAAGGTTGTTTATGGTACGTAATTTGCCCTTTTTCATCTTTTGATTTCTTGATTTTTTTGAAGTAAGTCCAACTGAGGTGTTTTTTTCTTGTTTTGAAGATGGACACAACATTGTTTACCATTAAGTTGTACCATGGAGGTGAGTTCACCAAGTACCCTGATGTCCGTTACATTGATGGAACTGTAAACTATGTTGACATGGTAGACATGGATGAGTTTTCAGTTCATGAGCTCGATGCAATCATGAAGGGTTTTAGATATGGGGTTCCTCTTGTTATATACTACCATTTTCTTGTGTCTGGTGGAGACTTCCACTTTGGTCTTCGCCCTTTAGGAAATGATCAAGATGTTGCAAACTTTTCTCAATATGTCAGTGAGCACAAAGTGATGAAGGTATACACAGAGCATGGTGAAACAAGACTACTCACCTATTTCTTGAATCCTAAGCCTGTTACCAAGGTTACCCTTGTACAGTTAGATGAACCACATGAGGATGTGCAACACATTGATGAAGCTCCTGATGACTAATGAAAGGAAACACCTGTAATGACTACACCTACTGATAATTTAGTTGATGTGGTGCCCACTCAAGCAAACCAACCTGAAATCCAAGTTAATGAAATAGTTCAAGTCGTAACTTTATCACCTGGATATAATAGGAGAAGGGGTATGAGCAAGGATGGAGTGATGGCATCTTGCAGTAAGAAAATATACTTTGATGATATTGGTGAGACTGAGCAGATAGCCAAAGACTTTGTTGAGGCAGCTACTGATTTTGATATTGGACTCTACCAACAAATACTACAAAGCAATGTTGATGGAGTCAATGGCACTGACATGCATGATGTCAATGAACCTCAAATGGATGAAGAAAACCAACCTCAAATGGATGAAGAAAACCAAGCTCAAATGGATGAAGAAAACCAACCTCAAATGAATGACTTTTGGGATTTTGACTATCAAACTGATGTTTTTGTCCAAGATGGAAGTGAAAACCAACCTCAGTCTAACATGGATAGTAGTGGAAAAGAAAATGTAAGTAAGGTTGAAAGTAAAGAAAGAAGTGAAACAGAGCAGGAAGATGATAGTGATTATTGGGTGGATGAAGATAATGTAATTGAAGATGTTGAAGTTGATATGAGGGATTTTAACATGAGCATTGATACAGAAGTAGAGTTCTTAGATAAAAGGGCTAGGAATCCTAGACAACATGAGAGTGATGAAGAAGCAGATGAGTTAGATGTCATTGACAATGATGCTTTTGATTCCATGGATGAGGATTCTGATCAGGACAGGAAGAGAAGAGCAGTTTTGAAACAACTAAGTAAGGAAAAAAGTTGTTCATTAGGTGAGGTTCATAAGTGTCATTTTAAAATAGGTCAAACGTATAACAGTAAGCAGGAGTTGAAAGAGAAAATCAAAATGCATGCAATGGAAACAAAAAAGAATATTGCATTTAAAAAAATGACAAATCCAGATTGAGGGCCATATGTAATGGAGTTGTGGCATTTACTAATGATGGAGTTGGTGGACCTACCCAAGCTGAAAAAAGTAAAGGGAAAATTAAAGGGAAAAGTAAAGAAAAGGACAAACAAGGTGGGACAAGTCAGGAAAAAGCAGATTCTTCTTGTCCTTTGATGTTACATGCCTCGAGGTTTACAGATGCAAGCAGCTGGTACATTAAAACATATGAAGACAAACACACTTGTATGAATACAAGGAAGGTGAGAGCTGCAACAGCGAAGTTTATGTCCAAACAAATCATGGATCAGGTAGAATCCAACCCTACTATCCCAGTTAAAGCTCTCCAAGAACAATTACAGAAGAAGTATGGAGTGGGCTTCTCAATCCATAAAGTTTTTAGAGCTAAAGCAGATGCAAAAAAGATTGTAGTGGGTGATTACAAAAAACAGTATGAAGTTATGAGAGACTATATCCTTGAGTTGCAGTCAACCAATCCTGATACCACAGTCAAATTAGAACTTGGAGATGTTTCAGAATCTAATTTGGTGAAGTGCACTTCAAGATGTTTCAAAAGAATCTATGTTTGTCTAGGGGGGATGAAGAAGGGATTCAAAGCTTGTTTAAGAGATTTCTTGGGGCTAGATGGGGCTCATATGAAAGGCCCTTATCCAGGCCAGATCTTAACTGCAGTTGGATTAGATTCCAACAATGGCATATACCCACTTGCATATGCCATTGTAGAGATTGAAAACTGTGAATCTTGGAAGTGGTTCCTTGAATGTCTTGGTGATGACTTGGATCTACATGCTATGTCTAATTTCACTTTTGTTAGTGACAGACAAAAGGTAATGGTTGTTTATTTATTATTTTTAATGTTTATTTGTTAAACATGTGTAATTTGTTGCCAGGGTTTGCTACAAGCAGTTAGTCAACTGTTCCCATGTGTTGGGCATAGGTTCTGTCTCATACATATACATGAGAACATGAAGAAAAACTGGAGAACTAAGGAATATAAAGATCACCTTTGGGATTGTGCCACAGCTACAACAATGCCAGAGTTTAACCATTTCATGCACCAATTCAGTTTATATGACAAATCGGCATATGAATGGTTGAAGTCAATACCACCACAACATTGGGAAAAAAGCCATTTCACAGGTAAGCTATTATGACCCTTTTACCCTTTTACCATTTTACCCTTCACATAACATTATGACACTTTTACCCTTTTCTATACAGGGAGAGCAACCACATACATGCTGTTAAACAACCTTTGTGAGGTGTTTAATGGCAAGCTAGTTGATGGGAGAGACAAATCAATTATTAGTTGCTTGGAGTTTATTAGGGAGTATATGATGAAGAGGATATGTAATGTCCTCAAGGTGCAACAAAAGTGTGTAGGCCCACTAACCCCAACAACAACAAAGATCATGGAGAAGAATGAAGCAGCTGCTACTCAGTACATTGCAGAATAGTGTGGTGATGAAAAATACCAAGTCAAAGGCCCATGGAATGATCAACATGTTGTTGATATGCATGAAAGGGTATGCAGCTGCAGGAAATGGGAATTAACAAGTATCCCTTGCAGACATGTGATTTCTAACAAAGCAGATCATGGTGAGTGTATGCAAGAGCTCCATACTTATGTCCACAAGGTGCACTGGCTACAAACTTGGAAAACGACATATGGGTACAAGGTGGAACCAATTAAAGGTCGGGCACTGTGGTCTAGAAGTGAGTGTCCAATGCAGATCACACCTCCCCCACACCGTAATCAACCTGGGAGACCCAAGAGGAAGAGAAGGCAATCCATGGAGGAGAAAAGTCAAAGCAAGAGTCAAAGTCAGAGTCAAAGGTCAGATGTTGGTCCCAATGAGATTCATGGTCATGGTCCACATGGTAGTGGGAAACTAACAAGAAAGTTTGTTAGTGTGACTTGTAGTAAGTGTGGAAACAAAGGGTACAACTCCAGGACATGCAAAGGTCAGGGAGGGACTTGATGGTCTATGTTGGTTTTATCTTTTGGTTTGACTGTATTGAACAACTTTGGTTTGATTCCTAGATGCAGGATGTCTTTTGTTGCAATAACTTTGTTTTCAGATAACTTATGACATGTATTTTGAAGATGGTAATAGGTATTATGTCTTTAGTATGCTTTTGTGTTAACTACATATGGATGCATTATATGTTATCTTTAGAAGGTTATGTATGAACAATAGAATAAATCCATAATTGGTCAATAGATACCAAATTTTCATTAACCATTACTTTGCATTACAACAATGTTCCACATTAGCAAAAAAAAAAATACTTAAACCAGACACATATACCCTATCCTATTACAAAAGATAACCACAATCAACCTGTGGACTTACAACAAGAACAGCAACACAACAACAAAAAAATCCAACTATAGACTAGGTAATACTTCAACATAGTTGCTTGTTCTTTGATCTTCTCCATTGCTTTTTCATGCTTGCTTGCTTGTTCTTTTATATCATCCATTGCTTTTCGTAGCTTATTGATTGTCCTAAGCAGCCCTGGTATTATAACTTTGGAACGAGCACACATGGGTTCATCATACCACCCAATAAACCCACATGATGAATTCTTGAAAAAAAGAAGAAAGAAACATTAGATCATCAGGGAGCAGTCTTCAAAATAAAGTTTAACACACTTACTGGGTCAGGACATCCCCAAAATCGACGCCCTGGGTTGTTATCTGTCCACGATGTCCGAACTATCGCCCACTTTCTGCAGAAGCACATCACCATTGTCGATGGAGAAGATGAAATCACAGGGGGTGATCGATGGAAAATATGAAATCAGAGAGGGAGTGATAGTTAGGGCTTGTTGCTGGAGACGAGAATAGAGACGTTGTAGTCTCTTTATGGACTAAATAATAATAAAATAATAAAGGGGCTAGATGAATGGACTAAAATACCCTTAAGTGAGAGGGGCATGGGTAAATTAACAGGAGCTTGGTAACGGCTGTTAAGCCATTGGACTAAACTCGCAACAAATAGAAACTATTGGACCATCTTTGCAAGCCAAACCCATTTTGGACCAAACATGCTAGTTTTGACATACCACAGGGACCAAATTTGCAATTTTGTCGCATCTAAATCTGCTGATTAGAATGGGTGTCACCGGGTGAACCAATATACTAAAGTTTGTCGGCCTACAATGACAATAACCCTTATTTTTTTTCAAATGGTTATTTTATAAAGGAATAATTTCATATATGTCTTTTTTAAACATCAAAATATCATATGTGTCTGGTTTAATTTCTTAATATCATATTTACCATTCACAAACATTTACAATATCATATTTGTCCAAATCTTTTTTTGCAATGTTTTTAACTGTTTATAATAATTTCTATATATTAGAATTATTTAATAGTTAAAAAATGTAAACATATTATTTCTACATCTATAATAATTGAACGTCTATTTCTATATTGTTAGAATGTCGGCCCACAAAACATTTCCTCTTCAACTCTCTTCCATGAAATGTATGTATTGATTGTTTAATTTTTGTTGTTGTTGATTATTTTCATGTTCTAGATAAATGATATGTTAGATATTAACATTGATTTTGATGCTTAAGAAGAGTATATATGATATTTTAATATTTAAAATTGATATTTTGATATTTAAAAAGGATACATACGGTATTTTGAAAGTATATAAATGATAAACATGATATTTAAAAATTAAGTTACCAAATATTTTGATGTTTAATATATATATGTGTATATATATATATATATATATATATATATATATATATATATATATATATATATATATATATATACATACATACACGCGCGAAATTCTCATAAGAATATATATGAAACTAGGTGAATGCCCGCGCATTGCGCAGAAGCATCTATATAACTGAAATCTTTAGATGTTCTTTTTAAATATAACAATAATATTATTGTTAAATCTGATATAATAATTCGTATACTAAAGAGATATAATATATTGATTATTTTGAAGAGTAAATTACACGAATGGTCCCTATTGTTTGGGGTGATTTGCGCATTTGGTCCCTAACTTACTTTTTTAACTCGGAAGGTCCCTACTATTTGTTTTTGTTACGCGCTTTGTCTCTACTGTTTATTTTTATTACACGTTTGGTCTCTGTCTTACCTAAAATGACTATTATTTAAATAGGAAAAAATTGTGGGGTAGGTAAGGTAAGGTGAATGGGTGGGGTTGGAGGTGTGTTTATTTAAATAAATTAGAAAATCAAGGGAAAAATAGTATTTTTAGGTAAGACAGGGACCAAGTGCGTAACAAAAACAAATATTAGGAACCTTCCGAGTTAAAAAAATAAGTTAGGGACCAAAGACGCAAATTACTCTAAACCGTGGGGACCATTCATGTAATTTACTCTATTTTGAATTATATGATAATATATACATCTATTAAAATTGCATAATCTCAATCTTTTGAATGACCTCTACCCGCGTGTTACTCATGAATAAAATAAAATATAATATATAGTTTAATGTTATTTATAGTTGGAGTTATTATTAATTAATTTTTTAAAATTTATTTGCTTAACGTTTTAATTTCTATCATTGTAATCATTTATATAGAGTTATTTTTAACTATTGTTATTGTAAGTTATTTTAAGCTAATTATTTGAAAACTTTTAAATATTATAAAAGTATCTTTAGGAAATATTTTAGTTACATTAATATTACAATTTAATTTTTGTATCTAGTACTACAATTTATCATTTTTAACTATTCACAAAATATTCTTTGGGTTTTTTAAGTGGAATTGAAATTTATATTGAAGTTGACCATGTAACGTTATATTTAAATTAACAAAATAAGTATTTTGTCAAAACTGTTCAAAAGTTATACTTTAAATTGATAATGGTTTACATACAACAACATATTAAATCTAATAAATTAAGTATAATATGTTAAAAGTTAAAGACATAACTTTATAAGTAGAAGTAAAAATATTATTTTAATATTGAAATTTAGTTTATTTATGATTACACTTAGGTTTGATACTTATTTAACCTTATTAACCAACTTATAATCATTATTAGAAACACACTATAATTTATCAACTTTAACTATTTACAAAATATTCTTTAGGTTGTTTAAGTTGAACTAAAATTTATATGTAAGTTGATCCTGTAATGTTATATTTAAATTAACAATTTAAGTATTTTATACAAATTGTTCAAAAGTTATAGCTTTAAAATGATAATGGTTTACATACAACAACATATTAGACCTAATAAATTAAGTATAATATGTTAAAAGTTAAAAACATAACTTTATAAATAGAAAAAAATATATATTCTTTTAATATTGAAATTTATTTTATATATGATTACACTTTAGGTTTTATATTTATTTAACCTTATTAACCAACTTATAATCATTATTAGAAAGAAACTGAAAAATCATGGAAGTTTCAAATGAATGTGGTGAAAGGAAAAATGAATGGGAGTTTCAAATGAATGTGGTGAAAGGAAAAACGCTAGCTTCATAAGTATACCAGGCGAATGTCCGCACGTTGCGTAGAAACATCTATATAATTGTAGTCAAAACTAAAAAAAAAAAAAAAAAACAACGCAAAATCGCAAGTGGGTTGAGAGGAAATCGTAGATGAACATCTGGGATTTCAGTCAAAGATTGGGGTATTTATACGGAAAAAAAAATCAAAAAAGCTAAAAAAAACCACCTGCATACGTACAAGTTGCTAAAGCACGACTGTGTTTTAGCGACTTGTACGTTCGCAGATGGAATGCTAAAATCGCAGATGGACTTAATCCATCTGCGATTTTCATGGCTATATTTGTAATTTGGGGTTTTTTTTGGCTATTTTCCACAAAATAATTAAAGAATTTGGTTATATTTGCAATTTTCTTTTATTAGAAAGACACCACAATTAATCATTTTTAACTATTTACAAAATATTATTTGGGTTGTTTAAGTTAAACTAAATTTTATATTTAAGTTGACCCTGTAATGTTATATTCAAATTAATAATTTAAATATTTTATACAAATTGTTCCAAAGTTGTATCTTTAAAATGATAATGACTTACAATCAATGATATAACAAAACTAATAAATTAAGTATAATATGTTAAAAGTTAAAAAACATAACTTTATATGTAGAAGTAATATATTATTTTAATATTGAAATTTAGTTTATATATGATTACACTTTAGGTTTGATATTTATTTAACCTTATTAACCAACTTATAATTATTATTTGAAAGAAATTGAAAAGTTATGAGAATTTCAAATGAATGTGGTGAAAGGAAAAATACATGGGAGTTTCAAATGAATGTGGTGAAAGGAAAAATGCTTCCTTTGTAATATAATATGATATGATATGATATTATATGATGATAATGATTCTCATGGTATAAAAATATGGGATAATGACTTGATAGGGTAAGATACTTTTTGAAATGTACACATTTAGTCCTTATTCTTTTTTTTTTGTAAAATAAACCCTTATACTTTATTAATATGTACACATTAGGTCTTTTTCACCAGATTCTATAGGTTTTGCTGTCACACCCCAAAACCAAGAACGACGGAAACGTTCTGGGGCAGAGGACGTCATGTACAATATCACAATATAGAAATATAGTAAACAAGAAAACAACATCATCCATTGCATTAATAAAGTATTTTAATACAAGTGTGTTCTGTACAGTTTATAGACACCAAAAATATGAATCAAAATAAAAGATGAGTCTCGCAAGCGCTCCATCTTCTCAAAAGTTGGCATCGGTACCTGTCTATTAATGACCTGAGGATACAAGTTATTTTGAAAGAGTTAATCAGCATTAAAGCTGGTGGGTTCATAAGCATTTTAGTGTCATTATTTGTGTGAAAATGTTTGTAATTAGTTAAATGTAAAAGCTTGTAAATGTTTGTAGTAAAGTTGTAAATGTTAATGCTATGTGTAAAATGTTCGTAACATCCTATAAAATCCCATATTTTCTACTAGAAATGTAGTCTTCTACCAAGACTCAATGTTCGTTTTGTTTGTTTGTAAAAGTATGTATCTTTCCCAAGTTTAACTATCCTTATCAAAATATAGTTTGTATATTATCGTTTATCTAGAAAACGTTTCAAGGAAAGTGCATTAGGGAAAATATTATAGACTGTAGTGCTGTATATGTAAACTACTTTGATACTGCTTACCTTAAAGCCAGTGAATTATAAGGTAAGGTGAGATTTGTAACCATACTGATTGACGGCTGAAGAAACACGACGATGAAAGACGTCGATAATAAATGTGACATTTGTCACCCCATCAGCTTAGTCGGCCTAAGACTATAGCTAACAGTCAGGGTGCGGAATAGTCTGTCCCGTATAGATCTATACACAGAATGCCCGCTCTCCCTCCAGGAGACTCTGGTTACCAACATGACAACGGTGGAATCCACGTCAGGTATAAGTAAATCTCATATTCTAATTGTTAGGTTTGTGTATGTTCCTTCTGTTTACTTGTAAATGTATATGTATATGTTCTCTTCTTTGTATATGTATATGTATGTGTTCTTGTTCAATCCTCACAATAGTATGTTCTGAATCATGTATGAACTGACTCTTTGTATGTTTCATAGTACTAGAAGTAGTAAGTAGTATATCACTAAACTATACCTATTATAGTTTACTAGAAAGATTGTTTATATAACTGAGTGTATTGAAATACGACAGAAAGCTTATATGTCTATACATGTAAACATGATATATAACTAAGGATCAAACGACACTCGGACAAACAATAGGGGACTCTAAGTCCACAACCAAATAAGGAACAGGAAATAGAGCGTATTATCAGTCCTAAGTCCTTCAAACCTTACTTATATAAGTATATATGTATTGGACATGATTCGACAGTATATACGTTTAAAGAGTTTTGAGAGTAAAGATTTGGAAACTAGAACTGAGTTTTATAAATAGTTTAACATGTAAAAGTGTTTGGAAATCATTTTGAAGTAGTTTTGTTGTCAAGACAGTTTAACGCATAGTAATTCCATGTGCATGCTAGCTATTAATCACATGTGATTGATATAATAACGAGTATGACTCAACTTGTATTCCCCCCCCCCCCATAAAAGCATTTAGAAACATTTAAAAGGTTAATTAAGGGGTATGAACTCACCTGTAGTGAGTGATGCAACGGTAGGATCACTTTAGGAGGTTGAGTGTTAATTATGGACTTGAGCACAAACAAATCCTATTAACCATATAATGACATATGCATGTATACAATTAGCGTTTGAAACAACTAATTATCGAATTAGGACCACCTTAGGGGATAGTAAACACTTATATTGAAGTGTTACAATCATATATGATTGTATGTAAGGGGTGTATGGCTATACAAGGGAGTGTATGGTCAAAGTACACCATATTGGTGTGTGCGGCCGCACACTCCCTATGAAGTGTGTCAAAACGTATTTTAAGGCCTTAGAACCCATCTAGGAAGGTTTCTCACTTCATGCTCTAGCCTTATATGGAGTTTATTGCCATTTTAGGACCTAAAAGGGGTGTGTATGGTTGCACATGGTGTGTGCGGCCGTACACATGGTGTGTGCGGCCATACACATGGTGTGTGCGGCCGTACACTCCTGAAGATCATGAGAAATGGCGTTTTTCCAAAAGATCTTCAAGTGTTCTTGGCCTATAACAAGCTATGATAAGTGTTTATACGATCTAGAGGCTTAGAAGTATGGTTAAACTCCAAAAATTTTAGCATGTGTTCTTGGTGTTCTTGAAGATCTAACACCAAAAACGTGTTTCCATGGATCTAAGTGGGGAAGAAGGCTAGTTAATGTCACACCCCCGAACCAGACGGCGGAAACGTCCGGGGGCTTGCGCGTGACTTCATCTTGAAATATCATTACAGTGAATATAATTGAAACATAACATCATCATCATCATCACACATGTAATATTACAACATTCATTGTTTACATCGAGTATTGTATTTGAATATTACATGCCAAATTAGTAAGAGTACAATGAAACAAAATATCACACAATATTCATTAGTTTGTTTCGTTCATCCTGCTTCAACGGTTTCCTGAGAATACAAGTTATTTTGAAAACGGTCAACATAAAAATGTTGGTGAGTTCATAAGCATGTTTGTGAAAATGATTTGTATAACTTTGAAAACCACCAGAAAATCCGATATTTTCTGAAAACTGTTTAGTGTGTTTGTGTTAGATCTTGTATTAATGCATGTATGTTATTGTTTATTTGACTAAAAAGGTAAAGAGAATGCAGAGAGAACGTAAGAGCATGTAACGAGAATGTTACCAGACAACCCGATGTTGCCTAAATAAAAAGGTCTTCCGTAAACTTCATAACGTTAATTCCTCTAAGCGAGCCGTCATAACCATACTATATAATGACAATTTCGCCTGTCTTGGCGTCGTTGGACGCCGACGGAAAATAGAATAAGGTTTTTGTCACCCTAGACTAGCCTAGTCTAACTGTAGCGAACAGCTCAGGTGTGGGGTGTCATCCCCGTATAGATCTATACACAAATCCCCGCTCTCCCTCCAAGAGACTCTGGTTATAACTACATGCTACGATCGTACACTTAATAGGTGCCAACCGATTAAAACTCGCTAGATCCTTAATCGAATTTACGCGAAGAAAAATGTATAAACTCATTATAGGACCAATGATCCATGTAAGTGAACCACTAAGGCATCACTAAACATGTAAATCATTTCAAGACCTAAAGGGAATGAGATTATATAACATGAGCCCAAAATATATGTGAAAGGACAACTAAGGCCCATTTCACATGTAAGGTATTTATAGGCCCAAATAGCATGCAAATAGTATCCATTAAAATAGCATAAAAAGAATAACGCATATAAAACCCATTCCTAGGCCCAATAAACATGTAAGTGGACCACTAAGGCCCACTATATGTGTCTATTATTTCCAGGCTCAAAAGGAATGTGAATGTCTATTCTAAGCCCAATATACATGTAAAAGGACACTAAGGCCCACTAAACAAGTATATTATTTCCAGGCCCAATAAGGATATGAATGTCGTTTTTAACCCGTTTGTTATTTCTTAGTTTATTTTAGCATGATTGTTTACATAATTGATGTCTAAAGCTCACTTTTTGTAAAAATGATGTTCTTGGCCCAATAAGCCAAAAATTTAGGATTAAGGCCCAATTTTGTAAGAATAACACTTTGGTCTCCATTTTGTTCAAAACTTGTTTTGATAACTATTTTGTAGTAAAAACAACATTTTAAAACCCCTTTTTGTCAAAAATAACATTCTTAGCTTGATTTTTGTGAAAACGCACATTTTCTGGTTTTTGAACTTTTCCGACCTAGTTGTTTGAAAATTTGTAGAAAAATCATCGTAAGTCGAAATTTGGATCCGTAAACTCTCAAAGTTTAGAAATTTTGTCTACTTTGTTCCAAAATTTTCTCATAATTTTTAATAGCTTCTAACAAGTGTGAAATTGCTCATCTTCACAGGTTGGTCCAAAATTATTTCAAATATGATAGGCAGTTTTGTAAAATTCGCCAAAAATTATAGAAAAATCTTATGAAAACGTGTGAGTAGTCATTTTAAAGGTATAAACCTGAACTTTATCCATGTAAAACAGTTTTGAAAAATAATTCCATTTGGATGGTCAAAACAGTCCGAGATTGGACCAAAACTTTTCTGTTAAGAGCTGTTTTGTGGGTTTAGTTTATAAATCTTTGAACACAACACTTGTTTTTGCTATATAAAGTATACAAATCCCAGATCTACATGTTTACATGTAGTACTTGTGATAAAACATACTTTTGTCAAGATTCATATGAAGATCCTAATGATAACTTCAAGTTTCTCAACATATTTTTAGATTAGTGAAGAAATCAACACATAATCATCAAATAATTCATGGAAAACACACATAGTCATGCATATACACATAGATCTACACAAAGCAACTTGTATTCTCCCCCAAAAATCATCTAAAAACAGAAAAAAAGGGGTATGAACTCACTTTGGGGTGTTGGATTCGGTTTTTGGTGAAGAGATGAGTAGATCTCGGCCCTAGCAAACTCCTTGAGGATGTTTTCGAACTTAAAGGGTTCTAGAGATCATGATCCATGAAAGTAAGGTGTAAGAGGAGATTTTTGAAGAGATCAAGAAGTGAAATCATAGATCTAAGTGAGAACATACCAAGGTTGATGATCTTGAAGAAGAATCTATTGAAATATACTCTAGTTCTCGAAAATTTAGAGGAAAAATGTGGGAGTGTTCTTGTAAGTGTTTGAGAGATTATTTGAGAGAGTTTGTAATTGAAGTGTGTGTGTGTATGTGTCTTTGGCCGAGAATGAGAGAAGAGAGGGAGAGAGACTAGCTTTGAAGTATGTTGGGTTATACAAGTCTACATAGAAGTATGAGAAACAATTTCCTTGTTGTATGGGGGATAATATGGAGGTGGCACCTCCAAAGTCAACCCCTAATTCATTTCTTTTTTTTTTGTTAAATGGTGTTGGGTCGAAATTTTGGGCCAAGAAGTTAGGAATCGGAATAGCTTAAGCCCATTAAAATTTAGTTAGGATTTTTGGAGCCTAATCATATCATCTTTCGGCCCATTGGGCCTTTAAGGTATCTTACGGCCCAATAGTGTAAAAAAAACGGGTCCTAAAGTCCATTAAGGTTAATTGGAGTTGTTATGGCCCAATAAGGCCCACTAGAAATAAGATGGATCATTTTAGGCCCAAATGGCCCAAAATGTTATATATTGATGAGTTGATGATTTATTGGTCCCTTAGGCCCAATAAAAGAATCCTAGTCCATAATGAATTTGAGCCGGAATTTCTAGGGTTTCCAACCCTTAGTTGAACTTATGAGATGTATTTGAATGAGAATAGAGTATGATATTCCTTTAGAGTAAAAGTTATTACACTAGGTGAATGATTGCATGAGAGTAGAATTTCCTAGCAAAAATGCTAGTTGTGACATCATCCCCCCGTTAGAGGGAATTTCGTCCCGAAATTCTTTCGAAAGGTAGGTTCGTGAATGAGAGAGTAGGTACTTCATCTGATCTTCGCGTTTCCCTTGTGAATTTCGGTCCACGCTTAGCGTTCCATCGAACCTTCACAATGAAAATGTGGCTTTGTTTTGTACGCTTTACTTCCTTATCCAATACATTGACTGGTTCTTCGACGAACAGGAGATTCTTGTTTATTTCGATCCCTCATAAAAGAATGATAAGAGTTTTGCCTGATAGGCACTTTTTCATATTCGAGACGCTAAACACAGGGTGTACGTTTCTGAGTTCTACAGGTAGCTGCAGCCTATAGGTCTTTGGACCAATCCGAGCAAGAATCTCGAACACTCCGACGTGTCGTGGGTCTAGTTTTCTCGTTTCCTAAAGCGAATAATTCCTTTCCAAGGAGATTCTTTTAATAACACGCGATCCCCGACTTGACATTCTAACGGCTTACGCCGCTTGTCAGAATAGCTCTTCTGTCGGTCTCGCGATGCTTGAAGTCAAGCTTTGATTTGGATTATCTTCTCTGTTGTTTCACAAATGGTTTCTGGTCTCATGAGAGTACTGGCGAGCGATTTGCATTTATGACTATAAAGAGTTTCGAAAGGAGCAATCTTAATGCTCGTGCAATAGTTGTTATTGTATGAGAATTCAGTCAAGGGCAACCGGGTATCCCATGACTTACTGAATTCAAACACTCGGGCTCGGAGCATGACTTCAAGTGGTTGAATGGTCCATTCGCTTTGGCTTTTGGTTTGAAGGTGGTAAGCAATGCCTATATCTAGCTATGTTCCTATAGTCTTCTGAAATGACTGTCAAAGTCTTGAAGTAATCCCGTTATCTCGATCCGAGATAATAGATACTGATATTTCATGGAGTTTCACGGTCTCCTCGATATAGATTCAAGCTAACTTTTTCGTCTTGTTTGATTTCTGTACTAGCAGGAAATGGGCAGATTGGGGTTAACCTATCGATGTTCACCCAGATAACGCCCAACTCAACTCTTATAACAATAAGCTTCGTCTTTCGACTTCGAGAGTTTTATCCATCCGTGCAGTGCTTCCTCCGCGATATTCTCCGACTTCGATGCTTTCAAGGCTGGTCGTAGATGATGATATTGTTTCGTTCTCGATTTGTGGGCAGACGAGTATGTCATTGATGAAAATAATGAAAAGGCTAACTAGGAACGGTTGGGAAACTCGGTTCGTAAGGTTCATGAATACCGTGAAAGCATTCGTTAGACCGAAGGGTATCACAATGAATTCGAACTGGTCGTGACGAGTCCGGAAGGCAGTTTTTAGAATGTCGTCTTCTCGGACTCGGAGCTGATGGTAACCGGATATTATATCCATTTTGGAGGAGCGACTAGCTCCTTGGAGCTGGCCAAATAGGTCGTCAGTCCGAGGGAGTGGGTATCGATTTTTGATAGGGAGCTTATTCAACTTCCTAAAATCGATGTACCTTCTGAAGGATCCGTCTTCTTGAAGAACAAGATCGGAGCTCTTCAGGAAGAGAAGCTTGGTCTGATGAATCCTTTGCGCAACAATTCTACTCATTTGACTGGATAACTTGTGAATTTTTGGCGGGAGTCAACCTATAGGGTGAATTGGCAATTGATGTGGTTCCCGATATGAGGTCGATTCGAAATTCGACCTGTCTCTCTGGGATATTCCCGAAAGTTCTTCGAGAAACACATCTGGAAAATCACATGCTACTGGAATACCTTGTTTGCCTACCTCTTCTTTGGTCTGGTCCACAACATGAGTGAGGAAAACGTAGTTCTTCTGGTGCAGGCACTTCTGTTCCTTGATGCACGAGATAGGAAGAGGATTGGCGCCAGGTTTATCACCATGGATTATTAGAGTTTCATGATTAGGAAGGTGAAGGCAAACGGCCCTCTCACGACACATAGTATCAGCACGGTGGGGGCTTAACCCAACCATGCCGATTGTCACATCAAAACTCCTAATATTTACTGGCATCAAATCTATTTGAAATGAATGGTTGTGTAATGTTAAGGTGTTCCCTACATAAATATCTTTGGTTGATTCGGTTTTCCCATTAGTCATCTCCACCGTTAAGGCTTAGCTTAGCTTTGGGGTTATGGTTTTAGTAAGCGTTTGAATTTGTTAATAACGAAGCTTCACTCAGCTTTACTATTGAATAAGAGGTAAGCGAAAGAGTTGTTTAGTGGGAACGTACCAGTAGCAACTGTCGGGCCTTGGTCTGTTTCACCTTGACCCAAGGTCAGAACCATTTCTGATCCTTCTGCACCTTGATTGTTATCCTTGGGGCAACTATGCTTGAAGTGACCGGTTCCTCCATACCCATAGTAGGTGTGAATGGTCTCATCATTGGTGTTGTTGTTAGGGTTGTTGTGATTGTTGTCATTTTCATTTGGCTGATGATTCTGGCTTGGATAAGTTCTACATAATTTGGCGGTGTGATTCTTTCGGTTGCATTTGTTACAACGCATCTCCCGGCAGGCTCCATTATGATGGAATTTGCACTGGTTGCATTTTGGAAGGTTTCCAGCATATGGTCTCCTGGTTGCTGGTGTAATAGGGGTCATAGTCGCTTGAACAGCAACAACATGTTGCTTCCTTGAGAACCCTTGAGTGGGTTGTCCCTTTTTCTTACTTCCAGACCTCAGCTTCCTGCTCTTAAGCTTAGGGTTTGGAGTCCTTTGATAGGTTGTCACTTGTTGGTTTCCATGTTCGTTCCTTTGGCTGGAGTTGTCAGTGCTATTCCCGCCTCCATTGGGGTTGTTTGCATTGATTTGCGCCATCGCAGCGGTTACTGCCGCCGTTACAGCAGCTTGGAATGTAGCAGAGTCCATCTGCAGAAGTGGTGTCTCGCGGGTGCGCTTGTTATTCTTGCGGGATGGCATTTTCCTGATGCACGTTGATAATCCAGATCGTAAGTAATGATCGTCATTCCTGGTTGTACTCTATAAATTTTGCATCTTGTTGTATAATTCTTACTACTTCCATCTACATCCCTATGATGTATTTCTGGTAGTAGGTAATCACAGATTTGGCACGATCGTTACGTCTACCCTCAGAGGATATGGATTGTTTCGGTTTCGAGATCCTTAAGTACCATCTTAGTACACGAAAGAGAGTCATATCGGATAGTAGGGGGAAAAGAAAAGGCCGATCCTAATTGTGACGGAAAGTGTCTAGTGGTGGTGCTGATGAAGTTGATGCACCTCGGAGACGAGCCACTTGTTGTTCAGTATCTCGTAGTCATACTTCTCACACTATCTATCTTGCTCGGGAGTCTCCGTTCACTTCCTTTGTTTGTCTCTTATCTCTCTCAATAGCAACCGCATTTGTTTCGTTCAATTTGAGGTGTCTCGAGCTTGGTTATCAATACCTCAGGTGCGTCGGACCATGACTGGGAGGGCCGGTCAGCTAGTCCTCTATGGCTAATGATCGAAGAGACCTTGGTTCCAACCCTAGTGCGGTCGTATCCCCTGCTGGTGATTCTATCTCCAAATATCGTATGCCTAAGGGGGCATGGGGCCACCGGGGCTCACACGATAAGTCGGTACTCGGGCCTTACGTGGAGGATTGATGACATCAGATTCTGCATCCGAGTCATCATCACCATTGCCCTCTGGCTCTTCCCGTTCGAGGCCTACTATTGACTAAGCGGGTCCATCTGCGAGTTCTACTTCATGTTCCTCCTCTGAGTCGAGGCACCCTGCTATTCCTTGACTAGGGAGATAGGGGTTTCTTGGCTAATGATACTCGTCTATTGTGTATTTCACGAAGGGGTATAAATACTAGAAACAAATAGCATACCAATTACTCCTATAGTAATTTAATTTTGCTTAGGTTTGGTTCTATAAGCTCTTTGGATAATTAGATGGTAAGTTTTTGATTCATTGTCCATCACAATTACTCCCGAACACATGTTGGTCGTATTTTGAATGAATGTAGTTGATCAGGCTACATTCACCCCCAATACGATTACATAACTGCCCGAGTTTAATAGCGACGTTCAAATCCTCCAAAGACTTTTATTATTCTTGTTATGTTATTATTCTAAAATGCACACAAAGGTATGTATTTTAATTATTATGTTCAGAGTTGTTTAGTCCCATTGTATTTATAGTTGCATATCCTGTATGATTAGATATGCTAGTTCACTATAAACAATGCTCTGATACCAATCTGTCACACCCCCGAACCAGACGGCGGAAACGTCCGGGGGCTTGCGCGTGACTTCATCTTGAAATATCATTACAGTGAATATAATTGAAACATAACATCATCATCATCATCATCACACATGTAATATTACAACATTCATTGTTTACATCGAGTATTGTATTTGAATATTACATGCCAAATTAGTAAGAGTACGACGAAACAAACTAATGAATATTGTGTGATATTTTGTTTCGTCGTACTCTTACTAATTTGGCATGTAATATTCAAATACAATACTCGATGTAAACAATGAATGTTGTAATATTACATGTGTGATGATGATGATGTTATGTTTCAATTATATTCACTGTAATGATATTTCAAGATGAAGTCACGCGCAAGCCCCCGGACGTTTCCGCCGTCTGGTTCGGGGGTGTGACAGATTGGTATCAGAGCATTGTTTATAGTGAACTAGCATATCTAATCATACAGGATATGCAACTATAAATACAATGGGACTAAACAACTCTGAACATAATAATTAAAATACATACCTTTGTGTGCATCAATATCGAGTTTATTTTACACTTAAATTTTGACGCTCATTTTATTCTTAATTCATTAAATTATAATAATTAAGAAAATACACACATAATTCACATAATTCACATAATTCACAAATAATACATTTTTATTATTTCAAATTGGGTTACAAAGGTTAACCTAGACTATTACATTGCTGAAAATGGCAAGCCCAGAAACACGGGCATTACAATTCTCCCCGCCTTGGAATGATGCCGTCCCCGTAATCACACATCAGCAAACAAATGCGGATAACGACTCGTGGGTTAGATCTGATCCCACATCGGCTTGGAAGGAGAACAAAACATTTCCTTATAAAGGGGTGTGGATACCTTCCCTATCACAACGCGTTTTAAAGCCGTGAGGGCAGCAGATCCCATAAGAACTCTGCAATTAAGAGTGCTCGGGCGGGAGTAGTACCGGGATGGGTTACCCCCTGGGAAGTCCTTGTGCCGAGTGGCCCAAAGCGGACAATATTGTGATACGTGCCAGCGTGCTCGGGCGGGAGTAGTACCGGGATGGGTGACCCCCTGGGAAGTCCTCGTGCCGAGTGGCCCAAAGCGGACAATATTGTGATACGTGCCAGAGGGGGATGTTACAGTTAAGTTCAAGAGTCAACAAATCATAGGAAGGATCACTTGCTTTTATGAAGATCAAGATGAAGATTTGGATGATACTTGAGAGAAAACATGCTCCAGCTTTGAAGGAGTAGGAAAATGGTTCAAAAATGACTAAGGATGGAATATATAGGCAAGAGTGTGTGGCTGGGATGGGTGTGTGGCCACACACACCTGTGTGTGGCCGTACACTCACGTGTGCGGCCGTACACTCCATGTTTTGGAGTGTTTGGCCCGATTTTGCTTGATATGCATTGTGTTATCCCATTTCTAGGTTCCTACCTTAATTGTACTAGGTTTAGAACAACCAAATAGACTCCAAACAGTGCTAAAAGCAATCAAAATGAGTCTAACTTTGATTAAATTGATTTCTTGCACAAGATAGAAATTTCGGGTTGTCACATCACCCCCTGTTAGAGGGAATTTCGTCCCGAAATTAGAGTTTAAGCAGTAAATAGATACAAAACTAAGGGAAAAGATGAGGATATTTCAGTTTCATCTGATCCTCGCGCTCCCACGTGAATTCCGGTCCTCGCTTGGTGTTTCAGTGAACCTTCACTATCGGGATGCAGCTTTGTTTTGTTCGCTTGACCTCACGGTCCATGATCTCTACAGGTTCTTCCACGAAGTTGAGGCTCTCGTTGATCTCGATCTTGTCGAGTGGGATTACAAGAGTTTCATCGGACAGACACTTTTTCAAGTTGGATATGTGGAATGTAGAATGTACGTTACTGAGATCGCGCGGTAGATTGACTTTGTAAGCTACTGGGCCGATTCGGGCGAGAATCTCGAAAGGCCATGTGTACCTTGGATTTAGCTTCACACGCCTTTCGAAGCGTATCAAGCCCTTCCAGGTTGAGACTTTTAAGAGAACGCGGTCTCCTACCTAGAATTCCAAAGGTTTCTTTCGTTTGTCTGCGTAGCTTTTCTGTCGGTCTCTAGAGACTTTCAATCGTTCACGAATCTGAACGATTTTCTCTGTCATTTCTCAAATGATCTCCGGATCTGTGAGAGTGCTGTCAGGAACTTGTCCTTTAGCTAACTGTGTGTCACCCACCTCAGCCTAGCACAGAGGGGATCTGCACTTTCGGTTGTAGAGGGGTTCAAATGGAGCATCCTTTATGCTCGTGTGATAACTGTTGTTATAGGAAAATTCGACAAGAGGTAAGTGAGTATCCCATGCTTTCCCAAAATCAATCACACGGGCTCTCAGCATATCTTCCAGTGTTTGTATTGTTCTCTCACTTTGTCCATCGGTCTGTGGGTGGTAGGCTGTACTCATGTCCATCCTCGTCCCCAGGGAACTTTGTAGCGACTGCCAGAACCTTGAAGTGAACCTACTATCTCTATCGAAGATAATGGATATAGGAACACCATGTAGTCGTACGATTTCCCTAATGTAAGTTCTTGTAAGTTTTTCCATTTTGTCGGTCTCTTTGATTGGTAGGAAATGCGCATATTTGGTCAATCTATCGACGATGACCCAAATGGTATCAAGTCCACTCGTTGTCTTGGGCAACTTGGTTATGAAGTCCATAGTTATCCGTTCCCATTTCCACTCCGGTATCTCCGGTTGCTGAAGTAAGCCCGATGGTTTCTGGTATTCGACCTTAACCTTTGCGCAAGTAAGACATTTACTCACGAAGGTAGCAATCTCTGGTTTCATGTTAGGCCACCAGTATAGCTTTTTAAGATCCAGATACATCTTATATGAACCTGGGTGGACGGAATATCGAGTGTTGTGCGCCTCGGTCGTGACCAAGTCTCTGAAGCCACCGTGCTTCGGAGTCCAGATCCGGTCCATGAGAAATAAGGCCCCATCACCCTTGACTACCAGATTCTTCTCTATCCCTCGCAGGGATTCACCCGCCACATTTTTAGGTTTCAAAGCTTCGAGCTGAGCCTCCTTAATTTGTGTGGACAGATGCGAATGGATAGTCATAGTCAGTGATCCGACCTTTCGACCAAAATATTCTTTCCGACTTAGGGCGTCTGCTACTACATTGGCTTTACTCAGATGATAACGAATTTTGCATTTGTAGTCATTGAGTAGATCGACCCACCGTCGTTGCCTCATGCTTTTTGTACCATACAGGTAGTGCCTCCGGATCTTTAGAGCAAACACAACTGCTCCTAGCTCAAGATCATGTGTGGTGTAGTTTACTTCATGTGTATTCAGTTGTCTTGAGGCATAGACAATGACCTTACCTCGTTGCATCAGAATACACCCGAGTCCTTGATTTGACGCATCGCAGTAGACTACGAAGTCTTCTATTCTTTCAGGAAGGGATGGTATCGGTGCAGTGCACAAGGCTCATTTCAACGTTTGGAATGCCTTTTCTTGTTTCTCTTCCCAGTCAAAGGTCACGCCCTTCTGGGTCAACGTTGTAAGAGGTTTCACAATCCGGGAGAAGTTCTGTATGAATCTGCGGTAGTAGCCAGCGAGGCCTAGAAATTGACGAATTTTGGTAGGCGTTTTCGGTGCTGGCCAATTCTCAATGGCCTTAATTTTGGAAGGGTCAACGTGGATTCCTTCTTCGCTAACCACGTGACCTAAGAATTTGACCCTTCGGATCCAAAATTCTCATTTAGAGAACTTCACATAAAGCTTCTCTATTCGTAAGGTTTCTAGGACTTGCCGCAGATGATTATTATGTTCCTTCTTACTTCGAGAGTAGATAAGTATGTCATGGATGAAGACGATGAAGAACTGATCCAAGTAAGGACGACATACTCGATTCATTAGATCCATGAAAACTACAGGCGCATTGGTCAATCCGAATGGCATCACTACGAACTCGTAGTGTCCGTAACGAGTTCGGAAGGCTATCTTCAGAACATCCTCCTCTAACACTCGCAACTGGTGATACCCGGATCTCAGATCAATCTTTGAAAAGCAAGACGCCCCTTGTAGGTGGTCAAACAAATCGTCTATGCGAGGAAAAGGGTAATGATTTTTAACCGTTAGCTTATTGAGCTCCCTGTAGTCGATGCACATACGAAACGATCTGTCTTTCTACTTGACAAACAAGACTGGTGCTCCCCAGGGTGAGAAGCTTGGTCTAATAAAACCCTTACCGAGCAGTTCGTTAAGTTGACCGGATAGTTCCTGCATATCAGCTAGTGCTAACCGATAGGGCGATTTGGCTACTGGGGTAGCTCCCGGAACTAAGTCGATTCGGAACTCGACTTGTCGTTGCGGGGGTAACCCTGGCAGTTCATCTGGAAAGATGTCAGAAAAGTCGCGCACTACGGGGAGGTTTTTCAGGTCTTTGGTTTCTTTGCTCTTATCAACAACGTGTGCAAGGAATGCACGATATTCCTTACATAGGTACTTTTGAGCTTGAATACTTGAGATGATGCTAAGGCTAGTGTCGGGTTTGTCGCCGTAGATAATGAGGGTTTCGTTAGACGGAAGATTAAGGCGTACCGCCTTTGCGTAACACATAATGTCGGAACGACGAAGACTCAACCAATCCATGTCGATGATGACTTCGAAGCTTTTAATTGAGACTGGCATGAGGTTGAGTGGAAATGGATGGCTATCTAGAGTTAGTGTACATCCTATGTATATGCGACTAGTGCTCTCAGTCTTCCTATTAGCCATTTCTACAGTGAATGGCTCCTTAAGTGCGCATGGTTGTTGTTTAAGTAGGCGTGAAAATTTCTGATTTACAAAACTTCTGTACGCTCCACTATCAAATAATATACATGCATAAGAGTTTTCAAGGAGAAACGTACCAGTCACCACCGTAGGGTCAGCAACTGCTTCTCCGTGGCTTATAGTTAGAACTCTTCCCGCTCCACCAGTATTTCATGCCTTTGGGCAGTCCCTTTTATAGTGGCCCACTTCGCCACATCCATAGCATGACTGAGTCACAACAACACCAAGGACCTGATTGATTGGCCTTGCCAGGGATTTACAGAAGCGGACAGTGTGTCCCTTCTTGTTGCAGTTGGAGCACTGAAATTCTCGGCAGGGTCCATTATGGTGGAAGCTGCAGTTGTTGCACTTAGGCAAGTTTCCAGCGTACTACTTCACCGGAGCAGCAGCGGCAGGTGCTATCGCGGCATGGACTGCCACAATCTGTTGCTTTTTCGCAGCTCTCTGCTTCTTCTTGTCATCCTAGAACTTCCGCTCGTTGTCAGTGGGTTTGGAAGGTTCGGGGATGGCTAGGGTTGTTATTGCAGATGAGGTGCGGACCACATGGTCAATGAGACGTTGAGCCAATCGCTTGGCACTGTCGAAGGTAGTGGGGTTTGAAGCTAACACATTCCCCTGAACCAGAGGCAATAGCCCCCAGATATACCTCTCTATCTTCTTTCCCTCTGTGGGAACCTTGTTGGGACAGAGGGCCACCAGTTCGCTGAATCTAGCGGTATAAGAAACTATGTCGGAGCCCTTCATAGTTAGGCTCCACAGCTCCTGTTCCAACTTCTGGATCTCGCCTCTATGGTAGTATTCCTCGATCATGAGGTCTTTTAGAGTTTCCCAGCCCATATCGTTAGCCACTGCAAGAGTTAGTGACTTGACATGGCTGTTCCACCATGTCAGGGCTTTCGCCTCAAAGGTACAACCAGCAAACTTGACCTTACTCGCGGGTGTACGGCTGCACACTCCATGTTTTGGAGTGTTTGACCCGATTTTGCTTGATATGCATCGTGTTATCCCATTTCTAGGTTCCTACCTTAATTGTACTAGGTTTAGAACACTCAAATAGACTCCAAATAGTGCTAAAACCTATCAAAACGAGTCTAACTTTGATTAAATTGATCTCTTGCACAAGATAGAAATTTCGGGTTGTCACATCTGCTAACGTGGAAGGGTTTATTTTACAAACACAAAAAGAATAAGGGCTGAATGTGTACATGTCACAACTAGGAATTTGGATTCCTGTAACAGCAAGAATGACAACCTTTTTGAACCAAAAATGTGAAAGCATGTATGATGCTTATTCAATAACAACGAATTTTCCATCAAACGCTCTATGCAAGCACTTCAAATAGTCAACAAAGAATTGGAAACCCTAGAAATCCCAATTTAAGTCCATTATGGACTAGGATTTCCTTATTGGGCCTAATGGGCTAATAAGCTTCCAATTTGACTATTTTGGGGCTTAGAACTCTTAAATGGGCTCTAATTGGACTCACTTCCATTTATTTTAACACTTTAGGCCATAATGGGCCTAAAATGAAATAAAATACCCTAATGGACCTTATTGGGCCATAACTAACCTAATTAGCCCTAATGGGCCATAAAACTCATACTTGATGAATTTGAGTAGTGAATTTCTCTAAAATGGCCAATGGGCCGAAAACCATCAAATTAGACCCATATTATGGACTCAAACTCAAAAAGGCCCAACTCATTCTTCTCCTTAGCCCATTCTCGGCCCAACCACTCAAAAGGAGGAAGAGTTGACTTCCACTTGCCACCTCTTTATTACCTTTTGGACTTCCATGCACTCATCTCATGTTCCCATACACATTCTTTAAACTATCTCTCTTTCTCCTCTCTCTTTTTCTCTAGGCCGAAGACACACACTCACACACACATTTCATCCATTTTTTTTAAACAAACACTCTCAAGAATATCCTCACTCTTCTTCATCAAATTTTCAAGATTTAAGAGCTTTTCAAGGAGATTATTTCACAAAAAACATCATCTAAGGTAAGTTGGTGCTTAAATCCATTATCTAAATACTTCCTTTCATCAAAAATATCCTCCTAATCTATTCAAACTCGTGATGTTACATCTTAGAACACATCAAAGTCAAAAATCCTCCACGAAGCTTGCTAGGCCGAGAATAGCATCAAACTTCTTTTATTCTTCATCAAAACCGAAACCACAAACTTAAGGTGAGTTCCTACCTCTCTTTTTCGGTTTTTACTAGTTTCATGGGGGAGAATACAAGTAAAATGTGTAGATCTATGTGTATGTGTGTGCCATGTATGATTTTATGCATGTATGTGTGATTGTATGTGTTTTTATGGAAAATATGTAACCAATAGGGGGAGAAATCTCGAGCTCTAAGCTATAAGAAGAAAATCAAACATGATCCAAGTTATATTACACTAATCAAGTCAAAATATTAATCTCTAAAATTATTATAAAAACATTGCAACATAAAACTCATTTTTGGGCTTAAATTGTCAAATAAACAAAAGTTGGGTGAAAAGTTGCTATTCACGGTTTTCTTGAGGGTCAAAAGAGTCAAAACTGTTAAAATAAATGTTTTTGTGACAACAATGCTCTTCAAAGGACTTGAAATGTAAATAATAGCTCAATGGGCTAATTTTTAGGCTTTTCGGCCCATTAAGCCCAAAGTTGCAAAAAATCTGATTTTCAAAGGTATAAAATGAAAATTTTCTCAAAACAGGGGATAAAAAGGGTAAAAAAAATCATTTCAGGGGTTAAAATGCATTTCTTTACCAAAAAAGATAAAAAATGTAAAGTTTTTGGATTTTGGGTCAAAATTGGAAAAGTTGCAAAAAGTTTGGACTTTAGCCGTAAAATACTTTTCCGGAAGGGGTGAAACTGATAAAAGTAAATTTTGAGCTAAAACCACCACTTAAACAAAGTCTATGGGTCAAAAATGACAAGAAAATGATTTTAGGGCCTAAGAGGTCTTTTTATATATATGAGGGGCTAAAATTGTCATTTTTATCCAAGAAGGGCCGAAATGGTCAAACCAATATTTTGAGTCAATTATTTTATTATTAATATATTTGGGTCAAAAATACCAAACCACAACTTATGAAAAATGGCAAGATGAATATACATAAATTCCGAATATCATTCTCATATCGATACAAGTTTTACAATTGTTCAATTAAACATTCCGACAACTATACTATATCCAAAACAAGTAAATAATAAATTCTTTGGGCTTGAAAGTTCCAAACATGCTTATTGGGCCTTTGTGACCCATTAACATGATTTTTGGGCCCAAGGGGTAATTATAAATGTTATTGGGCCTTCTATGACCCGATTTCATATTGAAGGGACCCTCAATGGCTTCTAAGTACTATTGGGCCTTAGTGCCCCATTAGCATTGCTTGTAAGGTCCAAGTAATCAAATGCGAATTGGGCCAATATGTCCTTCGAATATCCAATAGTCCAAAATAACTCACGAAAGTAGCAGGGCTTTGTATTTCCTCTTCTTCTCGTTTGTTAGGCTTATGCATAATCAAAGTAAACAAATATAGGTCGATAAACAATAGTAATCAAAGTCAATTTGGAATTTAGTGAATAATAACGGGTGGCACCAACGTGTGTCGGTCGTAGTCTATAGTTATAATCAAAGTCTCCTGGAGGGAGAGCAAAAGTTTGTGTATAGATCTATACGGGGGTGACTCCCCCACACCTCAGTTGTTCGCTACAGTTAGACTCGGCCAGTCTAGGGTGACAAAATCTTAAGATCAATTCCGACATTCACCAGAGTGCCAAGACAGACGAACTAGTCATTATCATGCATGGTTATAACGACTCACATAAATAAATCCAATGTAAACCAAGTAAACAAGGTAATTCAAAGTCATTCACGTGATGAGTAACCATTCAAACTGTTATATGATATGTTTTATTTTGGAAAACATCGGGTTTTCCGGGAAAGTTCAACATTTTCACTTGTACGTTAATGCAAAGTTTTTCAGTTATACATGTTTTGAAATCATCATGCATATATTTACGGATCTTCACACCTTTTTATAAACAATGGTCGTTTAAGAAAATATTGGATTTTCTGGGTTGTTTTCGTTCAAACTACACAAAACATTTTCATACCAAACATGCTTATGAACTCACCAACATTCCATATGTTGTCCGTTTTCAAAATAACTTGTATTTTCAGGTAATAGGTAAGCTGAGGAATAAGTGCCAAGTATATCAGTGTGTTTTTGCTTTTAAAAACTATCAAACAATTTATGTATGGAATTGTAATGTTAAAACAATGTACTTGATGTGAACAGTGTCAGTTGTAATATATTGATGCATGGTGATGTTTATGTTATGATTCATGTACATTCATTGTGATGATATTCAATTTAAGTCATGCGATCCCTCGGACGTTTCCGCCGTCTGGTTCGGGGGTGTGACAGGTTGGTATCAGAGCTCTGTTTATAGTGAACTAGCATATCTAACCACACATTGATATGCAACTATAAACCAAAAAGGGACAAAACAAATCTGAACAAAACAAAACAAATAAAACACAACGATAAAAGCACTCTTACTCGTAAGACACAGGAAAAAGAACATAATACCAAATCAAATAAGATAATGCTAGCATCTCGGTTAAGTCGGGATTGTTCATAGTCGTATTAAGGAGTGAATGTAGCCTGATCAACTACATTTCCTCTGAGGTATAACTATCATGCCCCGAGGAAATCACGATGGTAGGTAAACCTAAAAACATACCCCTTTATCACCAAGAAGAGAACATCAACTCAATTTATACAATAATTAAAACGTCTTAGGAATAATATTAGCATATTTATACACTCTCGCAGACAGCATGGCTGGTTTCCATCACCCCGGAGATCCTTATTTCCCTAATCAGGGGAATAACGGATGGTTGGAAGAATTCGAAGAGGAACCTAAAGAGGACCCCGAGGAGGAGTCTGAAGAGGAACTCGAGGAAGATCCCGAGGAGGAATCCGAAGGGGAACCTGAGGCGGAAGTCGGGGGCGGACCTGTCGAGCCAGTGGTGGACCAGGAAGAAGAGGAAGCCGAAGGAGGTCTTGAGGAGGAACCCAGCAAAGCTGAAGACGGTGATTTGGACGCGGAGTCCGAAGGTATCAACCCCCCTTATCCGATTAGGGTGCCCGCTTATCATATGGGCCCCACTGGTCCTACACCCCCCTGTGGTATTGACCTTTGGAGGTGGAGCAGACAGCAGGGACAGCAACCCCCGTTCGGCATGTCACGCGCGTTCTATGACTTGAGGGAAGGAGGACCGGCCGATCGCGCACTCCCGATCATGGTGAGACAATTGTGAAACACTGGCGACCAAGCTCAGAGCACCGATGATCAGAAGCACCAGATGCGGAATAGGGTCGAGCGTGCAGAGCAGGAGACACAGGAGGTTATCCGAGAGTTCCACATGAGGCGGGTAAGGTGGGAGGATCGACTTCGAGATGCAGGACGACAGGTGGCTCGCCTTCAGGGAGCGTCCACTTCCTCAGCACCACCCCCTGGCACATCCCACCATGACTAGGACTAGTCATGTCCATCTTTAGTATTATGCTACTATGATCTATGATATGTACTATCGACTCTATGTTTAAGTGATTACACTACTCATAGAGTCGTTATGCTGCCGAACTTGCACCACTTATGTATGCTCTTTCGAGCAAAATTTTCGTGTATCAAAGTGTGGATAATATTAATGGAAAATTTTATGTGTTCTACGGTGATGTTGTAATTTGCTATGTGTTATATACCCATGATTGTATGCTATTTTGTGAAATTACTTAAGTTCATGCCACACACCTAGTTTATAGGACCTCGATCTCACAAAAACCACAGGCACTCAACATCTTTCCATTCCATGACAGAAAGATGCCTCAACGACCAACCCGCGGAAACCCTGGGCCAACCCCACCCGAAGTTAACTCAGTCGCATTCCAGGCTGTCGTATCTGCTGTAGTCACCACAACAATGGCACAAATTCACCAAAGGAACAATGGAGGAGTCAATGGACAAGGAACTGGAAGTTCAAACAACGGGATGAATCAAGGACCTACCAAGGCATGCTCCTACAAAGACTTCACCAACGCCAAGCCACGAACCTTTAATGGCATTGGGGGAATGTTAACTCTGAAAAGATGGATTGAGAAGATGGAATCGGTGTTCGAGATATGCGAATGCCCTGAGGAAATGAAGGTGAAATTTGCCGCATGCACTTTCGTTGACCAAGCTCTCACTTGGTGGAACGGACACGTAGAAGCCATGACTCTTCCTGTAGCCAACTCTATGCCATGGGCAGAGATGAAAGAAATGCTGATGGTCGAGTACTGCCCACGAGGTGAAATCCAGAAGATGGAACAAGAGTTGTTGAATCTCACCATCTGAAATTCCGACATTGACGTACACATTTCGAGGTTTAGCGAACTGTCTCTGTTGTGTACTGGCATGATTACTTCGGAAGGAAAGAAAATCGAACGATTCATCTGGGGACTAACCTCCCAAATCCAAGGAAATGTGATAGCTGCAAATCCCGAAACCTTCGACAGTGCCAAGAGATTGGCCAAGAAACTGTACGACCACAACAACAAGAAGGGTGAGAAGCCGGTGGAGGCTGAAGGCAAGAAGGAAAGTGACAACAAGAAAGGAAAGAACAACAAGAGGAAAGGACGCCAGGGCTCAGAATCGTCCAAGAAGCAACAAACAGTGACAGTCAATGCTGCAACCACCCAAGTTCCATCCACACCACATGCTCTAGTCTCAGCTGCCCCAGGTGCTCCTACGTAGTATTCTGGAACTCTTCCAAAGTGCAACAAGTGTAGTCTCCATCATATTGGATAATGTAGAGAGATGCATTGCACCAGCTGCAAAAGGAAACAACAACAGCAACAACCGCAACAACAACACCAACAACAACGACAACAATGCAGAACCAAGCCCTACCTGCTATGGATGTGGAAAGATTGGGCATTACCATCGAAACTGCCCAAACAACAACAACCCCGGGAATGGAGGAACATGAAGAGTGCTGACCATGGGTCAGGGAGAAGCGGTTCAGGATCCCGCTATTGTCACCGGTATGCTTCTCCTAAACCACACTTATGCATGCATCCTATTTGATATCGGAGCAGAACGAAGTTTTGTGAGCAATAAATTTAAGCACTTTTTAAAACAACAACCCCAGAAGGTCAATGAAACCTTTACGGTGGAAATGGCCAATGGGAAAACAGAATCCACTGGGGAAATTTATATCGGATGTACCCTAACCTTGAACCAGCACGTCTTTCAAATAAACTTAATGCCTGTTTCCATTAAGAATTTTGATGTGATTATTGGCATGGATTGGTTAAGCCCCCACCATGCTGAAATTATGTGTCACGAGAAGGCCGTTTGGCTTCACCTTCCAAATCGCGAAACCCTAATTATATACGGAGACAAACCCAACGCGAACCTTCGCCTTATCGTGTGCATTAAGGCACAAAAGTATATGCGAAAGAAGGACTTGACGTTTCTGGCTCATTTAGTGGATCAATCCAAGGAAGAGGTCAATATCCAAACAATTCCATTAGCTTGTGAATTCCCAGATGTCTTTCCTGAAGATCTTCCGGGGATACCCCCAGAAAGACAAGTCGAGTTTCGAATTGACCTTGTGCCAGGAGCTACTCCCATCGCCAAATCACCTTACCGATTGGCTCCTGCGGAGATGCAAGAATTGTCCAGCCAACTCAGCGAACTTTTGGACAAAGGATTCATCCGAACCAGTTTCTCACCATGGGGAGCTCCAGTTCTCTTTGTTAAGAAGAAAGACGGATCTTTTAGGATGTGCAATGACTACATGGAACTAAATAAGCTCACTGTCAAAAATCGCTATCCACTCCCGCGAATCGACGATCTATTTGACCAACTTCAGGGCGCAAGCTACTTCTCTAAGATAGATCTGCGATCTGGGTACCATCAACTCAAGGTCCGGGAAGAGGATATCCCCAAAACCGCTTTCCGAACTCGTTATGGACATTATGAATTTGTCGTAATGCCCTTCGGTCTAACGAATTCCCATGCCACATTCATGGACCTAATGAATTGAATCTAGAGACCATTCCTCGACAACTTGGTCATCGTTTTCATTGACGGCATTCTAGTTTACTCTCGGAGCGAAGAAGAGCATGGCCAACATCTCCAACAAATCCTGGAAACCCTGCGAACCGAGAAGCTATACGCAAAACTCTCTAAGTGTGAGTTCTGGCTCCGTAGTGTGAACTTTTTGGGTCATGTTGTTAGTCAAGAAGGGATACACGTGGATCCTTCTAAGGTCAAAGCTATCAAAGGATGGGCAGTCCCAACAACACCCACATAAGTTCGCCAATTTTTAGGTCTCGCAGGCTATTATAGAAGGTTCATCCAGAACTTATCTAAGACAGCCAAGCCACTCACCATGCTTACACAAAAAGGCGTACTCTTCGAATGGACAGATAAGCAAGAAGCTCCATTCCGAACTCTGAAGCAAGCACTCTGCAGTGCACCGGTACAATCGCTACCAGAGGGAACAGAAAACTTCGTAGTTTACTGCGATGCATCGAATCAGGGTTTAGGATGTGTACTCATGCAGCATGGGAAGGTGATAGCTTATGCGTTCCGACAACTAAATACACATGAAGTGAATTATACAACCCATGATTTGGAATTGGGATCCGTGGTCTTCGCCTTAAAAATCTGGAGGCACTACCTTTATGGTACAAAGTGCACCATTTTCACGGACCACAAGAGCCTCCAATATATCTTAAATAAAAAAGAGCTGAACATGAGGCAACGAAGATGGGTTGAGTTACTGAACGATTATGAGTGTGAAATCAAGTACCACCCAGGAAAGGCTAACGTGGTAGCTGATGCCTTGAGTCGGAAAGAATACTCGAATCGTCGTGTGAAAACTCTCTCGATAACAATCCAATCCCACCTGACCTCGCAAATCAGAACAGCCCAGGCAGATGCCATGAAGGCGGAAAACAGAATGAGCGAAGCGTTACGTGGAATGGAAAAGAATCTCGAAGTGAAAAAGGGCGGAGAATAGTATTTCATGAACCGCATTTGGGTCCCTAAACTTGGGGGATTCAGAGAATTAGTCATGAATGAAGCCCACAAGACATGATACTTTATCCATCCGGGTTCAGACAAAATGTACTTGGATATTAAGCAACACTATTGGTGGCCCAACATGAAGGCAGAGATTTCCACCTATGTTAGCAAATGCCTTACTTGCGCTAAAGTAAAGGTGGAATATCGGAAGCCCTCGGGATTATTACAGCAACCAGTAATTCCCGAGTGGAAATGGGAAAGGATTACTATGGACTTTGTGACCAAACTACCCAAGTCAACAGATGGATTGGACACCATATGGGTAATAGTCGACAGATTGACGAAATCCGCTCATTTCCTGCCAATAAAAGAATCCTACAAGATGGAGAGGTTGACGAGGATATACATCAAGGAAATTGTGAGACTCCACGAAGTGACAGTATCTATCATCTCAGATAGAGATAGTAGATTCACTTCATGTTTTGGGTAATCACTTCAGAAAGCACTAGGAACACATCTCGACATGAGCACTGATTATCATCCACTAACGCTTTGGGAAGTCGTGGATACCCACTTACCCTTAATTGAATTCTCGTACAACAACAGTTACTACACGAGCATCAAAGTTGCTCCTTTCGAGGCGTTGTATGGACGTAAATGTAGATCACCGTTGTGTTGGGCTGAGGTAGGTGACACCCAGATAGCAAGAGGACAGACACCAGGCGATGCGTTAATGGGACCAAAGATCATACGCGAAACAACGGAGAAAATAGTTCAAATCAGGGCTCGACTACAAGCATCAAGCGACCGACAGAAGAGCTACGCTGATAAACGGTGAAAGCCCTTGGAGTTTCAAGTCGGGGATCGAGTGTTGTTAAAAGTCTCTCCCTGGAAAAGGGTTATTCGTTTTGGAAAATGGGGAAAGCTGAATCCATGATACATTGGACCTTTCGAGATTCTTGCCCGAATCGGTCCAGTGGCGTATAGACTGCAGCTGCCCACTGAGCTCAGTAGTGTACACCTTGTATTCCATGTTTCAAACTTGAAAAAGTGCTTATCCGATGAAACCCTCTTCATTCCCCTTGAAGAAATAGAAATCAACGAGAATCTCCTGTTCATCGAAGAACCAGACGAAATCATGGACAGGGAGGTGAAGCGTACTCAGCAAAGTCGCATACCGATTGTGAAGGTACGGTGGAATGCGAAGTGTGGGCCAGAATTCACATGGTAACGCGAAGACCAAATGAAGCAGAAGTACCCTCACCTATTCTCGCATTCTTGAACCTACCTTTAGAAAGAATTTCGGGATGAAATTCCCTCTAATGGGGGATGATGTCACAACTAGGAATTTGGATGCCTGTAACAACAACAATGACAACCTTTGTGAACCAAAAATGTGAAAGCATGTATTATGCTTATTCAATAACAACGAATTTTCCATCAAACGCTCTATGCAAGCACTTCAAATAGTCAATAAAGAATTGGAAACGCTAGAAATCCCAGTTTAAGTCCATTATGGACTAGGATTTCCTTATTGGGCCTAATGGGCCAATAAGCTTCAAATTTGACTATTTTGGGGCTTAGAACTCTTAAATGGGCTCTAATTGGACTCACTTTCATTTATTTTAACATTTTGGGCCATAATGGGCCTAGAATGAAATAAAATACCCTAATGGACCTTATTGGGCCATAACTAACCTAATTAGCCCTAATGGGCCATAAAACTCATACTTGATGAATTTTGGGCCGTGAATTTCTCTAAAAGGGCCAATGAGCCGAAAACTATCAAATTAGGCCCATATTATGGACTCAAACTCAAAAAGGCCCAACACATTCTTCTCCTTAGCCCATTCTCGGCCCAACCACTCAAAATGAGGAAGAGTTAACATCCACTTTCTACATCTTTATTAGCTTTTGGACTTCCATGCACTCATCTCATGTTCCCATGCACATCCTTTCAATTCTCTCTCTTTCTCCTCTCTCTTTTTCTCTCGGCCGAAGACACACACCTACACACACATTTTATCCAATTTTTTTTGAAACAAACACTCTCAAGAATATCCTCACTCTTCTTCATCAAATTTTCGAGATTTAGGAGCTTTTCAAGGAGATTATTTCACAAAAATCATCATCTAAGGTAAGTTGGTGCTTAAATCCATGATCTAGCTACTTCATTTCATCAAAAATCTCCTCCTAATCTATTCAAACTCGTGATGTTACATCTTAGAACACATCAAAGTCAAAAATCCTCCATGAAGCTTGCTAGGCCGAGAATAGCATCAAACTTCTTCTATTCTTCATCAAAACCGAAACCAAAAACTCAAGGTGAGTTCATACCCCTCTTTTTCGGTTTTTACTAGTTTCATGGGGGAGAATACAAGTAAAATGTGTAGATCTATGTGTATGTGTGTGCCATGTATGATTTTATGCATGTATGTGTGATTGTATGTGTTTTTATGGAAAATATGTAACCAATAGGGGGAGAAATCTCGAGCTCTAAGCTATAAGAAGAAAATCAAACATGATCCAAGTTATATTACACTAAACAAGTCAAAATATTAATCTCTAAAATTATTATAAAAACATTGCAACATAAAACTCATTTTTGGGCTTAAATTGTCAAATAAACAAAAGTTGGGTGAAAAGTTGCTATTCACGATTTTCTTGAGGGTCAAAAGAGTCAAAACTGTTAAAATAAATGTTGTGACAATAATGCTCTTCAAAGGACTTGAAATGTAAATAATAGCTCAATGGGCCAATTTTTGGGCTTTTCGGCCCATTAAGCCCAAGGTTGCTAAAAATCTGATTTTCAAAGGGCTAAAATGAAAATTTTCTCAAAACAAGGGTTTAAAAGAGTAAAAAAAAATTATTTCAGGGGTTAAAATGCTTTTATTTTCCAAAAAGGATAAAAAATGTAAAGTTTTTGGATTTTGGGTCAAATTGTAAAAGTTGCAAAAATTTTGGACTTTAGCCGTAAAATACTTTTCCGGAAGGGGTGAAACTGATAAAAGTAAATTTTGAGCTAAAACCACCACTTAAACAAAGTCTATGGGTCAAAAATGACAAGAAAATGGTTTTAGGGCCTAAAATGTCTTTTTATATATATGAGGGGCTAAAATTGTCATTTTTATCCAAGAAGGGCCGAAATGGTCAAACCAATATTTTGAGTCAATTATTTTATAATTAAGATATTTTGGTCAAAAATACCAAACCACAACTTATGAAAATGGCAAGATGAATATACATAAATTCCGAATATCATTCTCATATCAATACAAATTTAACAATTGTTCAATTAAACATTCCGACAACTATACTACACCCAAAACAAGTAAATAATAAATTCTTTGGGCTTGAAAGTTCCAAACATGCTTATTGGGTCTTTGTGACCTATTAACATGATTTTTGGGCCCAAGGGGTAATTATAAATGTTATTGGGCCTTCTATGACCCGATTTCATATTGAAGGGACCCTCAATGGCTTCTAAGTGCTATTGGGTATTAGTGGACCATTAGCATTGCTTGTAAGGTCCAAGTAATCAAATGCGAATTGGGCCAATATGTCCTTCGAATATCCAATAGTCCAAAATAACTCACGAAAGTAGCAGGGCTTTGTATTTCCTCTTCTTCTCGTTTGTTAGGCTTATGCATAATCAAAGTAAACAAATATAGGTCGATAAACAATAGTAATCAAAGTCAATTTGGAATTTAGTGAGTAATAACGGGTGGCACCAACGTGTGCCGGTCGTAGTCTGTAGTTATAATCAAAGTCTCCTGGAGGGAGAGCAAAAGTTTGTGTATAGATCTATACGGGGGTGACTCCCCCACACCTCAGTTGTTCGCTACAGTTAGACTCGGCCAGTCTAGGGTGACAAAATCTTAAGATCAATTCCGACATTCACCAGAGTGCCAAGACAGACGAACTAGTCATTATCATGCATGGTTATAACGACTCACATTAATGCAAAGTTTTTCAGTTATACATGTTTTGAAATCATCATGCATATATTTACGGATCTTCACACCTTTTTATAAACAATGGTCTTTTAAGAAAATATTGGATTTTCTGGGTTGTTTTCGTTCAAACTACACAAAACATTTTCATACCAAACATGCTTATGAACTCACCAACATTCCATATGTTGTCCGTTTTCAAAATAACTTGTATTCTCATGTAACAGGTAAGCTGAGGAATAAGTGCCAAGTATATCAGTGTGTTTTTGCTTTTAAAAACTATCAAACAATTTATGTATAGAATTGTAATGTTAAAACAATGTACTTGATGTGAACAATGTCAGTTGTAATATATTGATGCATGGTGATGTTTATGTTATGATTCATGTACATTCATTGTGATGATATTCAATTTAAGTCACGTGAGCCTTCGGACGTTTCTGCCGTCTGGTTCGGGGGTGTGACAGTACATTTCAAAAAGTATCTTACCCTATCAAGTCATTTTCCCTTTCTTTTGTTTTGTTGAAATGAAATAGCCAGGTGACATCCACATATCAACAACGAGATTTTTCCAACTTTTGTTCATCATGAAAAAGAGGAAGAACTCCGATCTCCGACGACTCCTTTGTGTGTTCCTACACATCACTGGTAGCAAGGAGGAATGATGGCAAAAACAACAAGGTCGAAGGGGGAGGCAGGAGGAAGTAGAGACGGTAGTTGGCGGTGAGAAGTTGCTCTGGTAGCCCCCTCGTTGATTCTTTTTTTTTTTTCTGGCAACATATCTCAAAGATGGAGGCAAAGAGAGACAAATCAGAGAAACACAATAGGTAAAGGGTATTTGGTTGTTGCTGTTCGACCGGAAGGAAGAGAGACGAGAAAGATAAGGGTCGCCGCCCTTTTCTTGTTGCTGGAGGATCACCCACCTCCAGTGACTAAGCTAAGTAATTGATATTTAGCGCCACTTGTGCTTCCACATCAGCAAAACCTGTAGAATCCGGTGAAAAGGACCTAATGTGTACATATTAATAAAGTATAAGGGTTTATTTTACAAAAAAAGAATAAGAACTAAATGTGTACAATTCAAAAAATATCTTACCCTATCAAGTCATTTTATCTAAAAGAAAATTCGTATATGAGCGGTATACCGGGTGTAACCGGTCACAAGGATTGCATTGTTACAAAAAATAAAGTATAAGAGTTTATTTTACAAAAAAAAAAAAGAATGAAGACTAAATGTGTACATTTTAAAAAGTATCTTACCCTGTCAAGTCATCTTTCCGAATATCTTCAAAATTTGATTAGATTAGTAAATGAGTAAATTCGGCAAATGACCAAAATGTAGGGTGATTTTGAAGAAAATGACCACAAAAATAAAGATTTCAGAAAATGACCACATGTTCCGCAGAGGGGGTTCTGTGAAACCATAAACACCTCTGCGGAATGTAAACACCTCTGCGGATCTTGGTTTTTTTCATTTTTTTTCGTTTTCTGTTTTTTTTTTGGTTTTTTTTTCGTTTATTAATATATATTTTTTAATCACATAAGGTATTATGTGATTATGTAAAAAAATTGTTTTCATTTTTCCTTTTTCTTATTTAATTACACGTTTATAAAGATGTGTGTTTAATAAAAATTATACAAATATTCTATGTTTTTTATAAAATTACACACACTGGTATTCTAAATAATAAACATACTTTAAGTAGGTTATAAAAGATACTTTAGAAAACATAAACATACAATCTTCATAATAAACATACTTTGAAATAAACTTCATTAAAGTCTCAACGGATCCTCTACAGCTCTGTGAAATCTTTGTTTTTTGATTTTTAAATTTTTTTTTTCGTTTTTTTGTTTTATTTGTGTTTATTTTCGTTTATTAATATATATATTTTTTAAATACACTAATACCTTATGTGATTATTATGTAAAAAATTTGACAAAAAAAAGTTAAAAATAATAAAATGTTTTATGTAATACGTTTGCTACTGATGTATGTTTTCCATGTAATTTTACTATTTTGTATTTACAAATCACTCTCCACAAACACAATAAAAAAACAATTTCTACTAGTAATTGAAACTCACAAACTCACAAAAACCCATTAAAATACGTCTATAACTTCTATAACTAATCCGCAGAGGTGTACACAGATCCGCAGATGTGTACACAGATCTGCAGAGGTGTACACTGATCCGCAGATGTGTATACTGATTCGCTGATAACAGTTCTGTGAATTCCAAACAGTTCTGTAGACTGATATTAAACATAAGTTTATTATTTTTAACCTCTTTTTGTCAATTTTTTTTACATAAAACATAAGGTATTAGTGTATTAAAATAATTAATATTAATAAACGAAAACAAAAAAATAGAAAAAACGAAAAAACGAAAAAATAAAAATTAAAAAACTCAAGATCCGCAGAGGTGTTTCGGTTCCTCATAGGCAAACGTATTACATAAAACATTTCATTATTTTCAACATTTTTTTGTAGAATTTTTTACATAATAATCACATAAGGTATTAGTGTATTTAAAAAAAATTATATTAATAAACGAAAATGAACGTTAAAAAAACGAAGAAACGAAAAAAAAATTAAAAAAAATCAAAAACAAAGATTCCGCAGAGCTGTAGAGGATCCGCAGAACCTTCAATGAAGTTTATTTCAAAGTATGTTTATTATGAAGGTTGTATGTTTATGTTTTTTAAAATATGCTTTGTAACCTATTTAAAGTATGTTTATTATTCAGAATACCAGTGTGTGTAATTTTATAAAAAAACATAGTATATTTGTATAATTTTTATTAAACACATAACTTTTATAAATAGTTAATTAAATAAGAAAAATGAAAACAAAACAATTTTTTTTTACATAATAATCATATAATACCTTATGCGATTAAAAAAAATATTAATAAACGAAAACAAAAAAAGAAAAAAAAAAACAAAAAAACAAATAAAAAAATATAAAAAAAAACTAAGATCCATAATGTATTCACATTCCGTAAAAATGTTTATATGAACATTTAAAATGTTCATTTTTATGCTTCAAACTAACTCTAAGTTTTGGTCATTTAAGAATTTTCTCTTAGTAAATTTCCTCATAAAGAACCTTTCAAATAGAAGACTTTGTACTTGTATGATTTGTGATCTCCAAAGAGTAGTCGACTGAAATTCACCAGCCACTTTCAAAGATCCCCTTTTTCACGCATAAACATCATAATATCAGTTCAGTCAAACAAAACCCTTTTGAAAAAATACAAAGACAATGGGTGCATTTCTGAAGCTAATCGACGTGATCCTGTTCATCGTCTTCCTTGTAATCGCAATTGCAGTTCCACTTCTCGATGCTCAAACATGTCTTCCTTCCAATATCTTCCCGGACATCCTGGTAAACCTCAAGACATGGTACACCCACGAATACGGAGATTACTTGGTCTCTGAAAAACCCCATTTCTTCGTTGGTCTTATTTGGCTCGAGCTTCTCTTCGCGTGGCCTCTAGCACTTGCTTCTCTCTACGGGATCGTTGCTGGGAAATCTTGGTTGCGCACCACCTGTTTGTTGTATGGCGTCTCCACTTTGACTTCTATGGTATTCTTAACTTCCCTTTCTTCGTTTTTCCCCTTTTGATCCATTGAAAAAAGGGATCAATTTACAATTTCGATCTAGCATAATGTAGTACGAAATTGAGATCTAATTGCTATATACCAAATCCATAAATTTTGAGGGTATGAACTTGAGGATAATGTTTAATTGTTTATAAATGTGATGTGATTGTGAAAATGTAGATGAAGATACATCCATGATTGATGTTTTAGTTCTTGCATTTGATCATAAATCTTCATGAATATTCAAGGAAATCTAATTATCACCATGACACCTTGTTGCTGTTGAATGAACCATAAAATGTAACAAATAGTAATGGAATTATTTGGTGTTCTTTTAGGTTGCAATATTATCAGAACTTGTGGGATCTGGAAAAGCATCAGAAAAGCTATTGAAGATGTATTCTCCATTCATGGGTTTTGCTGTTTTAGCTATCTTGCGAGGTTTGCTTCCACATTCTCGCAAGTCAAATGCAATTGGCACAAGACCCTCTTTGGTCAGGAAGAAAAGAGCTTGAAATTGTTTACCAAAATTTCCGTTGATCTTTTACGCCTTATATTATTGTTGTAAGTTGTAAACTTATCATGGGATTAAGATTATTATTTACACATTGTTTTAGACGCATTATGAGCAAATAGTTAGTTTTTTTGTTCTTGCATATGCATCCGTTTGAGATTATTTTAAATGTAATCTGGTAAAAAAATCAGCCTTAACCTTAAAAAACTGATTTTTATATGGTAGAAAATCTCGTTTGCATCCGGGATTTCTTCAAGTTGTTGATACAAGTTTACTAAATTCTGATACCCAAATCAAGTTTGGCGAATAGTGGTGAAAACAAAGATTTTTCAAATTGTTTTTTCTTAATTTGGTTTTTAACAGAGTTCAGTTCTATCCGTTTGAACTTTTTTTTTACCCCTACAAAGGTTTCAAACAAAACTGATTTTGTCTCGATCTGGTTTTGTTGGTTTCTGAGGAAAAAAAAAACTAATCGGTTTGTTTTAGTTAAAAAAATGGGTTTGTACACCTTTAGAGCTTCTCCAACCATAAACATAAAAATGATGATGGTTTAGCACAAAAATGGTGATTTCAATCAATCCAACCAACCATTAAAATGGTGATTTTTAAAGGTCTTTTATTCTTGGCCTCTATATTTGGTGTAAAAAATTAACCAACACAAAAATGGTGTGATATTTGAAGGTTGATTGGAGTGAAAATGTCCTCTAAAATGGTGTTTTAGAGATCCATTGGAGTTGGTCTTAGTGAAAATGACCTCTAAAATGAACCAAACTCCCTTTATTGACTCATAGGTTTTTTTATTGACACCTAAGTTTAATATTTTACATTGAAAAAAAAATAGGGAGTGGTAGTGTGATTTTAAATAGATTTTATTTTGAAAAAAAAAGAAAAAGAAAAAAAAAATAGCAAATCCAATAGATCTCTCTCTCTCTCTCTCTCTCTCTCTCTCTCTCTCTCTCTCTCTCTCTCTCTCTCTCTCTCTCTCTCTCTCTCTCTCTCGCGTTAAGCTGGTTGCGAGTGTATCTTAGCAAGCTAGGGGGCGATGTAGTAGCGAACATGTTTAGCGACTTGGTAGCGAACATGCTTAGGGAATGACTCCCTCTAGCCTTATTCTTCTCAATTTTGGGTTCGATTTTGGAAACAAACTTTTTTGGGTTCCAATTTTGTATTTGTTCAACCTTCAAATTGTTCGTTTTGTTTTTGTTCATCATTGTCTTTTATTTGTTTGGAAACAAATTTTTTTGTGATTCTTAATGGTGGTGGTATGTTTTAATAATTTAAGGATTTAATAATAATAATAATAATAATAATAAATTAAGAAAACTTAATAAAAATTTCATGACATCACATTCGGCGTCATGTAGATCACATATCATGATTCATGATATGTTCCATAGACTGTTAGCCCACTAAATATACTATAATTATCACAAGTAATAATGATCAAATAATGATAAAATCATAGATATGCTTAGGCCACTAAACATAGATTAGATAATTCTCTTGCAATTTGATTAATTGTTGATTTTAGTAAAATGTCACAAAAAGCCAATAGTTTAACATTTTATTTGGATTGTTGATGTTTTGGTAACAAAAAATGGGACCATATGTTCTGGTAACAAAAAATGGCACGTGATGTTTTGGTAACCTAAATTTAAAACTAAGTAACAAAATGAATAACAAGTGAAGAAGTAGCCAGTGCATAAGTAAAAACATTTATTTATTTATTTATTTTTTAAATTGACATGATGTCAAAAAGTAATAATTGACATGAAGCTACATTGTTTTGGCAATTTAACCCACAACATTGTTTACAATACCCAATTTAAAAAAGGCAACGAAGATATTGTTTACAATACTCACTATACAAATAGGGCAACCAAGACATGCCAAATAGGGGGATAAAAATGACCAAGAAGACTTAATCTAAATTCAGAGCCTTTAATTCCTCTACTTGATCCAGACCCATTATTTGGAGTTATAAATTTCCTCAAATTAACTTTCCCCACCCTCTTTGACTTCTCTTATTTTTATCTTTGGCTTTGATGATCGTGGATTAGGTTGTGTTTAATAAGACCTTCCTTTTCTTTGCATCAAAGGCCTATGCTTCTTCCTACAAAGTAACATTTACTTAATTGGATACAATAGTTCACTACAAGGTCGATAAAATACACGTGTGTATATATATATATATATATATATATATATATATATATATATATATATATATATATATATATATATATATATATATATATATATATATATATTAACCTAAAACCATAATTAATAACAATTGTTGACTAAAATACAAAAAACGTAAACAATTTCAACAAATTTACTGCCAATGTAGAATGATTAATTGGGTTGCTTCATGTTTGTGTTAGCTTCTTCGGCAAGCACCCTAGTTTAGTTTACCCAATAAAGGAGCAAGTAAATATTTTTTCTGTTTACGTAATAAAAGGTTAAATGAGACTTCACCAAGAGGCGACATGCAAAAAGGATGTAATTGTGAAAACAAAAACGATCAAAATAAAATATTAAATTATTCGCTTTTGTGAATTTACTGATTTACCCTTTTACAAAACGATCATGATGTTAAGTTGGAGGGCAAGTTGACTCGATCGAATCACCCATCACTTTCAAAGATCCCTCTTTTACATCACATCAGAACTCACAATCAGTCAACAAAATCTCTCAAAAGAGACAATGGGTGCATTTCTGAAGCTAATCGACGTAATCCTGTTCATCGTCTTCCTCGTAATCGCAATCGGAGCTCCACTTCTCGATGCTCAAACCTGTCTTCCTTCTACTCTCTTCCCCGACATCCTGATAAATCTCAATACATGGTACACCCACCAATTTGGAGATTACTTGGTCTCTGAAAAACCCCATTTCTTCGTTGGCCTTATTTGGCTCGAGCTTCTCTTCGCGTGGCCCCTAGCACTTGCTTGTCTCTATGGGATCGTTGCTGGGAAATCTTGGTTGCGCATCACCTGTCTGTTGTATGGCGTCTCCACTTTGACTTCTATGGTATGAACTTCCCTTTCTTCGTTTTTTCCACTTCAATCCATGAAAGAAAATGGAAATTTACAATTTGGATCTAGCATCATTAGTAAGAACATGATCTGATACGAACAAATCCATAATGGTGAGGTATGGAGTTAGGGATGATGTTAATAAGTTTGATCCCATCACAATGTTTGCCATTTTATCAATGTCGATAAAGTTATACCCATTATTTGATCCTTTCCTTATTCTTTCAGGTTGCAATATTATCAGAACTTGTTGGGTCAGGGAAAGCATCAGAAAAGCTATTGAAATTGTACTTCCCCTTCATGGGTTTTGCTGTTTTAGCCATCTTGCGAGGTTTTCTACCACATTCTCCAAAGACAAATGCAATAAGCACAAAATCCGCATCGGCCAGAAAAAAGAGAGCTTGAATGGTTTAGTAAAATGTTTGTGGCTTTTGTATCACTTAATTCGTTAAGAACCATTGCCTTTTAGTAACTTAGTTTGAGTTAATCTTTAAAGCCGGTGCTTATGATGTTGTTGTAACAAGGGATTAAAGTTATTATTTTCACATTGTTTTTGATGAATTGTTGAGCTCTATTTGGATGACATTACTATAATTGGTATAATTTTCACATTGTTTCCATATTGTTCACAGACATTATGTTTTGAAAGATCTACTCGTCGCTTGTATTTCGATGACATTACTATAATTGGTTATAATTTCTAGAGTACAATATTGTTGTAATTGGAAGAAATGATATTAGATTAATGTGGTAAGCAAACCAAGGAAAGTATGCTGATCTTTCTTGATTTTAACAATGATTCGAAAAACAAATTCACAAACCCAAGGAAATTTTAGCGGTTGGTTGTTCCAAATTGCCTTAAAAGAACACATAATAGAAAACCCACCACCCATCCCTCCTGTTCAAATATGGTGGAGTTGTGAAGGTGAACATAGGTGACCAAAAAGTTATAAATCTGCATTTAGCTCTCGTTTATTCTACCCTCTGTACGGTTTGGAAGGCTCGGAATGCTTTAGTGTACAGGAATGAGAGGAGAGGTGTTATGCTTCTTGCGGATGGCATTAGCATTACTACTTTTAAGTGGGTTAAGAATAGATCCTAACTTCGTCTTTTTGATTGGTTTATTTGGTGTATGTCTCCTATTTCAAATTTATTTTTGTAATCTGGTTTGAGCTCCTCGCTTAAGTCCTTTTATTTAGTGCTAATGTGTTGTCTACTGTTCAAAGAAAAAAAACCCACTATTTGTGGACTATATTAAAAACTCCTGACAATTAATTCCACCTTCAAGAACACATGCATCTATCAACAAAAAATATTAACTACTTTTTTATCGGTAAAAAAGTGGGGATGAAATGGTAGTGAAATAAAATGGAGTGAGAAAAAGATACCAACACACCTTAATCATTCATGATAAAACATTATAAAACTTTCATAATTGGTTATTGACAAAATAATGGTTACCCATTAGGTTAGTACTTAAACACTTCATAGAAACTCATCATGTCTCCAATTAACAAACATTTTTCCAGAGTGATAACCTAGATCATGTTATACTTGTACAAGGTGCTTCATCAGTGAGTACATGATGAGTTACAATGAGACATAAGTTAAATCCATATATATTGTAACACCGATTCTCCAAGACTCTCACTAATTCGAGTATGGATCTTGTGCTTTCAGTAGTACGGGCCCAATACTACCTTCCACACCTATCCACACTTTCCTCATCAATCCTCCCGAATCCTCCAAGTCACTTCCTCAAACTGGTACCCCCAAGTCTTACTGAACCTCACTACTAACCCACTGAAACATATCCTAGGCTTTCCTAGGTTCCCATATCCACCCAGTCCTCAACTGCTGAAGAATTCCTAGTAATGTCAACTAGCTACCTTATGAATATAGCCACATGCAATAGAGATAAGATAATCCTTCGAGTAAAAGATCCATCCCTAGAATGGTTGGACTCAGAAAAGAGTTGTGCAATAGGTTCAAATCCATCACTCTAAGATTATCCGGCCTGTATCCCATGTGACTTAACATATTAACTTAGTAGCTAAATCACATCACCAAGAGTCCCACAAAGCACAAAGCAAACAACATTCAGATAATGGAAAATCTAACCATCATAATCCAATCAAATCGTTCTATCCTCTAATCAGGCATCTATACATGCAATTCAAAGGCTCATACAATCAGGCATAACCTAAACATGCCATCCTATCACTGACTGATCAGTACTAGCATGCAAGTCTACAAGCACATACAATAGGCATATAAGGCATCCTTCCTAGATCCTTAGACCTAATCTAGCATGTTGATCTCATAAAGCTGATAAACACATCATAACATAAACTTGTATGGGTAATTTGGGAGTACTTACTTGAGCTCGACTGATTGCATGCACCACACCCTTTTTCTCTTTCAAATTCTTTCCACTTTTCTAAAATTATTTTCTTTTTATCAAAGTACTTTTTATAAAAATGATTTTCTTCTGAAAATTTCTGATACCAATCCCTTAGTTTGAGTCCAGACACACCCGAGAGTATGCCCGAATCCCTCAAACCAAGGCTCTGATACCAACTTGTAACATCCCAAAAATATAGGCCAAAAATTTCGTTTTAATTAAGTTATTATAAAACCAAAAGTATAAGAAAACATCCATAATAACATATCATGTCAAAACCAGTACGTCAATAATCAAAGCATGTCATCATAAAACCATATCAGAGTATAATCCCAAAGATCTCATGTGCGGAAAACATAGTGTGATGCGTTACGATCGAGCCAATACCTTTCCTTTGAATACGAATGTCATACCCCGAAACCGAAGGCGGAAACGTTCCGGGGCGGAGGTGACGTCATGCGTAGTATCACAACCAATGTACATAGTAAGCATAGTAAACACAAAACTTAACATTACATAGATTCATTTACATTGTCTGAAAGTAAAGTGTTACAAGTGTTATACACATATATCATATGAGCAAAAGCAAAGACGAGTCTTCTATACGCTCCGTCTTCTCCAGAAGATCGTGGTGTACCTGGCTAATGTGGACATGAGAATACAAGCAATTTGAAAATAAGCATAAAGCTGGTGAGTTCATAAGCGGTTTATTTTTGAAACAAAATAAGTTTCCTTTGGTTTTTCTGAAAAAGTCGTTATCCAAGAAAATCTCATATTTTCTTATAAAGAAAGTTTAGTTATCCATTCGTTACACAGTTTAGTCAAGAGCCATTATGTTATCCCAGGAAAAACCCTTATTTTCCTAATAGTCGTGGTTAGTTCTTGTTTCGGAATGCAATGTACTAGTATCTACCATACTTGTAGTATTAGTTAGGTATTCTGATATCTTAGTTATCCTACACACAAATGTCGAATATCTACTATACTTAGCCGTATTTTCGAATATTTGGATACACTCAGAAACGTACATTAACTATATATTCGATGTTCTGGTGACTTCCAAAAGCATACTTTAGACGTATTTACGAAGCTCGGTCGACATCCAAAGGCGTATGTTTTCGAAACTCTGTCGATATCCAAAGGCATACTTTCGAGTTACTTCCGAAACTCTAGTGACACTCAAGGCGTACACTAACTGTATTTCCGAAGTCTTAGTGTCATCCAAAGGCATACTTTCGTATTCGTTCTGTTACTTTCGTCGTTCGGTTCCTAGCTGTACTTTCGTCGTTCTGTTCCTAACTGTACTTTCGTCGTTCTGTTCCTAACTGTACTTTCGTCGTTCTGTTACTATCTGAAGGTGTATCTTATTAGTATTAATCCTAATTTATGATTACTATGAATCCATCGCAAATTATAAAATGTAACATAGATTATAACACTTTATCAAGAAATCTACAATTAGTCTGAAAGCTAACTCTGTAATTCTAACTATTGGTTAATACGGTTTTCAATATTCAAAACATACAGAGTATAAACATTTGAACTGAAATAATAAGTTTGAGTACAAGATTTCCTTGTACTTTTTCTTGTATTCCCCCCCCCCCCCCTTGAAAACATTTGAAAAACATGGAAAAAGAGTAAGGGTATGAACTCACCGGTCGAGGAACATGTTAGTTAGGATGCTAAACGTCGATTCGGGGCTTGCAAACGCACAAGATTCCTATATAATATGAAGAGATACATAAAATGTATCTAATTAGGCCTTGATATACTACTTAAAATGAATAAACACTCCGAGGCGCGAAAACACTTCAATTCAAGTGTTCAGAGTGACCTGGGTGGCATCTAAGTGTGTGTATGGCTTGAATATGGAGTTTTCTCTTCAAGAGTAAACTCCTAATGGAGTTTTCAGCCTAATGACTAACTCCCCATGAGTTTACGACCATAAAATCATGGTGGGGGTGTTCTTGGGTGCTAAATGGTCTAACAACTCTTGTGGGGTAATGCTAGGCTTGGTTTTAAGGCATTGGAATGGAATTGGAATATCATAAGGGCCATTTGAGGAGTTTATGGCAGTAAACTAGGAGTTTACGGCCGTAAACTCTTATGTAACCATTCATATTGTGTTTTGGTGGTCCTAGGTTAATCACAAGTGTTTCTAGCTTAATATACAAGCCAAGGAATGAATTTAGGGCACCATTTGGCCCATTTATAGGAGTTTACGACCCAGGAACCCATACTTGGGGGGTTTATGGCCGTAAGCTCCTATGGGAGTGGTTTGCATCAAGTTTAAGGCCCTTAAATCGTTTGTGGTTGCTTTTAGACTTTATTCCAAGGCTTAGGAGGTGTTTAAGGGGCATCTTAACACCTTAAAAGGAGTTTAATACCCATGAAAGAGTGTTTACGGCCCAAGAATGTTCTTGGGCAGTAAACTCATATTTAATCCCTAAATGATGAGTTTATGGTGTTCCTAGTCCATTCAAATAAGTCCTTAAGCCATATCTAAGCTCCAAAGGTGGTTTGGAAGGGTTTTTGGGCTCCAAAACCCATTATATGTGAGTTCACGGCCTAGGACTATTCTAGGGCCGTAAACTCATGTTAATGGTCCTATTTCATAGATTAAACACGAATTTGAAGGCTAAAGATGTTATACTATGAACTAGGATTGTTACCTTGATGATTTGGATCTTGAATTTGATGATTTTGGGACCTAGATCTTGGATTGAGGAGAGAGAGTAGAGAGAGAGTGAAAAAGGCTTCTAATGAGGTCCTTTGAACTTTAAATATGGGTTAAGTTTGAGACACGGTGGAATTCTACCCGATACTGACGTTAACCGAGGCTTTTGGTCGCACCCGATTAAGTTGTCGTAACCCCGCGGGGTCGAATCTATAATTTCTCAAATTAATAATTTGGGGCGATTTCATGAGTTTCTAATGGGTTTGGACACTTACAAGATCATAATAAAAATATCAATTTAGATAACTTAACCCAAAAACGAAATCAAAATAATTTGCTGGTTTTACGGACGAAACGAGTTACGGCGATGGAACAAACTTCGGGTTGTCACATTATCCCCCCGTTAGAGGGAATTTCGTCCCGAAATTCAGAATCAAGAATAAAATTCATGAATTTGAAAGGAGATGTGGATAATTCTACTGCATCGATTCTTCGCGCTCCCAAGTGAATTCAGGTCTCCGCTTGACATTCCAGCGAACCTTCACTATCGGGATGCAGCTTTGTTTCGTACATTTGATCTCTCGATCCATGTTCTCGATTTGTTCTTCCAGGAAGTTCATGTTTTCGTTGATCTCGATCTTGTCAGGAAGGATCACTAAGGTTTCGTCGGGCAGGCGCTTCTAAAGATTCGAGACGTGGAAGACAGGATGGATACTACTAAGCCCTTGAGATAGTCGAAATGTGTATGCCATGGTTCCGATTCTGGCGAGGATTTCGAAAGGTCCAATGTACCTCTGGTGAAGTTTTCCGCGCTTTCCAAAGCATATCATGCCTTTCCAGGGTAAGACTTTCAATAGGACGTGATTTCCAACAAGAGGGTACATCTTTCTGTGTCAGAGTAGTTAAGGGTTTGATGATTTTGGAAGAAATTTCTGGGTGGGTCTGCGATAATATCCGGCGGGACCCAAGAATTGACGGGTTTCTGTGGGTATCTTCGGTGCCGACTAATTCTCTATCGCCTTGATTTTTGGAAAGGTCCACGGGTATGTCTTCATCGCTTACTACATGACTAGGGGAAAGTGGTTTGACCGAAGGGCACCATCACGATCTCGTGGTGACCATATCGAGTCCTGAACACTGTCTTGGAAACATCATCCTCACGGAGGCCTGGCTATGGGGGTAGCTCCAGGAATTAGGTCGATGCGAGACTCGACTAGACGTTCGGAAGGAATTCTCGGGAGCTCTTCGGAAGAGACATCAGAAAGGTTGTAGACTTCAGGGATGCTCTCGAGGTCTTTAACTTCCTGTTTCCCGTTGATCACATGGACTAGGAATGCTTGGCACTCCTTTAGGGGAAACTTTTTTTTAAGCTTTGATGCACGGAATGATGCGAAGGTTGGAATTAAGTTTGTCGCCGTAGATCATGAGAATCGGATCAGAGGAAAGATTAAGACGAATGGCCTTTTTCATACCCAGAGATATCAACATGAATGAGACTCAGTCATTCCATGCCAATGATAGCATCAAAGCTTTTCATGAAAAATTTGCCATTAGGTCGAAAAGAATAATCATCCAGAGTAAGGATACAAGCTATAGATATGTCGTTAGCGTTCTCTTTCTCACTGTTAGCCATCTCGATGGTACACGTTTCGGTTACTAATGAAGGAGTTAGTTTAGGAAGGTTTTTGAATGAATAACTAACAAATTTTCTTTCAGCACTAGAATCGAAAAGGATTACAGGCATAAGAGTTGTCGAGGAGGAATATACCTGTGGCAATGGTGGGGTCGGCGACTGCCTCATCTTGTCCTATAGCTAGGACTCTCCCTGTGTTGCCAGTTGTTGCTGCCTTGGGGCAGTTTCGTTTGTAAGTCCGACTTCACTGCAACCGTAGCAGGCTTGACTAATACCCGCTCCGGAAGCTTGATTGGTTGATTGAGTTGGTGTTCTGTAGCTTCGCGCAAGGTGACCCTCTTGGCCACAGTTTTTGCAAAATTTCTCACGACATGGGCTAGGGATACGATGGTGGTAACTGCACCTGTTGCACCACGGAAGAATACCAGCATATCCAGTGATAGGTGCTTGGGCTGAGGAACTGACAACAGAAACAGCAGCAGGGGTAGTGGTAGCGTGGACTGCCACTATTTTCTGTTTCTTCGAGGACTCCTGAGAAGTATGACTCTTCTTCTTCTTCTTCCAAAACTTTCTTTTCTCACCACTCTTCTCTGTCGACTCAGGAGTGGTGTCCGCTTCCTCTAGGTCATCACTATGGTCGATCAGGGTTTGCGCTAGGCATTTGGCGTTGTCGTAGGTATCCGGCTTCACAGCTAAAACGTTCCCTTTGGTTGGCTGGGTCAACCCCCAGATGAACCTCTCAATCTTCTTACTCTCCGGGGTAACCATTCCCGGACAGAGTAATGCCAAGTCATCGAATCTGGAAGTGTAAGCGGCAATATCGGAACCCTTCATATTCAGGTTCCAGAGTTCATGCTCCAGCTTCTGCATTTCGCCCCGAGGGCAGTATTCCGCGAACAGAAGTTCCTTCATAACTGCCCAACCCATAGCATTTGCTACAGATAGGGTTAAAGATTTGACCCGACTGTTCCACCAAGTCAGAGCTTTATCGGTGAACGTGCGGGCGGTGAATTTCACCTTGTCGGATTCTGAACAGGCACAGATCTTGAAGATAGATTCGATTTTCTCTAACCACCGAGTTAGGGCAATGACACCTCCTGTGCCATCAAAGAATGTAGGTTTCGCATTCATAAAGTCCTTATAGGAACACTCCTTCCGGTGTCCCTGACTACTTTCCTGGTTTTGGTGTTGGGGACCACCTCCTTGCCCACCTAAACCACTGAGGTTCATTTGTGATATGGTAGCAGCCACAGCAGCATTAACAGCTGCTTGAAACATGACGGGATCAAATTGAGGAGAAGGTGGTGGCGGAGGAGGATTTTTATTCTTTGAGCTGGGTCTTTTCCTCGAAGGCATCTTGATCTAAAAAGATCAGGAAAGAGAGGATCATAAGTCCTCTGAATTGAATCAAGAGATATGACAGATATAGATTCCTATTAAGCGATAAAGCAGAAAAGATTTATAAAAGCAGATAAATTATCACTAAAAGAAAGATTATGGAGCAACGTTGGAATGAGGATTTCTATAACGAAGCTGGTTCTAGAAATACTCCCATAGTATTTCATGATTCGATGCAATGACGGCTCGTTGTTTGGGTATTGGGTAAGTTTTAGGCATGTTGAACACCACAGTCACTCCCAAGCACATGTTGGTCGTCTCTCGAATGAATATAGTTGATCTGGCTATATTGACCCTAGAACCAACTACATAACTGCCCAGGTTTAATCGCAGCGTCCAACAACCATTTACTTATGTTTTGTTCTACTTGTAGTTACGAATCTCGACGGTTAGGCATACTTGTATACTTTTTGAAAATACTTATATTTTGAAGTATACTTTTAGTTCAAAGCACTTAGGCCCCTTTAATGTTTATAGTCTAATACCATGTAAGGTTTGGTATACTTTGTTCACTATAAACAAGGGCTCTGATACCAATCTGTCACACCCCGAAACCGAAAGCGGAAACGTTCCGGGGCGGAGGTGATGTCATGCGTAGTATCACAACCAATGTACATAGTAAGCATAGTAAACACAAAACTTAACATTACATAGATTCATTTACATTGTCTGAAAGTAAAGTGTTACAAGTGTTATACACATATATCATATGAACAAAAGCAAAGACGAGTCTTCTATATGCTCCGTCTTCTCCAAAAGATCGCGGTGTACCTGTCTAATGTGGACCTGAGAATACAAGCAGTTTGAAAATCAGCATAAAGCTGGTGAGTTCATAAGCGGTTTATTTTTGAAAAAGAATAAGTTTCCTTTGGTTTTTCTGAAAAAGTCGTTATCCAAGAAAATCCCATATTTTCTTATAAAGAAAGTTTAGTTATCCATTCGTTACACAGTTTAGTCAACAGCAGTTATGTTATCCCAGGAAAAACCCTTATTTTCCTAATAGTCGTGGTTAGTTCTTGTTTCGGAATGCAATGTACGAGTATCTACCATACTTGTAGTATTAGTTAGGTATTCTGATATCTTAGTTATTCTACACACGAATGTCGAATATCTACTATACTTAGACGTATTTTCGAATATTTGGATACACTCAGAAACGTACATTAACTGTATATTCGATGTTCTGGTGACTTCCAAAAGCGTACTTTAGACGTATTTCCGAAGCTCTGTCGACATCCAAAGGCATATGTTTTCGAAACTCTGTCAATATCCAAAGGCGTACTTTCGAGTTATTTTCGAAACTCTAGTGAAACTCAAGGCGTACACTAACTGTATTTCCGAAGTCTTAGTGTCATCCAAAGGCGTACTTTCGTATTCGTTCTGTTACTTTCGTAGTTCTGTTCCTAGCTGTACTTTCGTTGTTTTGTTCCTAACTGTACTTTCGTCGTTCTGTTCCTAACTGTACTTTCGTCGTTCTATTACTATCCGAAGGCGTATCTTATTAGTATTAATCCTAATTTATTATTAGTATGAATCCATCGCAAATTATAAAATGTAACATAGATTATAACACTTTATAAAGAAATCTACAATTGTCTGAAAGCTAACTCTGTAATTCGAACTATTGGTTAATACGGTTTTCAATATTAAAAACATACAGAGTATAAACATTTGAACTGAAATAATAAGTTTGAGTACAAGATTTCCTTGTACTTTTGCTTGTATTCCCCCCCCCCTTTGAAAACATTTGAAAAACACGGAAAAAGAGTAGGGGTATGAACTCACCGGTCGAGGAACATGTTAGTTAGGATGCTAAACGTCGGTTCGGGGCTTGCAAACGCACAAGATTCTTATGTAATATGAAGAGATACATAAAATGTATCTAATTAGGCCTTGATATACTACTTAAAATGAATAAACACTCCGAGGCGCGAAAACACTTAAATTCAAGTGTTCGGAGTGACCCGGGTGGCATCTAAGTGTGTGTATGGCTTGAATATGGAGTTGGCTCTTCAAGAGTAAACTCCTAATGGAGTTTTCGGCCTAATGACCAGCTCCCCATGAGTTTACGGCCGTAAAATCATGGTGGGGGTGTTCTTGGGTGCTAAATGGTCTAACAAATCTTGTGGGGTAATGCTAGGCTTGGTTTTAAGGCATTGGAATGGAATTGGAATATCATAAGGACCATTTGAGGAGTTTACGGCAGTAAACTAGGAGTTTACGGCCGTAAACTCTTATGTACCCATTCTTATTGTGTTTTGGTGGTCCTAGGTCAATCACAAGTGTTTCTAGCTCAATATACAAGCCAAGGAATGAATTTAGGGCACCATTTGGCCCATTTATAGAAGTTTACGGCCCAGGAACCCATCCTTGGGGGGTTTACGGCCGTAAGCTCCTATGGGAGTGGTTTGCATCAAGTTTAAGGCCCTTAACTCGTTTGTGGTTGCTTCTAGACTTTATTCCAAGGCTTAGGGGGTGTTTAAGGGGCATCTTAACGCCTTAAAAGGAGTTTACTACCCATGAAAGGGTGTTTACGGCCCAAGCATGTTCTTGGGTAGTAAACTCATATTTAATCCCTAAATGATGAGTTTATGGTGTTCCTAGTCCATTCAAATAAGTCCTTAAGCCAATCTAAGCTCCAAAGGTGGTTTGGAAGGGTTTTTGGGCTCCAAAACCCATTAAATGTGAGTTCACGGCCTAGGACTGTTCTAGGGCCGTAAACTCATGTTAATGGTCCTATTTCATAGATTAAACACGAATTTGAAGGCTAAAGATGTTATACTATGAGCTAGGATTGTTACCTTGATGATTTGGATCTTGAATTTGATGATTTTGGGACCTAGATCTTGGATTGAGGAGAGAGTAGAGAGAGTGAAAAAGGCTTCAAATGAGGTCCTTTAAACTTTAAATATGGGTTAAGTTTGAGACACGGTGGAATTCTACCCGATACTGACGTTAACCGAGGCTGTTGGTCGCACCCGATTAAGTTGTCGTAACCCGGCGGGGTCGAATCTATAATTTCTCAAATTAATAATTTGGGGCGATTTCATGAGTTTCTAACGGGTTTGGACACTTACAAGATCATAATAAAAATATCAGTTTAGATAATTTAACCCAAAAACGAAATCAAAATAATTTGCTAAAGACGGTTTTACGGACGAAACGGGTTACGGCAATGGAACAAACTTCGGGTTGTCACAATGAAGTCCCTGAAACCAAAATTGAAACAGTAAGCACGAAGCTTAGTGAGTTCCCCCATCATACCGCATACCATATAAACACATAATGCCTAGCATATCTGGGTACTGGCCTCCCCTTCGGTATCTTTCAACCGGTAACTGCCTACCATATTTGGGTGCTGGCCTCCCCTTAGGTATCTTTCAACCGGTAACTGCCTAGCATATCTGGGTGCTGGCCTCCGCTTCGGTATCTTTCATCTGGTAAATACCTAGCATATCTGGGTGCTGGCCTCCCCTTCAATATCTTTCAACCGGTAACTGCCTAGCATGTCTAGGTGCTGGCCTCCCCTTCGGTATCTTTCAACCGGTAACTGGTGACTATTTCACCCCTACCAATACCACATAATAACATAACACATAAATCATAAACTGTCTAACATAACTGGGTGCTAACTACCCCTTCGGTCCTTTCGACCAGTACTGGGGTCTAACCTACCACCTCCTATCATATAACACATAACATCATAGCATTTTAGCACATAATCTTAATTGATAGCAACATACCATATAATTATCACAAAGACAATTATCTCTACTATAACTCTTACTAGTGGGTCGGCCTCAGTGCCTTCGACCCACTTCTACGAGAAGGTAACTCACCTCACACTGCCGAAATCCCGCAGACGAAACGCTGGCTGCTGGATGACAGCTTCCTGAATTGTCAATATCAAAACAACACTGAATTAATAATTGGGTTCCAACACAAAAATCATAAGTCCATGCTTGGGGTAAAATATTGCTTTACCCCAATCTTAGCTTGATTCAACTCAAGGCCCAATCCAAAGGCCTAAAAGTTAAACTATGAATCAAAGCCCAATATACGGCCCAATTTTCCAAATTAGGCCCAAACCTTTACATGGTCTTATTCAAAGGCCCAACCATTTAGTCCAGTCCAAACATTTGGCATTTCTAATGGCCCAATTTCTCATAATCATAAAGGTCCAATTATGGCCCATCTATGGCCCAATTTTCCAAATTAGGCCCAAACCCCTTACATGGGCCCTACCCTTAAGCCCATTAAATTATTCTAGTCCATATGCTTAACTTTGGATGGCCCATTAATAGCCCAATCTCCAAAGCCCAATAGGAAGGCCCAACACAAAGCCCAAGTGAAATTAGGGTTTTTACATAAAATGACGATTAGGGTTAAGTGTTTCTCACTTAACCTATTAACGACTTAATCCATTAAGTTCATCACTCTACTAGATAAGTCGTATGATGTGATTGGGTGTAATTCACAATTCCATTCCAATGGCCCAAATGTGGGTCCCGACAAGTCCAAGCCCATAATTCCAAAATTAGGGTTTTCTAAACCCTAATTAAGGTTTCCAACCCAATCATAACCCAATAGGCCTAAAAAGTCAAGTCCTTAGATCCATTAGGGTTCATTAGGCCCATTAGGGTTTCACTAGGCCTATTAGTCACATGTTTACGTTTTTAGGTCAATTAGGGCTTCATTGGGCCCATTAGGGTTTCATTGGCCCATTCTTTCAAGCATCCCAAACGAGTCAAACACAACAAGCACACCACCACCCAGCACGACGGCTGGTGGCAGCAGGAGGCGGCAGCCACCACCTCACGATGGTGGTTAGGGTTTCTTTTCATTATTCCAATTCCTAATTACATTTTACAATATTAAATCTCAAATAAACACACATACCCACTAAGATACACACCCACACACGGTGGTACATGGTGGCAGTCACCACCTCACGGTGGTGGCGGTGGATTTTTCGGCTAACTAAACACCCACACAACACCCACCCACTACAGAAATGATCACAAATGCTCCAAAACACACACACAGCCACCTTTCACAGTGGCTAGTGGCGGTAGATTAAGGTATTATGGCGGTAGAAGTGGCCCTAGTGGTTGGCAGCACCCTTGGCGACCAATCTGAGCAGCGGCAGATGGTGGCTATGGCTTGGAACAAATCACCGACGAAGGGACGGGAGGGATGGTGAAACCGTGAGCGACAAAAGCAGCGGCAGGAGGCTTTCCTTCCTCGTCTTCAGCAGCGATGGCTATCGGCGTCTTGTCTTCACATCGGAATTGACCACAGCGGCAGCAACGAGGCGTCAAGGGGTTCGGGCGGCGCTGGTTGTTGATGGAGATCGATGAAGCTGTAGCGCTTGGAGACTGCTCAACCGTGCTAGGTGGTAGCGCTTCACCTATGGTGGTCCTCTCTCGGCGTCCGAAGACGTTTCAATGGCAAAGAGGAAGGCAGGCAGCGGCTGGAGATCTTACGTGGCGGCTGAAGATGTTCCCTTAGGTTTAGGGTTTGATAACGGTGAAGCTAAGGTTATATACTCGGTGCTACTAAACATCATGCCATAACGACATAAACTGTCCCTCCTTTCATAATTATTTTCGATTTTGCTCCCATATTTACCCTTTAGACCCCCGACTCCTATGATTCTTCATAGATTCAATCCCTAATTTACTAAATAGCCCCTTAGCCTCCAAAATCTCTTCAAATAAAGTCCCAGAAGTTACCATCTAGTCCATGCCTTCAATAATACTTCCAAATTAAGTCCGAATTTTACACTTCTAACCCCCAATCTTGAAAATCGTGACAATTAGCTCCTCGAGATCAACACCTTGCTATATAATTATTGATTTTTGGGGCTACTATACGTTCATTAATTAATTAATTTATTTATTTAATAAATGGGGTGTTACATCGCCACATAATGGACCCTCCTTAGCCACATCCTGGGAATGATCAGAAAAAACAAATGTGATTCTGAACATCACCACATCGTGGTTATTCCTTGGCCACATTGTGGTCGCTGACATTTTTCCACAAATCTTAATAAGAGCTTAGTCCTTACAAAGCAAGGCTCAAAACTTCAGATCTAACAATGAATTAATTGATAAAGTTTCCAACTTTATCCACTGGGAATTCACTCCAAGGTAAGATCTCCAATCCTAAGTCCCTTAAGTCCTTAATATGACCAAAGCTTGCACATAGGACCAAGAACTCTCAAACTAAGACCTTTTTCTTACTTAACATACGTCCATGACCATAAGAACGTTATATTAAGCTCTTGAGTTCCTCAAACTCCAAGAGCATCCAAGAATGGGACAAAAACCAACCAATAAGACCAACAACATGAATCTCAAAAGAACAAGATCAAGGTGCAAGCTTTTTACCCCCCCCCCCCCCAAGGTTTAGAAAATCGAAGAAGATGGTGGATCTAATCTTGCTATATGCTTCCTTACACCAAGAAGTAGTTCCTTTCTTCACAAGCTTCCCCAAATTAAGAAGAACAACCTCAAAACCAAGTAAACAAGCTCTTAATCTTCCATGGAGGCTATGTTTTCAAAATGGAGAAGTGGAGGATGAAGGAGATACCATAAACCAAGAGTTAGAGCCTTTAAATATGGGGAAAACCCTAGAAATCATGGTCTTAGGCTGCAACAGTTGCCACGTTGTGGCCATCCTCTTGCCACATCGTGGAGATCATTAAAACATGTGATCCTCAGATGCCATACCATGTCATGGCATTCCATGCACCATGATGTGGCATATGGTTTCCTCAAAAACCATGTCTTTGACTCCATTAATTCTTTAACTAATCTGTTCTGGGAAACAATTGTTACATATATTGTAGTTAGTTGGTAGCTAATACACTTAAAACTTAAAATCCAGTTCTTCCACCATGTAAACTTTAATAAAGACATCCCTTTTGTTATATTGGTATTTATTGATAGGTTTTGTATTTTAATTTGTTGCACTTTTATCTCTAAAATAATTAATTTGTCTTGCATTTAAGGAATGAATAGACAACATGTAACGCCCCGATTCTTAGGTATTGTTCAAATATAGTTTCTTGGTTTTGGCCCTACTCGACGAGTTGGTTTCCCTACTCGTCGAGTAGCAGCAGGATCATATCGCAAATTAAGTGATCGACTCGACGAGTCCACTAGTGGGACTCGGCGAGTAGGAGCTGACAAGTGAAACCCTAATTCCCGAGGTTTGTGTCCCTATTTAAAGGAGACTTAGCCTCCCTTGGACCTCTTTACAGTCTTAGAGAGTCCCTGAGAAGTCTGATTTGAGGGTGTGTGCTTTTGTGAGTGTGTGAAGTTTGATTTGAAGATTTTTGGAAGAAGAAGGCTTGAAGGAAGAGGAGGTTGGAGCAAGTAAGGTGTGGAATCAACACTATTCTCAGTTGTCATCTTCCAAAGGTACCCTACATCACCATCTCTTCTGTGGGTTTTCCTTTTATGAAGTTCTAGGGTTTTCTATGAACCTTAGGGGTTGATAAGTTGAAAAATGGGTTGGATCTGAAGTTGTAACTTCAGATCTGAACCCTCTCTAAGCTCTAGCAACATAAATTCACATAATTGATCATGTATGAGGTCCCTCTTGGGCATGAAGCCCCATTAAGAGCTTAGATTTGGCATTTAGAGCCTTTAAAGCAATGCATGTACGTAAAGTTTAAGACTTTACGTGATAAGTATGCCATAGAAGCCTAGATCTATGATTTGGAGCCACTGCATGGATCAGAATAAGTCTGTATGGAAAAAGGACCGAACGGACTCGGCGAGTCACAAGGATGACTCAGTGAGTCTGATGAAGAAAGCCGTGAACTCGACGAGTTAGATGAACAACTCGGCGAGTCCGATGAAGATCATCATGAAACTCGGCGAGTTGATGAACAACTCGGCGAGTTGGATGAATTTCCCCTAAATTTATGCACACGTGCCCGTCGAGTTTCGTTTAGGAAACCCGACGAGTGGCTTTAGAGTTCAGTCGAAAAACAAGGGAAACTCGACGAGTCACTAGATGACTCGGCGAGTGCACTGGAAGCCAAGGAAACTCGGCGAGTAGCCGAGGGAACTCGGCGAGTCAGGTCAACATGGACTGTTGACCTTGACTGTTGACTTTGACCATTGACCCAGGTTGACCCGTTGACTTTTGAGGAAGGTTCTAGAAGGATCAGAAACTTACGTATACAGCTCGTGATAAATATAGGTGGTGGAGTTCGTGACAGTGACTCGAGGGTTGGAGCTTATTTCTGTGAGTCGACGTTGCGAGGTGAGTTGTCCTCACTATACTAAGGGGTCTAAGGCACCAAGGACGGCCCATTGGATTTGATATCCTAGTAGTTATTGATATGTTGAGTTGAGTTAGTAATGTATGCTAATTGATATGCTAGTCGGGTATATCTGTAGGACTGCCTGTGATATTGATTGATTAATTGTATGTGCATTATCTGTTACATGTCAACATGTTATGTGGGGTGGGTTGAGGTTGTACTCCTCCGCGCGGTAGCAAACAAACCCGAGAGTATTCCAGATATGAGTTGAGGGCCCGATAGGCATTCCAGACTCATAATGAGGACTTGAGAGCATTCCAGATACGAGCTGAGGGCCCGGTAGGCATTCCAGACTCGTACTGAGGGCTCGATGGCATACCAGATACGAGCTAAGGACCCGGTAGGCATTCCAGACTCGTACTGAGGGCCCAGGGGTAGTCCAACTTGTAAAGTTGTGGACCCAATACATCATGTTCTGTTTTTATTGATATGATATGCCAATGCTGCTATTGCTATGTGGATTGTATGTGTATCGGTATTTTGGGGTAACTCACTAAGCTTTCGGGCTTACAGTTTCAGTTTATTGTTTTAGGTACCTCAATGGATCGCGGCAAGGCCAAGGCGTGATCGTACAGCTCTCCTATTATGTTATGTTTTTGGGAAAGACTCTGATAATCAATGTTTTGAAAACAAAGTTGTAATATTTTGATGAATTTGACATGTTTTTGAAAGTTTAAATTTGTTTGAAATTTTGGATGTTACACAACAAGTAAGTTCTTAAAGACAATAAATAAACAATATGGGCCTTATTAATAACCCAGTCCAAACCGATCTACCTATGAGTTTAAAACCAAACTTGGGCATGTGTGAAAGATCTTATATGCTTGGGAGTCATTATAGAATGATATTGCTAATGATACACACGTTATGGTACATATTTAGTATAGTAATTTCATATTAATAAGTATAATTAACATTTTTATTTAATTGGAAAAACATTATTTTATGAAAATGATATTTTCCAACATATTAGAAATTATTGTTTCTAGGAAATAATAATAAATGAGAATAAAAAGCTAGAAAATATCATATAGTATGATTATTAATATTGTGTACAACATTTCTTAGAAAAGTCATGGGCTCCTAGGGAGCATAGCTAGTTGGAGTTTTGCTTTGTTTAATGTCAAACCCATGCTTGTAAGAAAGCCCCATGCTTTCATTATTTTATGTCTTCATTCTGTACTAAGAGGGGACATAAAAGAAAGGCATGAGAGTGAATTGAGTGAGTTTTTGGAACACTCTTTTCTCTTCCTCTTAGGCTGCCAAAACCGTAGGCACTCTCACGCTCTTCCTCCTCCTCTCTTGCTTTGAATAGTGTAAAGTTTAAGGATTAGTGTGTTTCTTCTCTTTAAGGTTCATTTGGTATGAACACTTAACAATTAAGAACAACATATTTACAAGTGAAGAATAACATCTTTGGTGGATACATTATAGAGAGCTTCTTTTTGGATTTTTAAAGGCATCTTGATCAATTTCTTAATTGCCAAAAGGAACCAAAGTATTTAAAGGTTATAAACTTATTTTTTCCTTTGATTATGTTTTAATCTTTCTAAACTTTGCAAAATGATCATTGGTGGGTTAAAATGGTTTTATTTTATTCAAATCTAAAATGCTTCTGTTGTTAATTACATCATTTTTGTCACTAAAATTAGATTAGTTTTTTAATAAAAAATCCAACAATGTGCACCAAATTTACATCCCTATGAGTAGGTGTACCTATGAGTAAAGTGATCCATTGGACCCCGACAATTGAAAATTTTGTTCCAAGCTATCCAGTTGGAAAGCTTCTATGCTTTCGCTCGGTGGGCGACTGATTCTTTGCAAATCAGTCCAAGGTAACGTCAAATCATATTATTTCTCATTCTATAAAAATCTGGATAAAGTATTTTTTTTTTTTTTTGAGAAACTGAGAATGGGATTCTTTTGGGGTTAAAACTCAAATAAGAAGAATATGGCATTTGGATTGCGTGGGACAAGACTCTTACACCCAATGAACTTGGGGGATTAGACATCAACAGTTTAATTAAAAATGCAAAACTTTGCTCTTCTCGGTAAATTATGGTGGAAATTTAGAGATTTAAAACATAACATCTGGAAGAAGGTCAAAAAATTCATTCATGGCGTGGATGGTTGCCTAAATAATCCAACTAGAGCAAGATGTGGTGGCTGTTGGGGTTCTATAGAAAAACTTCCATTGGTGTTATCTGAAAACAAACTCAAGTTCAAGGAATTCTTTCAATAAACGCATGATACAAGTGGGGTACCTTCATGGTCTTGGAGCTTAGAGAGTTCAAAAATTTACTTTATTCCCTCATACAATAAGTATTATGATCTATCTTCCCTTCCTCAAATTGGTTGTCATTAGATCTGAAATAACATTGTACCTCATAAAGTGAATGTGATCGCCTAGAGATTCAATCAAGGTAGGCTGCCTACCTTGGCAAACTTGTCCAAGATCGATATTAGAACATCTACAAACTGCAAAGTGTGTAATGCATGCTCGGAGGATGAGAATCAATTATTTATTTGTTTTCCATTAACTAAAGAGGTATGGAAAGAGCTGCAAAGCTAGTGGCACTATCTCAATCACAACCTCACACCAACTAAGGAGTTACTTAATTGCAGCCAAGCTTTTACAGGTCCATCATATTTATCTAATGTGAATTCAACAATATTAGGGATCTTCATTTGGGTTATATGAACATTTCACAATAAGGCTATTTTCAATGATGTTATTAAAACACAAACGACTTTTGCGAAGGAGGTACAATTACTCTCACATCTTTAGATCAATTAAAAAAAACAAAGGGAAATCTACGTTGGCTTGAATAGAATGCTAATCTGGTGATCGAATGCAAGAACTTTTTTGTTTAAATTTAATGCATGCTTCTTTTTCTTAGGGCGTGTTTGATATGTGTCTAACCGAGTCAGTTCAGACATTTTTTGCTGACTCGGTCAGCTAAAGGTGTTTGATAAATAAATTTCAGACGTCTAACTCGGAAAGCAATATCTAATTGAGTAAGAAGAGGGAAATTTGGTGAATTAGAAAGGGAGAAGCATTTCCAATTGTACCATTTCCCCAGTGTAGCAAGTTTCAGCACCTCTAACGTTTTTTTTTCTCCTCTCCATCGCCTCGTTTCTTCTTCCTAGAACAGAAAGCATCGTCGACATCGAAGCCTCTTCTACCCACAGATCGAAGCCTCATTCCTCTTCTCATCAAGTACGTTTCTACCTTTTTCCTTTTATCATCAGTTTCGATTTTTTGATAATGTATGAGTTTGATTTTAAAGCTCTAGTTTTTTTGTTCAAGAGTGAATTGATCGATTTTTTGTTGTTCTGTTCCTGTTTGAACTTCCGATTTTTGCTATTATGTTGTTATGTTCATGTTTGCTGTTCTGTCTTCTTTGTTTAAAGTGATTTTGCTATTGAATTCTAAAGGAATCTATAAAAAATAAAAAGAAAGCCAACCCCAATAAGGTTTAGAACCTTCAGATCGATTGCTCAGACCTAAGGCTGTAAAAATCGCTCGATGGTAGCTCGACATTTGATTGATGTTAAGAGATTAATTGATCTTAGCGGGGATTAATCGGAGACCATAAATTATTAATAAAATATTAAAATTAATCAAATATTAATATATTTTAAGAAAAATAAGTACGTCAAAAATTAGAAAATAAGAGAATTTGTAATTTAAAATTTTGAAAATACGACATGAACATTTTGGTATAATATTTGAAAATTTTGGAGTAAAATAAAATTTTAATTTTTTGATTTTTTTTAGTTTTCTGAGTTTTTTTTTATTTTATTTATTACTTTTGTTGATTTTGTTAACCGATTAATCCCGCCAATACCGACTAATCTCGCCAGACCCGATTAATCCCTAATTTCCTTCAAACACACTAATCATTGTTGGTTGGAGAACGCCAAACGATTAATCCACAATTAATCTTGATTTCTGCAAACATACGCAGACTTTTCCTAGATAGTATTTTCTTAGTCGCCAACTACCGAACAAGACCTTAATGTTTATGTAATTGTACTCCTAACTTCTTACTAGTTTCCCCTTTTAATATATTTCTTGCCTTGTTAAAAAAAAAGAGGGTGTTCCTATAAACATACCAATCTATATAACCCTCATAACCCTCATACAAACACTAACCTTACTTTTTAGGTCATTATTACCGTATAATTATCATTTGTTACACTTTTTAAATCATAATTACCATATAATTATTTTTGACTAACTTTTATAATTATTTCATTAAAACCTACTCAATAATAATTATATTTTTATTACTAACTTTGTTAATATTCATAATTTTAAACTTATTTTTTATTAAGATATATATATATATATATATATTTCCAATAAACTTAATTTTCATAAATATGTTCTTCTTTGCTATTTCTTGTTATAATTTGTTTTTTTTAAGTTTTTTTTATAAAATGGAAAGTTTTTTTTTAAAGTGCAGTTTTTTTATAAAACTTGTAAATTTTTTAAAAAATGTGCTGTTTTTTTTAAAACGTCCAGTTTGTTTATTAAAACATGTAAAAGAAATTTATACAAAGTGCAGTTCTTTTAAAACATGCCTTTTTTTTATAAACAATATTATTAATATTTAAACAATATTTGTAAACAGAATTTATTCAGTTCGTTTAAACGGTAAAATGTAAATTGAAAATATAAAAAATGTAAATTACTGAAATCGTTCCTATAGTTTGGTTAAAATTTCACATTTGGTGTCTAATTTCTTTTGCAGTTGGATCGTCACTGTGGTTTGAATAAACGATGAATACAAAAATAGATAAATGAAAACAAAAAGATAAAAAAAAATAAAAAATAGATCAAAAAAGTATACGTTATTAACACATGTGGTGTGTAAAAAATGAAAACCAAAAGATAAAAAATAAAAAAATAGATAAATAAAATAAGAAGTGTATGTTATTAATATAGTTAATATAATTATAAAAGTTAGAGAGAATTATGAATAAACCATGAATAAAAAAAAGTTGCATCAGGTGAATGAAAAAAAAAAACATGATTGAGCAACAGAGACAAGAAAAAAAAAATACATATCTTGAAATAACTAGACTATAATGAATGAGGTTTTTTTTGCCATTTGATTAAAAATAGAAGGGCTAACAGTGGTAAAAAAATTACAAAATGAAATTAGTACACGGGATATTAATGGGAATTTATAATAAAGTTTTATGCGTCAACATCATTAGAAATAGTTAAAACCAAAATTTATGATCAAAAATAGACTATTATTAAAAGTAAATTAGAGGTTAGATTGGTATGTAGAGTAGGTTGGTTTGTAGAAAGAAAATCTCAAAAAAGATAATTAGAGATGCTCATGAAAAATGACAGGTCAATCTTTTACTATTTATGTTTTTCTCAATCTAGAATCAACTTTGTTTTATTTTAGTTGTCGAGCATGATGTCATCAACGTGAATACAATCATATTCATGTCATATAATTTGACAATTTATTCTTTTTATGTCATTATTTTTCATCAATTTTTACATCTTTATTGATCTCTATACTAATAAAAGAGTAGCTTTTTTGCCATGTGTCATCATATTAGACATTTTAATTAATGTGTTGTCACTTGTCAATCTATTAGTTTTCCATTTTAAATTTATTAGACCTCTTCATTAATGTGATTCTATTTTAAATTTTAAATTATTGTTTTCATTAATTCACAAATAAAAAATATCTAATATATATTAAAAATTAATTTTATATATTTATTTGAATCAATGATTATAATTTCACATAACTAATAAAAATATCTCTTAAATTAATAATTGATTTAAAATAACTTATTAATAATTTTGAGTTTTTTCTATAAAAGTTTGATTAATTTTATGGTTCCTACATGTTATAAACTAGTGTGTTTATAAAACACAAAAGTCATTAAATGAGGACTTAAACTTAATATAATCGATTAAATATGTAACCGATCCGACCCACATAGAACTCATTCTAATATGTCACCCAAAATCCATTGACCCGTCCCTAGTTTGGACCAGAATAGTACAATAACATTCTTGTGGACTAAATATGTAAAATGACGAATGCTGGAGGATGAAATCTGTAACTTAAAGAAAGTCAACATGAAAATATGACCGTTGGAGACGGTCCGTTTATTTGGAAAAGCGATTTGATTATGGGCATCGAATGATCGAATCACATGCTCCTAAAAAGCAATTACGAAGCTTCACTACGCAATAAAGCTGTACGCGTACCCTCGTCTACTCTACAACCCATCTCTCTCCTTCTCTCTATTTTGATTTCTACTTTAAGTGTTGATAAATTATCAAGAGTTGAATCTACAACCAACAACAATGGCGAATCAGAGAGTGGTTCTAACGGAAACAGAACTTGATGAAACGAACAGTCAGGTGCATCATCCTTACGCGTTTCATGTATCTGGACCTCGTAAAGTTTCTGCCCCGAATTGGCGAGATCTCATCAATTCCAGTTGGTTAGCTTTTCAATTCAACCCTTCTCTTCATCAATTTGTTGTTCTTCAATCTGGTTTTGTTTCCCTGTTTTTGTATAAATTGTGATGTTACTGTTATCCAAATCAGAATTGATTCAAAACTGAAGTATCGGATGAAAACCATGGGAAATCTTCGGATTTTGTTAGGGTTTGGTTCTAATTTGGGGATTCTATTGAATTTTCGGGGTTAAACTCAAAGATCATTGGAATATTGTGATGCATAAACATAGAATCGTATGCTCTTCTTTCTTTATCGCTTTGTTAGTTCCTGTTCCAATTTCAATTGGCTTTTGAGGTTCAATTTAGGGTTTTCAACTTGAAATAGACATTTATACTCTGTTTCTGTAACAATTGGTTTTTCGTCTAAAGTGATAATGAAGGTATTATATTTATAGGTATGATTAGGGTTAGATTTAGATAAGAGTATCCATATGGAAACTAATTTATAAGATCTAACGAAGCTACTTTTTCAGATCATGATTATCTATGATCATCTGATTTTGAACAAATTGCTAATAGTACGTTGCTATTTCTTACTTCTAGGAAAGATGGAAACTACAAGAGAACAGTCATCGCCTGCTTTATCCAAGCCGTATACTTACTTGAACTCGATCGACAAGAAAACAGACCCAAAGAAACAGCTCTAGCCCCAAAATGGTTCATCCCCTTCAAATACAAACTCTCCCAAACCCTAATCGACGAACGCGACGGATCAATCTACGGCGCAATTCTCGAATGGGATCGCTCCGCCGCCTTATCCGATTTCATCCTAATCCGCCCAAGCGGCGCCCCTCGAGCCGTTTTGGCCCTAAGAGGTACGCTTCTCAAATCCCTAACTATCAGACGCGACATTGAAGATGATCTTAGGTTTCTAGCGTGGGAGAGTTTGAAAGGCTCCGTGAGATTCAATGGCGCGTTGGAAGCGCTGAAATCGATTGCGGATATGTACGGGAGTAACAACGTGGCGGTCGCCGGACATTCGTTAGGCGCCGGATTTGCTCTTCAGATCGGGAAATCGTTGGCGAAACAGGGGTTGTTTGTTGAGACGCATTTGTTTAATCCGCCGTCGGTTTCTCTTGCGATGAGTTTGAAGAATATGGGGGAGAAAGCGGTTTTCGCTTGGCAGAAAATGAAGTCGATGATGCCTTCTGCTACTTGTGTTGTTGATACTGATGACGGTGGTGAGGGTGGTGGTGCAGGTGGTGGGTTTAGTAATCCGGCGGCGTTTAACAAATGGGTTCCTCATTTGTATGTTAATAATAGTGATTATATATGTTGTTATTACACGGATCCAGCCGTTGGTGATGGTGGAGAAGGAGGCGGTGGTGGTGGTGGTGAAAAGGAGAATGTGAGGCCGGCGATGGGTGGTAATGGTGGTCATATGGCGGCGAAGCTTTTTGTGTTGTCGAAAGGGAAACAGAAGTTTTTGGAAGCGCATGGATTAGAACAATGGTGGTCGGATGATTTGGAGCTTGAATTGGCATTACAGAATAGTAAGCTTATTAGCAAGCAATTGAAGTCCTTATATACTGTGCCACCTAACACCACCGGAAACCGCCTATGACTGGTGGTCGGAATATCTTTGTGATTATGGGATTTTGATGTAGAAAATTTTCAATTAAGACGTTGGATGTTGAAAGGGTGGAGATTTATTTTGTGTTTTGAAGTTGAATGATATTGATTTTTGTGTAAACAAAGTATCATTCATTTCATGTACAATGGCAATAAGAAATGAAAAGACATGAGAAAATTTTTAATTGAGAAAACAATTTCCAATTTGGATTCTAGATGTTTGGTAGGTTTTTTCTTGTTCATGTTTGGCTATGTTATATTTTTGTTGTGTCCTTAGTCCCTCTCTAGTCTAAAAAAGACTATGATGAACAAATCATCCCCACCCCAATGTTGGTATATCTAATATCTTTACCCACTGTAAAGCTAGAAATCATTCATTTTTGTTGCTAATATCTTAAGTTAAACTTCAAATTACATATCTTAATTCCAACTCCAAATCACATATCTTCGATCCAACTACCACCCATTATTATACTGACTTCGTTACTATATCTCCCTTAACATCTCTCAAAGAGCACCCACATACACACTAGATTTCAGAAAGTGATCTTCAAGAAAGCACATGAACACGCATGTGTGCGCGCGCACACACACATTAGTGAACAAACCCTAGAACCGTGTTCATCCGCTTTAGGAATTCACACACACACACACACATATTAGAGAACAAACCCTAGAAATGTGTTCATCCGCTTTAGGAATTCACACACATAGATGAACAAACCCTAGAAATGTGTTCATCCGCTTTAGAAATTCTAGTGAAAATTGAAACCCTGAAATTGAGGGTTTCTGTAACATAAAACCATTAGTGAACAAACCCTAGAACTGTGTTCATCCGCTTTAGGAATTCACACACACACACACATTAGAGAACAAACCCTAGAAATGTGTTCATCCGCTTTAGGAATTCACACACATAGATGACCCTAGAAATGTGTTCATCCGCTTTAGAAATTCTAGTGAAAATTGAAACCCTGAAATTGATATGTGTGTGTTTTTAAACAAAAATGATTTCTAGAGCAAACCCAAATATTATAATGGTTTTATGTTACAGAAACCCTCAATCAAAGGTCTTGAAGAAAATGAAAACCCTGAAATCAATGAGGAAAACGATAAAGATTTATAGGTGTTCATGTTAAACTGAGAGATCAGTTCTTAAGAAACACAATTAGGGTCTTGAAGAAAACAAAATCCCTATAATCGAATCTTGTGTTTTCTTTTTTTCTTTCTCAATATTTTTTGTGAGGTTTCTCAAAGGGGGTGAATGGTACAAACAATGTTTAAGGGTGAAGGATGCCAACGAGATTGAAGGAAGGTGTTGACAACGGAGTATTCCAATTTCAGATTTGGGGTTTTACTTTTAAAAAGGTGTTTTGTAAACACCAGTTTTTAATATAAAAAATGTCTTTTTTAAATAGCTATGAATTCTTGACTTTTCTAAAAAAACCAATAAATTGATTGAAATACATTTTCAAACACCCCTTAGAAAAGAGGGAAGTAGATCTAGGGTGGGTGGGCAAGGGTGGTTTATATTATTTGTTTAATTATAAATATAAAATAAACACTATATAATTAAAAAATGAAATAGGTGCAAAATAGTCGATTTAGACCCGATAGGAACCAACTACGCAACAGAAATATAACATAGGAATCGTTCAAGTTAAGAAAATAAGTTAGACACTAAACGGTTATATTACCCCGAACCACATGGACCATTCATGTAATTCACTATTTATTCTATTATATATATATATATATATATATATATATATATATATATATATATATATATATATATATATATATATTTTCTAGTTCTACGTATAGAAAAAAATACTTTTGCTAGAAACATAGCAAAATTATTGTTTGAAACTGATTTTTTGTTTTTTGTCTTTTTAACTTTTTGTATGGATGTTTGTAAATAATAAGGCTTTTAAATTAATCGAATGTATTAAAATAGAATGATATGAGGTTTTAAAAAAAAGGCTAGACGAAACAATGATGGAAGAATTATGCTATTGGGCTGACTGGAGTACTAAAACTACACCGAACTTGAGATTTGGTTGGGACCGTTTACAGACTCTTGGGTTGTATCCATCCGAGGCTAACTCTATAGTGTCGGTCTAAATCAGTTTTCGAGTCTTCGGTCCTAGACCGGTCTAGTATGGTCCTTGACACCTTTTCTTTTTATGTATTTATTTATTTTGTTAACCGGTCTGAATCCGTCTTTTAATGCAGGTCTAAATCAACACATGAAAATGTTAGACGAAGTTATAGTTTTATATGAATCAATATCACATCATACTTCTAAAAGTACTTATGTTTTAAAAAATGATAATAACATTTATTCGTTTATACACAAATTGCTAGAGTGTGTTCATTAACATTAAAATGTCTAGATTACTAATTCCATTGTACGAATCATACGACATTTTTTCCAATTTGATTGAGAAGAATAAGATTCAAAAACAATTTAAAAATTTATATACAACGGAATTAACAAATAAAAGTTTACGTATTCACAAAAGGGAAAATTTCATAAAAACCACTACAATTTGTTTTTTTTTTTTTGGTTTAACCTCTGGAATAATTTTTTTCTATGTTAACTGTTAAAAATTTCTTTTATTTTTAAAAAAAACCACCGCATAAGACTTTGAATTCTATAAAAATAATGAGAGTTTGAATATTTTTTGATTTAACCACTTAGAAATTTTTATTTTCGACTTAACCATCGATAGTTTGAACTTATTTTTAATAGAACCATCATTCACCGAAAAAAATATTTTTTTGTTTGTTATTTGCAAGTCACTAAATTAATGGAAAAAAAAATGAAAAAACGTAGAGTGGTTTTTTTGAAGAAAAAAAAACAAATTTTCAATGGTAAACTAGAAAAATATTATCTCGATGGTTAAATAAAAAGAAAAACAAACTATAATGGTTTTTATAGAATATGTCCTTAAAAAACTAGATATAAATGGATCAACTACAATTATCAAAGAACCTATGGTTTAAAGTCTCTTTTCCCTTACTAGAGGGACCGGGTTGAGAACAAGAGGTTTGTGGTAACATTTGTAGAAGAGATTACAATTGGTTTTAAAAAGAGTTAGAAAGATGTTATTTATTTATTTATTTATTTATTTATTTTAGGAGTTTGTGATTGGAACATAGGTAGAGCTTGAAATAGATGTTTGGCAAAAACCTTATGTCAGAGCTTGGGTCATGGAAACCTAAATGCCCCTTCTCTCCCTTGTTGCTAAGGTACCAAAGTAACCTTCAATACATCATCTTCATTCTTGATGCAATCTTCAAAAAAAATTATTAGAAGTAAATCCACATGTTATTTGAAACACAAAATTTCTTTGGAAAAAGATATTAGTAAAAAATGAAAAATATTTGAAGATTGAAAGATTTTAGAATTTTCAAATCATAAAAATATTTTTGGATTTTCTGTTTTAAGAAAAGAAAATTTCTGAATGAAAAATACTAAATTGAAAAAAAGAAAAATATTATTGTGAAACATATTTAAACAAATTTAAGAAAATCCATTGAATCATCTTAAAGAATAAAGAATGAAGTACCATTTCAAAATTTTACATGATTAACATTTATTCGTTATTTAGATATCCAAGAATATTTACACAAAACATCTAAAAATGTGTGGCTATATTCTAGATTCGCAATTTGTGTAAAATGGATAGCAAATTGAGGATTTCACAATTAGTATGTAAATAAACAAACAAAACTAATTTTTCACATCAAAATATGAAACATCTTATACTTCAGCTATTTGAATAGCCCAATAAACCAGTACATTAGGAATAAAATTTCTCGTTCTTGACTTGAGAATACCAAAAGTATGAATTCGAATGTAGATAGATTCACCCTTCACTCTTTTTTGTTAAATTAGTCCCCAGGTGTCACATCTTCAAACCAGACGACTTCGTCGTCTGGGGGCTTAGATGACTTCATTTTTTGTAGTATCATCACAGAGCATATAATTGAAATATAAAATCATCATCACACATGTAATATTACAAGTGTCATTGGTTTACATCAAATATTGTATTTCAATATTACATGCCAAAATATTCAAAGTATGATGAAAACAAAACATAACAAAATATCTATGTAGTCTTGCTGACCAACCTGTTCAATGGTTTCTTGAGAATACAAGTTAATTTAAAAAGGTCAATATAAAAATGTTGGTGAGTTCATAAGCATGTTTGAATAAAAGGTTTTGTATTGCTTTGTAAACACCAGAAAATCCGATATTTTATGAAAAACAATTTGAAATATTTGAAATGTTTGTGTCCGATCTCGTATTAATCCATGTGTGTTAATGTTTGTGAGAGTATAAAGAGAATGACCTCAGACAACCCGATGTTGTCTGCTTATGAGAATGTTGGAATCTCAACACCCGAGTTTGAGTACCAGCGCGAGTATGTTACCGTGTTATCGAAAAAAAAAGATGGTTTCCCATAAATTTTATAATGTTAATTCCTCTAAGTGAGTCGTTATAACCATACTAGATAATGACAATTTCGCCTGTCTATATAACCATACTGTAGTGAACAGCTCAGGTGTGGGGTGTTATCCCCGTATAGATCTATACACGAACTCCCACTCTTCTTTCAAGAAACTCTGGTTATAACTACAGACTATGATTTTACACTCAATAGGTGTCAACCGAAACGTCTCACTAGATCCTTAATCGAATTTACGCAAAAAAAAGAGAACATATAAGGTATATTACAAGCCCAATAAACATGTAAGTGGACAACTAAGGCCCACTAAACATGAAAATTATTTTTAGGATCAAAAGGAATATGAATATATATCCCGGGCCCAATATATATGTAAAAGGACAACTAAGGCCCATTTAACATGTATATTATTTTCAGGCCCAATAAGGATGAGAATACCGAAATCGATCCGTGATTTGTTACGTCAGTTGTATAACCTATGTTGTTTACCAAAGTGACATAAAAAACTCATCTTTTTGTAAATGATCATTTTTGGTCCTAAAAACCGAAAATTTACAAAAGGCGGAGAGTATCCTAAAAACCTATGTTGTTTACCAAAGTGACATAAAAAGCTCATCTTTTTGTAAAAGATCATTTTTGGTCCTAAAAACCGAAAATTTACAAAAGGCGAAGAGTATCTTAGTATCGAGTTCAAGAATATGGAATTGTTTCATAATGAACTCTTCCGAGAACACCACAACTTAATGGTGTGGCTCAAAGGTGTAATCGAACCTCGTTAGACATTGTTCGTTCCATGACGAGTCGAGCTTTTCTTTTCAATTTTTTTTTTCTGGGGGTATGCCTTAGAGGCAGTCGCCTACATCTTCAATCTTGTCCCTACCAAGAAGGTTGCCAAAACGCCTCACAAGATGTGGATATAGAAAGTTCCCTCATTGGCACATATCAAGGTTTGGGGTTGTGAAGTTTTCGTTAGATGAGAGATTGATGAAAAACTAGAACCTAAAAGTGAGAGATGTATTTTCATTGGATACCCACAAAAGGCTTTTGGATATTTTTTCTATAGACATAATGACAATGTGGTCTTTGTGGCACGAAGGGGAGTCTTTCGCGCGCGAGAGAGAGAGAGTTCATATTCAAAGAGGATAGTAAGAGTCAACCAATGAAAGAACCTTAGAAGATACTAATGCTCAACTAGAGGATGAGACTCATATTGAACCTATTGACAGTCCTTTACTTCTTCGACGTTCTGGTAGAGTTAACATGCCACCAATGTTCTATGGTTTCCATACAAGGTCAGAAAGTGATACGTTTATCTATGGTCATACACTGGTAAATTTGGATGAGCCAGCTAACTACAAGGAAGCGATGGTAGGCCCTGAAGCTTCCAAATGGAAAGAGGCAATGGATGGCGAGATCAAGTGCATGTATGATAACCAAGTTTGGAATTTGATTGATCAAGAACCTGGCCGAAAGATAGTTGGTTGCAAATGGATCTTCAAGAAGAAGACCAACATGGATGGAAAAGTACACACTTTCAAGGAACGACTGGTTACGAGAGGCTTTACTCAAACCCTAGGGGTCGACTATGACGAGACTTTATCACCAGTGGCCAAGATAAAGTCTATCAGGACAGTGCTCGCCATAGCTACCTTTCATGATTATGAAATATGGAAGATAGATGTCAAAACCACTTTCGTTAATGGGAAGTTGGGTGAAGATGTTTACATGAGTCAACCAAAGGGTTTTCTAGATGCAAAGTTTCATAATAGTGTGTGTAAGCTTGAGAAATCTATTTGTTGATTAAAATAAGCATCTTGTAGCTTGAACATTTGCTTCCATGAGAAGGTCAAAAAGTTTGGTTTCTCTAGGAGTGGAGATGAGTCTTGTGTGTATGTCAAGGCTAGTGGGAGTATAGTAACCTTTCTAGTATTGTATGTTGATGACATACTCCTTATAAGAAACGACATTCCAACTTTGAAAGAAGTAAAGTCTTGGCTTAGAAAGTGTTTTGCTATGACGGATTTAGGCATGGCAACCTATATTTTTGGGAGAAGAATCTTAAGGGATAGAAAGAAAAGACTAATTGGTTTTAGTCAAAGTATATATTTAAATAAGGCACTAAAATGTTTTAGTATGCAGAATTCCAAGAAATGAGAGCTACCTATTCAGAGTAACGCCAAGCTGAGTAAGACTCGAAGCCTTAGTACATATGAAGTGATAGCAGAAATGAGTCGAGTCTCATATGCTTTAGCTGTAGTATCAATCATATACGCTATGAAATGTACTCGATCTGACGTGTCTTTTGCTTTAAGCATGGTCAATCACTTTCAGGAAAATCCCGGCAAAGCTTATTGACAGCAGTAAATAATATTCTCAAGTATTTGCAGAGGACAGAGGATCTAAATCTAGTCCTTGGAGGAAGTGATACATTGAGATTAACTGGGTATAGTGACGCCAACTTTCAAACAGATAGAGACAATCTTCGTTCTTAATCTTGTTGGGTGTTTATGTTAAATGGAGGAGCTATCACTTGGAAAAGTTCCAAGCAAGACATAGTGGCTGATTCTACTTGTTAATCATAGTACATAGTAGTGAGTGAAGCATTAAAGAAGCAGCTTGGCTGAAGAACTTCATCGATGATTTTGGAGTGGTTCCGAGCTTTCAATATCCAATCAAACATTTCCGCGATAACGATGGAGCAATTTCTTTGACCAAAAAATGAGAGATCATGGTAAATCAAGACATATCGACAAAAAGTACCATTATATCAAACATAGAGTTAAAGAAGGTCATCTCATAGTGAAGAAAGTTTCTTCAAAAGATAATCCTGCATATTCACTCAAAAAGACTCTAAGTAGGATTAAGCATAGTCAACATGCTAGGAGTATTGGTTTAAGAGATGACATTAGTTTTAGTAGGTAGATATTTAGGGTGAAACTTGTAACACTATAAATGTAATTGATTTTTGGTTATTGAATAATAGAGATTATTGATGAGTATTGTTTACTACCTTTTTCAATTATATATTCTTGTGTTTTGTTTTGCATGTTTTACTTCCTAAATAATTTGATTATTCGAAGCTCTAGAGTCGATCATACTTTAGGAAGTAAGTAGTGAATGAAGACTATCATGAATTGGATTGTTGATTGCCTAAGGATTCTGGACATAACAATTGTGTTGCTATAACATTAATTAGTACTAAGAAAATGGAGATTTGAGTATTGGATAAACCCATGCTAAGAGAATTACTTCATGGATTATATCACGAGTAATTACGAGACGATAATATCTTGTATTCTTAAAATGGAGATATATGAGTTATAATTAAAAAAAATCGGTTGTACATTTGTGTTGCGTAAACGCATCTGTAACTTGATGTTATAAAACATAGTGTCATGTTTGATTTTGTGAGTAAAACATTTAAGACTATGAGTAAAAATTTATTCGTTCCTTTTACCCTAATGGGAAAAATGATATCTATAGGCCCCTCGGTGATTTGGTGTTGACCTATAGTGTTGGGCATAGCCATGACTAAATTGATGTGTTATAGGTGCATTTTATGCACCTATTTTGCATGTTTATTTCCGTCCTTTCATAGCATTCTACTTCATAATTCTTGCATTTAGTTAATTATTTGGACAACTGCATGTTTCATTAAGAATGCCTGGTATTTCATTATTTCTGATTTATTTTGAAGACAATATGGAGCGTGGAGCTTGGAGCTTGGAAGCATGGAACTCGGAATATGGAGCTTTGGAGCATGAAGAGAAGATGAATCGGTCATTCCATGGAGGAAAGCCTGAAGACATAACCCGAGTCATTGTTGCATTGTCATCACATCAAAGGACTACGTTTGAAACACAATTCATGTCACACCGACAAGGGCCGTGTTTGTCCTTTCTCATCTTATATTTGAGCAACATGACTCGTGGTGAAGCTAGATTGAAGATAGATCTAACAATGAAGACTTGTTGGAATTTTAGCAAAAAGCATGGGCCATGCCAAAAACACATGGTCAAGACAAATGACCATGCCAAAAACACATGGGAAAAAGGCATGGCCATGCCAAAAACGCATGGCCTTATGGCATGCATGTGAACTTTAATTAAAACAGGAGAACGTCATTTGTAGAGGGAGACAGTTTCTGGAGTAACTAGGGGCGATCTTGGGAGATTTTGGGAGAATTCTAGGAGCTTTTGAGAAGGCCTAATCATTGCAAATGCTTTTTATTTCATTTTTGTAAGCATTAAAGATTCCAATTCCATCTTTATACTTGTTTGATTTGTTCTTAGCCATGTGTGGCTAAAAAACCCTAGTTTCTAGTTCTTGTTCAAAACATGTTGATTGCTTGACTTGAAGCATGTGATTAGACGTTTGACTTATGATTCTATTCCAGTTATTATGTTCTTGTTTAAACTAGAATCCTTAAATTTGATTTGTGTTTGATTGGCCACTTTCATGAATTGAATTTTTGTGTAGTTGATTAACTTTTAGGGCACCTAATCGTTCTCTAAAGTTAATGATTGGTAACAAACAATAGGTTTTCTTATTGTAGAACATTTATCACATGTTTTCACACTTCCGAGCGTATGAGAAGAAATGAACATTGTTGGGAAGCATGTACAAAACTTAATGCAGTTTTTCAACACAATCTAAGAGCGTGTTTAGGTTGAATTAGTAAAGCTAGGTCTAGTCAAAGAGCGTGTTTTGGTTAGATAATTTGGCAAGCAAGAGGTATTAGAGTGTGTTAATACTTTTCAGTACCAACTTAGAATAGTAATAAAAAATTACATCAAGTCACAATCAGGTTAAATGAAAACATTGTGAATTAGAACTAGAAACACTTTTACAACTTGTTTATAAATCTATTTCATTTTCTGCATGTTCTAAAGTTGATTGTTATTTTCATTATTTGACTTTTGCAAACAAAAACCCCCTTTGTGACCAAAGTACCTTGTGCAAAGAGGCATAGACTTTTGTCCCGTGTCTTTGTGGTTCGACCCTACTTGCCTTGTACTACTTTTTAGTGCATTACAGCAGTGTATTTAGAGTCTATTGTACCCCTTTATTTGTTGGGTTTGACACGCCTAACAAATTGGCGCCGTTTTCAGGGATGCGATGTTACTAATTGTTTATGCCTAGATCTGTTTGTACAGGTACACCACTTGCAGTTGACTCGGAGATAGAGAAGACTACAAAGAAGATACGGAAGCAAGCCAAGCTTCATAAGAGGCAACCGGTTTCTGTAACTTCTTCATCATCTACCCCTCCGGTCATCAACATTTGGGAGGATATACCCCTCTCAAGTGTGTCAGAAACTGAAACAGAAAACCCCTCATCATCATATCAACCATCCGCACCCATAAATACCACCCCACCCTCTTCACCTACTCATAACATCCCAAATTCCACACCCACAGAATCCTCAATTCCTACTCATACCATGGGAGATAACCATGGAGGGAATCCACCTCCAAACCAACCACCCGAACAAACCCTTCGCCAATGGGCGAGGCAAGAGCTTACTCAACAACCTCTTTGCATCACCTATACACCAGCCACAAACCTTGAATTGAAATCCGGTCTCATCCACTTACTCCCAACCTTTAGAGGCTTAGAAAATGAAGATCCCCAAAATTTACTCACAGAGTTCCATGTTGTGTGTGTTGGCATGAAACCACACAAATGTCACGGAGGACCAAATCAAGCTTAGGGCATTCCCTTTTGCAGTGCAAGACTAGATAAAAGATTGGCTTTATGACCTATAAGGTCGAATTTTGTTGTAATATGTCGAAATCTGTGTAATTGTCTTTTTCGTATGTTCATTATGTATTTACTAAGACATCTGTTTTTACGAAGCTTAAATGTTTAGCCTTAGTATTTTTTGTATTGCCAGTCTCCTATAAATAGGGGCTGAACATAGAGTAGATGATAGAGTTTTTCAAGTTTTCTATTATCATTTTGTATTCGTGTTCATTGGAAGTAATGAGAGCTTAAACTAGAACTTATTTACTTCTCGTATTCATCTTTACTTAGATTTTGATTCAAATACTCGATTAAACTCTTCTACAATTGGTATTAGAGCAGGAATCAATACTGCAAAGATCTGATTTTCATTTGAATCTCTTGTTTTTGAGTCGTAAGTTTGTCTCAAAAGTTTTCGCACAGTAAGGATCTGAAAATCATCTCTGATCTTCAGTTTTGATTTGATTCTGCGTTTGATTTGTGTAATCGAGTAATCGATTTTGAGTCTGATCATTTCATTCATCAAATTCCAAATTTCTTCAAGTTTTTCTTATAAATCACATCCGTACGAAAATGACGAATTTCAACATGAACACGATGACTTCATTTTCACATCTGTTAGGATCTTCTACGAAGATTCCTATGTTGATTCCAGAGTACCATGATCAGTGGGCTGATTGAATGGAGGATTACTTGACCGGATTGGATGAAGAACTCTGGAGTTTCATCATAGGAATCGTTCAACCTCCACCAGTTGTTCAAATTATCGGAACATCTGGATCAACAGATGCAGTCTCTGATCAATCCATCAGGCTGCAGGACAATGAAAAACGATAACATTTTACTCGAACAATCGAGTGAAAACGTTTTTCAAGAAACCTTTCAACCCCAAAGGGAAACAGAGTGATGGAAAAGGAAGTTTTGTGAATAAGTTTGTGGGAGAGGAGAAAAAGAAATTTGAGAAGAATGATGTGAAGGCAACTGAAGCCGAAAGCGAGAAGAAACTCAAGGGTGATTCGGGTGTTGACTATCATTATTGCAAAAGGAGCTAATCATTTAGCTAATGATTATATGCTTCGTAAGAAAGAGGAGAAAAATAATAGGGTCAAGGACGAAGCCTATTATGTTGAAAGATTGGAAGAAGTTCGTGCAAAGACGAAGGGGTTATCTTTGGTTGCTCAAGGCGAAGGTGAGGAGGATGGAACTTATCAGATCTGGTCTTCAGGATCTAACGATGAAGAGATGCGTAATCCGACGCATGGTGCTATGCTTGCACATTTTGAAGAAGATGAGAACGAAAAGGTGACTGGTCACTGTTTCATGACCAAATCAGGAGACAAATCACCAATGACTACCATGGTATGTGTCATTATTCAGTCTTTTAACATTCCTTTACAAGCTTATGATTAAGAAATAATTGCATTTGATGATACTGTTGCTTACTTTGATACAATTGTGGTGTCTGCTAATAATGAAGCTAAGAAACTAAACATCCAATTGCAAGAGACACAAAAATTGTTAGATTCGAAACGAAGCAGAGTAGAGTATCTGGAATTACAAATTACAAATATCATGTGTGATAGGGATTCGTTAAGCATTGATGTTAAAATGTTGTTAGCGCAAAGAAACATTTACTCTAATTCAGCAAAGAGATTATATGCTAAATTGACTGCTTTGCATCATTCGTCTGACATTAGGAAAGATCAACATAGGAAGTTATTACCTTTTCTAGCTTTTGAAAGAGAGAAAATTGATAGCTTGTCTTATGATTGTGAGAAAACCATAGCAAAATGCGATAAAGTGCCTGATAATCGATTTGGTTATGGTATTGTTAAGATAGATGAATATTTGAATGCTGATGAACTTGTTGAGATAGTGAATGATACCTTAACCAAAAATGAACATATCAAAATTTTGAAAAGAAATGAGAATTCGAAACTTGACTCTCAATCTAATTTTGCTGATGTCGATGATAATTCTGATAGTTTTAGCGAAATCAGTGAAATTGAGGAAGAGGAAAGTGTCAATTGTTCACAGTTGTCTGTTATTAATATCACATCTAAGTCTAAAGGAAAAGAAAAATGTAATGATTCGTTGGTTAAGGTTGCCACTGACAAACCCTCAACTTCGGAAGGTTTTGATTTCGAAAATGTAAGTGTCAAAGATAGTCAAACGGATAGTAATGATGATGAGGATGAATGTCACACCCCAAAACCAGAACGACGGAAACGTTCGGGGGCGGAGGACTTCATGTAAGTATCACAACACATGCAATATAGTAATCCAAGTACAAACAACCATTTCATTAATAAGTATAAGTTTTACATAAGTGTTTAAACATTACATATTCAAACACCAAAGTAGGTACAGTAGAAGACAAGAGTCACGGTACGGTACTAGGTAGTCTTCTCAATAGCTTCAGGAGTGTACCTGTCTACTAGATTCCTGAGAATACAAGTTATTTGAAAAGAGTAGATCAGCATTTAAGCTGGTGAGTTCATAAGTATTTTAGTTCTGTAAAGTATACTCTAGGTTCTTTGGAAAAGTTCACTGGTTCCACCAGAAAATCCTATATTTCCTGAGGTGATAAACTGATAACCTCAATAGTTCCCCTCTATAATTACTTAGTTTATATTAATTATGTATAACCTAATATCGAACTGATAGTGAAATGGGTGTCTCTGCCCTAAGCCCACAACCAAACAAGGAACAGGAAGTAAGACGGAAGTCACACATTTCACTGTCAATCGGATATTACTTATATATAACTCTGATGTAATAACTAAGGACTTGTAGAATTAACCACTAAAGGTCTTTTGTGTTATACTAGTTTACAGAGATTGAATGACTAAGTGTCATTTGATAAGTGGTTTAATTCCATAACCCGTTTCATTTGTAAAAGTGGTTTAATCCCATAACCGTTCCATTTGTAAAAGTGGTTTAATCACATAAACCATTTCCTTTGTGTAAGTAGTTAAATCCCATAAACCGTTTCCTTTATATAAGTGGTTAAATCCCATAACCGTTTCTTTTGAAATAGTGGTTTAATTCCATAAACCGTTTCATTTGTAAAGGTATTCTTAGTTATATATGTTCTATGGTAAAAACCTTAGTATTAATCCTGGAAAATATTATATTATCCATAATACTGCCTTGTGGTTTTAAATGTTCAAAAACAGAAGTACAAGTATATTTACCATACATGATTTCATGATACGTAGCTTTTACTGTAAGTAAAAACTACAAAAGGTATATTTGGTTGGGATGTAATTATCTTTTCTTACTGTTTTAAGAGAAGTATATTACTTAGTAATTCACTCATTGTTTTATCCATGTGAGTTTTATTAACCATACTAATATGACTGATATGCCTGCGGCGACGTTCTTCAGGCGTCGGAATGGAATGATATTTGACACCTTAGGCATGCCGGCCAAACTGTAGCGAATAGTAGAGGTGCGGGATTGTCAGTCCCATATAGATCTATACACAAATTCACGCTCTCCCTACAAGAGATTCTGGTTAATAGGTTAGGACTTAAAGTCGTACTTAGATAAGTACACCGTGAAGGGTCTCACCAATTTATTGTTTCAACGAGATTTACGATGTATTATTACCCCGTGATTGCTAACCCTGGTACTCTGTATCGTACGTTTGTTAATGCAAACCCGGTATGATGTATTATTACCCCGTGATTGCTAACCCCGGTACTCTGTATCGTACCTTTGTTAATGCAAACCCGGTATGATGTATCTTTACTTCTTTAATATGTTATTCGTATATTAAAGGCATTATACATATCCTGGTATAGATAAATGAATTGTTGGTAATTTCCTTGGAAAGTATACAGTCGTGAATCATACTTGTATATTTAGTTTTGAATCATAAATTATACCAATTATAATTTATATGCTCTAATCTAATTAGCATGATTTCTCATGGATGAACACATTTGCTCAGCCCGATACAAAGGTGGTGATACCAAAAGGAGTAACCTTTTGTACTCATATATGTATAATATATATATATATATATATATATATATATATATATATATATATATATATATATATAATTAAGAAGGAAACGACCTTTGGACAAATAACACAAATTCGCTTTTTAACATATTCTACAACTTTTATTTAGATTGTTAAGTCTAAAAATCCTTTTATCAAAAATTCGCTTTTTACACTGAACAGTGTTTTGCCGGTTTTATCGCGAATTTTCGATTGGTCATAACTTCTTCGTTATAACTTGGATTTCAGTGTTCTTTATATTTTTGGAAAACTTGTTACAAACTCTACCACTTGGTTCATCCCAATGATGATTATAGATCAATAAATTTTTGACCAAAATTTGACTGGTCACATTATCCCCCCGTTAGAGGGAATTTCGTCCCGAAATTAAGTCTAAAGTGATACTCATGGACTAGGTCTAATATTCCCTTTCCCAATTGAATTCAGGTCCCTGGTTTGTAATCCAACGAACCTTCACTAAGGGGATAAGACTTTGCGTGGTTCTTTAGATTTCCCTATCCATGGTTTTTATTGGTTCTTCTACAGAGTGTAGACTTTTATATAACTTGATTTCATCAAGTGAAATAGCAAGTGTTTTATCGGATAGACACCTCTTAAGATTAGATATGCGAAAGATGGGATGAATGTTATTAAGTTTTTGTGGTAGTATAAGTTTAAAGGTACAAGACCGATTCTAGTAATAACCTCAAACGGTCTTATGTACTTTGAGTTTTGTATTTCACACTTTATAAAGCGCATCTTGTCTTTCCTGAGTGAGACCTTCATATGACAAGGTCATCAATCCTGGAATTCCAAGGGTGTTCATTTATCGAATCCGTAGCTTCTCTGGTTAACTCTGGAAGCTTTATGGCGCTTCCCGATTCGTATTTTGTTTTTGGTAGTTTCTCGGATGAATTCCAGATCAGCGAGGGTGATGTGTTGAAATTGGATCTCTAGCTAGTTGCGTATTACCTAATTTAGTCCAGTGCAGATGGGATCTGTACTTGTGACCACATAAGGTTTTGAATGGAGCAACTTGAATGCTAGTGTGATAATGGTCTAGACTAATTGGTAAGTGGGTATCCCATTCTTTACCATAGCCGATCCCATCGAATCATGACTACTCTAGTTCCTAGAGATTTTTGAGTGACGGCCTGAACTAGGATATGATTCTATTATCTCAGTGGAGATAACAGATATTCGCATACCGTGCACTCACACGTTCCAGTTATCTTCTCTACTAGCCACATTTTCAGGTCTCACGGCTTCCTTTTGAGCCTCCTTACTTTGTGTGGAGAGATTTGAATGGGTTATCATAGTCAATGGTTGGAACTATGCCCTAGGTACTCTTTTCGACATAGGGTGTTAGTTACTATATTGGCTTTGTCGAGATGATAACGAATTTCAAATTCGTAGTCATTTAGTAGCTCGACCCACTATCGTGGTCTCATGTTGAATTCTACCTGGTAGAATACATGATGTTGGCTTTTGCTCCGAGGTTCATGATCAGACTCATACTTGGCTCATCCATCATCACCTCGTGTATGCAAGTCGTATATAATTTAGATATCTCAAAACGTTCAGATGGATGACTCTGCCCCAGGTCCACAACCAAACAAGGAACAGGAGATAGGGCGGAAGCACACATCCTTAATCTTGTTAAGTCTAACTTATATACCACCCTTGTGTATACACTTAGCAACGATAGATTAAGTTAATGAGTTCTTAGTCTCTATTCTTGAACTTGACCTGTGGTACAATGATTTTCCTATGAGATCTATTGAGGTATTTCAGTAGTTACTGACTTCTAAGACTACTTCTGTGCTTTTCGTTTGAAGTTTCCTGTCTACTAAGTAGGCTAGAATGGCGTGGTACTCTTCTCATGGGTACTTCTGAAGTTTTGAAACGAGAGGAAACCTAACGGTTTTGTGTTATGGATTGAAAGAATTTCATCTTACGGCTGATTAAGGAAAAGTTCTCTTATACATCATAAGAATTTTCACATGGTAAGGGCCAGGCCAAACCATGTCGAATGAGGATGTTAGAATTTTCTCGATGAAATAGATATTAAGTCGTTTTGGGATGAATGATTACTAGAAAGATATCCTAAGTACCTAAGTTTTCCACGCTTCTGGTTTTATTCTGTTATTATCACTACGAACCCCTTTTTGATTCGAGGTTGGCGGGTACTACCAATACGAGAGTCCTGATAATTTGAAATTATGAACTTTCATGAAACGATCCTTACTAGGTCTCTCTATAATTGCTTGGTGCATACAAGTCATGTATAATTAAGATTGGTAAGACCTTAGACTGAGCAATCCTGCCCTAAATCCACAACCAAACAAGGAACAGGAAATGAGGTGGGATTACTCACTCTAACTCTACAAATCTTAATTATAAATGACCCTTATGTATACACTAAGTTATCATAGCTTACCTGTTAGGGTATCAAATTTTTATATAAGTGTTATGATTTAGTTTGAACGGAAGAGTAATCATAATTATAAATAGTTATCGGGGTTTGGAAGCGTACCAAAATATAGCAGGGTTCTTTGATGCTTTCCCATGTATTGGGATCAAAATCCTCCTGCTCCCCTATAGTTCTTCTCTGTTGGACAGTCCCTCTTGTAGTGTCCTGTTTCACCATAAAGGTGACATATGGGAATGGTTCCAACATCAGTAGTTGAAGTGATGAACTCGACCGGAGTTCTACAGATGCGGGCGGTATGCCCCTTTATGTTGCATCTATTGCAATGCAGGTCTCGGCAAACTCCATGATGATGGTAGTTGCACTTACTGCGGTGTGGGAGGTTTCCTAAATACGGCTTGGTTGGTGCTAGAATAACAGGGCTGATGGGGGTATTGACTGCCCCAGTTCGTTGCCCTCTGTTAGGTTCTTGAGTTGAACAACTCCTTTTCAAGTTCTCGAACTTTCGTTTAAGGATATTAGGCTTAAGGTTCGAGGTGTCCTTACAAGTAGGTGCTTGTGGCTGTACTTGGTCATCACCACTATCGGGGTTACCGATAGCATTACTACTAACATTTTCCTTATTAGCATTAAGGTGTGCCATGACAGCTGTTACAGCTGCTTGAAACATAGCTGCATCTATCTGAAGGATTGGTGTTTTGCTGGTGGGTTGGTTACCCTTCTTTGGATGCATGATTCTATTATATGATAAGAAAATGAGTTCGTGAGCGACTATCGTGTCTCTAGATGTATTCTAACCATTTGTATCTATGTATTAATCTTTCGTTTTGTTATATTGTTCTTAATGATTCGACCTGCATCCCTATGATGCAGTCCTGGTAAGGAATATAGTTAAGTTTCTAGAATGGTTAGGAACCGAGTATCATCCGAACTAAGTTACCTTCGCTTGGTGGATATCGTTTCCTAATTTTCGAAAATATTCGAAAACAATTCATAACAGTGTCTACATAGAATAGACTTATGTGTCACACCCCAAAACCGGAACGACAGAAACGTTCTGGGGTGGATGATGTCATGTCAAGTATCACAACACATGCATTATAGTAATCAAAGTACAACAAAACATTGCATTAATAGTAATAGTTTTACATGGTTACATTACAATACAACAAAGTAATACAAGTAAATATAAGTAAGTACGGCATGGCACTAAGCTATCTTCATCAACAGCTCTGGGGATGTACCTGTCTAATGCTAACCTGAGAATACAAGTTATTTGAAAAGCGAGTATCAACATTTTTACAAATGCTGGTGAGTTCATAAGTATTTAGTGACATTTATCTAAATAACTTTATAAAGTAGTAGTTTAAGAGATTACAGTGTATTAGAGTTCTTTCCAGAAAATCTTATATTTTCTTTAATAACAGCAGCCTTCTACCAAGACTGGTCAGTGTTATGTGGTAAAAAGTAGTTTTCCCTTAATTGCTATCATTATCAAAATGCAGAATTTGATTATTAAAGAAAGCAAGAGACAACATGGAAATAACATATGCCTCAGCAGTGAGGACTGCTGACTAAGGCAAAGGAATCATAGACTCCAGGAGAGTATCGAACTAACGACACGCCTGGTTCAGTCTAACAAGTAGAGACTCAGACCCCAGAAGGTACCAAATGAAAGGTACAGCTGGTAAGGTCTAAAAAAGTGAAAAACAGACCCTAGACAGTATCAAATGAAAGGTACGTCTTGTAAGGTCAAAACAGAGAAGACAGACCCCATACAGTATCAAATGAAAGATACGTCTTGTAAGGTCGAAACAGTGTGACTCTGAAAATAAATTACCAGCATACAGTGTAAATTGCCGGTGAAATACCGTTACCTTAAGGCCAAAGAATTATAAGGTAACCCGGGATACTCGTAACCATACTGACTAGAGTACCAGACGCCCTACAAGCGTCTAAAATATGACATTTGTCACCCGTTGGCTTGGTAGGCCGGGACTGTAGCTAGCAGTCTGGGTGCAGGGGTGTCAATCCCGTATAGATCTATACACACAATGTCCGCTCTCTCTACAGGAGATTCTGGTTACCAACTAGACGACGGAGAAGGCCGTGTCCTGAAGATGCATCCCAAATAGTGGGTAGAGACTTCCAACTAGTGGGTAGTGTGTAAGTGCTGAACTAGAGGTAGAGACTTCCAAATAGTGGGTAGTGTGTTTCTAATGTAAGTGTAGACTAGAGGTAGAGACTCTTAACTGAACTGACTAGAGAATTCCTGTATGTCCATACTCATATACATAATATATAACTAATAAATCAAACGACCTTCGGACGGCCATCCGATCCCACCAGACCACATCTCAACGAAGAAAAGGAAATAGGGAGGACGAGCCTTCCTAAGTCTTTCAATCATTACTTATATGTATCAATATACGCACAGACATACATCTAACTATGACTGGGTGTGTATTAAGTGGAGACATATCATTATGGTGTGAATTCATACAGTGTGGATAAATCGAGTCGTGAAGTATAAGCGTACCAAGTATAAGCGATATAGAGACAATAACAGGTATAAGCGATATAGAGACAATAACAGGTATAAGCGATATAGAGACAATAACATGTATAAACGCATCACGAAGTGAAAGCGTTATCGAGTAGGAGGTTAAAATACATGAAAGCGAAGCAGCGGTATCTAGCAAGTAAAAGTATACGTCGTGAAAGGGAACTTTGATGAAAAACCTTTATACTCGGGGAAAATCACAATCTGTATTCTTTTGTAAAATGTGTTTAAAAAAACCTTTGGAAATCTTTCATAAACCAGTTTAGAATGAATTTAGATAAAACAGTATAAGTAAGAGTTTTGAAACAATTAAAAATCATTATAGTGTCCTACTTGGTAAAACAGTGTAAAGTGTGGTAAAACCTTGTGCATGCGGGTTATCAATCACATGCGATTGATGTGATAACTGGCATGTTTAACTTGTATTCCCCCCCTATAAAACATGTAAAAACATTTAAAAGGTTCATTCAGGGGTATGAACTCACCTGGTATAAGTAGGTCCGACGAAGGTGCCGTTTGAGCGTTCGGTGTCACGTAAGGACTCGAACACACTCAATGACCTATTTAACATATGATAACATATGTTCACATACAATTAGTATATTTAATACTAAGTAGACACGTATACGCACTCAAAGGAGCGGAAAACACTTTAGTTAAGTGTTTGGGTGTCCCGGGTAGCGTCTAAAGGTGTGTATGGCTTAGGAATGGAGTTTACTCTCCGAGAGTAAATTCCCAACACCATGTTTACGGACCAGGGACTACTCACCATGAGTTTACGGCCGTAAACTCATGGTGAGGGGTTCTAGTGTGTTTTAAGGCTTCTAACTTGTTCATGGAATTATTCTAGGTCCAAAACTATATAGTATGAGTGGGTTTAAGGTCTTTAAGGGCATCTTAATGGAGTTTACGGCCCAGGGACAACTCCTAAGGGAGTGTACGGCCGTAAACTCTCATTCCTTGAGTTTTGTGAAGTTTCAAGCCCCTAATACCTTGCTAGTAAATTATAATGAAGTGTGAGGCCATTTGGGGGGGATTAAAACTATCATTTGGGTATGTTTAGGGGTGTTTACGGCCCTGGTACATGCCTGGGCCGTAAACTCCTTTTTTCCCTCCATTTTGATGTGTTTAAATGGTTTAAACCCGAAATGATAAGCCCCTAATTTATGTATGAAGTCCTAGGGTGGTTTGGGAGTGTTTTTGGGGCTTTTTGACATGTTTAAGAGGTGTTTACGGCCTTGGCATATGCCTGGGCCATAAACTCTCTTTTACCCCCCTAAAATCATGTGATTTAATGTTTAAACACTCCTAGGAAAATCCCTTAATTTATTTCCAAGCCTTTAGGGACATTTTGGGGTCATTTTGGCCTCTTTTAAGGTGTTTACGGCCTAAGGAGGAGCTTAGGCCGTAAACTCCTCTTCCTTAGCTTCTAAGTCCGATTTTTGGGCTATAAACACAAATCATAATGTTTAGAATAAGCTAGGGTAAGCCGACTTACGATTTGGAAGCGTTTGGTTGCGGATTTGGGGCGAAAACGAGTCTAGAGAGAGAGTATAGAGAGAGAGGGTAAAAAGTCTCCTAATGGAGTTTACTCCCCTTTATATATGGGTGGGAGTTGGAGCTCAGTGGAATTCTACCCAATACTGCCGTTAAACGGGGCTTTTGGTCGCGCCCGATTTAGTGGTCGTAATAATAAAAACTAACTTTTTCCAATTAAATGGAAATATGTATTATGTGTTTCTATTTCCTTTTATCACGACTTAACGGCATATTAAACATAAACAACTGAAATGTTTATTTAATTGACAACCTCTAATTAACGGAACTTTTATAAACTGGGATATTCCGTTAACGGTAACGGGGAAATGTAACGGGACAACTTGGGTTGTCACATCATCCCCCCGTTAGAGGGAATTTCGTCCCTAAATTCAGGTCTAGGCAAAGAAGTAGGTATGAATGGCCAAGTAGAGGCAAGAGAGTACTTCCTATACGGTTTTCCTCGCATTCCCAAGTGAACTCTAGTCTGTGTTTGTCATTCCGACAGACCTTCACGTACGGGATGCGGATTCCGTATAGTGTAGCTAGTGGGTTCCAACTGGCGTATCTACAAGGTTAGGATTCTCAATGGATTCTATCAAGATGAGTGGGGTACGAAGAGTGTTGTCGGGAAATCACATATCAAGTCTAAGAAGTGGATCGATCGGGTGTGAATCTTGTGGAATATCCAAAAGTAGTAGCGGTCTGAAAAGGGTTGGACCAAGTCTCCATGAGGATTCTCAGATGGTCCTAAGCTCTCGGAATGGTAGAGCTTTTCAGTAACATAGTGTACTTCTATGGCAAGATCATCACTGGTGTGATCTCCATTCCGAAGTTCCTAACGTTCTCTCCCGTACTGGTAGTGTAGTCCTTCAGGTTGGTTCTTAGAAAGCTCGGGTGGTCTTTGGTCTCGTGTTTCCTGCCAACTGGCTGATAGAGACTTTCTAGATCGTCGAGTGGGTTGCGTGACTATGGTTATATGTCTACTGTAGAGTGTCTATCTCAAGCTCGTGCAAAATGAACCTGCACTAACGATCCTTGAGATACGGAAACCCTCGGGGTCGGGGAGGCAGTTTTTCACCAGACGAGTGTTGGACTATCTCGGGAGGTGGTTCTACTATTTCTGCGCAAGATAGTATTCGTGGAACACCTAATAGCCCAATGAATCTCTAAGTCTTTGGTTTATTCTTGGGCGGAAAGTGTATGCTCCTGCATAACCCCTCGACTAACACCAAGGCTGGTGTCAAGTCTATAATCTCCTCGGGATCTGGGTCATGAGGCTGAATGCAACTACACTCGCACTTTGATCAAGTATTCCTGGCTGCGGAGGTTATCCTGTGGTTCTCGGTATTCTAGTGTTCACTTCGGAGAATGAAGTCTATCGTCTACAGGGCGACGACGATTTCCTCCATGCGAGAGGGTGGAGGGATGATAGGCACTACTTGTCTATAACAGGATGGACGAAGTGCCTGAGTAGTGCGAGCATCTACTGCAACTACTCTTCCGAAGGTTCTGAGTTTTCTCGGTCTAGGTCGAATCTAGTGAGCATAGGTTCCCATCACTCGGAACTTTAATCTTTTCATCCATTCTTCTTTAGAGTTTACTTTATCGCAGCTCTTGGATTTCCGGGATATTCGCTGCGATGCTTAATTCGGGGGATTAAGCATGAATGGATGGTCGTAGTCAATGTCCTTGACTTTTACGACTCAGGTTTCTTCATCAACCGAGGGTGTTAGCTACTAGGTTGGCTTAAGCGGAATGACAACAACTTCGGATTCGTGGTCATTTTAGTAGCTCAACCCGTAGTGGTTTTATTGACTCTAGCTCCCGTTCCCTGGGATAGGATGAAGGGTCTTTCTAGGGAATCTACTAGGTATGCTTCGGGTGGTTATCTTCTTCTGGAGTATCTGCAGTGTCGTTCACGTCGGTGTCCATCTGACTACGAGGGGTCGGTCAACAGCGTACGGTACCCTCTCTTGGGTACTTCGGGAGGTTTGAGATAAGAGGGATGATTGACGAATCGCATTAGGTTTGATTATTTGTGTTAGGTTTAGATTTGGGAGAACCTTATTTGTTGACATGGATATGGAGAAAGTTCTTTTTACACAACACTAAGGATGCACACATGGTTGCACGAAGTCAAACCATGATCAATAGAGTCGTCGGAGTTGGCACATTCCGACATGATATATAATGAAGGTCGATAGAGTCATGTGCAGAACAGGCACACAAGTTCTAGCCGTCTCAGGTTTCGTCCTATGTATCACTACCGCAGATACTTGGACCAATAGAGTCGACGTGGAAGTATAGAGAGTCCTAAGTGTTTCTGAGTAGAGTATCTTTTCATGAATGGATTCTCACGAGGCATTTCTATAATCGCCTCACATATACTAGTCATGTATATTTAAGGTGGGGAGGACTGTTGACTGAGTGACCCCGCCCTAAATCCACAACCAAACAAGGAACATGAAATGAGGCGACATTCACTCACTCTAAGTCTGTCCATCTTAACTATACATGGTCGTAACGTATATGTTTATCCATTATAGTTTTACCTAATGAATTTTTAAGTTTTAAACAGTGCTGCGACTTTCGCCTTAATGGGAAAAATATTTACATTTGAATTAGTCTTTTAAGGTTTTTAGTTTAGTTATCCGAGATCGAGAGACGCACCAAAATCTAACGAGTTCCTTGACGCTTCTCCTTAAGCAGTAGAGTTAGGCTCCTCCTATGTATCTGTCTTTTCCTTCGGTTGGGCAGTCCCTTTTGAAGTGTCCAATCGCACCACATAGACGACAAACTGGATTGGTCGTCACATTGGTGATTGATGCAATACGCTCCATTGGAGTTCTGCATACGCGAGCAGTATGTCCCTTCATGTTGCACCTAGCACAATCGAGTTCCCGGCAGGCACCATGATGATGTTAGCTGCACTTGCTGTAGTGGGGAAGGTCTCCTAGGTATGGTCTCCTTGAGGTCGGGAGGGAAGGATTGACAGGGGTATAGACTGCCTCAGCTCGTCGCCTTTCAGAAGGTCCTTGAGCCGAGGTACTTCCCTCCTCAATCTTGAGTTTTCTCTTTAGTGGGTTTGGTGAAGGTTCTTGGGTGACTGGGTATGAAAGTGTTGATTGCTGCTGTCCATCGCCAGGATTGGAAATCCCGACAGGGCCCTTGCTAACATTGGCGGTGTTAGCATTCAGGTGAGCCATGACTGCTGCTACGGCTACTGAGACTGCAGCTTGGAACGTAGCTTCATCGAATAAGAGAGCAGGTTTCTTGCTTGTGGATTGGTTACGCTTCTTCGACGGCATGGTTTTCCTACACGGGAAGTGTCACACCCCAAAACCAAGAACGGCGGAAACGTTCTGGGGCGGAGGACGTCATGTAAGGTAATCACAACACAGTAAATGTAAATAGGCAAACAACATCATCCATTGCATTAAATATATAAATTTAATACATGTGTGTTCTGTAAAATTTTAGACACCTAAAATATAACGTAAATCAAAATAACAAAATGATGAGTCTTGAGTACGCTCCATCATCTCAAAAGCTGGCATCGGTACCTGTCTACTGATGACCTGAGAATACAAGTTATTTTGAAAGAGTTTATCAGCATTAAGCTGGTGAGTTCATAAGTATTTTAGTGTCAATGTTCATTGTCAAAAACGTTTGAACTTGTCCCAATGTATAAGTTTGTAAAAATGTAAATAAATGTTTAAAAGTATTTGCAAAAGTTTGAATCTCTCAGAAAATCCTATATTTTCTATAATAGTAACCTTCTACCAAGGCTTAACTGTTTTGTAAACTCGTCTGTTGTAAAAGTGTGTGATTACCCAAGTATAACTATCATTTGATAAAATATAGTTTGTACATTAATGCTTAAGTGAGATTATCACCAAAATATGTAATGGGTAAATCATTGTAGTACTGTAGTTTTGTATAATAAGAACTACTGTTGTACTGATTACTACTACCTTAAACCGAATTTATATTAAGGTATAATGTGATAATTGCACCATACTATCGACTGATAACAACGACATAAAGAACGGTCGTAATAACGGAATGACGTTTGGCACCCGCAGACCTGCAGGTCCGGCTGTAGCTAGCAGCAAGGTGTAGGATAGTCAATCCAGTATAGATCTATACACAAACTCAACGCTCTCCCTCCAAGAGAATTCTGGCTACAACTCGGGCCATGACATTTAAGGCATGCTCCGATACAGTGGATCACATTTGTTATCGTATTCTTGCATGTGTGATGAAATGTTTCTTGTTCTAGTATAGTTGTATATGTTCTCGTAGTATTGTTGTATATATTCTCTTCCTAGTATAGACTCATGAATGAACTGACTCATTGATCTAGCAGTTGTAATAGTATGATTCTGTGTTACCCCGATGGTAATTTGTTAACAGTGCGTTTAGTACATATGATTATGGAAGTATTTTTATGTCTATATATGTATATTTGATATATAATTAATATGGAAACGACCTTCGGATGGTCACCCAAAATCCTATCAGACCACATCCAAATCGAGGAAAAGGAAACAAGGTGGATAGCCTTCCTAAGTCCTTTAAACATTATTTATACGTCTATACATATATGGGCATGCAATTTGTAATATAAAAGCATAAATAAGTATTTATAAGGCATTTGAAACATAAGTATTATTTTTAAAGAAAGATTGACTTGATGTCAATCTATAAAACCATTTGAAGGTGTAGATTTGATTAAAACAGTTTAAGTATAAGGAACATTTGCTTAAATCACAGTTGTAGTGTAAATTCGAAAAGTAAATGGGTTTGGAAAACATTTAGAAGTAGAACAGTTTGATAGATAGTTTGAATAGTGATAAAACCACTGATTTCCCTAGTTATTAATCACATGTGATTAGTACAATCACATGTGATTGAAACAATAACTATAAGTATTTAACTTGTATTCCCCCCTTTTGAAAGCATATAAAAGCATTTAGAATATTTAACAGGTTGATTAAGGGGTATGAAACTCACTTGATTGATTGAAGAAAGCGAGATGGAAAACCGGGCAGAGTTTCGTCTCGGAAAACGGATTTTTCTCGGGATTCTCGGGAATCTCAGGAGTAAAATCGACCCTCGGGACTTGAGCAAAAAGACCAGAGCTTCGGGTTATAACGGGCACGGAAAACGAGACAAAGTTGTGAGAGAGAGGAGAGAAATGAGCAACATTTTCGGAAAGCCTCGCATCCTATTTATAGGAAGGCTGAACCGCCTCCGAACGCGGGGCGTACGCTCGTACGCAGCGCGTACGCGTACGTCATGCATGACCGAAGCCTCGACTGCCTCGGTTCGGATGGGACGGGTTGCTGGGTACGCGGGTCGGATGGGACGGCGGGTCGGACGGGACAGCGGGTCGGACGGGTCGGAGCTTCGGACGGGTCGGACGGGTTAGAACTCTTCGGATAGTGCGACGTGGACGATCCGAGACCCTCGATCTCAGTACGCGGGGCGTACGAAGGTACGCGGGGCGTACTTCGGTCCAATCCGATGACTCCCCTTCGGATATTACCGGGAATTTATAATTAAATTTATATTTATTATAAATAAACTTCAAAAATTCATATCTCCCTCATACGAACTCCGTTTTTGACGTTCTTTATATCCTCGCGAAGGTGAGACCATGATCTACGACTTTCGTTTAGATTCCGTTGGCTAATTCCGAAATTATTTTTATTATTTATTTATTAAAATGACGTGATTAAGGAATTTCTTCAAAATTTCATAACTTCCTCATCCGGAGTCAGATTTGGACGTTCTTTTTATGTGCGCAAACCTTGATATGATTCCTATTACTTTATTTAATCCGAATAAGATTTTAGGAAGGTTACATTTTGACCTAAATTTGATCGGTTTTACATTACATTGACCCGAAATATCGGGTTGTCACAGGAAGGAATACAAGGTAATGAGAGATGATGGTTAACCCTGGAAATTTCTGTCCTGAACGTATTAGGCATAAATTTTTCCCGTGCCTTGGGTACTGGTCGTCTGAGTGTCGACCTACATCCCTATGATGTAGTCCTGGTAATCGAAGTGGGTGTATGAGTATCGGAAATAGGCCATAAGATGCGAGTCGTTCCTACTAAGTTACCTTTATACTGGGAAAGGTTTCACTCTCCAGCCTGGAAAGATTTGAGAACAGTTCCGAACGAAACTGCAGAAAGAGAGGCTCACAAGGGCAAATGACTAAATTCTCTCAATAGAGATGCGGAGATCCGCCCTAATCGTGTATCTGGCAACGGGAAACGACGATTTTACCTAACACATAGCGTGAGTAGTGTAACCACTAACTCACTAAATTGTATTATTTTATGGGTGTATTAGTGTGACGAACACGAGGAAAAGACAATTCCCGGGTTCCATGTACTGGAAAGATTTGAGAACAGTTTCGAACGAAACTGCAGAAAGAGAGGCTCACAAGGGCAAATGACTAAATTCTCTCAATAGAGATGCGGAGTTCCGCCCTAATCGTGTATCTGGCAACGGGAAACGACGATTTTACCTAACACATAGCGTGAGTAGTGTAACCACTAACTCACTAAATTGTATTATTTTATGGGTGTATTAGTGTGACGAACACGAGGAAAAGACAATTCCCGGGTTCCATGTACTGGCTCCCTCGGTCTGCCTCGTATCTTTGACTGGAATCGGCGTTGGTTTCCTTCGGGTAGTTACCTAGGGTTCTTCTCTCGTGAAGACATATTGAATTTCTACTCCGCCTTACTTCTGAATCCGACTCTGGGTGTCATCACTTCATGATGGATGACTGGGAATCTCCGAAGTTTAGGCGAATTTCTCACCGCTGTCCCTAAAAGATATAGGCACTTGGTGAATTCAATAGTCTCGACCTAGTTCATTCGTTTCCGAGCTGGAAATCTTCTCAATGAACTTCTTCGGGGTCGGAATCAAATCTTCTGTCAAGCACTGAAGTGGGTAGGGTTTTCTACAGGGTTCGTGCGAGAATGGAAATGTCTAAAGAATCCTAAGAGATTAATAACATTTCACTAGATGATCCATATCAAGTCCTGCTACGATTACACAGGGTATACAAATCATATATAGCTTAGATCCGATAGGCCTTCGAATATGTGATACTACTCTAGATCCACATCCAAACAAGGAAAAGGAAATAGGGCTAAACCACACATTCTTAGCCTATGGGATCCTTATTATATATAACCTTGGGAGTATACTCTCTGTAATTGTAGGTATATCAATAAGGATCGTTTTAGTTCTTCACATAGGGTTGTTTATGGTTCCTAAAATACCCATATGGTATTTTAATTCTTGGTTGTTTCTTATCTTCTGAATATCATTCTGGGATTAGTGTGGATCTGTTAGTGTTCTAAAATACTCCTATAGTATTTTAACTTTATGTTTGGCTCTAGCATTCCTAGTTGGTAAGTTTCAGACCTGTTGCACACCACTATCACTCCCAAGCACACGTTCATCGCATCTTGAATAAATGTAGTTGATCAGGTTACATTTATTCCAGCTTACGATTACATAACTGCCCAGGTTTGACGGCAATGTTCAACATCCGAAGACTTTTATTCTTGTTCTTATTGTGATACTTTTGTTCAAGTGTTTAGATTCTGGATGTTCTTATACTTTGGTAAAATATGGTTATATTTAAAAGTATAATTCTTGGTCAGAGTGTTTTATCCCTTTGTTTTTATAGGTTGTATATCTTTTATGAATTGATATACTTAGCTCACTATAAACAATGCTCTGATACCAATCTGTCACACCCCAAAACCAGAACGACGGAAACGTTCTGGGGTGGATGACGTCATGTCAAGTATCACAACACATGCATTATAGTAATCAAAGTACAACAAAACATTGCATTAATAGTAATAGTTTTACATGGTTACATTACAATACAACAAAGTAATACAAGTAAATATAAGTACGGCATGGCACTAAGCTATCTTCATCAACAGCTCCGGGGATGTACCTGTCTAATGCTAACCTGAGAATACAAGTTATTTGAAAAGTGAGTATCAACATTTTTACAAATGCTGGTGAGTTCATAAGTATTTAGTGACATTTATCCAAATAACTTTATAAAGTAGTAGTTTAAGAGATTACAGTGTATTAGAGTTCTTTCCAGAAAATCCTATATTTTCTTTAATAACAGCAGCCTTCTACCAAGACTGGTCAGTGTTATGTGGTAAAAAGTAGTTTTCCCTTAATTGCTATCATTATCAAAATGCAGAATTTGATTATTAAAGAAAGCAAGAGACAACAGGGAAATAACATATGCCTCAGCAGTGAGGACTGCTGACTAAGGCAAAGGAATCATAGACTCCAGGAGAGTATCGAACTAAAGACACACCTGGTTCAGTCTAACAAGTAGAGACTCAGACCCCAGAAGGTACCAAATGAAAGGTACAGCTGGTAAGGTCTAAAACAGTGAAAAACATACCCTAGACAATATCAAATGAAAGGTACGTCTTGTAATGCCAAAACACAGAAGACAGACCCCAGACAGTATCAAATGAAAGATACGTCTTGTAAGGTCGAAACAGTGTGACTCTGAAAATAAATTACCAGCATACAGTGTAAATTGCCGGTGAAATACCGTTACCTTAAGGCCAAAGAATTATAAGGTAACCCGGGATACTCGTAACCATACTGACTAGAGTACCAGACGCCCTACAAGCGTCTAAAATATGACATTTGTCACCCGTTGGCTTGGTAGCCCGGGATTGTAGCTAGCAGTCTGGGTGCAGGGGTGTCAATCCCGTATAGATCTATACACACAATGTCCGCTCTCCCTACAGGAGATTCTGGTTACCAACTAGACGACGGAGAAGGCCGTGTCCTGAAGATGCATCCCAAATAGTGGGTAGAGACTTCCAACTAGTGGGTAGTGTGTAAGTGCTGAACTAGAGGTAGAGACTTCCAAATAGTGGGTAGTGTGTTTCTAATGTAAGTGTAGACTAGAGGTAGAGACTCTTAACTGAACTGACTAGAGAATTCCTGTATGTCCATACTCATATACATAATATATAACTAATAAATCAAACGACCTTCGGACGGCCATCCGATCCCACCAGACCACATCTCAACGAAGAAAAGGAAATAGGGCGGACGAGCCTTCCTAAGTCTTTCAATCATTACTTATATGTATCAATATACGCACAGACATACATCTAACTATGACTGGGTGTGTATTAAGTGGAGACATATCATTATGGTGTGAATTCATACAGTGTGGATAAATCGAGTCGTGAAGTATAAGCGTACCAAGTATAAGCGATATAAAGACAATAACATGTATAAGCGATATAGAGACAATAACAGGTATAAGCGATATAGAGACAATAACAAGTATAAGCGATATAGAGACAATAACATGTATAAACGCATCACGAAGTGAAAGCGTTATCGAGTAGGAGGTTAAAATACATGAAAGCGAAGCAGCGGTATCTAGCAAGTAAAAGTATACGTCGTGAAAGGGAACTTTGATGAAAAACCTTTATACTCGGGGAAAATCACAATTTGTATTCTTTTGTAAAATGTGTTTAAAAAAACCTTTGGAAATCTTTCATAAACCAGTTTAGAATGAATTTAGATAAAACAGTATAAGTAAGAGTTTTGAAACAATTAAAAATCATTATAGTGTCCTACTTGGTAAAACAGTGTAAAGTGTGGTAAAACCTTGTGCATGCGGGTTATCAATCACATGCGATTGATGTGATAACTGGCATGTTTAACTTGTATTCCCCCCCTATAAAACATGTAAAAACATTTAAAAGGTTCATTCAGGGGTATGAACTCACCTGGTATAAGTAGGTCCGACGAAGGTGCCATTTGGGCGTTCGGTGTCACGTAAGGACTAGAACACACTCAATGACCTATTTAACATATGATAACATATGTTCACATAAAATTAGTATATTTAATACTAATTAGACACGTATACGCACTCAAAGGAGCGGAAAACACTTTGGTTAAGTGTTTGGGTGTCCCGGGTAGCGTCTAAAGGTGTGTATGGCTTAGGAATGGAGTTTACTCTCCGAGAGTAAACTCCCAACACCATGTTTACAGCCCAGGGACTACTCACCATGAGTTTACGGCCGTAAACTCATGGTGAGGGGTTCTAGTGTGTTTTAAGGCTTCTAACTTGTTCATGGAATTATTCTAGGTCCAAAACTATATAGTATGAGTGGGTTTAAGGTCTTTAAGGCCATCTTAATGGAGTTTATGGACCAGGGACAACTCCTAAGGGAGTTTACGGCCATAAACTCTCATTCCTTGAGTTTTGTGAAGTTTCAAGCCCCTAATACCTTGCTAGTAATTTATAATGAAGTGTGAGGCCATTTAGGGGGATTAAAACTATCATTTGGGTATGTTTAGGGGTGTTTACGGCCCTGGTACATGCCTGGGCCGTAAACTCCTTTTGTCCCTCCATTTTGATGTGTTTAAATGGTTTAAACCCGAAATGATAAGCCCCTAATTTATGTATGAAGTCCTAGGGTGGTTTGGGAGTGTTTTTGGGGCTTTTTGACATGTTTAAGAGGTGTTTACGGCCTTGGCATATGCCTGGGCTGTAAACTCTCTTTTACTCCCCTAAAATCATGTGATTTAATGTTTAAACACTCCTACGAAAATCCCTTAATTTATTTCCAAGCCTTTTGGGACATTTTGGGGTCATTTTGGCCTCTTTTAAGGTGTTTATGGCCTAAGGAGGAGCTTAGGCCATAAACTCCTCTTCCTTAGCTTCTAAGTCCGATTTTTGGGCTATAAACACAAATCATAATGTTTAGAATAAGCTAGGGTTAGCGGACTTACGATTTGGAAGCGTTTGGTTGCGGATTCGGGGCGAAAACGAGTCTAGAGAGAGAGTATAGAGAGAGAGAGGGTAAAAAGTCTCCAAATGGAGTTTACTCCCATTTATATATGGGTGGGAGTTGGAGCTCAGTGGAATTCTACCCAATACTGCCGTTAAACGGGGCTTTTGGTCGTGCCCGATTTAGTGGTCGTAATAATAAAAACTAACTTTTCCAATGAAATGGAAATATGTATTATGTGTTTTTATTTCCTTTTATCACGACTTAACGGCATATTAAACATAAACAACTGAAATGTTTATTTAATTGACAACCTCTAATTAGCGGAACTTTTATAAACTGGGATATTCCGTTAACGGTAACGGGGAAATGTAACGGGACAACTTGAGTTGTCACATTATAAATTTGAGAAGTAATCACCATCAATTAAGATTCCGTGATCTGATTTATGGTCATTAGCTATGACAGGAAAATAGGATAAGCTCCAAACCTAATGTGAGTAATGAAATCACTAACTCACTAGGTTGAACCGATTTACTAGTTATTACTTAGATTAAATGGTGCTCAAACTCTTCACATGAATCATGTGTGGTTTTCCTTTGTTCTCCATTTTATTCTCTCCTGGTATTGATTTATTCTCTCCTGGTATCTATACGATGTTTTTCTCCTCATTAGGTATATTGAATTCCCGGGCTATCTTACTTCCGATTCTGACCTTGGTCCCCATTGCTTCATAATGAAGATTTTGAATCTCTGAAGTTCATGCGAATCTCTCATTGTTGTCCTTAATAGGGTAAGGGCACTAAATGATTTCTATAGTTTATGTACTTCTCATATGTTTCTTTCTTGGGATTCCCCTATTGAAATTCTGTTGGATCCTCCTTGACTCTTCTATTGATTTCCAGAGTATTTATCTAAGGGGTTTATACGAGAATGGGAATGTCTAAAGAATAAATTTTTACAAAGGTGATCCTTCCTGGTCCTCCTAAAATCACATGGGGTGTACCGATTATATATAATCCAGATCAAATAGACCTTCGAATAAGTAACCCTACTCTAAAACCACATCTAAACAAGGAAAAGGAAGTAGAGTGAAAATCACCTATTCTAAGTCCATAAAATCTCAGCTATATATATCCTTAACGTATCCACTTAGTCCTTATAGACTTATCAAAAAAGATCTTTTTAACATTTCCCAAAAGTTTATTTAAAATACTTCCATGGTATTTGATTCTTGGACTTCCAGTTATTAGAAGTTGATAAGTTTTCAGTTTTCTTGTTATAGCATCCTAAAATACTCCTATAGTATTTTAACCTTTGTGTTTGGTTCTACAATTCATCTGGTACCTAGGTAAGTTTTAGACTTGTTGCAACAATACAATCATTCCCAAACACATGTTGGTCATATCTCCAATGAATATAGTTGATCAGACTATATTGATCCCAGATATGATTACATAACTGTCTAGGTTTAACGGTAATGTTCAACATCCAAATACTTTTGTTTTGTTCCTCTTGTGATACTCATTATAGTATATATATATTCTGCATGTACTTATACTTTTATAAAATATTGTTATATTTTTAAAGTATAACTCTTGGTCAGAGTGTTTTTATCCCAATGGGTATATAGTTGTATATCTTTTATGACTGATATACTGAGTTCACTATAAACAATGCTATGATACCAATCTGTCACACCCCCAAACCAGAACGGCGGAAATGTTCGGGGGCGGAGGACTTCATGTAAGTATCACAACACATGCAATATAGTAATCCAAGTACAAACAACCATTTCATTAATAAGTATAAGTTTTACATAAGTGTTTAAACATTACATATTCAAACACCAAAGTAGGTACAGTAGAAGACAAGAGTCGCGGTACGGTACTAGGTAGTCTTCTCAAGAGCTTCAGGAGTCTACCTGTCTACTGGATTCCTGATAATACAAGTTATTTGAAAAGATTAGATCAGCATTTAAGCCGGTGAGTTCATAAGTATTTTAGTTCTGTAAAGTATACTCTAGGTTCTTTGGAAAAGTTCATTGGTTCCTCCAGAAAATCCTATATTTCCTGAGGTGATAAACTGATAACCTCAATAGTTTCCCTCTGTAATTACTTAGTTTATATTAATTATGTATAACCTAATATCTAACTGATAGTGAAATGGGTGTATCTGCCCTAAGCCCACAACCAAACAAGGAACAGGAAGTAAGGCGGAAGTCACACATTTCACTGTCAATCGGATATTACTTATATATAACTCTGATGTAATAACTAAGTACTTGTAGAATTAACCACTAAAGGTCTTTTGTGTTATACTAGTTTACAGAGATTGAATGACTAAGTTTCATTTGATAAGTGGTTTAATTCCATAACCCGTTTCATTTGTAAAAGTGGTTTAATCCCATAACCGTTCCATTTGTAAAAGTGGTTTAATCACATAAACCGTTTCCTTTGTGTAAGTGGTTAAATCCCATAAACGGTTTCCTTTGTATAAGTGGTTAAATCCCATAACCGTTTCTTTTGAAAGAGTGGTTTAATTCCATAAAGCGTTTCATTTGTAAAGGTATTCTTAGTTATATATGTTCTATGGTAAAAACCTTAGTATTAATCCTGGAAAATATTATATTATCCATAATATTGCCTTGTGGTTTTAAATGTTCAAAAACAGAAGTACAAGTATATTTACCATACTTGATTTCATGATACGTAGCTTTTACTGTAAGTAAAAACTACAAAAGGTATATGTGGTTGGGATGTAATTATATTTTCTTACTGTTTTAAGAGAAGTATATTACTTAGTAATTCACTCATTGTTTTATCCATGTGAGTTTTATTAACCATACTAATATGACTGATATGCCTGCGGTGACGTTCTTCAGGCGTCGGAATGGAATGATATTTGACACCCTAGGCCTGCCGGCCAAACTGTAGCGAACAGTAGAGGTGCGGGATTGTCAGTCCCATATAGATCTATACACAAATTCACGCTCTCCCTACAAGAGATTCTGGTTAATAGGTCAGGACTTAAAGTCGTACTTAGATAAGTACACTGTGAAGGGTCTCACAAATTTATTGTTTCAACGACATTTACGATGTATTATTACCCCATGATTGCTAACCCTGGTACTCTGTATCGTACCTTTGTTAATGCAAATCCGGTATGATGTATTATTACCCCATGATTGCTAACCCTGGTAGTCTGTATCGTACCTTTGTTAATGCAAACCCGGTATGATGTATCTTTACTTCTTTAATATGTTATTCGTATGTTAAAGGCATTATACATATCCTGGTATAGATAGATGAATTGTTGGTAATTTCCTTGGAAAGTATACAGTCGTGAATCATACTTGTATATTTAGTTTTGAATCATAAATTATACCAATTATAATTTCTATGCTTTAATCTAATTAGCATGATTTCTCATGGATGAACACATTTGCTCAGCCCGATACAAAGGTGGTGATACCAAAAGGAGTAACCTTCTGTACTCATATATGTATAATATATATATAATTAAGAAGGAAACGACCTTCGGACAAATAACACAACCTTAACTCCACATCCAAACAAGGAAAAGGAAATAAGATAATTCATTAGTCCTATGCCCTTCAAATCTTATTTATATATTTATACATATATAAACATGATTTTTGGCAATTATAATTTGAAATAGTTTATAAAACATTTTTCAAAGAATTTAACGGAGTTTACATGACTTTAAAGATTTAACATGGCTTTAAGTCATTTTGGATGTATTTGGTAATTCTTAAAAGCATACGGAAACTCTTTGTGTGATTATTATCACATACAGTCATTAACACAATTTAATATTGTTTTAAACTTGTATTCCCCCCTAAAAGCATTTAAAAAGCATTAAAAAGGTAATTTATAGGGGTATGAACTCACCTTGATTGGTGGTAATTCGGGCAGCATTTTGTTTCCCGGAAAATAGTTTGTTTGACGAAAAACCGGCTTAAATCGGGCAGAGTTTCGACAGGAGAGAGCATGAATTCTCGAGAATTATGGGGCTCCAGGGCTTGCTTCGGGCTTTGGATGTGATACCGGGGCCTTCAGGGGTCGTGAGAAAGTCAAGGTGGTGAAAGGGTGAAAAATGGTGAAATTTGGGGTGAAAAACTCTTCAAATGCGAGAAGGCTTGCACCCTTTATATAGGGGTGCGAGGGTTCAGTCTGAAGAAGATAGGTGGCGAGGGCGAGGAGTCAGCAGCACACGCGTCGGACATGCGAAGTGAACACGGGGCGAGGCTTCGGACGTGGAGGCTTCTGAGTGGTCCGAACTTCGGTCCAATAGGAGAAGGCCACGAGGGTCCGCGGTGTGTCTCATGCGATGGTGTAAGCTTCTTACTGGACCGTAGCTACAGTCCAATCCGATGGTGACACGGCGATTTGCGGTCCTATCAGAAGGTGACACGTGGCAGCCTCGCATGCGAGGTTGACGTGGCAGAATAGTGACTATGCGATTTTTCTCGGTTTTTGAGCCAAAAACTTCTTCATAACTTTTGCATACGAACTCCGTTTTTGACGTTGTTTATATGCACGCGTAGGTAAAATTATACTCTACGACTTTCCTTTAGACTTCGTCGGCTAAGTTTGACTTTATTTTTAATATTATTATTTTTAACAGACCGAGACAGGAAAATCCGTTAAAAACTCATAACTTCTTCATCCGACGTCCGTTTTCGTCTGTCTTTTTACCGTTGTGCTACTTTTGACAAGACCTTCGATTCTCGTTTAAGTTGCGTTGGCTAAATATCGATCGATTTATATTTCGAATTTTTAGCTGTCTACTGCTAAACCGAAACTTCGAAAAATCATAACTTCCTCATACGAAGTCAGATTTTGATGTTCTTTTTATGAACGTTCTCGGTTTAACATATTCTACAACTTTTATTTAGATTGTTAAGTCTAAAAAGCCTTTTATCGAAAATTCACTTTTTACACTGAACAATGTTTTGTCGGTTTTATCGTGGATTTTCGATTGGTCATAACTTCTTCTTTATAACTTGGTTCATCCCAATTATGATTATAGATCAATAAATTTTTGACCAAAATTTGACTGGTGTCACAATGAAGAACAAGTTTCGAACAAATCTAAGCCTGAAAAGTCTGTTTCAACATAAACAATCATTCCATGAGTTGTTGATCAAGTGTTTGGAGACACTGAACATTTCGACAAAGCTTTATCTGAAATAGGAGCCCATTATTTGGAAACAAATCAAGTGGTGTATCCAAATTTTAAGTGTACATATGATGTTGTATTTCCAAATCAAGTGTTTGTCACTACTGGAAATGTTGAAAACATCAAACTAGAGTTCAACAAAATGGTCGAAGATGACAACAAGAAAACATCAGACAAATGATTCTTTTGAAATCAGAACACCGTCAAAAATAATCTAACAAAGAATTCGTATGTTTTTCAAAGACAAAAACCACAACGAAAATGGATTGAAAAACAAGAAAATACAAAAGAACGTTTGAAACAAGAATCTAAAGAAACAAATGAGAATGTGAAACTTAATTTAAACGAATTTAAGGATCGTGTTGAAAAAATTTCGAAGGAAAAAGGAATTTCAAAAAGACAGGCAAGAAAGAAATTTTTTTGGCAAGTTGTGTCAAATGAAAAGGAATCAAAAATATCGACCAAGAAAATGTTTGAACATGAGTTATCCAAACCTGTTCAAACAAAGTTTTCAAAGCATTCAGATAAAAAGGAAAATCCCGCTCAACCAATTTCGTCTGATTCTCAATATAATTTTGTAAAGTTTTCAAATTCAAAAACTTTTCAACTAAATGATCAACAAAATAATTTTCATTCAAAAACAACAAACAATCAAAACAGATCACTCGGTGATTTGAAAATGTTTGAAAATTTGAAAATGTTCGAAAATTAGAGAATGTTAGAAAATCAGAGAATGTTTAAAAATTTGAGGATGGGCGAAAATCTGAAAACCTTCGAAAGTTTGTAGACAATAAAACATTTGTGCATGATTAATCCAAGATATCGGTAAACTTTAATCCTCAAAAACCAAATTTTCCAATTCCTTCTGGGAAGCAGAAATTGAAAGTGTCATACACAAAGGGTTCGTCAAATGTGAATAATATTGATCATTGGCTTGAAGGACAAGGAAAGATGTTTCAATCTCGTAAGTATTCCCAACAACAAATACGTGAAGAATATGGGAAATATTTGAATGATTCTTGAAATGGAAGTTCCTCTTCCAAAGAATCCAATATTCCTGTGAAAAAATGGAAACCAGTTTCGAAAGACAAACCTGTTGCGAAACAAACTGAGAACAAAAAGGCGAATGTCAGTAACAAATCTAAACCTTTGAAAACTTATATTTATGCTCCTTTACCTAATGATGTCGACTTAATTGATACTTTCAAATCAAAAGTTTGTAATTGGGTTTTAGGTTCTTCATTTCACATGGTTTTCAAAGCTAATAACAAAGGACCCAAACAGCCTTGGGTACCTAAATTCTTTCATTAATTGCGGGTTCTATGTGACGAGCAATATGATGATAAATGGTACATTGATAATGGTTGCTCTTGTCACATGACTGACAAGAAGGAGAAATTACGTAATTATCGAAGTTTGGAGAATGCAGGAGTAGTTAAATTTGGAAACAATCACAAGTGTCAGGTGAAAGGATATGGCAAAGTCACAAATGGGAAATTTACTGTTAAGAGAGTTGCATATGTCGAAGGTCTTCAACATAACTTGATAAGTGTTTCACAACTTGTTGTGGGCACTGGTAATCAAGTGGTGTTTAACGAAGCAGGCAACATCATTTTGAATGTTGAAACTAATAAAGTTTTGCTCAAATCCAAACGACATGGTGACATGTTTACTCTTGATATCAAACCAATCATCGACAAACCCTCAATGTGTTTACTTTCGAAAGCTACATCAGATGTTAGCTGGTTGTGGCATCGACGTTTATCTCATTTAAACTTTCGAAATCTGAATAAATTGGTGGTAGAGGATCTTGTTCGAGGATTACCTGTTCTAAAGTTTGACAATGATACTTTATGTGCAGCTTGCGAATATGGAAAACAACATCGTCAAGGACATCCTTGTCATAGATTCAAAAATTGTTGAACTACTGGAACTTCTTCACATTGACATTTGTGGACCGTCAACTGTTGAAACTCTCAACAAGAAACGATAAATTTTGGTTATTGTTGATGATTTTTCACGATTTACTTGGGTGTATTTTCTCAGGTTAAAATATGAAGTCGCTCAAACAATGATTGAATTTATCAAGAAAATTGAGAAAAGTCTGAAGAAGAAAGTTCAAAAAATCAAAAGTGATAATGGTTCAGAGTTCAAAAACAATGTGCTTGATTCGTTCTTAACTGAGAAAGGAATTTCGCATAATTTCTCGTCACCGTATACACCACAACAAAATTGTGTAGTGGAAAGGAGGAATAGGTCTCTTTGTGAAGCAGCAAGAACAATGTTGACTTAGCGAATCTTCCTCAATATCTATGGGTTGATGCAGTATCGACAACATGTTTTACTTAGAGTCGATCTTTTATTCATCGCCGTTTTAATATAACTCCGTATGAAATTATCAATAACTGAAAAATTAATGTCAAATTCTTGCATGTTTTTGGTTGCAAGTGTTTATTATGAATCTCAAAGATAATCTTTCGAAATTTCAAGCTAAGGCTAACGAAGGAATATTTTTGGCATATTCAAATAATTCGGTTGCATACAGAGTGTTGAATAAACGCACACGAAAAGTTGAAGAGACATTTAATCTCACTTTTGATGATTACTATGTGAAACAAGTTGAAAAATGTTTCGAACGAAAACCAATTCTTAATGAATCAAACGAAGAATCTGAAATTTATAATTCATCTGATTTTGATTATGATTTAATTTTTGGTGTTCCAGATAAAGCTGCAGTTGCTGAAGTCCATGTTGAAGATAATCAAACTCTAGAATCTTCGAAACATACTGATGATTCAACAATAACATCAGATACAACTGCTAATGGCGAAAGTATGCTAAATGCTCTAGTGGAGGGGGAACACTTAAATATACCTTCAACTATTGAGGGGGAGCATCCTTTCAAGAGGGAGAAGAGCAGTATGAATGATGTTTTCGAGTGGGAGTATCAAAATGATAATTATGTCGAGGGGGAGCATGATGATACTGAAACCATAAATCTTGATCAAAATGATGAATTTCATGACCTAAATGATAATATTTCTGTTGCAGGATCCCAAAATGAAGAGATTTACAAAGATGCACTTGTGGAATTTGATCCAGCATATCCACCATTGGAAAGTGGACAAGAAATCATCCAAAAGAACAAGTCATTGGAAATCCACAAGATGGAGTTTTGACTAGAGCTCAAGTTTATTGAATACTCTTCAAGAATTTTGCATGTTTAATGTTTTCATCTCGAAAATTGAACCAACGACAATTAAGGTTGCAATGGAACACTCAAATTGGGTTGTAGCAATGCAATCCGAATTGGCTAAGTTCGATAGAAACAAGGTGTGGAGATTAATTCCTAAACCTGAAAATGTTTCAATTGTTGGATTAAAATGGTTTTTCAAAAACAAAACCGACAAAGATGGAAATATTGCTTGAAATAGAGCACGATTAATCGTTAAAAGATATTCACAACAAGAAGGTATCAATTATGAAGAAACCTTTGCCCCTATCGCAAGACTCGAGGCTGTTCGAATATTTTTGGCTTATGCAGCTCACAAAGATTTTGATGTTTATCAAATGGATGTGAAATGGGCTTTTCTCAATGGTGAACTCGAAGAAACAGTTTATGTTGAACAACCTCCAGGTTTTGTGAATGAAGAATATCCTAATCATGTTTATATTTTAGATAAAGCAGTATATGGATTAAAACAAGCACCAAGAGCAGGGTATGCAACTCTTACCAGTTTCTTAAAACAATCGAAATTTAAAGAACGATCAGTTGACCCCACATTATTTTGAAAGAAAGTTGGGAATCATCTAATGCTTGTTCAAATTTATGTCGATGATATTATTTTTGGCTCTACCGACCCTGCTTTGTCTAGTGAATTCGAAAGCCTGATGAAAAGCCACTTCAAAATGAGCATGATGGGTAAAATCAATAATTTTCTTGGTTTAAACATTCATCAAAGCAGAGAAAGAATTTTCATCAATCAAGAAAAATATACAAGGAATTTTCTCGAAAAATTTGGAATGACAAATAGCATGAAGTTAAGAGTACCAATGGCGGTTGGAACAAGGCTAACACATTCGTTAGAAACACCAGTTATTGATCTTACTTTATAGAGGAGTATGATAGGTTCATTGCTTTATCTTACAACAAGTAGACCTGATATCACGTTTTCTGTATGTAATTGTGCTAGGTATCAAACAAATCCAAGGGAACCACACTTGACGGCGGTGAAATATATATTTCGTTATCTCAAGGGAACAATTTCATTAGGGTTGTGGTATCCTTCGAATTCAGGATTTTTCATTCAAGCGTTTTCAGATGCAGATCTGGGAGGATGTACACTGGATCGAAAGAGTACAAGTGGTGGATGTCAATTCTTGGATGGAAAGTTAGTCAGTTGGCAGTCGAAAAAGCAAACATGTGTTTCGATTTCTACTGCTGAAGCTGAATATGTTGGAGCTGCTGCTTGCACTTTGCAAATCATTTGGATCCAGAGTCAATTGCATGATTATGCAATCAATATGAAATAGATTCCATTGTATTGTAATTCACAAAGTGCTATACGCATTCGTCATAATCGAGTAGAACATTTGAAAACAAAACATATTGCACTTCGTTATCACTTTATTAAAGATCACGTGGAAGATGACAATATTGAAGTTCATTTTGTAAAAACAACTGATCAGCTTGCTGATATTTTTACAAAAGATTTGTACGAAAAATCATTTGTTTGAATTTTGACAGGATTGGGAATGATTGAGGCAAGTTCTGTTTTAGGATTGAATTCGAAAGAATGACAAAGAATAGTTATACTCAAATGTATCAATTCAGAGGCAATATTAATTCATTCAGCGGCTGATAATATTAACCATTCAGATGTTACTGTTCACGTTCAGCATTTCGACACATTTTGTTTTTGACATTTGGTAATTTTTCTTAAATTTTCGTTTCTTTGTTAATTTTGAAAAAATTGAAAATACCAAAAATATTTTCGTTAATTTTGAAAGTTTCGTTAGTTTGGTAATTTTTCTTAAATTTTCATTTCTTCGTTAATGTTGAAAATTTTGAAAATACCAAAAATATTTTCGTTAATTTGTTTTCTTTTCGAAAAATCAAAAATATCAAAAATATTTTCTTTTGTTATTTGTTTTAGTTTTCGAAAAACTTAAAAACACAAAAATATTTTCTCTCTTTTCAAAAACATAAAGTACCAAAAAGATTTTTTTTTTATTTTGTACTTTGTCTTTTCTTTCTTAGTACATATTTCACGAAAGTTTTACATGGTTCATGCATGCGTTTCAAGGGGAAGGTAAAATTTCGACAACTTTATACTAGTTAGAATGTCTCTAGAAGCATGCTGCAGTGTGTCGACCCAAGTCTCCATTGACACAATGTGTGTTTTCGAAAGCCTTAATGAAAATTTTCATTATGAAATTTTTTTCCCAATCAAGCTTGTATTCACATTAGTCTACCGAGCTACCTAACTCTTCTCAAATGAGTTAAAAGTTTTCTGTTTGGTCCAAAATAATAAAGGTACGATTGTCTTCGTGAAACAGTCTTTTTCATCTAAAACTTCTAACATATTTCACACACAATGACGTATGTCCAAGAGGTCATTGATCAACCCAATCATGACTTAGACATATCAAACTTTTGTGTTAATGATCTAACATAATGAGACTTTGATGAAAGTGAAACCCATATTATCAAACTCATTTAAGGAATTGATGGGGAACAATGTTCCAGATTTTTACGAAACATTTGTTTCAGTATCAAATTTTGAAACTCCAAATCATATTCATTTCTTTTGAGTGATCTTGATCAAATATTTGTAACCCACGATATTTGTTTCCCAACAGGATCTAGATAACAATTTTTTTTCTTGAATATGATTTCCATGTGAGTTTCATTTGAAATTCAAAGTCACTTCATATATTTTTCCAAAGCATACTTGTCCCTAACTACACTGATCACACAGGTAAATTTTTGTTACAATTACTCACCTTATGTTTAGGCTGATATGTAACGAAATTTTTGAGCCACCTATGAAGCCTTGAAAAAGAAGCCCTTCAATACTTATCTACAAGTATTCGATTGAAATTCACGGGAATATATACAAGCAGTTGATTATCTCTCTTGATAATTAACGAAGCAACTGTAACGCCTGCAGATTCGGGCTAGTCAATTTAGAGTTAATGAGCGTCAAAAATGAGTTTTTTTAATGAAAGATTATTTAGAATAAATAATCTTAACCAAGATGTAGAATATTTGTCAAGGGTTCCGTACATACAAAGAACGCCAAATCCAAGTTATAACGAAGAAGTTATGGCCCGTCGAAGTTTTACGGCAAAACCGTCACGACACCGAGAGACGTAAATAGTGAATTTACGATAGAGGACTTTTTATCCTTAGTGATCTAAACAAAAGTTGTAGTATACGTTAAACCGAGAACATACAAAAAAAAGAACGCCCAAATCTGACTTCGTATGAGGAAGTTATGAATTTTCTAAGATTTGGGATAACAGTGCACGACCCGAAACTCGAATTTTAGTTTGAGCGGTTTTTGGCTTACACAACCTAAATGAGAGTTGAAGATGTCATTAATAGGAACTCAACGGTAAAAAGACAGACGAAAACGGAGTCTGTATGATGGAGTTACGATTTTTTCACGGTCATTTAACAGTCTAATCTTCCCATACTGTTAAATTTAAGATTGGTTGAGAATTAGCTAACAGAGTCCAAATGCAAGTTGTAGATCTTATTTTTACCTACGCGTGGATATAAAGAATGTCAAAAATGGAGCTCGTATGTGAAAGTTATGGATTTTAGAAGTCGGAAGTGTGCTGTGCGAAAATGGGTGACGTGGCACAATCTTGGCCATTGCTTTCTCCCCAAGTCTTGCCACCAGATGGTGACATGTGGAACCAAGTTCAGCTATATTTCAACCTATAAATAGAACCTCTCCCACCCTCATTTTCTTCACACCTTTCCCATGCTTTATTTTCTTTACTCTCTCTAGAACCTTTCTCTAGCCCTGAAACCCCCCGAAAAGCCTAGTGAACCTCCCTAGCACGAGGCGGAAGCCGCGGGGTGCTTGACGGCTCCGAGAAGAAGAGCTTTTCGGCTCAGGAACGCTTCTCCAAGCAAAACCCGTTTTTCTATAAAACCCGCTGTAAGTGAGCTACGCCTACGTTATTTTTAATATAGCTTTTATTTAATTATTGTAACATTATTAGGAACTTATAATAAGTACTCGGACTATTATTTTGAATTATATAAGTATTGTTTAACGCTTATATAATAGTAATAATAGCTAGACTATTAATTAGTCTCGGTGAATAATAGAGTAAACTCTAGTGGTAATACTACTAGGTTTCGTCGAAGGAAATTGTTTTTTTTTAAGAAGCGAAGCGCTGTCTGAGTTCGGAATCACCACCTTTTCAGGTGAGTGCATAGTAACTTTCATCTTACACATAGATATGAAGTATTTAATATGAATTACGTGCTATGTGTGAATATTGTCTAAATGCTTGTTGTCTATGTTGGGTGAAATATTTTTATACACGTTTTAAATGATTTAAACTGTATGTGTATTTTATATCTACAAAACATGTTGGGTAAAACATGGGTAAATGTAATAGTTGCTGTGTGACCAAATAAAATAATGAGAGGCCTCGATATAAATGTTACTGATGATCCAGTCATCTAGCAGATTATAGATGACGACCACAGACTATTCTAGACAATCCAGTGGAACGCTAGCAGGCTCGCAACCTCTAGGTGTTTATTTGAACTGTATGCTCACCAGCAGTACTCCATCCCCCACATGGTTGCCTTATTTGACATGAATTGTTGAGGAACCTCCGAAGCATGTGTTCTCACCCCGATGAAAGTCCTTAGACTAGGTCCCTTGTGTTAGATATTTTAGGGACGTAAAGTGAGGATAACGGGAACAGGTAATCGGGTTTGTTTGGTTTGATAAAGTTAATAAACTTATTTATTGTGGGTTGAAAACCCTCTATACTCACCAGGTTTCCCAACCTGAACCACTCAGTTTATTTATATCACAGGTGTTGATATGAAGTCACGTTACACTGAGAAATTAAGGAGATATAAATCACTAGTGATAATGAATGTAAGTTCTGTTTATGCTTATGTTTCTGTATTGACGATGACATCCCAATTTTTTTTTTAAAATGAATAAAAATACTTTTCTTCGGAAATGTTTTGATAATGTATTTATCATGTTTTCCTGGGATCAAATTCCGCAACATTTTTATTAAAAGTGGTACTCTGATTTTTATAAAGCATGAACAAAATCGGTCTTTTCTGGCCATAAAAATGGGGATGTCACAGCAACCTTTGCCTGGGGTTTAACTGCCTTTGTGTCGAAATTTTATTTTTCGACATCACAGATCCAAAATTTTCGTTAGTTTGCTTCTTATCTTGTTTTCTTAACACACTGCACTCACAAAATCCTTGAGGTTCGGAGTATTACCAACTTCAGATGATGATTTCAAAAGTCTGGCAAATGACTTCGTCTTTAATCCCAAAGATGAAAGAGCCTAACCTCCATGGCGGTTGATCTTCAAGAAGTTCTCAAAACCCTAATCCATGGCGGCTGATCCAACCTCCACTACTGAAGAAGTAGCATCTCATCCACTGATGAAGATTGAAAGCACCAACTATTAGGTTGAAGGAGATGTGTCACTGTATCCAGAAGAGCTCAAGATGCTGATTGTTGCTCTTAAACATTTTGGTCTTGCAACTGCAATGTTCAATGCTTTTGCAGTTCTGTTGTCTGGCTGGTTCTACTGCTTGTTACAACAAAGCCACTGATCTTATTACATTCAATCCGGTGAATGAAAAGCAAATTCGACTCTCGAAGAAGTTGTTCACTCATATCTTCGTAATTCCAAATTCTCCTCCATTCTTTACACCTCATGCTGATCAAGTCATGTTCATGTTAAACGAGATGGGTCATCAACCACCATTCGTTAAGATCAGTGATTTCAAGAAATCTGGTCTTCCTTACATATGGAATTTTCTGTTTGGAATATACCTTCGTTGCTTAACTGGGCGAAGTGTAGGGATTGATAAAGGGAGAATGGAGGTTTATGCAATGGTAGCAAGGCTGTACTAAGATTTAAAATTTTATTATGCTACTCAAATTTGGAAGGAGTTTATCAAGATTCTGGAAAACATGAATATGGTGAAAGGAATTTCGTGTGCCCGTTATTGGAGTTTGATTCTTCAGTATGTGTATGAGAAAGAAGGTATTCCAGTTCCTGTAGATGAGGCTAAGGCAGAATTTGCAAAGTATCACTTTCCAAAGAATGTTGTAGATGATTTAGAAGAATTTCCAAATGTTGCTCGAATTCCTGATGGAATGTTGAAGAAGGTTGATCCAACAAATTCTGTGTTGGTGGCGTATTTACAAAATGTTAATCCTTCAATCGAAACTGGGATTTTGTTGAAAACAAGTGATGAAGGGTCATCCAAAAAGTCGAAGAAAGTTCCTGAAGAGGTTGTAGTTCAAGAAAGTCCCAAGAAACAACCTAAAACAAAGTCTCCAAAGAAGATTGTACAAGAAACAAAGCAGCCTGAGGAGAAGATTATTCCTGAATCTTCGAAGGAAGTGATTCCTTCGAAATCTGGTGTGTTCAAACGCTTAAGGAAGTTTTCTTTTACCAAACGAACTTTAGAAGATCAATCTCCTATTATTCGTAAATCAAAGCTTAATAGAAAAGGAGTTAAAGTTCGTCAGATTCCTGCACCTATTTCCCCATATTCCAAGAAGCGAAGAGCAGAGGATGTGGCAAAGCATATCAACAAGAAGAGGAAAAAGAGAAAGTTGGTTATTCAAGATGAGTCCTCAGAAGAAGAGATTGTTCCAGAATCCCCTTTGGGTTCGAATTCCCTGAATGTCTCACAGCCTATTATCATCGAAACTGTTTCATTGCCAATCACAACAGTTCCACTTGAAGTTGTAGTTACCAAACCAATTTCTAAGGAAGTTCTAATTACTCCCATTGTTGCAAACGTATCTAATACGGATGCATCTGTTGTGGTGAGTGGTCCTCAATCTTCTCAAGGTATTCCTGAACCTATTTCCAGTACCTTTGGTTCATTTCCACCATTTCTTACACCTGTTTCCACTATAAATCCTTCACCAACTTTTGATCAAGTTTTAAACCAACCCTTCACTACACTCTTTCCATCACAATCCACCGAACCACCCAAACCAAATTCTGATTAAGAAACTGATGGAGGAGGTTTCAGAGGAATGTTTGATGATCTTCATTTCGATTCAAAGGAATAAGATATAACATATCACATGTTGATGTATGGTAAGCAGTTCAAGATCCTAAATCACAAACTCAATGCTATTCTTCAATCACAAGCTGATTCCGAAGCAAAGAACTCAGTGTATGGGATTGAAGTAGATGTGATGCTCAAAGCTGTGGAGCTTCGCATGCAAAAACAAATGGATGTTATGGATAAAAATAACGAATTAAGGGTCAAAGCTCAAAATGATTCGTTTAATTCTGCACTAAAAGATCTTCGTTTGACAACAAAAGAATGACATGTTCTTTTTGTTAAAGATGTCAAGACAGTTCGCAAAGATGTGAATCGAAAATTGGAGGAACTGAAGGTAGAAGTATCCAAAGAACTGAATGTGCTGAATTCCAATTATTAGACACTCTAGTCGAATGTTGACACTATTGCAGCTACTGTCCGAACAGTTGGTGAATGGTATCAAGCTTTAACTCCAAAGTTTGATGCAAAGGATAAAGTGGATGCTCAGCAATTTGAAAAGATGGATATACTGCTTGGGGAATTAAAAAAGTTAGTGTCAAAGCCATCTCCTACTTCATTCTTAACTCCTGAGTTTTTAACTCAGAAGTTACATTCGTTGGATCAAGCCATTCAGAAGGTTGTTGCTCCAATTTTGAAGTTTGCACATATGTTACCAACTGGTGCCCCACATGTTCTCACAGGGATGCAAGGGGGAGAAAAGAATACTCAAGAAAGCAAACCTTCGATAGTTATAAAAGTGGTGGAAAAGCCTAAAAAGATTGAGAAGATTGTTACTACTACTGGTGAAATAACAAAAGTTGTATCTAATCAAGTCACAGTTTCTATAGTTCCAAAGACGAATACAATTGAGGCCATCAAGACAACAAAAAGACCCATTCTGAAGGGAATTGTTATTGGTTCCTCTACTGAAGGAGGAAGCTCAAGCTCATCTAAACAAAAACCGTTCGAATATGATGATAAAGGGAAGGGAATTTTGATTGAAAAGTCAAAGAAAGAGAGGAAGGGTGAGATGGAAAAACAAAGACGTATTCAAAGCATTGTGAGACTTCATGAAAGTGATACACCTGGTATGGATAAGGGAGATCCAAAGAAGTTGCATAGCTATGAACACATTGAAGCTAGAGTGTCATACAATCAGATGTATGCATTTGAGAAGAAACCACAAAAGAGTTATTCTATCGAAAATTCAAATAAGAATCAACTCAACTTTCTTGTTAATTTTTCATTAATGCTCAGTATAAGGTGATAGAAAGGTTCAAGAACGAAGATGATTTTCTTCATATGAAACTTAGGTTTCATGCTGTTGTGGGAAAAGATCAAGAAGATGTGTGGTCACTCATCAAGATCAAAAAGGTGTTGAGTATCACAAGGGATGTAATGTTTGAGAACATAATACAAAATTTTCGTTATCATGTTGTTAGAGCAAACAATGTTGCATGTGACTTCTCGATAGCAGATTTTCCTCTCATGAACTTGAATGATCTGATTCAAGTTTCATTAATTTTGAAAGATATGGAGGCTTCACAACTTCAAGGAATTAACAAGGAAATTTTGAGACTAGGTCTTGGTCATATCAAAATTTTCATAGACAATTATTATGATTGTCTAGACTTGACTGATGTTGAATTGTCAACAACACTTGGGAAAGAAGTTAAAGTTGGTATGGAATTGTCGAAGACTCAAGCAGAACTAAAGAAATATGCAGATGGGGAAATTTGTTTAAAACATTTTGGGATGGTCTTTGCTGGAAAAGACAAGAATGGCAAAGAAAAGAAGTTTTTGTTCCAGATTGTTGAGATATAAAGATATACCACTTCACAATGTACGAACTTTATTGTTTGTATGAATAGTTGCAAGAAGAATAACGATGGAGACAAGGAGTTAAGGAAGATAATTACTTGGTACTCTAAGATACGAAGGATGATGCATTTTGTTGCACAGATTCTCATGAATTGAGAAGTTCGACATTATTACAAAAGGGGAGATTGTAAAGTCGGATTTTGTTGTAATGTGTCGAAATCTGTGTAATTGTCTTTTTCGTATGTTCATTATGTATTTACTAAGGTATCTATTTTTACGAAGCTTAAATTTTTAGCCTTAGTATTTTTAGTACTTTCAATCTCCTATAAATAGGAGCTGAACATAGAGTAGATGATAGAGTTTTTCCAGTTTTCTATTATCATTTTGTACTCGTGTTCATTGGAAGTAATGAGAGCTTAAACCAGAACCTATTTTCTTATCGTATTCATCTTTACTCAGATTTTGATTCAAATACTTGATTAAACTCTTCTACATGACCTTCCACTGGGAACAGTCAACACATGGGCAGATCTTGAACGGCTCTTCTTAGACAAATACTTCCCAAAAATGAAAGTCTTGGTCCTAAGAAGAGAGATAATTGGGATCAAACAACACAAGACAGAAGCCTTTCATACATACTGGGAGAGGTTCAAAAAGCATTGTGCCCGTTGCCCAAAGCATGGTATTAGTGAGTATTAAATCCTCCAATACTTCATTGAAGGTATGAATCCTTGGGAAAGAAGACTTCTTAATGCTTCAAGTGGAGGATCTTTGACCGATAAGACCCCAAATGAGATTTGAGATCTCATAAAAAACATGGCGGAGGATTCAAAGCATACTAGTCAAGATGAAGATTGGTACACGGATGCCTCCCTAGGTGTAAAAGAGGTGCAAACTCCTCAAATTGAAGCTCAATTATCTGAGTTGACTAAGGTGGTAATGATGCTAGCTAAGTACAAAGGTGTGCAATCCACAATCCCATCCTTGTGGCATTTGCACTCAAGATAGTAAATGGGTAAGCCCCGTTTAGGTAGTCCCGAAAAAAGTCAGGGTCACAGTTGTCAAGAATTCCAAGGCTAACATCTTATGTAGGTATGGAACTCCAAAAGCCTTGATCAGTGACAGAGGCACACACTTTTGCAATAAAACTCTTGGATCAGTTTTCAAGAACTATGGAGTCCAACATCGGGTGTCCATAGCTTACCACCCGCAAACAAATGGACAAGATGAAGTGTCAAACAAAGAAATCAAGTTCATACTTGAGAAAACAGTGAACACAAACCAAAAATATTGGAGTTTGAAATTAGAAGATGCTCTTTGGGCATATCGAAATGCATGTAAAACTCCAATGGGGATGTCACCTTATAGATTCATGTTTGGCAAAGCCTGTCATCTCCTTGTTGAACTGGAGAACAAAACATTCTGGGCTGTCAAAAAGCTAAACATGAAGATGGATGAAGCGGATGTTCACTGAATTTTAGTGATTCAAGAGTTAGAGGAGATAAGAAATGAAGCATTCGAGAGTTCACGCATCTACAAAGACAAGACCAAAGCATTCCATGATAAGTACCTCTCCCGTAAGACCTTTGAGATTGGTCAAAAGGTATTACACTATGACACTCGACTTAAATGGTTTTCCGGTAAGTTACGGTCCCGGTGGGTGGGAACGTTCATTGTTACTAATGTATTTGATCATGGTGCAGTTGAGATTAAGAGTAACAAAACTGGAAAAGTGTTAAAGGTTAATGGTCACAGGTTAAAAGTCTTTTATGAAGGTTTCCAAGAGAAAAACACGGACGTTGATAGCTTGGAACACCCAGACTATAATGAGTGAATCTAAAGGGAAAAGTTGAGCCAAAGACTTGAAACAAGGGCGGCTAACCGAGAGGTAACTCAGGAGTATTTCTTTCCATTTTCTTTACTTCACCCTATTTCTTCCGAGTTGCAATGTTTTTGAGTCTTTTGGAGGGTTCCATACAAATAATTTTTCTATCTAATGGTCAAAGAAAATTTGGTTTTGAAAAAAAAAATCATGATTTTGAAGTTTACAGAAAGAAAACGCACGGGCTACATGAAAAACGTATGGGCTAAGTAGAAAAGGCACCGTCCATCACATCCAATGTCCTTGTAGCCTCATCTTTCTTCCGTAGAGAAGGTGATGGTAGTATCACATGGTTGGTGTAAGGTGAGCCACATTTCCGAGTTCCTGCTGGGGATTTCAGTTCCCTCTAGCTCCAGCAAGACATCACTCAAACTCAGTGGTTTCTACCAAAGAATATTTCTGCATATTCCATTCCACGCACTCCCATACCCATCCTGAGAGCTCCTGAGCTGTTGGTTTTCGGCTACGAAGACGACATCCCTACTCCTCCTGCTCACTCCACTGCTCCCACTACTGGGGAATCTACTTCTATTGCCCCTGTACAGACCGCACGTTACTTCTACACCCGACAGGTGATTCAGTACCATGACACATACATGAGGCGTTTTCATCACCTTGATCAAGCTGTTGCCAACATTGGCACTGATTCCTCTGCAACCAACGCCTCCGTTCTGCAATTGACACAAACGGTACAAGAAGCTATGTAGTTCGTGCAGCGTTAGGCCCCCCTACGGTCGATAGGTTGCCCTACCCTCTCCGAGCATTGAGGACAATGCTAAATCTTAAGCTCGGGGAGGGGTCTTTGTACATTAGGTTCTAGTTTCCACATGCATATCATCAAAAAAAAAAGATTTTTACTTTTCTTATTTTCATTTTTTTTTTCATGCATTCATCTTCAAAAAAAAAGAAAAGAAATGGATCTAAAGGAACCTAATCTTCTTGAATCAGTTAAAGTGGTAAATTAGTCGTGGCTTGAGGATAGAACTTGTTCGTTTTTCATTAAAAATCTTGAAGCAATAAAATCACACGAACACGTATCCGAAAGCAACTCGTGCAAAACAAAAAATGATAAGGTCATCAACACCGAAGCATAACGACAAATATAGTTTAGCCCGTGGAACACACGACCGGTCTTAAGAGTAGTAAGTGCTCATTCATATCTGAACTCCGAATTCAAAAGAGCCATAAAATGAATATAAAATTCCAGTGACTCGAATTCTCCAGTGCTCTAAAAAGTCTTTTCTACCTATTCCCTTCTAAATACCCTGTTTGGGGACATTTTCTAACTATACTTACGGGTCTTTGCACGTTTACATCAGTCTCCCGAAAATTGTCTTAGAAGTCTCTCATGGTAATAGACTGTGAGATGTCCCAACAAAAGAAAGAGTCAAGGACGAAAATATAAGGAAATAAGCCTAGAAAACAAAATAAAAAAATAAAATAAAAATAAAAATAAATATATATAAAAAATTAAAATATTATTAAGTAAATATGTGACCTTTGGGACTCGAATCAGTAAACCCCGAGGGGTGTTCTACTCCTAATTGCCTATAGTTGTATTGTTTGGGATTGATTGGGTTGAAAGTTCGCTACACGGGTTCCATAGAAAGTCATGAACTTAATAATAACAAATATATATATATATATATATATATATATATATATATATATATATATATATATATATATATATATATATATATATGTGTGTGTGTGTGTGTGTGTGTTTAAATATTCAAAAAAAGCTAATATGTGGCCTTTGAGATTCGAGCAAGTAAACCCTAGGGATATCTTTAAATCTAGCACACCAAGGTCATCTGGTCTGGATGTGTTGGTTGGAAGCCCGCTACACGGATTTCAAAGAAAGCCATGAGTCTTATTTGTACGAAAATATAATTAGATAGTTTGTATATATTTATGTTTATACTTTAATTGAATAATATGTTTATGAAAAATGTTTGGCTGCCAAAAGATTCCTTTGGACTTGGACTTGAACTTATGACATTGAGACTAACTGTAAACTACTTTGACTAGTGTAAGTGGTTTGAAACATGTAACCAATCTAGATAAATATTAGGGAATTTTTAGAAAATATTTTTTAGAAAAAGATTTTTGTTAATCAACAAATAGCTGGAGTCAATCACTGTCATGCTTTGTAAAACGAAAATGATTGAGCATTTTTGTCATAACATATTTTCATGAGATTAAGACCATAATTTATCCCATATGCTAACCCAATACATGTAAAAGTGAACAAGTGTTGTAACTTTTGATTTTGTTGAGTGGTGTTAGGGGGTGGCTAAAAATCCTATTTTAAATGTTCTATATCTTTGTGGGTTGATGCCAAATTATCTCAAGGCACGACACGCACACCTTCGACTGTATGACACAATGAGGTTAATTGGATTGAATCTGTTCGTTTTGTTTTTTTTATTGCATTAAAATTTAAAAAAAAACTATATATCTTTGAGGCTTTGTTAATTTTTTGTATATATGTTATTTTCAATAGTTTTCCTTTATTTGCATGCATTCACTCATAATTCCCTTTAGGTCGTTTTCGTTCCTTCCATTCTTTTCATCTTAGTTTCTTTTTAGTTGCCTATCGTCTTCTCTAGGGTGATTCTTAATTTTGTCCTTCCTCGAGGACAAGAAAGGTCTAAGCTTGGGGAGGTTTGATAGGTGCATTTTATGCACCTATTTTGCATGTTTATTTCCATCCTTTCATAGCGTTCTACTTCATAATTCTTGCATTTAGTTAATTATTTGGGCAACTATATGTTTCATTAAGAATACCTTGTATTTCACTATTTCTGATTTATTGTGTAGACAATATGGAGTGTGGAGCTTGGAGATTGGAAGCATGAAACTCGGAGTATGGAGCTTTAGAGCATGAAGAGAAGATGAACCGGTCATTCCATAGAGGAAAGCATGAAGACATAACCCGAGTCATTGTTGCATTGTCATCACAACAAAGGACTACGTTTGAAACACGGTTCATGTCGCACCAACAAGGGTCGTGTTTGTCCTTTCTCATCTTATATTTGAGCAACATGACTTGTGGTGAAGCTAGAATGAAGTTGGAGCCAAAAGTGATGACTTGCTGAATTTTAGCAAAAATCATGGGCCATGCCAAAAACACATGGTCAAGACAAATGGCCATAACAAAAACACATGGGAAAAAGGCATGGCCATGCTAAAAATGCATAGCCTTATGGCATGCACGTGAACTTTAATTAAAACAAGAGAACATCATTTGTAGAGGGAGATGGTTTCTAGAGCAACTAGGGGTGATCTTAGGGGTGATCTTGGGCGATTTTGGGAGAATTCTAGGAGCTTTTTGAGAAGGCCTAATCATTGCAAACGCTTTTGATTTCATATTTGTAAGCATTAAAGATTCCAATTCCATCTTTATACTTGTTTGATTTGTTCTTAGCCATGTGTGGCTAAGAAACCCTAGTTTCTAGTTCTTGTTCAAAACATGTTGATTGCTTGACTTGAAGAATGCAATTAGACATTTGACTTATGATTCTATTCTAGTTATTATGTTCTTGTTTAAACTAGAATCCTTAAATTTGATTGGCCACTTTCATGAATTAAATTTTTGTGTAGTTTATTAACTTTTAGGGCACCTAATCGTTCTCTAAAGTTAATGATTGGTAACAAACAATAGGTTTTCTTATTGTAGAACATTTATCACATGTTTTCACACTTCCGAGGCAATCAAGGTTGGAACATCAACCAAAACATGGGCTATCAACAAATACCACCACCCCATTACCAAGCAAGGCCTCCATTCCCACAACAAAATTACCAACCGAGGCAACTACAAGCTCCTCCTTTACAAGCCAGGTCCTCAAGCATGTTCTTAGAAGACATAGTCAAAAGCCTTGCCACCAGCACTCAAAGTTTTCAGCAAGAAACCCAGGCAAGAATCAAGAATCTTGAGCACCAAATGGCACAACTTGCTCAATCGGTGATCAAAATGGAGAATCAAGGAAAACTACACCCTCAAACTGAAAAGAACCCAAAGCACAATGCTTGTGCAATTAGCTTGAGGAGTGGAAGGAAATATGATGGCCCGAAGATGCCCGTAGAAGAAGAAGAGGTGTTGGTGATAGAAGAACCACCAAAGAAGGATGAAAAGAAAGAAAAAATGGTGGAGAAAAAGAACCAGTAAGAGAAAGAAACAAAGATCACACCACCACCTTTTCCATAAAGATTTAGCAGCAACAAAAAAGAGAGAGAAGATACTGAAATCATGGCAATGTTTTAGAAATTTGGAGTCAACATCCCTCTCTTAGACGCGATCAAACAGGTACCTAGATATGCTAAGTTTCTTAAGGAACTTTGCACATCTAAAAAGAAGCTGTGAGGTAATGAGACAGTGAAAGTAAGTGAAAATATTTCTGCAGTTTTGCAAAAAAGGATGCCCCCAAAGTGCAAGGATCCAGGTGTTTTCATCATTCCTTGCAAATTAGGAAACCTTTATGTCCCCCGTACGATGCTAGATTTAGGAGCTTCAATTAATGTTTTACCATATTCAGTTCATAAATCTATTGGCATAGGAACTTTAACAAAACCGGGGTGATTATCCAACTTGCGGATCGTTCTATAGTACACCCAAAAGGTGTATTACAGGATGCTTTAGTGCAAGTTAATGAGCTTGTCTTTCTTGTAGATTTTTATGTGCTTGATATAGGAGATGATGACCACCCAACCTCGAGTTCCAGACTTTTAGGTAGACCATTCTTAGAAACAGCAAGAACAAAAATTGATGTCTACAATGGTACATTGTCTATGGAAGTCGATGGGGGAGGTCATCAACTTTAATATCTATGAAGTAATGTGGTACCCAAGTGATGTTCATTGCATAAATTTTGTTGATATAATCTATCCTTTGACTGAAAAGTTTTTTGAGTTGACTAACCATGATTTGTTGGAGTTAGTTTTGAGCAGGAATTTTGATAACAATTCAGTCAAAGAGATTGCAGAAAGTTTCAAGTTAGATGAAGAGTTGCTGGAAATAGTGGAGTTCATGGAAGAAAGGAAGAAAATGAGGTATGATAATAGAAATGTGAAATTTCCCATTTCTAACACAAAACTTCTTCCTTTAATTGCGCAGGCACCTTAACTAGAATTGAAGACTCTTCCAGATCATTTGAAGTATGCATACCTTGGAGAAGAGAAGACTTTGCTTGTCATTATTTCCAACAAGCTGTCCCTTGCAGAAGAAGATGAGTTGGTGACTTTGCTGAAAAAGTATAAAAAAGTTGTTGGATGGACAATTGCTGACATAAAAGGGTTGTGTGACACCCCAATTCTCGAATACCAATTTATGGTTATGAATTCTCATGAATTCAAGATCTACTCGACAAGTTGGTTTCCTGACTCGTCGAGTAGCAGCGGGTTTGGGCCACATGTTTAAGTGACCAACTCGCCGAGTCAGAAGAGTGACTCAACGAGTTGGAGCTGGAGGGTGAAACCCTAATTTCCGGGGTTTGTCACCCTATTTAAGGGATCATTAGCCTCCCTTAGTTCCTTTGCAGCCTCTTGAGAGTCCAGAAACCTTAATTCGTGTATGTGCTCCATATTAGTGTAAATTTCAAGCTTGGAAAGAAGACCTTGATGCAAGAAGCTTGAAGATGAACGAGCTGGAAGCAAGAATGTTTGTGGGTATGAAGTCTATCTCAGCTAGCTTCATTTGAGGTATCAGTTCATGATCTTGGCGTCATTCCTTTCTAGACCTCTTTGAATGAGGTTAGGGCTTCTTGGCTTGGTTATGAAGCTATTATTGGGTATGAGCTTAGATCTGAAGTTGTAACTTCAGATCTGAACTCTCTTTGATTTATAAGTCCATAAAGCTATCAGCTTTGGCAAGCATGAACCCCTCCTTATGTGTAAAACCCCATTTTAAGCTTGGTTTTGGCATTTTGAGTCGTTAGAGCCTTGCTTGAACGTAAAGCTTGCAACTTTACGTGATAAGCATGCCTTGGGAGCTTGGATCTGTAGTATGGAGCCTTGGCATGGCTTAAAAAGCATTTGTATGGATGAAGGGCTGAAGGGACTCAGCGAGTCGCATGGTAGACTCAGCGAGTCATATGAAGATGGTCATGAACTCGATGGGTTGGATGAAAAAATCGACGAGTCTGATGAAGATTGCCTTGGACTCGGCGAGTAGCATGGTGACTTGGTGAGTTGGCAAGTTATGCAAGGAACTCGGCGAGTAGCTGAGGGTACTCGATGAGTTGAGGTCAACATGGACTGTTGACCTTGACAGTTGACTTTGACCTCGAACCAAGGGTTGACTAGTTTGACTTTTAAGAGTAATTAGTAAGAGGATATTTATGAATTGGATCATTGATGGTTATAGGTGTTGGATTTTGGGGCGGTGTTTCGGGAGCATGATTTTGTGGTTCCATCCGACATTGCAAGGCGAGTTATCCTCACTCTACTCAAGGGTCTAAGACACCAAGGCCGGCCCTTTGATTTCTTATTTGAGATAGTTACTATTGTGATATGTTAGCTCAACATCCTGGTAGATAGGATGGTGATATGCTAGTATGATATGTTAGATCGGTATCCTGGTAGATCGGATGTGGTTATGCTTAGCGACCTATAGTTGGTCTGACTGTCTGCATTCTAGTTGTTATGTCAGTTAGGTAGATCTGTAGGACTACCTGTAGTATGATGTGATTATCTGTATGCATATTAGTTGTGTTATATGTCGACATATTATGTGGGATGGGTTGAGCTGAAACTGCTCCGTGCGGTAACCAACAAACCCGGGAGCATTCCAAATACAAGCTAAGGGAGACTCGTACTGTGGGCTCGGGAGCATTCTAGATACGAGTTGAGGGAGACTCGTACTGTGGGCACAATGGCAATCCAGATGTGAGCTATGGGCCCGGAAGGTAATCCAAACTCACACTGTGGGCCCAGGGGTAATCTAGTCTATAAAGTTGTGGACCCAATACATGTTGATTATTTGTATATGTGTTACGGTATGTTGGAATTCCAACCCGATGGTTGAGGGCCAGGGGTATTCAAACTCGATGGTTGACTGGACCCACAATATGCTGTTCATTGGTGTATGTGTATGGTTTTGTGTATCGGTATTTTGGGGGTAACTCACTAAGCTTTCGGGCTTACAACTTCATTTTATTGTTTCAGGTTCAGCGGATGGTCGTGGGTAGGCGAAGGTGTGACCGTACACTTCCTCAATTGACGATTATGATTTCTGGGAACACTGATGTATAAACTATTTTGAAAACAAATTGTAATAATTGAATGGTTTCAAATGATTTAAAAAATTTTAAATTTGCTCGAATTTTATGGTGTTACAGGTTGATCCCTTCTTTGTGCATGCATAAGATTCTCATGGGGGAAGACTTCAAACCAACTCGAGAGGTACAAAGAAGATTGAATCCACCCATGATGGAGGTGGTAAGGAAAGAAATCTTGAAGCTTTTGGATGCGGGTATGATCTACCTCATCTCAGATAATAAATGGGTGAGCCCCGTTTAGGTAGTTCCGAAAAAAGTCGGGGTCATAGTTGTCAAGAATTCTGAGGGAGACTTGGTACCAACCCGTGTGCAGAACGGGTGGAGGATTTGTATTGACTATAGAAAGTTGAATGCCTCAACAAGAAAAGACCATTTTCCCTTGCCATTTATTGACCAAATGTTAGAGAGATTGGCGGGTAAATCTCATTACTGTTGCTTGGATGGTTTCTTGGGTTTTCATCAAATTCCGGTAGCCCCGGAAGACCAAGAGAAAACCACTTTCACTTGTCCCTTTGGCACATTTTGTAACGCCCGTAGATCCGGACTAGTCAATTTAGAGATAATAGGGGTCGAAAAAGAATTTTCGACAAAAGATTATTTAGAATAAATAATCTTAACCAAGTTGTAGAATATGTCTCAAGGGTTCCGTACATATAAAGAACGCCGAAATCCGAGTTATAACGAAGAAGTTATGGCTCGTCGAAGTTTTTCGGCAAAACCGGCATGACACCGGGAGATGTAAATAGTGAATTTATGTTGGAGGACTTCTTAGACTTGGTGATCTAAACCAAATTTATGTATACGTTAAGCCGAGAACATCCATAAAAAGAATGCCCAAATCTGACTTCGTATGAGGAAGTTATGATTTTTCTAAGATTCGGCTTAGCAGTGCATGGCCTGAAACTCGAATTTTTGTTCCAGCGGTTTTTGGCTTATGCGACCTAAATGAGAGTAGAATATCTCATTAATAGGAACTCAACAGTAAAAAAATAGATGAAAATGGGTCCATATGAACGAGTTACAAATTCTTCATGGTCATTTAACAGTCTAAACGCCTCCTACTGTTAAATTTAAGATCGGTCGAGAATTAGCCGACAGAGTCTAAATGAAAGTTGTAGATCTTGATTTTACCTACGTGTTGAAAAAAATAACGTCGAAAACGGAGTTCATATGCAAAAGTTATGAACTTTTGAAAACCCGCTTATTTCCACCCTGTGTGCGTCGCCACGTGTCAGCACCAGACGAAACCTTGGAGCCTACGCAACACGACGACGTGGTGACAGCCACCACGACATGGTGACACTCCAGGAGCACTATAAATAGAGGTCTCGGGGCAACCCTCAACCTCACACATTCACCCCCTAGCACGAGGCGGAAGCCCCGGAGCGCCTGACGGCTCTGAAAGGAAGAGCCTTCGGCTCAGAAACTCTGCTCCGGCAGAGCCCGGTTTCCAAGGAAACCCGCTGTAAGTGAGCTATACCTACCCTACGTTTAGTATAACTTATGTTTTAATATAGTAATGTTATTAGGAACTTATAATGAGTATTTGGGCTATTATTATGAGTTATATAAGAGTGTTTCTTAATGCTTAATATATTAGTAATAATATCTAGACTATTAATTAGTCGTGGTTAATGTTAGACTAAACTCTAGTGGTAATGATACAAGGTTTTGTCCGAGGGAAATTGTTTTAACAGTAACGAAGTGTTGTTCGAGTACCGAGTCATCACCTTATCAGGTGAGTGCATAGTTACTTTCATCTTACACATAGATATGAAGTATTTTATATAAATACATGCTATGTGTGCATATTATCTGAATACTTGCTGTCTATGCTGGATGAATGATTTTATACATGTTTTAGATGATTTAAACTATATATATATATATATTTTATATCTACGATAATGTTGGGGTAAAACATGGGTAGATGTAATAGATGGAATATGAGTTGGATGATGAGTTGAGAGGTGTGATAGACCACAAGGTGAGGGTGAGAGGTGGACGATGTGAGAAACCTTTTCCCAAACGATGGCCCAGTCATTCAGCAAAGTATGGATGACAACCACAGACTATTCTAGACAGTTCAGTGGAAAACTAGCAGGTCGCAACCTGTAGGTGTTGTGAACGTTGTGTTCACCCGATGTACTCTAAACCTAGGTGATCATGCAGACTTGATGCCTAAACCCTGGTGATCATGCAGACTTGATGCGTAAACCCTGGCAATCATGCAGACTTGATACCTAAACCTTGGTGATCATGTAGACTTGATGCCTAAACCCTGGCGACTATGTAGACTTAGTGCCCGTTGTGTAAACTGTGGCAACGATGGACTTCGTGCCGATTCCTTAGGACGATCCTTAGGAATGAGTGAACGAGAAATAGCTGATTCCTAGGTTAGATCCTTAAGAATAAAGAAGATAATGGGGTTGGGTAATTGGGTTGATTGCTTGATTGTTTAAAGATAATAATTATATTATTATGGGTTGAAAACCGTATGTACTCACCAGGTTTCCCAACCTGACCCACTCAGTTTATTTATATCACAGATGTTGTTATGATGTCACATTACACTGACATATTAAGGAGATGTAAATCACCAGCGATAATGAATGTAAGTTCTGTTTATGCTTATGTTTCTGTATTGACGATGACATCCCAAATGTTTTTAAATGAATAAAAATACTCTTCCTCGGAAATGCTTTGATAACGTATTTATCATGTTTTACTGGGAACAAATTCCACAATGTTTTTATTACAAGAGATACTCTGATTTTTATAAAGCATAAACAAAATCGGTCTTTTCTGGCCGTGAAAATGGGGATGTCACAGTTGGTATCAGAGCATTAGTTTAAGCGAACTAGAAATATGGATTTATTTCTAGACTTAAACTTAGAATGCTAAGTGATGTTTGTGAGGGATGTGTCTAATAGATTTAGATAATACACCTGAATAGACACAAGTACTAGCTTATTTTAGGAATGATGCCTAAATTGCTTTTACATGCTAAATGATTTGTTATGCTTTATGCTATAGTCTGATCGGATCTATGGTCTGTTGCCGACCGGATCTGGAAACCTTATGTGTTTAGGATTCTCAACGTACGAATACGATATTAGAACTAGCATATAAACATTTCGGAGTGATAAGGATGATTTAAAACGTCAATCCTAAATTAAGATCTAGATTCACCTTATTCGGTGTATATATTAAAATGGAAAGAACCTGTAGTGGAGCTGGGAATACAAATGGGAATAGGAATCAACCCCCGATGATTAGCAAATACCTGTTGTATTAGAAGATGTAACCGAGCCAATCACCATGGATGGAGTACAAGCCACGATTCGGGCTATGTTAGCTGAACAAAGGGAAGAAATGAGGCGGATGTTGAATATGGACGAACCTACTATGCCCATTGAGCAACCCAAGCTGATTCCTGAGCAATCGGAGGAAGGGAACTACAGCTGCCAAGTGAGTCAAGTGGGGACTCAAGGTGAACGAAGGGATGACCCGAAGAGGAGAAATGAAAAGGATGGGCGAATCTACAAGAATTTCTTGGGTGCAAAACCACCGAGTCTCTTAGAAAGCCCGAAGCCGGTTGAGATTATGGATTGGATCTCCGAGATGGAGATGGTGTTTGAGAGCTGCAGCTGTAGCGAGAAACAGAAGACTGTCTTCGCAGTAAGATAGCTAAAAATTTGAGTCTTGAGCTGGTGGAAGCTATTGGCAGATACAATGCCACGAGGAGATGCCCTAAGGATGTCATGGGAAGAGTTCTTGGAACAGTTGAAAATGAAGTACTGCTCAGAGATAGATCTGATAGACCTAAACAATGAGTTTCACAACCTGAAGAAAGGGAAGATGAGTGTTGATGAGTATGCCACCGCATTCACCGAGAGGATGAAGCTATTTCCCTACTTGGTTCCTACTGAACTCTCCAAGATTGATAGGTTTGCTAACGGACTACCCACTGACTTTGGCCTAATGGTCAAAATGGAAACTACCTTGTAAATAGCTGTTAGGGCAGCTAAGAACGTAGAGACCCAGATAAGAGAAAAGGGTCTAGAAAAAGATAAGGCAGGAGAGAAGCGGAAGTTTGAAGGATCTTCAAGGTCCAACAAGGAGAGAAAATTCTCAAAGGTTGGAGGAGGAGAAGGAGCTGAAGTGAGATGGTGTGATAAATGCAAGAAGAAGCATTGTGGGAAGTGCAACAAAGAAGTGACTTGTTACAAGTGTGGAAGGACTGGTCACTATTCCAAGGATTGTGCACATAATGATAAGGTATGCTACGGATGTGGAGGCAAGGGGCACCTGTCTAGAAATTGCCCAAAGAAAAACAAAGCAGCACGGCCAAACACACCACCAAGGCCAAGGGCATTCCACATGATCCTCGATGAAGGGGAAAACAACACGAGGAACCAAGGATGAGGAATCCATACCCGAAGATTGAGTTATGAGGTAGCCTAAGAGATAGAACAATATGATGTAGCCTATTAGATGCATAGTCATGGGTGAACTTGAACACCTATGTAATAGTTCCAAGAAATAATAAAGCCTTGGTTTTGTATCTGATGAGTTTAACTGTTATGTGATTTTCTTGCATGATGACTTGGAAAACTGCGAAAAAATACTTGGGATGAGTATGAGTAGGTGTGAAAGGTAGTAGATGCATATACTACCGGAAGCACATGACTTACGCTTGGATCAGGGAAAGTCACAAGGTTACCAAGAAGCCAATAATTGAGTCCGTTTTATTCAAGCATGTCGTTACCAACGTTTCGGTAATGACTAAGAAGATTGTTGTTATTTTGACCCTAGTGGTCATATCAAATTGAGTCTGAATACGATGAGTATGATACATGGTTTAGAGAACCAAGTTCGATGACTTAAGCCGGAAGATTGAAATATAAGATAATCAAAGTGATCATTAGAGGTATCGTGATAGTTGGTTGTAACTAGAAATGCTACCTTTTAAGATGTGATTATATCAAATTAGAACATGAAGGAAGGTATAATATGTTCTAGAATACTCTAATAGACCTGACTCTAAGCGTTGCAACATATGATAATAGGTCATTAGAATATGACACATCGTTCCATTATAGTAATAAAAGAACTTATCTTTAGTTTGTATCCAGTGAGGATCGAGATTGTGACTTGAAGGTCATAATTTGGAGTCTAACGTAAGATAAGGAGCAAGTACAAGATCGAGCACCGCCTACAGTCAAGGAGTCCAAGAGTTAGATACTCATTCGAAGAAACAAGGAAGTTACAATTGTTACATAGGATAAAGAGATAATGTTTGGAGTCATTATACTGCCCTATTTCGTTGATGATTCTGGGACGTAATCATCCTAAGGGGGAAATAATTGTAACGCCCATAGATCCGGGCTAGTCAATTTAGAAATAATAGGGGTCGAAAACGAATTTTTGAAAAAATATTATTTAGAATAAATAATCTTAACCAAGTTTTAGAATATGTCTCAAGGGTTCCGTACATATAAAGAACGCCAAAATCTGAGTTATAACGAAGAAGTTATGGCTCGTCGAAGTTTTTCGACAAAACCGGCACGGCACCGGGAGACGTAAATAGTGAATTTACGTTGGAGGACATTTTAGCCTTGGTGATCTAACCAAAGTTTTAGTATATGTTAAACCGAGAACATCCATAAAAAGAACGCCTAAATCTGACTTTGTATGAGGAAGTTATGATTTTTCTAAGATTCGGCTTAGTAGTGCACAACCTGAAACTCTAATTTTAGTTCCCGCGGTTTTTGGCTTACACAACCTAAATGAGAGTTGAAGATCTTATTAATAGGAGCTCAACGGTAAAAAGATAGACGAAAGCGGAGTCCGTATGAAGGAGTTACGAATTCTTCGCGGTCATTTAACAGTCTAAACGCCTCTTACTGTTAAATTTGAGATTGGTCAAGAATTAGCCGACGGAGTTTAAATGAAAGTTTAGATCTTGATTTTACCAACACGTTGAAAAAAAGAACGTCAAAAACGGAGTTCGTATGCGAAAGTTATGGATTTTTGAAAACCCGCTGATTTCTACCCTGTATGCGTCGCCACGTGTCAGCACCAGGCAAAACCTTGGAGCCTATGCAATGCCACGACATGGTGACGCTCCAGGAGCATTATAAATAGAGGTGTCGGGGCAACCCTCAACCTCACACCTTCACCCCTTCATTCTCTCTCTAGAAACACTCTCTAAACCTCCCGAAACCCCTCAAAAAGCCTAGGGAACCCCCTAGCACGAGGCGGAAGCCCCGGAGCGCCTGACGGCTCTGAAAGGAAGAGCCTTCGGCTCAGAAACTCTGCTCCGGCAGAGCCCGGTTTCCAAGGAAACCCGCTGTAAGTGAGCTATACCTACCCTATCTTTAGTATAGCTTATGTTTTAATATAGTAACATTATTAGGAACTTATAATGAGTATTTGGGCTATTATTATGAGTTATATAAGAGTGTTTCTTAACGCTTATATAATAGTAATAATATCTAGACTATTAATTAGTCGCGATTAACGTTAGACTAAACTCTAATGGTAATGATACTAGGTTTTTGTCTGAGGGAAATTGTTTTAACAGTAACGAAGTGCTGTCCGAGTACCGAGTCATCACCTTATCAGGTGAGTGCATAGTTACTTTCATCTTACACATAGATATGAAGTAGTTTATATAAATTACGTGCTATGCGTGCATATTATCTGAATACTTGCTATCTATGCTGGATGAACGATTTTGTACATGTTTTAAATGATTTAAACTGTATATGTATTTTATATCTACACTAATGTTGGGGTAAAACATGGGTAGATGTAATAGATGGAATATGAGTTGGATGATGAGTTGAGAGGTATTATTGACCACGATGTGAGGGTGAGAGGTGGACGATGTGAGAAGCCTTTCCCCAAACGATGGCCCCGTCATTCAGCAGAGTATGGATGACAACGGACTATTCTAGACAGTCAAGTGGAACACTAGCAGGCTCGCAACCTATAGGTGATGTGAACGATGTGTTCACCTGGTGTACTCTAAACCTAGGTGATCATGCAGACTTGATGCCTAAACCCTGGTGATCATGCAGACTTGATACCTAAACCTTGGTGATCATGCAGACTTGATGCCTAAACCCTGGCAACTATGCAGACTTAGTGCCCGTTGTGTAAACCGTGGCAACGATGGACTTCATGCCGATTCCTTAGGACAATTCTTAGGAATGAGTGACCGAGAAATAGCTGATTCTTAGGGTAGATCCTTAAGAATAAAGAAGATAATGGGGTTGGGTAATTAGGTTGATTGCTTGATTGTTTAAACATAATAATTATATTATTGTGGGTTGAAAACCCTATGTACTCACCAGGTTTCCCAACCTGACCCACTCAGTTTATTTATATCACAGGTGTTGTTATGATGTCACATTACACTGACAGATTAAGGAGATGTAAATCACTAGCGATAATGAATGTAAGTTTTGTTTATGCTTATGTTTCTGTATTGACGATGACATCCCAAATGTTTTAAAGTGAATAAAAATACTCTTCCTCGGAAATGCTTTGATAACGTATTTATCATGTTTTACTAGGAACAAATTCCGCAACGTTTTATCAAAAGAGATACTCTGATTTTTATAAAGCATAAACAAAATTGGTATTTTCTGGCCATGAAAATAGGGATGTCACACATTTGCTTATAGGCGTATGCCTTTTGGTCTCTGCAACCCACGACATTTCAAAGTTTCATGATGAGCATTTTTTCTGAATATGTTGAAAACATCATTGAAGTCTACATAGGTGCATTGACACAGATCTTATGCTTAACTATGAAAAATGTTATTTCATGGTGGAAAAATGATTGATCTTAGGTTATATTGTATCCCAAAAAGGCTTGGAAGTTGACAAAGCCAAGATCGATGTTATCAAAAGTCTTCCTTACCCGACAAATGTTCGGGAAGTTCGTTCGTTTCTTAGTCACGCAGGTTTCTATTGGTGGTTTATCAAAGATTTTTCAAAGATCACGATGCCGATGTGTCAACTACTCGAAAAAGATGTTGAATTTGAGTTAACCCAACCATGCAAGGAGGATTTTGATCGTTTGAAGGATTTACTTACCTCCACTCCAATCATCTAACCACCTAATTGGGATCTCCCATTTGAGATCATGTGTGACGCGAGAAACACGGCTGTTGGGGCGGTATTGGGTCAAAAGGTGGATCAGCACATTATGTCATCTACTATGCATCAAAGACCCTTTATAGTGCACAGAGCAACTATACCACAATAGAAAAATAGTTGCTTTCTATTGTGTTTTCACTAGAGAAGTTCTGGTAATACCTCCTTGGAACTAAAGTGATCATATATTCGGACCATGCAGCCATAAAGCACTTACTTACCAAGAAAGATTCGAAGCCGAGATTAATACGGTGGATGTTGCTTTCGCAAGAGTTCGATATTGAGATCAAAGATAAAAGCGGGAAGGAGAACCTAGTCGCCGATCATTTGAGCCGAATAGCTCAACCCGAAGATGCGACTCCCATCCATGACACATTCCCAGACGAGCACTTGTTTGCTATCCAAACACCACCTTGGTATGTAGATATATGCAACTTCTTGGTCACGGGAAAGTTCCCACTCGATCTCACAAGGTCACAGAGAGTTAAGATCAAGAAAGATGCGAGAAGGTACATCTGGAATGAGCCGTACCTTTGGAAGCATTGTGCAGATCAGGTAATAAGAAGATGTGTTGAAGAACATGAGGTACAATCAATCCTCAACTTTTTTCATAGTTATGCTTGTGGAAGGCATTTTGGTCCTTAAAGAACTGCCAGGAAAATTTTAGATTGTGGATTTTATTGGCCTCGACTCTTTCATGACTCTTACACTTTTTGTAAAAGTTGTCAGAGATGTCAAATGACTAGCTCCTTGAGTTCCCGAAATCAAATGCCTTTAACCCCCATCTTGGTTTGTGAAATATTTGATAAATGGGGTATTGATTTTATGGGTCCTTTTCCTTCATCCTTTGGGAATTTATACATCCTTTTGGCTGTCGATTATGTTTCCAAATGGGTAGAGGCAAAGGCAACAAGAATTGATGATGCTAAAGTTGTTGTAGATTTTGTCAAGGCTAATATCTTATGTAGGTTTGGAACTCCAAAAGCCTTGATCAGTGAAAGAGGCACACACTTTTGCAACAAAACTCTTGGATCAGTTCTCAAGAAGTATGGAGTCCAACATCGGGTGTCCACAACTTACCACCCGTAAACAAATGGACAAGCTGAAGTGTCAAACAAAGAAATCAAGTCCATACTTGAGAAAACAGTGAACACAAACCACAAAGATTGGAGTTTGAAATTACAAGATGCTCTTTGGGCATATCGAACTGCATATAAAACTCCAATGGAGATGTCACCTTATAGATTCGTATCTGGCAAAGCCTGCCATCTCCCTATTGAACTGGAGCACAAAGCTTTCTGGGCTGTCAAAAAGCTAAACATGAAGACGGATAAAGCGGATGTTCACTGAATTTTAGAGATTCAAGAGTTAGAGGAGATAAGAAATGAAGCATTCGAGAGTTCACACATCTACAAAGACACGACCAAAGAATTCCATGATAAGTACCTCTCCCATAAGACCTTTGAGATTGGTCAAAAGGTATTACTCTATGACTCTCGACTTAAATGGTTTTCCGGTAAGTTACGGTCCCGGTGGGTGGGACCGTTCATTGTTACTAATGTATTTGATCATGGTGCAGTTGAGATTAAGAGTAACAAAACTATAAAAGTGTTAAAAGTTGGTCACATGTTAAAAGTCTTTTATGAAGGTTTCCAAGAGAAAGACACGGAGGTTGATAGCTTGGAACACCCAGACTACAATAAGTGAATCTAAAGGGCAAATTCGAGCCAAAGACATGAAACAAGGGTGGCTAACCGAGAGGCAACTTGAGAGTATTTCTTTCCATTTTCTTTACTTCACCCTATTTCTTCCCTGTTTCAATGTTTTTGAGTCTTTTCGAGGTTTCCATACAAATAATTTTCTATCTAATGGTCAAAGAAATTTTGGTTTGAAAAAAAAAATCGTGATTTTCAACTTTACATAAAGAAAACACACGGGCCTCAAGAAAAATGCATGGGCTAAGTAGAAAAGGCATGGTCCAAAATTTCTGTCCATGCGTGCGCTTCGAGGTTTTTAATAAAAAAATTGGCACAATGTAGCTAAGCCACGAAACGCACGACCTATGGGTCAACCGTACGTCCGTGTCGCACTTCTCCAAACAAAAAAAAGACGCACGGTGAGGAATTGCAAATTGCATGGGTCAATAGAAAAAACACATAGGCTACCCTGGACTGTGCGTTCCGAGTATGCTAAAAATACGAACTAATCTAAAAACGCACAGCCCGTGCGTCGCCATGCCAAAACTAATCCAAAATTTTTGTCCATGCGTGCGCTTCGAGGTCCAAAATTGGCTAGAATTGTTGTGAATCCGCCGTTGTGCTTCATATAATTGTTCATTAGTGCTTGTCTAGTTGTGTTCTAGTCTTTGGTCACCACTTGTTTGTCATAAATCTGGTTTGTCGCCATGCCAAAACACAAAAATCCAAATCCAAAAAAACAATTGGAATCCAAATATGGTGTCACCACCATTATTCATAATTTCTTGAGCACCGTGATCGATTCCTTCACCTGAAGGACCGCGAATATTCTCAACAATGGTCTGTAGATATTCCCACTCTCCAAGAACTAGGAGTTTATGATGGCGTCCTTAGGCTGTTTAGCAACATCGGTTGGGAGAAACTTCTGACTTTGGCACCAATAGAATCATAAAAAACACAACCATTGTATTCTTACAATCCTTGGAATTCAATGACAATGTTGAATGTATCTCATTCCGTCTCATGTGTTTGCAATTTTTACCGAGTCTAGACGATCTTAGTGGGTTTGTTGGGATTTCTAAATTCAATACTTATGGTCCCAAATTAGGCTACATGTGAGATAAAAATAAGCTTTTGAAAACCCAAGCCAAAGCCTTTTGGAATGAAATCACGGGACTTGATGTGTATGAGGCTTGATCCGCCAAAGCATCTCATATCATCCATCCGGTCTTAAGGGCGGCTCTCCGAATTATTGGTAACGTTGTCTTCCCCCAAGAGGACGTTAGCAGCTCTGGTAAGATGGAAATAGAAATTCTTTAGTGCATGGTCACCAGCTTGAAGAGACCACATTTTGGCGCCTTCCTTGCTTCCAAACTTCGCAAGGTCTCTACCATCGATTCCGACCCTATCCTTTGTGGCGGGATTATCTCTTATCTTGCCACCCGCCTTGCTTGTGTCGAGCTTTTTGAGAGCAAGTGCTCGGATCTCGAGAAAATCACACAAGGATCTAATACCATCACATCCAATGTCCTTGTAGCCTCATCTTTCTTCCGTAGAGAAGGTGATGGTAGTATCACATGGTTGGTGTAGGGTGAGCCACATTTCCGAGTTCCTGCTGGGGATTTTAGTTCCCTCCAGCACCAGCAGGACATCACTCAGACTCAGTGGTTTCTACCACATAATATTTCTACATATTCCATTCCACGCGCTCCTGTACCCATCCTGAGAGCTCCTGAACTGTTGGTCGTCGACCACGAAGACGACATCCCTACTCCTCCCGCTCACTCCACTGCTCCCACTACAGGGGGATCTACTTCTATTGCCACGGTAGACACCGCACGTTACTGCTACACCCGGAAGGTGACTCAGTACCATGGCACATACACGAGGCATTTTGATCACCTTGATCAAGTTGTTGCCGACATTCGCACTGATTTGTCTACAACCAATGCCTCCGTTCAACAATTGACACAAACGGTACAAGAAGCTATGTAGTTCGCGCAACATTAGGCCCCCTGCAGTCGGTAGGTTGCCCTACCCTCTTCGAGCATTGAGGACGATGCTAAATATTAAGCTTGGGGAGGGGTCTTTGTACATTAAGTTCCAGTTTCCACATACATTTTATCAAAAAAAAAAAGATTTTTACTTTTCTTATTTTCATTTGTTTTCATGCATTCATCTTAAAAAAAAAAAGAAAAAAAAACCGATCTAAAGGAACCTAATCTTCTTGAATCAGTTGAAGTGGTAAATTAGTCATGGCTTGAGATTAGAACTTGTTCGCTTTTCATTAAAAATCTTGAAGCAATAAAATCACACGAACACGTCTCCCGAAGCTACTCGTGCAAAACAAAAAATGATAAGGTCATCAACACCGAAGCATAACGACAAATATAATTTAGCTCTTTGAACACATGACCGGTCTTATGAGTAGTAAGTGCTCATTCATATCCGAACTCCAAATTCAAAAGAGCCATAAAATGAATATAAAATCCAGTGACTCGAATTCTGTCACACGCCAAAACCGAGAACGGCAGAAACATTCTCGGGCAGAGGACGTCATGTATAGTATCACAACACAGTAATAGTAAATATGTAAACAAACATCATCCATTGCATTAAATATATAATTTTAATACATGTGTGTTCTTTGTAATGTAATAGACACCAAAAATGAATGATAAAAGACGAGTCTTGTCAGCTCCGTCTTCTCAAAAACCTATCACCAGTACCTGTCTACCGAGGACCTGAGAATACAAGTTATTTTGAAAGCATAGATCAACATTTAAGCTAGTAAATTCATAAGTATTTTAATGTCTTTGATTTGTAAAACCGTAAGGAAAATACTTGTAAATGTTTGATGATACAGTTCGTATAAGTGTGAAAACCCTGGGAAATCATATATCTCCTACTAGTAAAATGTAGTCTTCTACCAAGACCCGACTGTTTTGTATGTTTTTTTCTTGTTAAAGCATGTAATTTTCCCATGTGTAACTATTATTATCAAAATATAGTCTACTTCATCGTTTATGCGAAAGTGTCACAAAATAAAAGTAAAAGGGAACATTATATAATCATGTAAGTATTATCCTTTGGTACTAGGATAAACATGGCAGAGTAACTTGCGGAATAGTATTAACCGTAGACATCCGTCGATGTGCATTTTCCCTCTATAGCTAACAACTGGGTGTAGAATGGTTAGTCCCAAACGTATATAACAATATCTACTCATGTAAAATGTAATAGTATCTTATCATATAGTATGTAATTGTATCTCTTCCTGTAGTATGTAATCATATCTCTCCATATAGTTTGTAATGGTATCTCTTCATATAGTATGTCATACATTTGTATAGACTCATGAATGAACTGGCTCTTGTATGTTCCATTTGTACTAGGAATAGTAGGTAGTATTTCCCAAACTATACCTATTATCGTTTGCTAGTAATATAGTTTGAAGTGTCCAAGTAAGTTTATACACCTTTGCTATAAAGGGTGTTGGAGCTGAAGTCACAGCCATCCTATCGAATGAATATATATATATATATATATATATATATATATATATATATATATATATATATATACTACGTAAATGTATAGACATGATTTCTATGAATACATAAGTGAAAAAGAGGTTTTGTAATACATTTAAAAGGTTTAAAACAATAAAATAACCATGACTTGATGTTAGTTTATAAAACTATTCAAAAGTAGTTTCTTTGATAAAACGTTTCAAAAGTATATTAAATCCATCTGTTTGGTAGTTATTAATGACATGCGATTGATATAATAACTATGATATTCAACTTGTATTCCCCCCCCCCCCCATAAAAGTATTTAAAAGCATGCAAGAGCATTTAAAAGGTTTTTTAAGGGGTATGAACTCACCTGCAATGAGTAGTTTGTTCGGAAGTGTCGGAAGTGTTGGACAAGGTGCTAGTTGTCAAGTAAAGACTTGAAGACACACAATGATCCTAGTTATCATATAATAAAAATATATGCATCTAATTAGTCATTTTAACAACTAATTAATCAAGTTAAGACACCCTAGGACATGGAAACACTTTGATTCAAGTATTATAGGTACCAACGGGTTGCATCTAAGGGTTGTATGGCATGGCATTGGAGTTTATGGTCCAAGGACCACTCCTTATGGAGTTTACGGCCCATGACCATTTCCCCATGAGTTTATGGCCGTAAACTCATGGTACTAAGTGCCAAATTGAGTTTTGAGGTCTTACAAGTCATGATTGAGCATTCGATGATCAAGTCCGAGCCTTAGGAAAGCATTAGGGGCACATTAAGACCATCTTGTGGAGTTTACGGCCAAAGGACCATATCCTTATGTGTTCAAGACCGTAAACTCTCTTGGTGACTAGTTTTGATTGTTGTATAAGGTCTTAAACACTTCTAGGAAGGGTTAAGGTTGGCATCCAAGGCTTAGGAAGGGTTTAAGGTCCATTTAACCACCTCAAGAGGGGTTTACGGCCCAAGAACATCCTTGGCCGTAAACTCCCTTGTTCTTAATATTCTTGATGATTTTCAAGTTTTATCAGGTTCATATTAAGCACACAAGAAGCTAGGGCAAGTGTACTTATAAGATAGAAGCTTGTTTGGGTGTTTAAGGTCCAAGAGCACTAGTGTGTGTTCTTGGTGTTTTGAAGAACACTTGAAGATCTAGTGAAAATCAAATATGAATGGATGAAATGATGTATAACAACTAGATGTTAGGTTATAACAACAAATCAAGTCGAGAAACACTTACGTTTTCGGAAGATCGGGTGAAGAATGGGATGATAGTTGAGAGAGAATGGGGAGTAAACTTGAGGGTGAAAGTGGGAAATGAACCAATTGGGGAGTAAACTCATGTCTAAGACATGAATTCACGCCCAAGCTAGAGTTCACGTCCCAAACTCCCTTTGTTTGCCCGTGAACACCTAACTAAGGTGTTGGTTGTTCCATTGCTATCCCGAATTTCTAGAAATCACTTCCTTTTATCCGTTCGATTCATGAATAATTAATAAAACTACTCAAACGGATTTTAAACCGGCTAAAAATTAGCAGAAATGTAATTGACTTTTAATTGAAGTGATTGACTTTAGAGTTTGTCCGAATGAAAATTTTGAGTTGTCACAAATTCTCTAGTGCTCTAAAAAGTCTTTTCTACTTATTCCCTTCAAAATACCTTGCTTGGGGACATTTTTCTAAATACACTTACAGGTCTTTGCACGTTTACATCAGTCCCCCGAAAAATGTCTTAGAAATCTCTCATGGTAATAGACTGTGAGATGTCCTAACAATAGAAAGAGTTAAGGACAAAAATATAAGGAAATAAGCCTAGAAAACAAAATAAAAAAATAAAATAAAAATAAAAATAATTATATAAAAAAAATAAAAATATTATTAAGTTAATATGTGACCTTTGGGACTCGAATCAGTAAACCTCGAGGGGTGTTCTACATCTAATTGCCTAAAGCTGTATTGTTTGGGACTGATTGGGTTGAAAGTTCGCTACACGGGTTCCATAGAAAGTCATGAACTTAATATATATATATATATATATATATATATATATATATATATATATATATATATATATATATATATATATATATATATATATATATATTTATATGTTTAGATATTCAAATAAAGCTAATATGTGGCCTTTGAGATTCGGGCAAGTAAACCCTAGGGATATCTTTAAATCTAGAACATCAAGGTTATCTTGTGTGGATGTGTTGGTTGGAAGCCCGCTACACGGATTTCAAAGAAAGCCATGAGTCTTATTTGTAGAAAAATATAATTAGATAGTTTGTATATATTTATGTTTATAGTTTAAATGAATAACATGTTTAGGAAAGATGTTTGGCTGCTAAAAGATTCCTTTGGACTTGGACTCGAACTTACGGCATTGGGACTGATTGTAAACTACTTTGACTGGTGTAAGTTGTTTGAAACATGTAACCAATCTAGGTAAATATTAGGGAATTTTAGAAAAATATTGTTGTTAATAAACAAATAGTTGGAGTCGATCACTTTCATGCTTTGTAAAATGAAAATGATTGAGCATTTTTCTCATAACATGTTTTCACAAGATTAAGACCATAATTTGTTCCATGTGCAAACCCGATAACTGTAAAAAGTGAACAAGTGTTGTAACTTTTGATTTTGTTGAGTTGTGTTAGGGAGTGGCGAAAAATCCTATTTTAAATGTTATATATATTTGTGGGGTTGATGCCAAGTTATCTCAAGGCACGATAGGTACACCTTCGACTGTATGACACAATGAGGTTAATTGGATTGAATCTGTTCGTTTTGTTTTGCTTATTGCATTAATATTTAAAAAAAAAGTATATATCTTTGAGGCTTTGTTAATTTTTTGTATATATGTTATTTTCAATAGTTTTCCTTTATTTTCATGCATTCACTCATAATTCCCTTTAGGTCCTTTTTGTTCCTTCCGTTCTTTTCATCTTAGTTTCTTTTTAGTCGCCTATCGTCTTATCTAGGGTGATTCTTAATTTTTTCTAAGCTTGGGGAGGTTTGATAGGTGCATTTTATGCACCTATTTTGAATGTTTATTTCCATCCTTTCATAGCGTTCTACTTCATAATTCTTGCATTTAGTTAATTATTTGGGCAACTGCATGTTTCATTAAGAATATATTGTATTTCACTATTTTTGATTTATTTTGCAGACAATATGGAGTGTGGAGCTTGGAGCTTGGAAGCATGGAACTCGGAGTATGGAGCTTTAGAGCATGAAGAGAAGATGAACCGGTCATTCCATGGAGGAAAGCATGAAGACAAAACCCGAGTCATTGTTTGCATTGTCATCATAGCAAAGGACTATGTTTTAAACACGGTTCATGTCGCACTGACAAGGGTCGTGTTTGTGCTTTCTCATCTTATATTTGAGCAACATGACTCGTGGTGAAGCTAGATTGAAGATGGAGCCAACAGTGAAGACTTGTTGGAATTTTAGCAAAATGCATGGGCCATGCCAAAAACACATGGTCAAGACTAATGGCCATGCCAAAAACACATGGGCAAAAGGCATGGCCATGCCAAAAACGCATGACCTTATGGCATGCACGTTAAATTTAATTAAAACAGGAGAACGTCATTTGTAGAGGGAGACAGTTTCTGGAGCAACTAGGGGCGATCTTGGGCGATTTTGGGAGAATTCTAGGAGCTTTTGAGAAGGCCTAATCATTGCAAACGCTTTTGATTTCATTTTGTAAGCATTAAAGATTCCAATTACATTTTTATACTTGTTTGATTTGTTCTTAGCCATGTATGGCTAAGAAACCCTAGTTTCTAGTTCTTGTTCAAAACATGTTGATTGCTTGACTTGAAGCATGCGATTAGACGTTTGACTTATGATTCTATTCTAGTTATTATGTTCTTGTTTAAACTAGAATCCTTAAATTTGATTTGTGTTTGATTGGCCACTTTCATGAATTGAATTTTTGTGTAGTTAATTAACTTTTAGGGCACCTAATCGTTCTCTACAGTTAATGATTGGTAACAAACAATAGGTTTTCTTATTGTAGAACATTTATCACATGTTTTCACACTTCCGAGCATATGAGAAGAAATGACCATTGTTGGGAAGCGTGTACAAAACTTAATGCATTTTTTCAACACAATCTAAGAGCATGTTTAGGTTGAATTAGTAAAGCTAAGTCTAGTCAAAGAGCGTGTTTTGGTTAGATAATTTGGCAAGCGAGAGGTATTAGAGTGTGTTAATACCTTTCAGTACCAACTTAGAATAGTAATAAAAAATTACATCAAGTTACAATCAGGTTAAATGTCAACATTGAGAACTAGAACTGGAAGCACTTTTACAACTTGTTTACAAATCTACTTCATTTTCTGCATGTTCTAAAGTTGATTGTTATTTTCATTATTTGACTTTTTCAAACAAAACCCCCTTTGTGACCAAAGTACCTTGCGCAAAGAGGTATATACTTTTGTCCCGTGTCTTTGTCGTTCGACCCTGCTTGTCTTATACTACTTTTTAGTACATTAAAGCAGTGTATTTAGATTCTATTACACCCCTTTATTTGTTGGGTTTGACACGGCTAACAAATTGGCGCTGTTTTCAGGGATGCGGTGTTACTAATTGTTTATGTCTAGATCTGTTTGTACAGGTACACCACTTCCAGTTGACTCGAAGATAGAGAAGACTGCAAAGAAGCTACAAAAGCAAGCCAAGCTTCGTAAGAGGCAACCGGTTTCTGGAACTTCTTCATCATTTACCCCTCCGGTCATCAACATTTGGGAGGATATACCCTTCTCAAGTGTGTCAGAAACTGAAACAGAAAATCCCTCATCATCATGTCAACCATCCTCACCCATAAATACCACCCCACCTTCTTCACCTACTCATAACATCCCGAACTCCACACCCACATAATCTTTAATTCCTACTCATACCATGGGAGATAACCATGGGAGAATCCACCTCCAAGCCCACCACCCGAACAAACCCTGCGCTAATGGGCGAGGCAAGAGGTTACTCAACAACCTTCCTAGTGATGGACGATTTTAAGGAGTCTAATAGGCTTCTAGAACAGGCATTGGAGATAATTAGAAAACCAAATAATTACCTGATTTAAGATATTATTATTTTAATCAAGTAAGGGTTATCAGGGATTAATAATGCAGCTATAAAAGGGACCATAGGGTTAGAAATTCCGGCCACTCTTTCTGATCAAGAGATAGCCTATATTCACCTATCATGCTCTTTCCAAAAAGTTTTTCCTAGTTGCTAGAGTTTGGGTGTGAATCATTAGAGGCATGAGATTTCTGGTGCTAGCTTCCAAGAGTTTTTTAAGAAGGATTGTTAGATTGTTTACTACAACAATCAAAAGGTATGTAATCCTCTATGAATTTCAAACTTACCTAGGATTATAGGGTTTTTGTTGTTCAATAGAATGTTACTTCAATAGTGTTATGACTAGATTTAATAGGTTGCATGTACCCTTTAATGTATAAATATTTATCCGCGTTATTCCATGTAAAACCCATCAAATTCCCCATAACCTCAAAATATGAGATTTTCTTGAATTTATTGGAAGGAAAAGGAAAAGAGTTATCCATAACAGGGAAATCAGTCGGAAAAGCTTTCTAGGAAGAAATCATAAATCCAAAATCATCACCTAGAGTTACCTTTAAGGGAAGGAATTTAAATCCTCGTTATGCGATGAATGGATATACATTAAGATCATTCAAATCAAAATCAACAAATGAAGAAACTTTGATTGGATGGTCCTTGATATAATTAAATAAAGAAATACTCAAATCACCATCTTTAACAAATGAGCAAGTGATGGTGACATCAAATTCTATGTCCGAAAGTTGTATATCATTTAGAGGAACATTAAGTTGTCAAACGAACCTTGAAAAGGGCCTTAGATGCATTATCAGGGTTTGTAAGAGGTTTCGAAACATAAGGGACCTTCACATGAAAGAGAAAAATGTGACATTTGTTCAAATGAATGGTGTCGCTATAAGAACTCGAGAATGCTAACTAGTCCCCTATAGGCATGGTATAGTATAAGAACGTAAAGAGCTCGATATCAGGAATTATCTCTAAACTGTTGCACATAAGAACAAAACAAACTACCTTCTTAGTGCCATTAGGGATGTTTTAACAAACACATATCCCATACCAATGACATATCTCACTTATAGGTGGGAAACTAGGGAGATGCAAACCTAACTGAAGTAACTGATGGTAGACACTTACTTGATTCACTCAACAATGGTTAATAGTGGTTCCAATAGGCAGGGGCATGGGATGAAACAACTCCTTAATCTTGTATTTCATTATGAGAGCCACCAAAAAATCTTGATCCAAGATAGAGAAGGTGTCATGCATCACTTTCTTAACCATGGGTATTGTAGTATACAAAGGAAGTTTCTTGAAGAAAATGAGAAACGAAATAGAAAAGATACTAGGGAAGTATAAGGATCTGATATATAGCCATTTGGGACCTTGAATTTCAGAATTCAAACGAAAGAAATCACCTTGGGAAGGTAAAACGAAGTACGTATGAAAAGACCTACGATAAATGTTATCTCCAACTAATAATGACCTATAATCGGAGTGGGACCAACCCAACAGTAAAAGGTAGAACCATAACATTTCAAGTCAGGACTTCAGTTCGACCCACCAAATGGGAATTAGGATGCTTGATGAAGTTTTATTTATTTATTTTTGGCACAAACATCTCCAAATTCGAAAACAAGTCCGAAGTTTGGAAAAGTGGTTTCAAGCAAGCAAGTCTTAAGAGCCAAAGATAAGAGTCCCAAACATGGTCAGGAGATGTCATGTCAGGAGACATTTAGTGATGGACAAATACCATAGAATGACATTTAAGGTGGGCGACTAACCCTCTTCTTTGAAAAGATACTCCATGTACCTGATAGAAGTCACTATACCAAATAACAAGTTTAAGTAAAGATGTCAGGATAAGCTCACCCCATCATACCTCAATGGAGTTCGAAGTAGGAAGGACTATCTCACCCTCACTTTTCTTGAGGTATATAAGAAGGGCAATCCCAAAAGTAATATATTCAAGAAAATTAACTCATCTACACACTTTATCCCCTTTAGAAAAGTCAATATTCCCACTAACTCGGTTTTTGGAACGGATTCTTGGAGAGACCTTAGATCCATCTAATAATCCGATATTTGTTACTCAGGATCCAACAAAAGGATGTCATTTCAGAACTAGATCTATCGTCACTAAAACTTTCCGGTAACAACTATTGTCTTAGTAACCACTTAACTGTTTGAATTTACTTCAATTTTTACGAACGACGGTTTTTGAGTTTTAATCCACATAATTCCCTATTTTAATTTACTTTGATTGAATTGAATTACTTTCTAATCAACCATATTTATTTTGATATCAATTATCTTGTTAACATATTTTGTTTTAGATTATTACAAATATATTTAACAAAAAACCAATGAATTCCATAATTTTTTTTGATATTATTTACCTTATGCAAAAAAAAACCTTATTGTTTTTTAATTTAATGTTAGTAGGGTAATATTATTTAAATGTAACGCAAACACGTATAAATAAAATACTGTTATACTCATGATATTAAATTTTTGTTATTTCAAATTTAATCTTCTAGAAGCCACAACTTTTTTCCATTTTACTCATGGGGCATGCTTTTAAGGGATATACGTATTATAAAAAACTAATCCAAGTGTCCAGTAAAAGAAATCATGATAAATATAATATTCATTTTAAGATCTAAATATAATATATAACAGTAATAAATTTATGATAATATTATGTAAAATCAAGTATAAACTTAAAGAACATTTCTCCATCATTAGGGTGATATTAATTTTTTCAAATTTTGACATAGAAATTGAAAAACCAACATATATAATCTAATATTCTAATAGTCTAATAAGTATGGTAGCCCTCCTGATTATGTCTAACCGTGAGCAGTGAAATTTCATGCATGAGGTCTCCATATTTCAAACCTTGACACACATCCAAAATATCATTAATGTCCTGCAATCGACCTCTCATGTTGGTCTTGATACACGTTAATGCAAGTCGTTTAGATGGTGTAATTTATATTTTTTAAGTATTGTAAATATTAATTGCTTTTGATCAACTAGTAATAATAAGAAATTAAGAATTAATGATATATATATATATATATATATATATATATATATATATATATATATATATATATATATATATATATTAGCCATGACTACATAATTAAGAAATGAAAGTTAAAAATGGTTTTGATCCACAATATTCATCTCATATCAAGTTAAAGCAAATACTCCATCAGAAGCTGATTTTCATAACCTTCCTAAATTCTCCCGTTTCACCGCTTGTAGTTCAAAGGCGATGGTTTCCAAAACATTTACAAATGCTGATGAACATATTAGCAAATGATTAAATCGGATCTTTGAAGAAGAATAAATTAAAATCATCAATCTTTGAATAACCTTAAATTCTAAAGTATAATTCTTGTAGGAATAAAATAGTCATAAAATCTCACCCTATTATATATAAAGGATGACATACCTTTTCCCCTTGTTTGATGGGTTCTTCTTTCGCTTTCGAGCGTCCATTGAATTTTGCCTTTCAACTGTAATATTCGGATTTGGTGTGGTGGTACAAGTATTGATTATTGTCGTCATCTTTAAATATTCTCAAGAAAATAATAAAAAAATTAATACAATAAATTAATAATGTATAAAAGTACTTTTTTTTTAATTTTATATAAACTGAGTGATAAATAAATAAGGTAGACATTTCCCAAAAGTCGACAGGAGAATTTATGGCTAGAAAATTAAGGTCTTATGCAATCATTTAAGAACTTATGCTCACCTGCTATGCTTCTAAGCACATGGAGGGGTCAGTATTCTAATTGTCCCTGCCCTTTTGTTCAACTATTTTAAAGTAATGACATTAATCTCTCAATTGTTTTCGTTCAAGTGGCTTGAGTAAGTATACATCACTTTTTATTCCAAAGCCTTCACAGATATCTAACACACACACACACACACATATATATATATATATATATATATATATATATATATATATATATATATATATATATATATATATATATATATATATATATATTTTGTTATGAATTAAGCGTAATTAATGTAACTTTAAACCAAAACAAACTACTAAACTTTGATAATAACTTTAATGGAGGATGTGGCAACAAGTGTTTGCTTTTGAGAACGCCAGGAAATTGCAGTACCTCCATTCATGAATACGTATCCAGTTTGAGTTCTAGCTTTATAAGGATCGGACAACTAACCTGCATCTGCATAACCAATCAAGCCTTGTTTTGAATTGTTAGGGTAAAATAACCCTACATCACTAGTTCCTCGAAGGTATCGAAAAATATGTTTGATCCCATTCCAATGTCTTTTTGTTGGGGCTGAACTAAATCTTGCTAGCATGTTTACAGCGAAAAAAATGTTAGGTCTAGTACAATTGGTAAGATATATAAGAGCTCCAATTGCATTTAGATATGACACTTCTGAACCAAGGACTTCTTCATTTTCTTCGCATGGACGAAATGGATCCTTGTCAATATTTAATGATCTAACAACCATTGGAGTGATTAAAGGATTTGCATTGTCTATATTGAAACGTTTCAAGACTCTTTCTGTGTAATTTCATTGATGCACAAATATTCCGTTAGGCATATGCTCAATCTGTAAACCAAGACAATATTTGGTTTTTCCAAGATCATTCATTTCAAATTCTTTCTTTAAAAGTTCAATCACTTCAAGGATTTATTTATTCGTTCCAATGATGTTCAGATCATCAACATAGACTGCTATGATCACATATCCAGATGTTGTTTTCTTAATAAATACACATGGACAAATAGTGTTATTTTTATAACCTTTACTTGTCAAATAATCGCTTAAACGATTGTACCACATGTGCCCAGATTGCTTTAAACCATACAAAGATCTTTGTAATTTTATAGAATACACTTCTTTGGGTTTTGCACTTAACGCTTCAGGCATTTTAAATCCTTCTGGGATTTTCATATAGATATCACTATAAAGTGATCCATACAGGTAAGCTGTAACAACATCCATAAGACGCATCTCTAAATTTTTAGATACTGCCAAGCTAATTAAATATCTGAAAGTGGTTGCATCCATTACTGGTGAATAAGTTTCTTCATAATCAATTCCATGTCTTTGAGAGAAACCTTGAGCAACAAGCCTGGCCTTGTATCTTACAATTTCGTCTTTCTTGTTTCTTTTTGGTACGAAGATCCATCTATATCCTAATGGTTTCACAACTTCAGGTGTGAGGATAATGTTCCCAAAAACCTTTCTCTTGTTAAGAGAATTTAATTCAACTTGCATAGCTTCCTTCCATTTAGCCTAATTATTTCTTCTCTGACATTCAATGACAGAGTGTGGTTCAGGATCATCATTCATAATATCACATGCAATTGAATAAGAAAATATTGCACCTATACTGTCAGTTTCATTTTGGTCACATATTCTCTTTGTCTGACCATAATTTTGTGCATCATCCTCTTTTCCTGGGGGAATTTGAATAATTCGTGTTTCTCCAGGAACACTTTCCTCATGATCTAGTGCATTTTCTGCTCCTCTTCTTTTTCGTGGGTTCTTACCTTTAGAACCAAATGACATTCTATGCTTCAGGCGTGTTTTAGACTCTTGAGTGACTTTATCATCAGATTGTCCATGTGGAATGTCAATTTGAGCTGGAACATTGACAATTGGTATATATGATTTAGTCACCCTTTTTGTGTCAGTAAATGCATCAGGTAATTGATTTGCCATTTCTTGGAAATGCATTATCTTTTGAAATTCCATGTCACATTGCCTTGTGCGAGGGTTAAGATATGATAAAGAAGGCTCATGCCATGACACATCCTTTTCCATAATCTTCTTTTCTCCACCTAATGATGGGAAATTTGCCTCATCAAATTGACAATCTGCTAGGCGTGCTGTGAAAATATCACCTGTTAATGGTTCAAGATATTTTATAATAGAGACTGACTCATAACCAACATATATTCCCAATCATCTTCGATGACCCATTTTTGTTCATTGAGGTGGTGCAATAGGGACATATACTGCACACCCAAAAATTCTCAAATGGGATATATTTGGTTCTTGACCGAAAGCAAGTTGTAGTGGAGAATATACATGATATGAACTTGGTCTCATGCGTATCAATGATCCAGCATGTAAGATTGCATGGCCCCAAACAGAAACAGGAAGTTTGGTCCTCATTATCAATGGTCTAGCTATTAGCTGGAGATGTTGAATCGGTGATTCAGCTAAACCATTTTGTGTGTGTACATGAGCAACTGGATGCTCAACAACAATTCCGACAGACATACAATAGTCATTAAATGCTTGTGAAGTAAATTCACCAGCATTATCACATCTCACTCTTTTGATAGTATAATCAGGGAAATGTGCCCTTAATTTAATAATTTGGGCAAGAAACTTTGCAAATGCCATATTACGAGTTGATAATAGGCAAAAATGAGACCATTTGCTGGATGCATCTATTAAGACCATAAAGTATCTAAATGGTCCGGATAGAGGGTGAATCGGTCCACATATATCACCTTGAATTCTTTCTAGAAATCTAGGTGATTCCCTTTCAACTTTCATTGGAGAGTGTTTTATAATTAACTTTTCAAGGGAACAAGATGTACATGGTTTTATGCTATTGGATTGAGGGAACTTTTGGTCCTTCAATGGATGCCCATGTGTATTCTCAATTATCCTTCGCATCATTGTTAATCCTGGGTGGCCCAACCTATCATGCCATAAACTGAATGTCCCAGGATCACAATGTTTTCCTTCAATTACCACATTTGATTCAAGCATATGTATATATGTATAATGCAGACCGGAATCAAGTGTTGGTAGTTTTTCAAGCACATGATTTTTGTCTACAATATACATATATTTCATATTTTCAATGGTCACAGTCTTTGTGTCATATCCTTTGAAATATATGTCATTGAAACTTAATAAGTTTCTATTAGACTTTGGAGAAAATAAGGCATTTTCTATACAAAAGCTTGTACCATTTGGTAATATAAAATGGTCTTTCCCGGTTCCCTCTATCAAGTCTATAGGACCTGATATTGTATGTATGATTGTTTTTGTTGGTACTAATTTTGAAAAATATTTCTTTGATTTTAGAATAGTATGTGTACTACCACTATCTGCTATACAAAGATCTCCAATCTTTTCTTGGTGTTGTGCTCCAGTTGGACGCATATTAAACTTCACATACGAAAGGAATAATAAGTGAATAATCATAATTATTATTAAAAAGAAAGTTCATTTATTGAAGGAAAGGCATTACATGAAAAACAAACGAAGGAAAAACAGTTTTACTAGAACAATAATATATTTTTTTTAGTTTATGTCTTCCACATCATTGCAAAAATTAGCAACATTTAGTAGAGTGAATTCAACATTATCAATGAGGTTTGCTTCTTTTCCTTTTCCTTTAATGGACTCTTGATAAAGTTGACAAAGATGTGCAGGTGTGCGACAGGTCCTTGACCAATGGCCCGTGCTACCACATCTATAACATGAACCATCAGATTTTTGTGATGTCCCAGTGTCATGCCTTGCCACTTTGGCCTTATCTTGTGTGTGGACATTGTTTCTTTGTGAATGTTAGTAATTATTCCTTTTCTGGCCACGAACACGATTATTACCTTGTCCACGACCACAATTATGGCTTTGGTTTTGATTAAAATAGCCACGGCCTCGTCCTCGACCATGAGCACGTCCTCGTCCACGTATATTGTTTCGATGACCATCAATATTTGTAGCATTTGCTTCAAGAAGTGCTACTAATCCCGTTGGACGAGATTCATGATTTTTCATCAAAAGTTCATTGTTTTGCTCTGCAACGAGCAAACATGCATTCAGTTCAGAATATATTGTGAACTTTTGCATCCGATATTGTTGCATCAAGGTAATGTTTGTTGCATGAAATGTGGAGTAAGTTTTCTCCAACATATCTTCATTAATAACTTCTTGTCCATAATACTTGAATTGCGAACATATTCTGAACAAAGCTGAGTTGTATTCATTTACCTTTTTGAAGTCTTGAAACCTCAGTGTTCTCCATTCATCTCTAGCATTTGGAAGTATAACTTCCTTTTGATGATCAAATCTTTCTTTCAAAAGATTCCAGAGAATACGTGGATCAATAACATCAAGATATTCAAATCTCAACATTTCATCAATATGCTTACGAAGGAAAACTTGTGCTTTTGCTTTGTCTTGTGCCAAACAATTATTAAATTCATATATAGCATTTGAGATTCCCATGGAATTAAGATGCATTTTTACATCTATCATCCATGGCACATAGTTTTTCCCACTAACTTCAAGTGCTGCAAACTCGAGCTTTGCAATGTTGGACATAATGTAACTATAAATTTTAAACAAAATTAAAATTAAAATTAAAATCCATTTATTTCAATAAATATTACACACAAAAGAAGCGGTAAAGCTAACATTGCATACAAGCCTAAAAGTAGATGAAATTCCCTATTATCTTCGATGTTAAGGATTAGGATGAAAAGTAACATGACTATTATAGTCATGATTACCACAAAAGGATGAATCATCTTGAATCTTGATTTCTTGAAATTGATTTGTTTGATAGAAGAGAGAAATATTTGTTGTGGGTAAAATAAGCAGGGTAAAGATGTTTATTTATGGTAAAAAATAATATAGCCGTTGCTTTTGCTGTTTATAACCGTTACCTATACATTTCCGTTGTGTATATATGTATATGTATTTATAAATCATTTAATAAGATTTAGAAGTAATACATAACTTTACTTTGTATAATTTTACTAATTAGATACATTAATAAATATTAGTAAATGTTAAAATAAAATTATGAAGAGTATCTAAAATAAAAATAAACATTGACATGTATAAATAAATATAATTTAAATGTTAGTATGCATAAATAAAACTCAGTTGCATAATATAAATGTTAGTATGCATAAATTAAAGTTAGTTGCATAATGTAAATGTTAGTATGCATAAAAATTAGAATACATAAATAAATGTTAGTATAAGAAATAAAAATTGTCAGTAGTCCATAATGTCCATAATGTATAAGTCTTATTAATTAGTATCATCATTATTTTAATATGATGGATGTTTTATAATTAATAAAGTTTTTACTAAGTAATACATACCTTGATTAAGATAGATGTGATTTCCACTTGTTTAATAACCTTGATTAGAGATTTCTGATAAGGTGTTATGAATTAAATATAATTAATGTAACTTTAAACCAAAACAAACTACTAAACTTTGATAATAACTTTAATTGAGAAGAAAGAATACTTAGAGAGAATATGAAAGTTATATCTCTTATAACTTTTTGGTGTGTCTTCATTCTTTACAATGGAGGGGTATTTATACTACAAATTTTACTAACATATAATTGTAACTAGTTAAAAATATTGACAAATTTACCATGCACCAATTATTATGTCATCCACTAATTATTTACAACACCACCAATTATTTACAACACACATACACACACACACACACACACACACATATATATATATATATATATATATATATATATATATATATATATATATATATATATATATATATATATATATATATATAGGCTTATGTTATTATATTGTGGATGTAAAATAGATTGTGAGCCAATCATTTTTCTTATTTTAAAAAAATTATTAGTACAAATTATTCAATTAAAGATAATTAAAAAATACCATGTAATTTATTTTAAAGGTATTTTAGTCAATTAACAAAATTAAAAAACAATTGCAGATTTTAGAGAATAGTGAATTCTCTAAACTTTAAAAATCTGATTTTTTGAATAATAAATATATTAATTCAGACATTCTAAAAGAAAACGTTTATCATTATCTTGAAAAAAACATTAAATTCTGACAGAATACTATAAACATATATTATCAAGATTAATAATTTTTAATAAATACAAAAATATATATGAAAAGAATTTTAATATCTTAAAATCAATAATTACATTCATTCTTAACAAATGCTTTGAACATATATAAATGACATTCATATTAAAAGAATACAAGTAATAATAATTAACAATTACATCTATTCTTAAAGAATAAAACTGAGAATAGTAAAAATCAAATAAAAACATTGAAAATCAAATAAAAACATTGAAAATCTAAGTAAAACACTAATACACTCTGATAGAATATTGCTGCTAATCTATTCTGACAGAAAAACATGTTAATCCATTATGAAAAAAATATATTGTTAATCCATTCTGAACAAATATTGTTACTACTTCTCACATGTTGACACTATGTATTCTCATCTGATGTGACTGTCGTGAGAAAATCAAGCTTTTATCTTCTATTCATGACCTACAAAAATATTAAGAGCATTCTGTGGAAAGCATATATCATAGTAAACAAAAGAACGTGAATAACTTAGAAGTTATAACCCTATAATAATATACTAATATGAAAATTTTAAGTAAGTGTGATGAAAGGGAGCTACATTGGATCCCTTGTAAGTGTAGGATTTTAAATGCACAATCTACCAAATTGTTAAGATTAGGTACTGCATTGATTTCCTTGTCTTTAGAGGGTACCATATAGGAACAATGGTACTTGATTTTTGTTGTTTAGTCATTGGGGAATATGTTCTTGTAGATGGTAAAAAAAATATAATGGTTTAATCAATACAGAGTATAGTTAGATAGCAAAACCGATAAGGCAATATGCATTGTAAAGCTCTAAAAATGACCCTATACTATGAAACATACACCCACACATTAGTAGCTAAATATTTGAGTTAGGTACAGTAGAAAACTTGAAATGAATTCAATCATATGAAAGGTTTTCTTCATGATTCATATTCATCTTCATCTCCATTGACATAAATGTGTAATGTTTAACATGAAGCAAGACATATACTCATATTATCTATAATATTTCTAAAACAACCAGCAGTTATAACAGAAATCCCATGGAGTTCTGTTATAGCAGTCTACTTAACCTCAAAAGTCACAAAAGTGTTCCTCTTATTTGGAAAATAAAGAGTACAAATTTTAAAACAAAAAATCAGGATCACATGTAAAGTTATCGAGCCAACACTCATTTGTATCATAGAATTCTACAAATGATCCAACTCAATAATCAACTCCAGGTAAACATTTCACTTTTGAGCATCAAAAACGTATATCTTTTCCGGGGCTTTGGCCTCTTTCCAAAAAAAAACATAACTTTTAGCTTTAAAATTCATAGGTATGTTACTAGTGTGAGATAAATTTAGTACATACTTACCTATAACTATGATAAATCTATAGATAAACAGATTTTTGGTCTAATATATATGGATTTCAGAAATCAAAAGTGGATTACTCCTTTAGGACTTAATAGGGAAGGAATATTTGATACCTTGGAGTAGTAATCTTTCTAGACTCTAAGAGCAATCTGATTTCCTCCCAAATCGAAGGCTTTCAACTTAATTTTTCCAATACTTAGTTCTTCAGATGTCGGATACTGAGTAAGCTCGTGCTGAACGAGTCTCTGCGAAGATCAAACCATCATCAAGACAAACACAAAGAACATCTATACACAGTGGGTGTAAAAAATCTGTATATCAATTTCAGCTACATGGAAATTATGCAAACACTGATAGCAAACAACAATCAAATACCATAATTATGGAATAATAACATACTAATTCGAACTAAAGAAAACTTAATTGCAGAATGAACCTCGTCTTTCAACATATCAAGCAAAGTGGTTTTTCTGGCATTATCGATGAGTTTTACTAACCTAAATTAGATTTGTTTGATCTGATTATCCATATGCTTGAGACCATTGTAATCTGGAAAAGATCGAATTGAGATGGGAGGGATGCGACAGTGGCTGAGGATATGATGGTGTTGGCAAAAGAAAATGTCACACCCCCAAAATGGAACGACAAAAACATACAGGGGCGGTAGACGTCATGTAGAGTATCATAACAATTGAATAATAGTAAGCAAAGCAACAAAAACCATAGTATTAATAATATAGGGTTTACATTGTACTCGATTTACATAATGTTTGACTCCACAAAAACCAAAACAAAGACTTGAATTTTAAAAATTCAAATTGTTAATAAAATCATTATTATAAAAAAAATAATAATACGTTACATGAAAATTAACTTGATTTCTAAATTTTTTCCGTTAAAAGTTGGACGTTTTAGGCTGGGTCTAGAATTTGTCGTATTTGGTGACGAATTCACCAAAATTTCGTATTTGTAGCATTTGTTATGAATTTGCCATGTAGTGTAAGTTTATGAACTCCACTATATTGTTTTACGAATATTATTTATACCCAAATAATATATAATTGAATTACCAAATTGTTACGATAATAATTTTATTTAGGGTTTATATTCGATAATTGGTAACTAGAGGGGTACTTTGTATTATAATTTTTCATTAGTACATTAGGAACATTAGAGAATATCACATTTATCCTAAAATTCTAATACGATTCAAGTTGACCTGGCTGACTTTTGTTGACTTTGTTTGACCAAAATTGACGGTTGTCACATCATCCCCCGTTAGAAGGAATTTCGTCCCAAAATTTGTTCTAAAGCAGCTCTCAAGGACTAGGGAAAATATGGGCGTATCTCTATTTTGTCTAGTCTCTTCTTTCCTAGGAGAATTTAGGTTCTTGCTTGGTGTTCCAATGGACCCTCTCTATTGGTATTTGACCTTGCTCTTTTGGTTTCCCTGCCCATGATTCTCACATGTTCCTCTTTGGGGTGTAGGTTCTTGTTTACATGGATTTCGTCGAGTGGGATTACAAGAGCTTCGGTAATTAGGCACTTATTAGGGTTGGTTATGTGGAATGTGGGATGTGTGAGACTGAGTTCTTGTGGTAACCGAAGTCTATAGGCTACCGGACCGACCTTGGCGAGGATTAAGCCAATCCATGTTGGATGACGATGTCGGAACTTCTTATAGTAATAAGTGTTAAGCCGAATAGGAAAAAGTGCTTAGAGCGATAGTGCCTTCTACGTGTATGTTTTTAATGCCTTTGGTTTTATCCTTGTTATTACTAGTGCGAACATTTTGTACCGCGTTTAGCGAGTGCTAGCAGCACCAGTGCTCCGATTATTAGTGATGAAATTTCATAATATGATCCTTACTAGGTCCCTCTACAATCGCTTAGTGTATACATGTCATGTATAATTAAGATTGATAGGACTGTCGACCGAGTGACTCTGCCCCAAATCCACAACCAAACAAGGAACAAGAAATAAGGCAGAACCACACTCTCTAAGACTTTAAAATCTCAATTATATATGACCCTAATGTATACACTAAGCCATCATAGCTCACCTGCAAGGACCCTTAGTTTTTATATGAATGATATGTTTCGTTCGGACGAGAGAGTAATTTATAAATATTTACTAAAGCTTTAGATATCTTTATTGGGAAAATGTACCGCTTTTTACAGGTGGTTTCGGGAGGGTCTCTCCTGTGGTGATCATCAGCACTCTACCATCCCCACCAGAGTTCCTTGTTATTGGACAATCCCTCCTGAAGTGTCTAGGTTCGCCATACCCGTAGCAGGTCGGGCTTATTCCAATGTCGGGGACCTGGGAGATTGGTTGTGTCGGTGCCCTGTAGAAACGGGCAATGTGACCCTTCCTATTGCAATTCTTGCAGTGTAACTCTCGGCAGGCTCCATAGTGATGAAAACCGCACTTGTTTCATTTTGGGGGAATCCCAACATATTGACTCACTGGTGTTGGGGTGGCATGTGTTGTGGTAGCATGAACAACAATAATCTATTGTTTATTCGAGGGACCTTGAGTTGGTTGTCCCTTTTTCTTACTCCCCGACTTTCGCTTATGGTCGCCCCCTTTTGTTGGCTCAGGAATGGAGGCCATTATACCTTGGTGGACTCCATGGTCCACAAGTGTCTATGCCAGACGCTTGGCACTATCAAAAGTGAGTGGGTTGGCAGCTATTACGTTCCCTTGGATCGGGGGAGTTAGTCCCCAGATGTATCTCTCTACTTTCTTACTTTCCGAAGTGACCATTCCGGGACAAAGAATAGCTAGGTCACTAAATCTGGCTGTGTAAGCAGCAATGTCAGAGTCTTTCATTGTTAGATTACAGAGCTGTTGTTCTAGTATTTGTACTTCGCCTCTCGGGCAGTAGTCTTCCATCATCCTGGCTTTTAAGTTCTCCTAGTCCATTGAGTTAGCCACAACAAGAGTCAGTGACCTGACATGGCCATTCCACCATGTAAGGGCCCTGTCAAAGAAGGTGCAGGCTGCAAACTTCACTTTTCTCCCTTCTGGGCACACACATATTTCAAAACTCAAATCCGTTTTCACGAACCATTTCATTAGAGCAATGAATTCCCCACTTCCACTAAAGGATTTGAGTTTGCAATTCATGAAGTCTTTATATGTACACTCCCCAGGGTGTCCGTGGCTATTTACGTGGTTAAAGTTGTTGGTACCACTTCCCGCTCCGCTGACACTACTTAAGTTGATCTGAGTCATGGCGGCTACTACGCCGGCAGTCACCGCAGCCTGGAACATAGCAGGGTCATATTGAGGAGGTGGCGGTGGAGGATTTGTTTTCTTGATATATCTATGAGGCGGCATCTTTCTGTCATAGAGTTTTAAAGATGAAAAGTTGGTAAGGCATTGGTAGTGGTTATCAATCGAATGTCATAAGAACTAGGTTATTACAGTTTTGTGAGTATCATGCTCCGAAAGTGTTTTGTAAAGCATTCATAACAGAAGTCTATGTGAAAATAAACTTATGAATTTTCAATTGTTACAATCCTCACTAAATTCCCGTCACTTGATTTGTAGTTATTAGTCGTGATGAAAGACGTTATAAATATAACACATAGTGTAAGTAGTGTAATCACTGACTCACTAGGTTATATTAGTTTCTTAGTTATTATTGTGACACATATGATGCTCAACCTTCTCGCATTTCTTGCGAGCGCTTCTCTCCGTCTGATTCCCTCTAAAAATCCTCCTTCCGTGCTCCTTTTGGTTTTTCCTCGACTCCTCTGTTGGCTATTTGCGATGTCTAAGTGTGTCGTTTTTGCGAGAGTGAGTGTCTAAAGAATCTATGAGATAAATAAAACATTCTTATTTTTATGGGGTGATCCTTATCGGGTCCTCCTATAATCACGCGGAGTATACAGATTATATATAACCAAGATTAAATAGACCTTCAAGTAAATGATCATACTATAAAACCACAACCAAACAAGGAACAAGTAGTAGAGCGAAGAACACAAATTCTAAGTCTATAAAATCTCTATTATACACAACCCTGGGAGCATACACTTCACAATTATAGGCCTACCAGTAGGTTTCTTTTTAAATTTTACATAAGTTAGTTATAGTACCTAAAATACTCCTATAATATTTTAATTATATGATTGATTCTAGAGATCCTTGGTATTGGAAGATAATAAGTTTTTAGATTTGTTGTTATTGTATAGTATCATAAAAATACTCCTATAGTATTTTAAAATTTATGTTTGGTTCTAGTGTTCCTTTGTATATAAAGTTGGTAAGTTTTAAACTTGTTGCAACACTACCCTCACTCCCAAACACATGTTGGTCGTATCTCAAACAAATATAGTTAATCAGGCTATATTTATCCCATATATGATTACATAACTGTCTAGGTTTGACTGTAGTGTCCAACATCTGAATATTTTTGTAGTTCTTCTTATGATACTTATTCTAATATATATATATATATATATATATATATATATATATATATATATATATATATATATATGCCGGCATGTATACTTTTATAAAAGTAGTAATATATTTTAAAAGTATAACTCTTGGTTAGAGTGATTTTGTCCTATTGTGTTTATAGTTTTATAGCTTTTATGGGTTGATATACGTATTTCACTATAAATAATGCTCTGATACCAATCTGTCAAACCCCCAAACCGGAACGGAGGAAATGTTCGGGGGCGGAGGACGTCATGTACTGTATCATAACAGTTGTATAATAGTAATCAAAGCAACAACAACCATAGTATTAATAATATTGGGTTTACATTGTACTTGATATATATAATGTTTGACTCCAAGAGAAAAAAGCAAAACAAAGACTTGAAGCTACCATGCTCCGTCTTCTCGAAGCCTGTGCGTGTACCTGTCTACTAGTTTCCTGAGAATGCAAGTATTTTTGAAAAACGTCAACACTGAATGTTGGTGAGTTTATAAGCATTTTGTTTTAGAAAATAAGTTTTTGTTCCTTAAAATTGTTTGTGTGTTCATTTAGAAAGTCCTATACTTTCTCAATAAAATGGAATGTAGTCTTAGGTCTTAAGACAAAAATTATTAAGTTTCTTATGCTTAAAGAATATAATGTAACACTTTGATTTCATAAAAGAAATGTGAACCATATTGGTTCCTACTATGGATCCTAACCTAAGAGTAAGTAATCGTATTTTTTCCAGAAAGTTGAATTGTAAACTATTTACTAGTAAATAAATGATGTTTTTTCCTAGGGAATCTTATATTTTCCATAAAATCGAATTGTAGTCGTAAACATTCCAAGACCGAAAAGTATAAGTATAATTGTCATACTTCGTTTAATGATACTTAGTTTTATTCCTAAGTAAAACTAGCTGAAGACGTGTTTGCACTGTAACCAGATGTGATGTTGATGCCCTCCTAACTTTGTACATACAATTTATATATAATCAAGGTCGAACAGGCAATCGAATGGGTGAATTTTCCCTAAGCCCACAACCAAACAAGGAACATGAAGTAAGGCGGAAATCACACATTCCACTGTCTATCAGACATAAATTTTTATATAACCCTGACGTATTCACTAAGTAGCCACAGAGTGAATACCCCTTTAAGACTGTTTAAAAATATATCATTACGTAAATATTTAGTTAATGCTTATTGTGGGTATTCATTGTAACCATGCTAATATGACTAATGGTCTGCACGACGTTCTTCAGACGTCGGAAAATTATGATGTTTGTCACCCTAAACTTGCGGGTCTAACTGTAGCGAGCAATTGAGATACGGGGTTATCAATCTCGTATAGATCTATACACAAACTCACGCTCTCCCTCTAGGAGACTTTGGTTATAATTTAGGATTTTAGCGGGTACCATGTTTGGTACAACAAAGGAGTGGATCACAATCTTGTATTAACTTGTTTACATAAAGTGTGTTAAAGTTATCTTTTCCATGTTATCGTTTGTATTATCCTTTTACAGTATTCACAATGTATAAATTAATCATATTTTAATATAATTATTCCTTTGACCCAAAAGAGTAAAATAACGTGAATGTTCCCCAAACTATACCTATTATAGTTTATCTTGTTTGTTTATTGAAAATAATTATGTAATCATTTATATAAATACATAGTAAATATCTTCTCTAGATGTTTTTAAATGAATATTTCATTAACACTTACATCTAACACAAGTATAAAAACATTTAGTACGATAAAGATAATTTCTAGTTTTTGACTTTTCTGTCCATGTTTTTAGAAAAATTATAGAAAAATCATTATAAGTTGAAATTTGGATCCGTAAACTCTCAGGGCTTAGAAAATGAGTCTATTTTGTCCATAATATTTTTCGATACCTTAAGTGGTCCCTAACCAGAGTGAAAATGTTCATTTTTACAGACTGGTCGGAAAATGTTCTGAAATGATAGGCAGTTTTGTAAAAATCGCCATAAATTTTCAAAAAATCGTATGAATGCGTGCGAGTAGTCCTTAAAAAGTTATATAACTGAACTATTTTTATATTGAACAGTTTTGAAATATATTAAGCTTAATAAGGGTCAAACAGTCCGTGAACAGTTCACGACTTTTTCTGTAAAAATCTAATTTTTAAGCTTAGATATGTTTTAGTGACCTAACTTGTATTTTTAGTTTACAAAGCCTTTAGATCATCGAAATAGGATTTGTTTACTTGTGTCCCCCCCCCCCCCCCCTTAAAACTTGGAATAACTTCAAAAATGAAGGGGTATGAACTCACCTTGAGTGGATTTCTTAGTGGATCAAGAGATGAAGATGAAGATCCTCAAGCTTAGAACACTTGAAGATGGTTGAAGAACACTTGAAGATGATATTAACCTATAGATAATAACACATATAAATGTGTGTAAATGTAACAAAACTATAATTTTTATGTGTAGAATCACTAGATCTATGGAGAAAAGCTTACCAAAAATTGAAGAACCAATTTATGGAGAATTAACCTTGAAGGAACTTGAGTTGTTCTTGAAGAGGAAGATGAAGGAATGAAGAAGATGGAGAGAATGATGAAGATGAAAATAGAAGGGGGAAGGGGTGGAAGGCACTTTAAGGGGGGAAGAGGGGTAGCGAGCCTGGGGTGGGGGTGGGGTGGGGTGGGGTGAGGTGAGGTGATGTTTGTTTGATTGTATGTTGGGTATAGCCTAGTTATTTGTAGGGTAAAGATTTTTGGTGGGGAAAGGGGGATACATCCTTTTATCTTGTGGGTTTTATAAAAATCAAAAGTCAACTCTTGTTTTCTTTGTAAAATTTTTGGCATTTTTATAAAAAGAGTGACATTTTTTATAAGAAGTGTGGTATTTTTATAAAGAAAATATGATATAAATGATGTATAAATATTTAATTTGAGTTTTAAAAATTCAAATTGTTAATAAAATGAATATTATCATAAATAATAATACGTTACATGAAAATTAATTTGATTTCTAAATTCTTTCTGTTCCAAGTTTGGCGTTTAACTGGGTATGGAATTTGTCGTATTTGTTGACGAATTCGCCAAAATTTCGTATTTGTAGCATTTGTTATGAATTTTCCATGTAGTGTAAGGTTTATGAACTCCACCACCTTGTTTTACGAATATTATTTATACCAATAATATATAATTGAATTACCAAATTGTTACGTTACTAATTTTATTTAGGGTTTATATTCGATAATTGCTAACCAGAGGGGTACTTTGTATTATATTTTGTCATTAGTACATTAGGAACATTAGAGAATATCACATTTCTCCTAAAATTCTAATACAGTTAAAGTTGACCTGGTTGACTTTTGTTGACTTTGTTTGACCAAAATTGACGGTTGTCACAGAAGAGAGCGGAGGGTTTAATTATTGTTCTGGGGAAAGAAGACATCAGCGCCAGTAGCAGTAGGGAAGAAGAAGGGTGGTGGCGGGTGGAAGAGTGAAGTTATTAAGGAGGAACAAAAACAAAATTCAACCTCTTAAATTGGAATTGCATGTGAAAATGTAGATGGCAATAATGACTTGTTATTTTTCTGAAGATAGTAGAGAGCTGAAAGGAATCAAGTGGTGTTCACTCACAATCCAAACTTTCGATGGTGGCTATCTTCTACAATTGTGGGTAGGTAGGCTAAATGAAAATGAATTAGGCTTGAATTAAAACCGATCTCCTATATATTTAAAGGGATGTTATTTAATTTAAAATTTTACCAAAAATAATTTATAGCTAAGATTACTAAATTACCCTTGTGTAGGTTTTTGAAATGATTGGCCTATAATGATTCCTACATCCACACAAAAAATAGTTTAAACACATGAACCTAGCTTTCTCTCTCTCTCTCTCTCTCTCTATATATATATATATATATATATATATATATATATATATATATAATAATAATAATAATAATAATAATAATAATAATATAGTTATGTATGTTGGGAATATAAAGTGATGAATACTCAAGCCACTTCAATGAGAAAACAATTCATTGATTATATATATATATATATATATATATATATATATATATATATAAAAGTTATTAATGAGAAAAAACGATTTTCAAGAACTTGAGAACTTTTAATAAGTTCATCATTTTTCAAAACGAAGACCACCAATAATAACGAGATACAACCTCTAAGCTATATCTAAGCTAAAAAAAATTGACGACTATTCTTTTTGAAAGATGTTCATATACATGCATGCATACATATATATGAATCAATAGTCATATGGACTATGGACGTCGATATGCATGCATGCATATATATATATATATGAATCAACAATCATATGGAATGCAGACACACATATGCATGCATGTATATATGCGACTCAACAATCATATGGACTGCGCGGACACAAATATGCATGCATTCATAGATATGAATCAATAGTTATATACATTGCAGACGCAAATATGACTGTTGGTTCATATATATGAATGCGTGTATATTTATAAGAAGATTTTAAAAAAAATCGTCATTTTTTAAGCCTACACAACAAGAAAACAAAGCATTAGGGACAAGCCTTTTAGCGATGACACATCTTTAGCGGCGACATCAAACAAGACACCCTGGTGTCGCCGCTAAAAGTGACCATTGTCGTTACTAGCATTGTCACTAAATGTGTCCAACGGAGATCCGTCGAGCATACACTACTTTCAATCCTGGCCCTACGTTTACAACACGATCCAACAGATAACATTTAATCCCGTATAATGTAATAACGACGAAACCTTTTGCGGAGACATTGTTGCCGCTATTGCTATCGATCTGTGTGACCCACATGATAAGCAATCTTGACCCTACGATGTTCAGCTGATCCGACGGTCAGTAATCATGAGAAAATGGCACATTTGTTTCCCTCAAACTTATCGCCACTAATAGTCATGGGTCACCTCAAAAGGCGTCACAACAAAAGGGTACTTCCCGTTTGTTTGACCTTCGTTCCAGATGAGCTACTCTGTGTGCTAATTCCATCTCTTGAAAATTTCAATGACGACACTATAGACAGGCGAAATTTCTTCAATTTTCCGGCATAATCCACCCACATCAACCACGACTGAGCACCGACTACTTCTAGGCCCTTAATTTTCCACGATTCAGGATAAACTTTCCTTTGACCGCCGATTGCCACCTCCGGTCACCACTTGCCACCTCCGACAACATGTGTTCCCTCTTCCCGTTTCTTTTTCTCTTATTTTCTTACAAACAATTCACCATTATTACAATTTTTTGGTGTTTTTAAGGGAACCTGTCACAGCCCCTGCCGTCTCCGGTGATTACCACCATATAGCACCACCATTAGTTCACCTCCTGCTTTTCGGCGAGCACATATTTTTTTTTTCCTTTTTCACTTCTTAATATGCTAAATGTAGATATGTTAATGTGTAATGTATGTATGTATTATTGAATGTATATGTGGATATGTTAATGTAGGTATATGTATGTGAAATGTATATGTATATTTGTATATTTATATAAATAAGTATGAAAAAATGTATGTATATATATATATATATATATATATATATATATATATATATATAAATTTATGTATATGTATGTATATGTGTGTATATATATATGAAAACGTATATGTGAAAATGTATGTATACGTCTATTTGTATGAGAAATGTATGTATATGTGTGTATATATATATATATATATATATATATATATATATATATATATATATATATATATATACATGAAAAAATGTATGTGAAAAATCTATGTGAAATATAGAATATGTGTGTATATTGTATATATATACGTGTGTATAATGTATGTTATGACTTAGTTAGGCTAGTCGTCAAAACTACATAATATGTAAATTATCATGTTATAATAGAAAAAAAAGTAGGTTGTGATAATTTACAATGTCTATTAAAGTACAATACCATCATAAAAAAACAACATAACTAAGATCCTATAAATAAAAATTAGAAAAAACATCATAAATAGTCCTGTGGTTTCCCAAGATCTGAAGTTTAGTGCCCGTGGGTTAAAAAAATCATAGATGGTCCATGTGCTTTCAAAACTGTTGACAATTGGTCATTATTGCTAACTTTGTTAAGTTTTTTCCGTTAACTGAAGGACGATTTCATCATTTCACTACTATAGGGACCATTTATGTTGTTTTCTCTTATTTTATATAAAAAAGAGAAAAATGAGATAATATTCAAAGGGTCTCTCTCTCTCTCTCTCTCTCTCTCTCTCTCTCTCTCTCTCTCTCTCTCTTTTTCATACGCACATTCCACCCACATTCACAACCACCATTCCTTTTAACCACCAAACACCATTACCACTGTGAACCACTCTTAAATATCCATATAACCTTTCTCCAACACCATAAAACAACCATATACCTATTACATTCATCACTACCCAACGCCACCCTTTTCCCCCACCCACCTGCTTATTCTCTTTTCTCCCTCATCCGTTATCGTCAACACCATTGTTTCAGCAAGAACACCAACACCACCATTGTAGAAAGGAAATTAGAAGACAAGAAGATGAAGAAGAAAACCTCATGTTGTACCAAGGAAGAAGTGGATGCGATTCTGATACAATGTGGTAGGCTTAGCCAAAGCAATTTGTGACATCCCCATTTTCGCAGCCAAAAAAGACCGATTTTTTTTATAGGTGAACATTGGCAGTAATGGACCTAGTACCCTATAGATGAGCACTGACAGCTGCGCCACAACCTGTAGATGCTGTTGATCTATGATAAACATCCTAGCAGCTGCGCTCTAAGGATAATATCAGCATCTACGCCTAATAAAGAGCATTATAACCTTGACAGTAGCGTCTAAAGAACAATACCGACAGAAGCGCCTCATATAGAATGTCACAACTATGGCAGGTGCGCCTAAGTGATAGAACTAGCAGTTGTGCTTGACAGCTGTGTCATTGACAACGATGGACTTTGTACCTATTCCTTAGGAAAATCCTTAGAAGTGAATGAACGAGAAATAGCTGATTCTTAGGGTAGATCCTTAAGATTAAAGAAGATAATGGGGATGGGTAATTGGGTTAACTGTTTGATGATTAAACATAATAATTATATTATTGTGGGTTGAAAACCCTATGTACTCACCAGGTTTCCCAACCTGACCCACTCAGTTTATTTGTATCACAGGTGTCGATACGAAGCTACTTTACACTGAGAGATTTAAAAGAGATGTAGATCACTAGTGTAAATAAATGTAAGTTATGTTTATGCTTATGTTTCTGTATTGACGATGACATCCCAAATGTTTTAAATGAATAAAAAAAATACTTTTCTTCATAAATGCCTTGATAATGTATTTATCATGTTTTACTAGGAACAAGTTCTGCAACATTTTTATTAAAAGAGGTACTCTGATTTTTATAAAGCATATGGCACTAGGTCCATACCATTAATATTCCTCTATTTCAGCTTTCACCCCTCGTCCTTCATCTACCCATGTTTTACCCAACATATTTTGTAGATATAAAAATACGTATACAGTTTAAAACATTTAAAACATGTATAAAAATCTCTCACCCAGGATAGACAGCAAGTATTCAGACAATATGCACACATAGCATGTAATTTATATTAAATACTTCATATCTATGTGTAAGATGAAAGTAACTATGCACTCACCTGAAAAGGTGGTGATTCTGCCTTCGAACAACGCTTCGTTATCTGAAAACAATTATCCTTCGATAAAACCTAGTATCATTATCACTAGGGTTTAGTCTAAAGTTAACCGTGATTAATTAATAGTCTAGCTATTATTATTATTATATAAGCGTTAAACAATACTCTATATAACTCATAATAATAGCCCAAATAATTATTTTAAGGTCCTAATAATGTTACTATATTAAAACATAAGCTATACTAAAGATAGGTTAGGCGTAGCTCACTTACAACGTATTTTTCTCAAAACCGGGCTCCACTGGAGCAGCGTTCCCGAGACGAAAGGCTCTTCTTCTTGGAACCGTTGGGTACTCCGGGGCTTCCGCCTCATGCTAGGGACGTTCCCTAGGCTTTTCTGGGGGGGGGGGGGGGTTAGGGCTTAGAGAGAGAGAGAGAGAGAGAGAGAGTATAGAGAGAGGAATGAAGGGTTAAGGTGTGAGGAATGAAGGAGAGGGGCGTTTCTATTTATAGGAGGCTGGAGGGGCACTCACGTCGTGGATTTTTGATATTCACGCCGTGAGCCAGGCTGGCTACAGCCAGGCGCAGCCTGGTGCTGACACGTGGCATCGCACATAGGGTGGAAATCAGCCGATTTTCAAAAATTCATAACTTTTGCATACGAACTCCGTTTTCGACATTCTTTATATCCACGCGTAAGTAAAAACAAGATCTACAAGTTTCATTGAGACTTCGTGGACTAATTCTCAACCAATCCTAAATTTAACAGTAGGAGGAGATTAGACTGCTAAATGACCGCGAAGAATTCGTAACTCCTTCATATGGAATCCGTTTTCATCTATATTTTTACCATTGAGTTCCTATTAATGAGATCTTCAAATCTCATTTAGGTCGCATAAGACAAAAACCACTCGAACTAAAATTCGAGTTTCGGGCCGTGCACTGCTAAGCCGAATCGTAGAAAAATCGTAACTTCCTCATACGAAGTCAGATTTGGGCGTTCTTTTTTTGTATGTTCTCAGTTTAATGTATACTACAACTTTTGTTTAGATTACTAAGGCTAAAAAGTCCTCTATCTTAAATTCATTATTTACGTCTCCCGGTGCCATGCCGGTTTTGCCGAAAAACTTCGACGGGTCATAACTTCTTCGTTATAACTCGGATTTCGGCGTTCTTTATATGTACGGAACCCTTGAGACATATTCTACAACTTGGTTAAGATTATTTATTCTAAATAATCATTTGTCGAAAATTCATTTTAGACACTTATTGCCTCTAAATTGACTAGCCCGGATCTACGGGCATTACACAATTCCTCTAGATCTCAAAACCCTATAATCATAGAAGAATATACTCTCGTTCTAATAGGAGCTTCGATTATGACGAGACATTAAACCATCTCCACCACCGATACAATGAAGAGGTTAGGGTTTCGTCTCCCTCTAGAATGCGACACCAAAAATCCTTTGCGCTAAACCTTCAGATTTTCACCGATAACCTAATTAAAGACCAAATCGGAGAAAAAGAGACCGATCCTTTGCTGCATAGAATGAAATCATTAGCAAAGATTGACAGCAACATCGGTAGATGTCCACAGTTCGACAACTCATAACACGACATCATAAATTGAGAAAATTAGGGGATTTTATACAGAATTGTGTGATTATTTTCCAAAGTAAGGAATTGGGTGGGGTTCTAGAAGTGCTTACTCAAATGTTGATGGCAAAATGGTTGCTTTAACTTAAATTGATTGTATCAGCTGTAGTACATTTATGAGATAATTACAGGAGTTGAACAAAGAAGTGAAGGAGAAGAAGATTAAGGTATGAAATTGAAGAAGATGATGTTGGTATGTGTTCTTGAGAGGGAGAGAGAGAGAGAGAGAGAGAGAGAGAGAAAGAGAGAGAAAGAGAGAGAGATATTATTCATTTATTTTTTTTAATTAGAGAAAACATCATAAATGGTCCCTTTGGTAGTGAAATGACGAAAATGCCCTTCAGTTAATGGACAAAACTTAACAAAGTTATCAATAAGGACCAATCGTCAAAAGTTTTGAAAGCACAGAGGCCATCTATGATGTTTTTAAGCCACAGGGGCTAAACTTCATATCCGGGGAAACCACAAGGACCATTTATGATGTTTTTTCTAAACATTAATATGAAAAAGTACAATGTCTTAATAGAAAAATAAAAAACAATAATAAGTTGATTTAAATAATAAAAATATGAAAATGCAAGATGACATAAGTAACAAATTTATACATTTTTTTAAAGTACAATGCTATAATAAAAAACAAAAACGAAAAACATAAGACGGTAAATATATTAAATTGTAATCTAATAAGTTAATTATTTAAAGTACAATGCTATAATAATAAAAATATGTTTTTTAGTTTAAGTATCTTCTTTTTAAATCATTAAGAACCTATAATACCATCCCAAAATTGATTTAGAAATTAATTTTGGGTTGTCCCCGTGTGGGAGCTCTTTTAGAATACTTTATCTCATTTAGGATGTGAATGTGTGTTACAAGATTGATTGTTTAAGAAAGATTTAATTGTTATTTTCTCTTTGCTCTTTGGCTATATATTTTCTAGATATACTTAGGAGCCAAGGGGAAATGTTGCTGAATTTTTCTTAAATGATCAATCATGTAATACACATTCACATATGAGGTAAGGTTTTCAAAAATTGGGTTTAGAATCCTAACCTTGTGAATACTCTATCCATTGTCCAATTTTTTGGTTACTGTTTCCATCCGATTTTTGAATTGTCGATTTTTACACCACCTTGATGAATATTCCATCCGATTTAGCGGTTACTCTATCCTTATAAATATTCAATCCAGTTTTTAGTTCTTGTAGAGTAAACACTAAAACTTAACTTATTTTTTAGATGCAACATGTCTATTGATAAAACCTGGACTACTATTGAAAACCATAACTCTACCATGTTCTAAAAAGGACTCAAGTATTTTCTCAAGAGCTCTAAATCACACGTTGATGACAAAGGTCAAGTCAGATGCCTGTGTAAGAAATGTGATACCAATACATTTATACTACTAGGCATAATGAAATTCCATATACTTCAATATGGTTTTAGTCCATGTTATATTAAATGGAAGTATCATGGCGAAAATACAGTTTCTCCGGTTGTAGAAGACATAACGCATAGTAACGAGATAGCTAACGTAATTGTTGATGTTATGGGGGTTGATTGAAAACGATACCAACCCCAACGAAGGGAAGACAAATATAGAGGGTAGCGGTGTTGATGATGGATTTCAAAAGCTATGAGAGGAGGACCAGTTAAAATTATATCTCGGATGTACTACTTTTCATCCCTTGACTATTTAGAAAAACTGCTGCATATCAAGGTGATCAACAAATGGACTAATAGTTCATTTGATCAGCTTCTTGAGTTGTTGCAAACTACATTTCCTCAAAGAAACATGGTCCCCTTGTCACAGTATGAAGCAAAAAAACACTTATATGATGAATGATATGTCTAAAGACACATCAACTGCTCGGGTGGACATGAGAAAACTCATTATTTGGAAAAGTCAATGGTTGAAAAAGAGTGGTAACAAGTTCCTTAACCCCCTTCCATCTTACCCATTCACGAAAAGTGATCGCATTTGTTTTTGTGAGTTTATAAACGATGTTAAACTGTCAACTGAGTTTGGATCTAACATCCGTAAGAAAGTGAATGAAACACAATACTAACATTATTGGGTTGAAATCTCATGATTGTCACGTTCTTATGCAAAGTTTGATACTCATTGGAGTTAAGGGGCTTTTGGCCATAGATATTTATATATCAATAGTAGAGTTTTGTACGTTTTTAAGAAAATTTGCTCGAGAACACTATTAGTGAAGGATATGAAACAAGTGAAGGAATCCATTATTAAAATATTGTGAAAATTATAAGCGATCTATCCTCCTGTGTTTTGTTTACATTATGCTTCATTTAGTTTTGCATTTACCTAGTGAATCTATTTGCGGAGGCCTGATATGTATGAGATGGATGTATCCCTTTGAAACATATATGAAAAAACTAAAAAAAGTATGTTAGAAACAAGGTGAGGCTAGAAGATTCTATAGCCGAGGGTTATGTCGTTGAATAAGCATTATCATTTTGTTTGATGTACCTGAAGATGTCAAAACTCGATTGCGAAAGAAACGAGGATGTTGTCATAGAAGAAACAAAGTTATGGGTGTTTCATTCTAAATTTTGACCGGATAGTGCAAGGAAAATGAAAATCGTCAATCTAATGGAGAAAAAACATCTAGAATGGTTTGTACTTGATGGTTGTGATGAAGTCAGACAATATATTGTGTAAGTGTCCTGTTCTTTTAATTCATTATCTGTTTTTAATCTTCCTTTTACTAAATCTATATCTTTTTGTCATGAATGTAGTGAATTCAATTCATTACATCCAGAAAGTGATGAAAAAAATTCAATTCTCTAAATGGTTCCTTTACAAGGTCTATGATATGCAAAAACAAAAATCTCCACAATTTAAAAACGAGTTATTGACTCTTTGAATTGGTGTGCATATGTGTAACATCCCAAAAATTTGAAGGTAAAGATTTCATTTTTAATCCAACCATAAACACCAATTAAAATTTCCAATCATTCAAAAGTGTAACAAGGTAAAAACAGTTATCAGGGTACAATCCCAAAATCATCAAATTGTGGAAACATGCATGGATGCAGTGCTGCCATGTCGGGCCCTTTCCTTTTATATCGGAAGTACCTAAAACCATAAACAGTAAACCGTAAGCACAAAGCTTAGTGAGTTCCCCAAAATACCACATACCATACATATCAAACATATAATGGGCCTCGCCCGACATCGAGGCTTGCTCGAAATATATTTGTCAGTAATATGAGATGGGACCCAACACACCATCCTCATCAGGCCCCGCCTGACATTGGACCCTGCTTGGTATACACACAAACACATAAGCTCATGCAAGAATCATAAAGATAAATAACATACAATATAGTCATTAGGCCTCACCTGGAATCAATTTACGCCCAGTATACATATCAGATATCATATATTCAAGAGTCATGCAGACAACTAGCATCCTAATCATAATAAACCATGGTCTTGATGGGATTGAGCATTGTAACACTCCTGTGGTGTACATGCAACCCTATAAACCATGGATCTATGTTTTCTCTATTATACATGCAAATATTCAATATTCCAAGGTTTCATCCTAACTAGCATAATATGAAGCGACTATACTACAAAAGCCTAGTTAGATGACATACCTTTTGATGTAGCTTGAAGTCTTGAACTTTAAGAGCTTAGCCCCAATAGTGTGGTAGCCTCAAGTGGAATCACAAATCATCAAAAACACCTTGGAAAACTTGAGAGAATAGAATGCCATTTCATGTGCTAAAGACCTCTTTATATAGTATGGAGGATTAGTGTTTCATCCATGTAAACCCTAATACCCATGACCCTTCATTTCCATAGGATCCATGTGTGAAAAACTCCATGGACTATCCATGCAAGCTTAGCCCAACCTAAATGAACTTGGCCCATACTATATATAAGAGTTCATATTTAATTAGTTTCTTTTGATCACTAAATTAATTCTTGATCGATACTAATTAAATAATATAATTCCATATCAATATATTAGAACTTATAATATATTACTATAAATCATAAACATACTATTCTTAAAAGACTATCCATATAAATTGTTCCGGTAAAGTGCAACCCAAATAGACCATGAAAAGTCGGGTCAAGTACATACCAATCATAGTTATGGACTTAGATACTAATCCAAAAGTATCCCACTTGGATAAGTCTAAAACTATTATTGTATATGACTCTAAAACCCAACTAGCAATCGTAGCTATTAAAGCCACTGTCGAACTCTGACCTTAGTGAATAACTTGTCCATTAGATAAGGGATCATATATTCCTCCATTCTAGATATCATATGGACTGATACATGGATTATAATAATTCTCTGTGTCCATTTGTTGATTCTCGATTTCCGATTTATGACGAATGACTAATTGAACAAATCAAATCAGTCCAGGCTTGGCCAAGCACTTCGGGGTGTCATCACTAAATCATAGAGGGGCCCATATATATCGCTTTTATCCATTTAAGGGTAAAAGGAATGGATAAACTTCGACTCATATGCTTTTTCTACTACTTGTTGAATCATACACAAAGGCACGTTTTATAACATCGAGTTACCAATGCGTATTCGTACAATCAATGTATAACCAACTCATAGGCAACAACTCATATCTCTAGGTATGAAGAATATAAGATATTATCATCTCATGATCACTTGTGATAAAATCCATGAAGTGATTCAAATAAGTGTGGGTTTAATCCAATACTCAGAACTTATGAGCACTCATGAATGTTGTAGCAACTCTTGCTATGTCCAATACCTTGGACATCTACAAACCACCTTCATGACAGTCTTGCCTTAATACCTACTTCCAATGTATTATCGACTGTGGATTGTTTGAATAACTTAGTCATTCAGATAGAACAACCTATTTATTCTGGAAGTCAAAACATGCAAAATGAAACACAAGAATAATCGAATCGAATATGGTCTCAGAACTTATGAATATAAATAGAACACCTTTTATTTATCACCATATTGTTTACAGATTATTAATTGCATATTGTTTCAAATTATCAACTTTATACTTGAATTAAAAAATAGTTGTCCCATGCTCCAAGCATGTACAATATGTTTTCTAAACACTAGTCATGCCATACACCAAGTACGCACACTATGTTTGTCTATGATCTTTACTTTGTGGAATAGATCAATTGAACATAATTCCAATGTTTCTCATTTCACAATCCCAAATCCTTACCGCAAATGCAAGAATTCCAAACTCCTGCTATTTACCAAAATCTTGTTAGATTTTAAACTTATATGCACTGATCCTCTTGTAATGATTATGCAATTGTAATGATTATGCACAAAGTCACATAGACTTGTCAATAGTCATTACAACGTATTCCAATAGAGATCATTCTATGTAAACGAAGTCTCAAATTCAAAGTACATTGCTTTGAACATCCTTCTTGCATTAAGTTTCCTAATCTTACACATATTTAATGAATAACTTCCACCTATGGGAATATTTCCATATTCGCATTTTAACAATCACTTTTGAACAAGAGTTGCCTCTTTTCAGAATATGTCAATATGGTCCTCTCCAAAAATTGACACCATACTTCCAACTATCCCTGAGCAACCAAACTTTGGTAAACCTTAGATTGTCCTCGATAATTGTTTAATTAATTTAGTCATATCCAGTTCTAGTATTGTTCCCTCTTAATGCCATAGGCATTTGAAAGAATTTTGAAAAGATGAATATTATAGCACATGAAATCGATCCTATATCCGAAGCGTATAGGACACGATTCATGATGTCTCACATAAAGACATGATACTAGACCGGTCTTTTGCTATAATATTTCTATTTCTATTTGCCATGTTCTCATAACTCAGATTATGAAAAGGGATGCCATAATCATAATCGAATTCTAGAACACAAATAATGTTCCTATATATAGAATTTCCTTATGTTGAACCATTCCAACATAACATTCATATATATACTTGACTAAATTTGATTAAAATCTCACGCTAAGCTTTTAGAATTGAAATGAAGTATAATTTCCTCTCCCTTAATTATAGCAAAGCAACTTTTCACAATTGAAACTTTTGTTTTCTATAATTAATATTGCTAACTTGCAAAACTTATCATAATTATCATTCTCCCACTAACATGATGATTACTAGCATAACACTTATGCTCCCACTAGCTTTCACTTGTACTCAGAAACCAGCTACACTTCTAGAAACCAATACTTTATTGACTTTCTCACCAAATTTCAGATTTCTGATACGAGATGCTTTGATAAAACTTTATCAAAATCATACACCTTTTCTTAGATAGCACACATGTGTGTCTAAACAATTTTAGAACTATGAAAAGGGTTTCCGTAATCATAGTCTCAATTGTTTAGACCTTTGCCATTTCTCGCAAGTCCATGTTAGTGTGCCGGTTAACCACACACACACCACTAACAACTTTGAGAACGCAAATATCACAATTGCTATCTACTTAAAACCTCTTAGTGAAATCGTTTCCTCACCATCATTTTCATGAATCAGAGAGAAACCTTATGACACTTAGATTTTATGGTGTATGTGTTCCTATCCATATGAATTTGTTAAAACCATAATCAAAAGACAAGGTTAGTGACAAATCGAAACTCATATGGACTGAACTTGTGCAATCTTAACTTCTTGTCACTTGGCAGCACAAGGTCTACCATTGTTTCCATGTTGTTATGCAAACAATTGAGAACTTATAGAACTCAGATGCATAGTCAACTTTAACTGGAATGAGCACATAAATAAGAATATGCCAACACGATAGGTTACAAACCTCAGGTCGTGTGCTAGTGATAAACTACATGTTTTCTTCTTGATTAGTTCTTGAAAATCTTTCAGGATCTTTTAGACTCCTACTGTCTTCTTGGCATATAAGACTCTCTTGCCAAGACCCATTCCTTGACAAACAAATATTCAAGAGATAGTGCGGATTCTTATCAAGACAAACACTTCACACAATTGGCCTTAGTTGGTCTTTGTTTTATCCAAAACATCACAACTTATCAATTTCAAATGTACAAAAGTAGAACACATTTTACTCTTACATTTGACAAGTGTTAATAAACCATCTTTAAGATGAGTCACTCAAGTTTCAATCTTGGAGTGTGACTCTAATACTTGTTTTGGAACGAAGTATGTCTCATCTTCTTGATTTAACCATTTCAACAATTCATGACTCCTTTTATTAGCCATAAGAATGCACTAAGATGTCCTTAGAGAATGAATTGTGATATGTTCTCACGATCATTAAGATGATCATAAAACATGATACTAAAGTACTCTCCCATCTTTTCAGATTTGAGAAAATTTTATCTTTCTGCCAAATTTGATTCTTCTGATTTGTTCTTCCATACATCGAAACCTTTCGAATGCTTCAGAATTATACTTAAACTTGTAAGTATAACCATATTTACTAAACTTTAGTAAATCATGACGAATAGTCTTATCAATCTTTTGTGGTGGACTTGACCAGTGCACAAGAATGTGTACTCGTTCACTTAGTCCTTTACTTGACTCACATATACATTTGAACAAGGTATTAGTCTTAATTTTCCAAAGATGAAAATTCTCATTCATCATACAATACAACTTGCATGATTCCAAGTTTCTGTCCAATTGAAACTTGGGTGATGAGAATATTTCCTTATTTGGTAAATTTAGACACTACCACAAATGAGAGAATCAAATTCACATTTCCATTATTGCTAGAAACATACAAACATCAGTTTTCCATAAATGCCATTGCAAGGAGATATAAAATAAAATAAAATTTTATTTATTTATTAAAAACGTGGAAAAACTTTTTCCTTACAATGCAACTTTAAATGAGGACTAGGCTATTACATTATTCCTAGCAACCTATCATAACTCCTAAGTGGTAGCTCAAGAATCCGATCTTCAAACCATGCGATTGAAATCCATCTTCGCGATCAGATTTAACATACTTTTCCTTTAAGTTTCCTTCCCTATGCTTGATCCCGCCAAACATCAAAATGTAACTGCATCACATTTTGTATTAAGAATCATCAATTAGGAACTTAACAGAGTTAGATGGTGGACTTACTGAAGCAAAGTCAAACTTTTTTATTCTTCCTTCTCTCAGATCCTTCAGGTAGTTAGGGCAGCTTCGCTTCCAATGTCCCTTCTCTCGACAGAATGACATATAGACTTATCCTTTTTCTTTACTTTCTGGTCAACCAGGTTGACCAAGGCCGATCCATTCCCATTGGGAAGAGAAAGCTTTTCTGGACTTCCAATGTTACCAATGTCAATGTCCACGGAAGTTTGAGAAATAGACCTTCCACCAATATTTTCTTGACCATTGCGCCAAATCATTGTTGATTAAACATCAACAAGCAAATAGGCAAGATCTATTAGAGTCATGTTGTGATCTGTCACATAGTAGACTTTAACAAACTCACTATATAACTCAGGAAGTGACTGAAGAACCCAATCAATAGCCAACTTCCTTGGAACAACGACACCCAACATTCTCAACCTGTCAATCTATGACTTCATTCCTAAGACGTGAGTGCACACAGGTCTTCCATCTATATGTTTCATTGCAAGCAGGGCTTGAGTGATCTTGAACTTTTCAAGTCTTCGAGATTGTGGGTCAGGGAGAATAATTGGAGGAGGTGGAGGAAGAGAAGTATGATTTCCATGAGATTTGGAAGATCATAGTTGTTTGAAGCAGACATCTACAATGGGAGAAAATCAAGTTAGTTGATTTAAGTCCTTAATAGAAGCTAGGATCCAACACAATATTTTATAACTTGGAATAGGGATGCCGTAATCCAAGCTATAAAATATTTGAGGGTAGGCGAATGACGATTCACCAATTTCCACCATGAAAAACGAAATAATTTATTAGGTTTTAATTGGATTTGAAACTCATAGATCTTTTGAGATTCATTGAACTTTTCAACAGCATGTTTCAATCTCGATTGTGCCCTCTCAAGTTTTGTGACTGGGATGCCGAGGATCACAAAACAAGGTGTGAATAACCATGAAAATATACTTGGTACCCTTAATATTTATCACTTAATCGACGTGTCGGTTAACCACACACGCTCCACCGATCCTATGATAAACTTTAAGTTACCCTTTGCTTACCTTGTTAAATCCAGGTTAGTGTGTCGGTTAACCACATGCGCTCTACTAACGACTTAAGCAAAGTGCAAAGTATAATTTCACGAGTTAGCACCAAATTCACATTTTCCTAAAGTAACTAAGATTGGGAATTTATAAAAGGTTAAGTTACTTTATATTTATCATTAGACTTATAATGAAGGGAGAATTGTAGTCCTTGTCCTACCCGTTCAGCTAACGATGCTCCACCAGTCAAGGAAGCAGTGGGTGAGAGTGGACACCCATTAAGCTGCTATTTTATAGACAACAACCTTATACCCCCTTATAGACCGGCTGTGTGAATGAGGCCTACTAACGGTAAGAATTACTTTGTTCTTATACATATATATTATTAACTTATAATACTATAAATTATAAGGGTTGAATTTTAACTTTTAAAACTCTAGGGTTTGGAATTAAAGGTTGTGAGAGGCATTACAAATTCCAAAACTTAAGGGCAAGTTTTGAACTATTCAAAGACTTTTGGATTTTCATAACTTATGAGTTTAATTAAGGTTTTAAAAACTTTAATGAAAAGACTCTTGAACATCCATAACTTGAGGACAAGTTATGGAGTTCATAAGACAAAAAGACTCTTCAATTGTGTAACCTATAAATTTTAATGGATCTTTAAAAGAAATGAATTTTGGTAATCCATAACTTGAGGACAAATTATGGACTCCATTAAAATACATTTAGATCAAGAGTTAACTAACAAACAATTTTGAAAATAATTCCAATGATTTACCAAAACTCATAAGTGTATGAACAATCATATCAACAATTTCAAGAATTACATAAACACATATAAAACATGAAATTTTGATAATAACCTTGAAATTGGCTTACCATAATCATTACCACATCAAAAACAGGTTTTATAGGTCCAAAACAGTTTAAGGTAATGGTTTCTAGACCAATTCCAACCTTAAAACTTGATAATCAGCAAAATAGAAGACCAACTCGTCGAGTTCTATAATGAACTCGTCAAGTTCATGCCTTAACTCATGAACTCGTCGAGTTTTTGGCCAAAACTCATCGAGTTTTTAGTCTAGACAATTTCTTGGTTATGAAAAATAAGTTGCATAAAGTATAATTGAAAACAAGCCTAGGCTCTAATACCACTGATGAGATTTGAGCATTCTAACACTCCTATGGTGTACATGCAACCGTATAAACATTGGATCAATGTTTTCTCTATTATACATGCAAAGATTCAATATTCCAAGGTTTCATCCTAAGTAGCATAATATGAAGCAACTATACTACAAAAGCCTAGTTAGATGACATACCTTTTGATGTAGCTTGAAGTCTTGAACTTTAAGAGCTTAGCCCCAATAATGTGGAAGCCTCAAGTGGAATCACAAATCACCAAAAACACCTTGGAAAACTTGAGAAAATAGAGTGCACATTAGAAATCGGCCCACTCTTGTATCCTCACACACTAGTGCCATTTCATGTGCCAAAGACGTCTTTATATAGTATGGAGGATTAGTGTTTCATCTATGTAAACCCTAATACCCATGATCCTTCATTTCCATAGGATCCATGGGTAAAAAACTCCATGGACTATCCATGCAATTTTAGCCCAACCTAAATGAACTTGGCCCATACTATATACAAGAGTCCATATTTAATTAGTTCCTTTTGATCACTAAATTAATTCTAAATTAATTATTGATCAATACTAATTAAATAATATAATTCCATATCAATATATTAGAACTTATATTATATTAATATAAATCATAAGCATACTATTCTTAAAAGACTATCCATATAAATTGTTCCGGTAAAGTGCAACCCAAATGGACCATGCCAAATCGGGTCAAGTACATACCAATTATAGTTATGGATTTAGAGACTAATCCAACATGTATGGCATTGGTGCTTCGACCCGCCAAACACAGTGAGAAAACTCACCTCACGTTGCTGTATATCTCAGATAAAAGCTCAGACTGTTGAACCTGAAATATCCCCGTGCTAGTAATTGGTCCACAACCCAAAGCTGGAATCCTAGTCCAATTGTCCAACACTCAGGGTAAAAGTCAATTTTATCCTTTCCTTACTCCGCCTAAAATCCGAGACCCAGACCAATAGCACTAAAAAGCCCAATATGGCCCAATTTCCTAATTGGGCCCAAAACTCATTATGGGCTTAATCAAGAAGGCCCAATTCCTAAAAGACACCGAAAGCTCCAAATGGGCCCAAACACAAGAAGACCCAAAGACAGAAAACTAGGGCCCAACAAGACCCAAAATCCCAAAATCACATCTCATGTCATGACTAGTCCTTGGTCACGTTGTGAGAGCTTGCCCGATATGATCCCAACTAATCATGACTCAACCTAGCCAACTCAATCAAGGAATGACACCTGGGATGTCCTCAAGACGTGGGCATCCTTTCCTCACGTCGTGAGCACCAATAAGCTCAATGGAAATGGGATCAACTGCTCCTCACGTCGTGAGACCATGTGTCTCACGTCGTGAGAACAATTTCAAGCCAAAAATCCAACTTTTAAGTCCAAAATCCATTAAGCCTTGAACTCTAACTTTATAGAAGGTCTTATAACCTCTTAATACACTAGAATGTCGATAATTTTAAGACATGTATGTCCAATAAATGTCTAGATCTCATTTAGCTCGAAAGTTGAAGAAAAGACATCCAAATTTCATGCAATGCTCCAAAACTCACCATTTTCTAAATCTAAAATCCAAGGCTCTCCTAAGGCCCTCTTAACCAATAAAGTTGCCAACTTTATGGTTTCCATTCATTCAACATTCTCAAGCAAGAAGAAAACTGGGACAAAACTTAGATCTAGCCTTACCACTACTAGAAAAACAACCTTTAATGACGCGCAAACAATGACACACAGTGATTTACGATACGCAAAAGCGTGCGTCCAAAAAATAATGTCATCTCTTATAAAATTTGAAGGATAGTGGACACGCATTTGTGCGTGCCCTGAAATTAGTGTCAGAAAAGAAAAAAAAGAAATACGGAGGATGCCTATTATAAAATGGGTGTCATGTAAGCATGTCACTTTATATTTTTTTTTAATGAAACACACGTTTTGAGCGGGAAATGAAATCCCCAAAAATTAAAACCCCGCCTATGTGAAAAATTAAACCCACCTACTCTCCCCCCTTTTCCAATCAGTAAGAAAGAAGCCTAGGGTCTTCGTCTTCCTTTCCCTCTCTCTCTCTAACCTAAAATCCATCCTCTTCCCTGTAGCCTTGCCTTTCTCGTCGTTACATCCATTGGCGCCATCGCCACCACCGCTAATCCCCTATACTCTCCCACCAAATCAGCGATTCAAAACCTAAGATGATTATGACGGTTGAACAACCGTTCTCTAAGGTCAATGGCTTCAATCTACCGATAATTGATCTGGTAAACTTCTCCTCCAAATTGCGTCACGGTCCAAATCAATTTTGGAATATACATAATATACGTAATCATATGTAATAGTAACTCTAGCAGTAACGTCCAAGTTGTAGGGTTCTTCAGTAGACATAAGAAGTTGGTGGAGTAAAACGAAACTGGAAATCGAGGGTAGAGCTAAGCCATCGGTGTTCGAAGTTTCAATAGAAGAGGAAGACGCAATTTGGAGGAATACGCAATCTACCGTTCTCTAAGGTCAATCAGTGCGTATCGGTTTCAAGAACCTGCCCCGAGATCTGTTGCATAGTGACGTTGAAGAAAAGGCAAAAGATCTGCACCTCACCAATTTTGTCTCTGTTTTCTGCTTACTGTAAGTTCTTTATATGATGGATTTTTTTTCTTCTCTTGATTTATTTTTCAGGCCAACAGAGCTTCGTGAAATGCAGGTGGCTTCAATCTATACCACCACAAACATTGAAGTCTAAGCTTGCTCATTTTGCTCCTCAATTTAGTGGCTTCAATCAGCATGATTCTCAAGTTTGTTCTTTTCTCTAGATCTCTTGTCTTGGTAAAGTATGTAATAATAAGTTCATCTACTCCCTTTCTCTTGCATACAAGTGTTTGTTGTTTCGTTAGTTTTGATTCTATAGTGATGTACTCTATTTCGTTATGTTACTTATCTGTGAATCTCAATTCTGTTTACCAACTTGATTTTTGGCCAAATATCATGAATTTTGTGTTTCAGGATGGAATCTTACTTTCATGATGAATTGAACAGTTTGTTATAGTGAAGGAGTCATGTAATTTTAGTTTTCCGTTTGTTTTGTGCTAGTTTACTATGTTAATTTGGAAATAATTTTCCTTTTCAGTATCAGTATACTCCTCAGCATTTGGTGAGGCTGCTGCAGATAATAGTAGATGGAACTTGTGATTTGGCAGTGAGGCAGGTTGCAAGCATTCATTTTAAGAACTTCATAGCAGAAAACTGGTCACCTCATGATCCAGGTAAATGTTTTCTCTAATACACTTTAATTTGATCCTACTGAACTGCATCCATACAACTTAATGCCTCCTGTTTTGGAGAAAATTTAGCTTGAAAGCCTACCAACATCTAAATATCCTTTAATACATTCTTTGCTAACGTAGATGAATAATCCAAGATTTTGCGAAGTGATAAGGATTTGGTGAGGCAGAACATCCTTGTTTTTGTAGAACAAGTCCCTACATTGTTGAGGTAAAGACAATTACTTTAGATATTGCTTCTTTTGTTCTTTGTCAACAAATCATCATATTCTTTTTACACTTTACAGGGCATAGTTGGGCGAGTGTCTCAAGACAATCATACATGTTGATTATCCTGAGCAATGGTCAGGTCTTTTGCATTGGGTGACACTAAAATTATAACACATTGAATTGCTTACATTATGTTCTTTGGTACCAAGTACAATGTGTTTTCTCCAGCTTCATCAATTCAAATGATTCAAATGAATCATAACTTAGGATTTCTAAATCCTAACATAATTGTTCATATCTAATCTTTTGTGTTTTGTCATATCAGATGCTTATAAACCCATGCAATTCATTTATCTTTTTGCTCTGTATGTTGAACTTTCACCAGGCATATAGGGACTCCTCATTGCAGGATTGTAAGAAAGCATATAAAGCTAAAGTTGCTGAGGTATGCATTTTCCCTTCAAATAAATGAAAGCCTTTTTTTCTTTTAGTATTAATATGGAACATAAGCTTTTTGTTTTAGGTTCTTTTTGAAGCTAAGAAAATAACTGGTGTTCCTGCTGATACTACATCACCTTCTAGTATGTAGGTGGCTGCAGGTGGAGGTGGAGGTGTTGCACTGACATGATGTACAAATCAGGTAAAAAACCAAATTAGGACTTAATACATAACTGTCTGTTGTTGATGGTCATATCTTTCTTGATGAAAAAAAGTCAACTTTGTTTATATGCCTACTTATATGACCTTGGATGAGCTTTTGGAAAGTAAGGGTAAGATTGTCATTTAGTGTAGTTAATATATTACATGACTTTTAGGGATTGGGACAAGGATAATAACAGACAAAAAGATTGTTCTGCCCCTTTAGTAATATATTGAAACAATTATACATTTCTTTTATGGTCTGGTAGTTTCAACTTTTTACTTTTAAAGAATTACATTTCTAAAAATTGTGTTCTAGCAGTTTTCTTAAAGCAAGATGCTATTTTGGCTCTTGAAATTAAGCACAAGGTACAACCAACATTCAAGATTCATATTTCAGATCGGATCACAAATTCACAATATATTTATGTGTCTTTGTTATACATACAGATTAGGAAGGTAGATCCGACTTTGGACATGGAGGCTGATGAAGGAGACAATTACACACGTATTCCAGCAAGAAACAATAGATTTGGATGATTATTTGTTAGTTTTATAGGAATGTAACCCGTGTTAGCAATGTATTATTTTTGTTTAACATTTGTATGATTATTTTTATGACATATTATAATTTGTGCAATTTATTTTATTTTTTGTGTATGAAATTTTATTTTATATTATGAAATGGATTGTATTTTTTGTATATGGTATTTTATTTCTATTATGGGACATGAAATGCAAGGTTAATTGAAAAATTAATAAATATATAAATATATATTTTTTAAACATTTAAATTTACAATCCGTAAAAATGTGTGTCATCTTCATTTTTGACATGACCTTTTTTGACAGGGGTTTTACTGATACGCATTGTGTGTCATAAATGCGCGTCGTCTATAGAGGATGCGCAAAAGTGCTTCGTCTCTCGTTATGACATGTCCTTCCTTGACCTGCATTTGCGTGTCGTCTGAGCGTTTTACGACGCGTAGTGAGTGTCGTAAAAGGCTGTTTTTCTAGTAGTGTACATAACCATAAAGGTAGGAACATTATCACTTACAATGGTCCAAAAACAATTTAAGTGATGTTGATGATGATTCCTTACAAGCCACAACACAATGCCACTTTCATCTTCTGATTCTTTCCTCTCTCTTCCAATCTAAGAAAAGCTCCAAAACCACGGAAGATCAAGCAAGGATGGGTACTAGGGTTTTTCTAAGGTGAAAGAGGGTTTGGGGCTGATAAGAAACCCTAAAATGAAGTTATAGATGCTTAAATACGAAGGAAACCCTAAAAGATCATGGGCTTGGGCTGCATCGCTCCTCACGTCGTGAGCTCTTATTGCTCATGTCGTGAGTTCATTCCTGGAAAAGAAATTCATGCATCCTATCTCACATTGTGAGCCTGTATGTCTCATGACGTGAGGATCCTTTTTTTTTTCCAAAATCCAACCTCCTGACCCCATGAAACCCTAATTTAATTCGTCCTAGAAAAACAGGTGCTACAACTCTCCCCCACTTAAATTAGATTTCGTCCTCGAAATCGCTCCTTACTACCTTTCAGAAATGCTAGATACCCAGGGCGATACTGCCAAACCACAAATACAAACTGAGAAATCGACTCATAAATATGACGACCTTCCAAATCTATAACCAAACCTAGCCTTAGCAAGGCTCCTAAATCCTTACGACGAATGAATCTTTACCCCACTAGCGCTAACCACTGGAGAATAACTATTACTAATCTGCCTGAAAACTGAAATCCTAAAACCGTGTCCGACTCTCCGACAGACAACCCACTCTGAATCAATCTGAATTCAACTCCACTTCTAAATCCAAACCGATCATAACCCTTGGTTACCTTGTTGTTTCCACTGGGAAACACAATCCCTTACCATTTATTGCTGCTGAAAGCTTTTCACTAGGAAAAAGGTTTAGATAATCCTTCGAGTAAAAGACTCATCCCTACAATGGTTAGACTCAGACGAGAGCTACGCATTAGGGTCAAATCAATTACTCTGAGATTATTTAACGTATACAACATAACTTAACATACTCAGTTAATAACGAGGCGACCCCTAACACAAATCCCAAACACTAGTACCACCTCTGTACATCTTGTTGCCCCATAATTACATTTATGATGCAACCAAGACCTCCCTTTTCTCGTGCTTACCTACCAATTAACTGATATACCAGATTTCCAACTGGTTGATGAGGTTGATAGGCTCACTCAATCGCACCTCGCGACTCATGAATGAAGGTCTATCTGGCAAGAGTTATCGAAGATTGCTTGCCATAATGGGTCCAAAAACCCTCCTCGTCCGACCAAGGATAACAACCTAACCATTCATCACTGTTAAATCAATCAATTGAGATCAAGGGTGACTCCTAACACAAGTCTCACCCGAAAGTACCAAACCAGTCTAAAAACTCACATCCGGATAACAAAAAATTTGTAATTCCGATTTGTCAAATATCTCCTACATTCATGGTGACTTCCCACTGAACGGAGATGTCTACTCCTCAATCGACTACCATGATTGGCAGTCTCACACCTGATCCCACCACTAACCATAGGGTCAGCGCACTCTAACGTGATTCAAAACCACACTCCAACATATTCAGTCGGGTCTCACCCATACTATCATAATCACACGGGCCTCGCCCATGGGTCTCACCTAGTCGAGTGGTATACAAGTCTAACCTTGCCTCAGATCCAATGATCCTCATGAAATACATATCATGTATACATACATACATCAAGACCTGCTCGATATATTCTTCAACCATACCAACCATAATTATCATGCGTCAACCCGCATCCGACTATGCCCCAATTAGGTGTTCAGGTTATGTTTCGAACCCCAAAGCCTTAATCAAACAAAAACAGGTAGATAGGCTCCAACATAACCCTCACCCTTGAGCAACCTCTATCCAGACTACCACTTGAACTGAATTCCCTCTCGACTAGGATGTGGAGCTTTTCCTGGTTCGCACCTAATAGTATCCTTGAAAATCCAAATAGTTCTCTCTAGTTGGATTTGACTGCACTCTTCCAATCCACTAAAATTGATGGGTTTCGAACCGATCCCACATCCTTACAATCTGACTATCGACAACTTGTGCCTACAAGAACTAGATTTCAATTACTAGCCCATCTTAACGATCACATACACAATCCAAATCCAAATGAATATTTCTCGAAATCTCAGCAAGTTCAGTGATCCCCAGAACTTCCCATGATACAGCTCCAATCTTCAAGTTATTTCAGCTCATGACATAGAACTATTACCCTTAACCGTAATGGGCAAATCATTTATTCAACAACTCGCCTGCCGAAGGATCAAGGTATTCAAAGTTCGCTGAAAGATAACATTCGATTTCTGTTGACAATCCGAATGACTAAAATAACCCATGAAAACAATACTTCCCCATTACTTATGCGTAATGCGTTATCACTGCTCAATCCTTATGACTAAAATAACCCATGCAAACATCCTGAGCTTTACAACAACTAGTCTTCCTTGACCAGGAAAGTCTATCGCTTATACATTCCAAGACAAGTTGATCACTCCCAGTACCTCAACGAATCTCAAAATCCTTAAGCACTTTCCGCTGAATCCAGTACAAGTCCTTGGCGACTGATCGGTTGATGAGGAACAACATCTCAATATAGAACAAGTACCCAACTCGTTCAATCACTTACTTGCACCAAGAGTAATCTCCATGCAACCTACAGCTGACCTTGCTTCGAAGGTGTGAACTTGAGAACTACCAATTGTACACCCATAACTTATCCAATCCCTAACTAACTTGACACTATGAACACTCTTACACATTCTGCATTTAAACCTGGTGTGCCTACCTTGTGGATTCTTTGAATCCTAATTTATACCACTAAAGATCTGACCAACTGCTGGTCTCCCATGCAGAATACTCATGTCTCTTCTAAACACGGTCCATAGTATACGAAATGGCGTATGACAACTTTCGAGATAACATAACTATATTACTCATACAAGTGCTTCCATTCATAGATAATTAGGGCATAACATTTTACACATACTAATATGGAATTATTAGCATAATGATTTAAGAATGAAAGAGAAGAATACAATACATACATGTAGTGTTTCTGGGTTCTGCTCCCTCTCCCTGCATAAGCACTCACGATGGAACCTGGGCCGCTCCAACAACTAAACACGGGCAACGTGCCGTGATATGACCAAGCTAATGACAACGATGCCATAATTCTACTTCGAGGGTGCATTCTTGGCGAGAGTGGCCCTTCTGTCCACACCTGCTGTATGTAGACATGATGTGCACACACTCATGTGTTCCTTCACCTTTTGAATAAGTATCGTGGCTGCTCGGGCATTTAGCACTAGACATGGAAACATCAGATTTCTTTGATGCTGCTAGCATAGTCGAATTATGAATCTTCTTCCTCTTTCCTTGTTTCCTCTCCAAACCAAGCTCCTGCTCCGGAGTCACTTCAACCATTCCATCAATTTCTTGAACGACCGATATCTGAGCCTCGAATCTGGCGACCAGTCTTCCAGTGACACGACCAATGATGTCGGGTAACTCCCTGCATAAAGCTCACGAAATTACAACGACAATCCAATCATGGAATCGATCCCTAGGAAGGCGTGATGTATAATCCACCTTTGATTTCTCATTACAAGAGCTAGCAATAGGATCCTCCTCCCTGCAGGAGTCTAGGGCTCCACAAGCCTTGAGCCCCCAATGCCCCCTCCAACTGCCCTGCTGCAAAATTAGCTCAGAAAGACCCAAGAAAAGCATCCATGAGTTCCATGATCACTTCCTTGATGGTACCAAACATTACAAGAGTCTGCTCCAAAATACCACGGGTGATCTCCGACAAGATGAACTCTTGCATCCGCTTGTTGATTGGTAAGCACCTGTAGCTGATCCTGAACCAGAAACTGAACTTCCTCCCCCATGCGCTCATCACCATTTTGAAAAGCAATCATATACGTGATCAAAACATACCCGAATAAGCCTCATCCCACCGGCCTCCTAGATTCTCCATGACTCTCCTCGATTCGAGTATGGATCTTGTGCTTTCAGTAGTACGAGCCCAATACTACCTTCCATACATATCCATAATTTCCTCAAGAATCATCCCGAATCATCTAAGTCATTTTCTCCATGGTTAATAATGAGTCTCTATTGAACCTCATCCTATATATATATATATATATATATATATATATATATATATATATATATATATATATATATATATATATATATATATATATATATATTGGGAAAGACACAAATGTCCTGCGAAATTTTAAGGGTTGTTGCTTTTAGTCCTAAACTATTTTTGTGAATTTATAAGGGACAAAGTCATGAGTAATCTGTCTTTTTAGTCCCCTTTACCAATTCTAGCCAGTTTGAACTTGTGGCCCATCTCTCTCATGTTCATCATCTTCCTCTATTTAATACTATAGATGGGTTCTTGTTTATCTACCTCTTTGCAGGATTTCACAAATCGGGTCATGCGAAACTTTTTGGGAAGTCGACAACATTACTCCTATTTCCTGAATTAAATGATCGAAAGAATCTATCGCCGAAATGGAATTGAAGACAAACAAAAGGTTCGATTTTGAAGCTAAACAAGACCTATGGAAGCTGCGTAAGAACAATTTTAGTTCATCCTTCATTTTGGAGTCAGAAATGTGATAGATGACGAGCTCGTTCACGACCATTATGACTGTGTTCATATGTTCTTGTTTCAAAAAGAAAATGATAGAACATATTTAGTATTTCAATACATACCTGCGACTTTTTGATCTCGAAAACAGTAACTATAAGTGATTCACCTTCACATAGATCTACACTAAGCTTGAAATTTCCTGAAACCATAGAAAATTATCGAATCTATCATTTTATCTGTTTTATCTTGAACAAACAGAGTGAACTTGCAACTATCAAGTACTTAATTTAGGAGACAGTAGTACCTTAGTTTCAGGCTTAGCAATTCCACGCTCGAAGAAAATGGAAGCAACGTGAGCGAAAATGCATCTAAATCCGTTCAGTTTTGCAACTTTGAAGTTGATCATATTAGGAAACGTACTCCTTGCGCTCCGTTCTAATCTGTCAAAATCAGGGAAGATGATAAGGTGAGGTTTAGTTTGAGTGTGGAAGTTACAATTTCAACATTGATAAACCCGATGTGTTAACTTTCACTCCTTAATTGATATAGAAATCGAACTCTTAAGAAGTTGTATCGATTTTTGATTTGCATTACTAGGTTTAAAAACCAGAAACCAGTAACCAATCAGACATTCAAAACCGATGATTTGGATTAGACCCATATGGATTTGAATGAAAAATGAGAATTTGGGTTGTTTTAAAAGACGGTATGTATAGTGATTGGAGAAAGAAAGCAATTAGAGAGTATGAAAAAGTGTTGATGATGATAAAGTGGTGAGCAAAAATGTGAAAAAAGCAAAAGTGGTGAAGATGAATAGTAGTGGGTATTTGTGTTAATAGATGTCTATATGGCAAAGGGGTCACCGGGTGACTCCATCATTTTGTCCAAAGGGATGTAAGCGACCCGACAAAAAACAACTTCTTTCCCTCATAAAACAACGAAAATACTTTAGAAATTAAATGGACCAACCATAGAAAGTTCGTAGGACATTTGTGTTATTTCTCAAGTAATTTAATGCAATGTACTCTTCGTTGAATTTATAATTTGAAAATGAAGTTTCGTGGTGAACTTTTGTTGCACATTTTATTTTGATGTTGATGTGGTTTGAGATTTAAGTGTTTAATATTTTGGTTTTTTGTATGGGCTTACTATGGATTTAATTTTTCGGAAGATCAAGACCTAGAATGCAATTAAGAACTTTGTGTCAAGATCCTCGCTTTTGACTTTTTGATATTTTATGTGTATATGTTATCCTTTAAAATTGATTATTATTTTCATGACTAATTGATATGCTAGGGTTTGCGGATTTGATGAAGAACAATCTAAGAACACTATATATGTTAAGGTCATTAATTGATCAGCTTTCATCTGTATAGTTTCTTTTACGATAATTAGTAAGACATGTCAACTAATTAAGTTTATTAAAGTCGATGAAATAGAGACGTTATAATTTATGGTGTGTCCTTTTCCTGTAGTCACCAAAATTGTACAGTCTTGCTTGTTCTTTTGGGTCTATTTTCTCTGGATGTTGGTGTACATGCATTCCTTCCCAATATCTTTCTAAAAGTGATACTAAAAGTCTAAAACTAAGAACAGTACATTTCCTTTTGAAGCAATTTGGAGGGAAACTAAACCCCCATGTTCGCGAAGAAAAGTCCCCTTCCAAATACTATTGAAATTCGGCTTTTTTATTGTTTTGAACTACAAGTCCTTTGAACTTAGTCAAAAGACATACTATTCCTATCTGCCTTTTGAAATTGTAGCATTTATGATTGTGATTTGTGACAACAAATCAAGAATAAAGAGAAACACAAATTTACACAAGATTTAACCAAATGTATAGAGGCTACTCCTAGCCTCATTGTAATAAACAAGAAAATTATTAAAGTCTTTACATTTACTAGATACAGAAGGATGTATGATTTGAATGTGAACTGGGCTATACAGGCTGCAATGTCTCAAGTTCGACTGTTTCACTCTCCTTGACCTTATTCAAGAACTCTATACAGTTTTTTCCATCTATATTCTTCTGATATTGGGGTAGGGGATTATCAGATATAATTTACGAACATGGACAAGGGAACTAAGCATAACCCTCTTTTCCTCAAATCTGTGCTTCCATTGTTGTGTTCTTCAAATCCTCTTTCCATGCTTTGATCTTCAAAGGCACCTCTTTTTCCCTAAATTAGTTGACCACAAAATATATTCAAGAAACGGTTTGTTTTTCAGAAAAAAGATGTTACAGTCGGTAGAAAATTACCAAAGAATTCTCTATGATATCGTCTACTTTTATTTGATTAAACCCCATGTGTTGACTCCCAACCTATTAATTAACAACATCCATTTAAATCAATGAACATATTATTCCACATAAAGAATTCTTATAAACATGATAATTCATTTTATGATCTAACCTTAGGGCTATTGACAGGAGAACTAGCCGTGTCTTCTAAAGAATCATCATAAAGAATCTCTCTTGTTCTTCTACTCGTTTTCTTGAAAAGATTCAATTTCTTGGTGAATTTCGGGGCTACACCACTCATCGAATTATCGATAGTATTCCACTCAACATGTGAAGCAACATCAGATAACAAGGGTCCATCATGATCTTGTTGCTGATGATGATGATCACCATGTTGATGTTGATGTTGATATTGTTGTTGTTGTTGATGATGATGATAATAATCATGATCAGAAACTGAATGATTATTATGATGATCATGCTGTTGGGCAACCATAAAATCTTCAAAATAAGCAGTCCAACCACTTTCTTCGGTTGTTACTGTGTCTGATTCATCCATAGATTTGTTCATAGATGTATATGCATATGATGAATGATTTGATTCCATAGAGAGAGGGATGCAGATACAACGAACACAATATGAGTAAAGGGTTGTATATATAGATGAGAACAATAATATAATAATATATATGAAGTTATGGTAGCCATTTGTAGAATCTTGGTGTTGGTGTGGGGGCCAGGTAGTGGGGAAGTTAATCGAAGGAGTTGTTGCAATCAGAAAAATAAAAACTAGAGTAAATAACAAAAGTTGTCCCTAAACTTTACAAAATATTGCAAGGTTGGTGCTAGTTTTTAAATTTTCTAAAAACAACGTTTAGGCACTCACTTGAACCCCCCTATGTGTAAAGTACAATGGTGCATTTTGGTATTTTAACTCTCTCTCTCTCTCTCTCGCTCTCTCTCTCATTATTATCCATAATCGTTTGTTGAGACTTCCAATTTACACGTTCATCCTCTACAATTGAATATTCAAATACATCCTCTATCCTCTTGTAAATTTCACACGCTTCTCGTGCCTCCATGTATGTGATTACCTAGCTAGCAGCCATAGCCTTTTACCAAATTGTAGCAGTCTTTGATCAAAACATAGAATTTAACTTTTTAAACAGAGCAAAGATAAAATATAGTTAGTACTGTTATATATGGTTTTTTTAAAATAATAGTTTTTAGTTTTTAATTGTTTGCAAACATATACTATCATGTATACATATTTTTAACATAGCATCCGTTAAGTTTATAAACATACAAAGGAAATTGTCATCAAAATTTATACTATCCTTGTGATAGTGATGCCAAAACACAACATAAAGCAAAAAGGAAAAGCTAAACTATTGGTTTAATAACATTCTATGATTTTTAAAAAGTAACACCTAAACCATATAGTTGTCTAACCCATTTCATTAGACATTGTTACCATTGCTGCCAAATCATGTCACTATATGTTTGCAAACATCTTGAGCCTTATTATAATTATCGATTGCATTATAACTACCTTTTATTAAACAAAAATACATATAAAAATGGTTCAAATATTTCAAAATTATTAAGATGAAATTAATTAATCATATAGAATATCATAATTAAAAGACTTCGGATGTATATGATTAATTCTACATCATCTGATCCCACTTGCCACATCTCCAACACCATTGTTGAACACAATCAAGTCCTTAAAAACTGTAACTGAGATAAGAATGAAACTGAAATAAATATTGTTAATGAAGGAATCGAAGAAGAAAGTTGTATCATTGGGAATCCAAAAACAAAACTAAAAAAAGAAGTGAATAAAAACTCTACATTTGCACATGGTAAAGTTTAACGGAATGCTTAAATGGTGTTTAGGAGAGGGGCTATTTATGAAATAGAAATGCAACTTAGGGACACCTTTGGAAAAAATCCAAAAGTTTGACTAAATTTGTAACTTTTTGTATAGATTGGAGACCATTCTTGTAATTTACTCGAAAAGTAATATGTTACGGAGAGAGACGTGCAAAGAAGGAAACAAATTTGATAGGGTATAGAGGGTTGACATTTGTAGCTTCATCAAGGGAGGTTTTATAAGTAAAACAACTCCGACTTTATCATTTGTGATTTCAATTGTGTTCATTCATAGATACATACAAACATACACAAATACATGATGGCTTTTTAACATCTTAAGATTAATCTAGCCAAACGATTTTTTTTTCTTCCAAAAAGTAAGGTATTCTTGAGATAAAAGAACAACTTTTTTTTTCTCAACATAAAAATTAAAATACGACGATGTTTTTTCATTAATCCAAAAGTCATACTTCATTTTATTTGAATCAGGCAATTGACATATTTGAAGTGGGAGATCGGATATCTTTTTTCTTCTTGGAAGTCGATGAAATATGTTTTGGATCCACAATGAAACGTCTCTTGTCAAGGGACTAGATTCTTTACATTTCTTATGACTTCGGTTGAGTAGACCTTAGTCTTAAAAATTGTGGTGGTAGAAGCATGACTTTGAAGAAATAGTTATTGCTCTCTACACATGATGCACATGTTATAATAAAGGTGTATCTATAGGACCATAAAAAAATGGATTTGTTACTTTTTGGAATGACACAAACAAGGGCGGAGGATGGTTAGGCCAGAAGGGCTGCCCCCCACCCCATCGCCCAATAATTTTAATACATATTTGCCCAAAAATAAAAGAAATGGGCTCCCCCTCCCCCGACTATCTGATTGTCCAAGAACCAAATCACCGACTCTCTAACCCTCACTCAGTCCGTCTCCGCCAAATGTTCGCTAAATTAGACACCTCCCACCACCTCTCTCACCTCCGCGATGGAATCGATCAAGTATGTAAAGCACTTAAGTGTTCTCTCCGTTTCTCTTTTCTCTCTTCCCCATCAGACCATCACCCGTATTCCGTCGACCACTCTGAAATTTTTTGAGTGATTTTTATCTTCAATTCTTCATAATGAGTTATAGCTACTTATTGTAACATTGGCTCAAACATAAGTATCTTTGTCATCATCCATTCATCCTGTAATACCAATAGCACTACTAGTACTACATTAAGGGGGAAAGAGTTATTGGGTTGTGATTTATTTAGAGGAAACTGGCCAGTAGATAATTTATACCCACTCTATGCAACTGCAAGTTGTCCCTTCATTGACTCTGAATTCGATTGTCTTAAACATGGAAACTCAGAAACCAGTATCTCAAGTATACTTAGCAACCAACCAGAGTCTTGTAAATTGCCCAGGTACATATATCCTCCACCTATCTCCTTCTTTCCCATTAGATTCCTAGAGGATATGCTCTTGTTAAAGATAAACTAGAGGTCTTGCATAAAACATATAATGTGGAAATTTATGGTATTTGAGATCTTTATGTAAAAAAAACTTTCCTTCTTTAACTCTTTTAAGGAGAAGGGGTGTGACTAGAATCATTTATCCTGCAAAGGAATAATTTCAACATAGAGAATTAAATTCCATGCATGTCTATGTAAAACTTCCATATGGAAACGAGTTCACTAATTTTTCTAATGTTCGAGAAGGTGGAATATAAAAAACTAAGCAACATGTTTGTTAATTTTTGTGGATGTAAATCTTTGGTAGCTAGACCTTCTACCTACTGTCATGTCTTTGTTTCTATTACTAAGTTGGTGGCAAAAAGGGTCAGCTAGGAAAAGGACACCATAAAAAGAAGAGATGAATATGAAAATGCTTTAGAATTGGCATATAAAATAGAGAAAGAACACCTAACATTTTTAGTAGTAAGACTAGCAAGCACAATCTTTACTCCCCCACCCCCACCCCAATTGATTTTTTAAGCTCCACCACCGGACACAAACGACATTATCATTGGCTATGACATACTAAGAAAATGCTACATTTATCATTTAGAAAGTTTTCTTTGTTGTTGGATTAAAGCATTATCAAGTCAAGATTGGTCAACTTGTGACACTTATTATCCACTTGAATTAGATGATAAGCATAACTATGTTCTCACAAAAATAGAGATTAATGTCTAATCATTTCAGGGAGAAATAGAAAGATGTAAGTTTTTCATATTAATCTCTTCATTAAATTGAATTTTCTTTCCTATCAAAATCATCTTTGGATGTAAGCTAGCCATGACACCAAAGGCTCGCTCATCTCAGTTATCATTATATGAATAATGTTTTTACATTATGTTATGGGAATGCAAGACCTAAAAATATGATAGTAAAAATCTATTTGCTCTATATGAGTGTGAGAAGCAAAGTCAAATGAAGCAACCATTGATTAATGAATCCTCGATTCAAGAGCTTCTTCAACACTTATATGTTGACATTATTATACCTTTAGCCATATAAGGTATTATTACACAAGAGATACATTCTTGTCATTGTTAACGATTATACTTGATACATGTGGGAATTTTTTATTAGTATAACGTCCCAAATTTCAAACCAAACTTTTCATTTAAAACTAGATTAATCATTCAAAACTCGTTGATGTAAACATATCATAATATTTGTTGGTTTCAAAATCGTACTATTTAAACAAAGTTAAAGTACAAAAACTAGTGGAAGTCAAATAATAGTATAACTTCAATGCGGATGAAGAGTTACGCTATGCTCTTTCCCCAAAGAACTTGAAAAACATTTAACTTAATAACGTAAGCATGAATCTTAATGAGTTCACCAAAATGACACATATTCCACCATGCATACAATACATACAAACAAGGCTCTCAGATATAGCGATGATCCATCATCAACCCCTCAAATATAACATAACAATATAACATAATGTATATAAACTAGAGACACCTTGCCATCAGATAATTATTGACTCTAAGCAATCATACCACCGTCGGATCTTATCCGCCATACAACCACCGACTCCTAGCCATTATATAACCATATCAAGGCTATTACTAATATCGGCGATTGCATTATGAATGCATAATCGTATGTAGTTAGCAAATAAGATCGGCAGTCAAACATATGATCTTACCTGAAAACAATATATCAGACAAGAACCATATAATAAGGACATAGTAGACAATATTCAAAGATCAAACCTCACTCTTCAACTGAATACTTAATGTTTTACTACATGTCAAAGTGGTTAAAAATCAACGAACAATCGCGCCATGACGAACCCTTTGTTTCGTCGATAACATTCGATCTCAATCGCGACTAAACATTGAAACTTGGGTAGCGACACTCTTTTCGTAGTGCCACTAAATACATCCAAACAACTTATCCATTAAGCTCTTAATCCATTAAGTCAAGGGCCAAAAAATTTAGATCTAATCCTTTTAAGGGACTTAATGGATAAAGTTTCCAAATTTATCAATTTCTATGACTCCATAAGACTCTAACTCTAAAGATGACCAAAAATGGAGTGTTCAGCATGGAATAATGGAAGTTAGACAAACACTTGAAGCAACTCCCACAATTCTAGACAACAACATATTTCAACCTTTGAGGCATCAAGTTCAAAACTCTTAAAGAACAAGACTAAATGTGGCTAAAAACCAAGATCTAATGTCATACAAACATAATGTTTGGATCTTGATCACTTATAGAGATTCATAGAGGTATGGGAAAGTTGAAACGTGTATGGAATTGTAACAACCTGTTATTGCGAATCAATGTAATAAATAGTATAGATCAATTTTTAGTTCTCTTTTTAAAATAATAAAGAGAAATTTTTGACTACTATGTGCATTTACATAATCAACCCTCAAAAATGAAATGTTAAATAAACTTGTTTGGGATGAATATAGTGGTAGAGATCGTGTCAAGGATTCCAAAAATATAAAAACGCCCAAATCCGAGTTATAACGAAGAAGTTATGACCTATCGAAAATTCGCGACAAAATGAGCAAAACACTGTTTAACGTAAAAAGTGGGTTTTCAATAAAATCCTTTTTAGCCTTAACTATCTAAATGAAAGTTATAGTATACGTTAAACCGAGACTGTCCATAAAAAGAACGTCAAAATCTGACTTCGTATGAAGAGTTATGATTTTTCTAGGTTTTGACACAGAGGTACGCAACCCGAAACTCGAAATTTAGATGGAGCAACTTTTGGCCAAAACAAACTAAACGAGAATCAGATATCTTATCAAAAGAAATCCAACGGTAAAAAGACAGATGAAAACGAACGTCAGATGAAGACGTTATGAATTTTTAACGGACTTTCCATGTCCCGGCCTGTTAAAAATATGACTTTATAAATAAAGTCAAAATTAGCCGACGGAGTTTAAACAAAAGTTGTAGAGCATGGTCTCATCTACACATGGATATAAAGAACGTCAAAAACGGAGTTCGTATGCGAAAGATATGAAATTTTGAAGTTTGGAAAAAGATAAGTACGCCCAACGTACTCGGAAGCTAGGCCTCGGATTAACCACATCGCCTCTTTCTTCGCATGCGACACATGTCTCGCTCAATCAACACGTCTGAAGCCAGGTAGGCACTACGCCCTGCGTATGAAAAGATTACGCCCAGCGTAATGGAACTAGCCTCGACGCGTACCACGTAGCCTCGCCATGTCCGAAGATCGGATAAGACTCAAACTAGTATGCCCCGCATACGAGAAGTACGCCCAGCGTACTAAGGTTTTCAGTTGTACGCCCAACGTACATGAATATGACGCCCATTGTAATACTGGACCTCAGCCTCTTATAAATAGGATGCGAGGCCTCTGGATTTTGTTTAGAATTTTCAAATCCTCTCTCCACTTAAACACTCATTTAAGCCTTTCTAAACCCTCCGAAGTCCCAGGAACCTCCTTACCACCTGAAGTAAGCCACAAAGCCCCGAAGTCCTTAATTTTTAGCAGAAACTCCGTCCGCGTGAAGCCGAATTTTCATCAAAAACTCTCAGTTTCATCAAGTAAATTCCATTCTAGAAACGAAACGTTGCCCGAATCAATACCTATCAAGTGAGTATATATCCCTATATTTTCACTACTTTTTTATAATTTTTATGGGGGGAAATACAACTAAAATACAAGGAAATCTTGTATAAATAATAATTGTTTTTGTATCATTCATTAGTTTATCCCCTAATCATTAAAAATTGTCATCGTACAATGAGTGAGATGGCAAACGGGCAACAAGATATTTACAAAATTTATTCAAATATTTTATGATTGTTATTTTTACTAAAATAAACATACTATTTTACCAATTCAGGATTTCATATAAAAATAAACATATAAACTATAATAGGTATAGTTTATGAGTCATGCATACTGATCAATACAGTTGATGAAACTTACATATTTCTTTTCATATTCATGATAACTTACGAAAACAACCATATAAATTATATTAAATATAATTTATGAGATATTTACAAAATATCTATTACAAATATATTTTTCATTATTCTACACGTAACTATCAATATAGCATTTGTGAGACACGCTTCAAATACCTATTTAAGTATAAAACAAAAGTCCTGAAAATTATAACCAGAGTCTCCTTGAGGGAGAGCGTGACACTTGTGTATAGATCTATACGGGACTGACAATCCCACACCATAGTTGCTTGCAACAACTAGGTCAGCAGACCTGTGGTGACAAATTTCATATCATATTTCGACGCCTGAAGAACGTCGTGTTTCAGGTGAGACTTAGGTCATCAAGTATGGTTATGATAACTCACAATTTGGTATTGAATAATGCATTTAGTGTAAGAATAAGTAAACAACTTCACATAGTTTTATATAAATAAAACTATAAATGGTGAATCTAGATATTTACAACTTCATAAGATTTCTTACAGAATACTATTCTAATACAGAGAAAACATACTTTTCATAGTTTTATGGGAATTTAAAACTATATCATACTATTTCAGAACACAAATACATATACAACAGAAAATATAGGATTTTCTGGGGAAAAAATGTTTACATTCTTCATCATGTTAAAGCTCAGTGTATTTTCTTCATTTTTCTTCAACAATTAACACTCTAAGACCCTCCTTGAGAACGGACTCGACCCTAAGTCATGCACATTCTCATCTAGACCCGACCATCACTCTAAAATTGACAATTGAGACTCTTGCATGCATCCAATCCTTCAATTTGAAAAAAACAACCACAAGTAATAAAAGAAAACAAGTTCCTACTTAAACATCCTACAAGTTCAACACCCAAAACAAATTAAAGTAAATAGTCTTAAACATCAAAAACACAATAAAATAAAGCATCAATCTTCCTCCTCATCTTCATCTACTCCAGCTCCACTTCCACCCGCTCTATTTCCTCTTGCTTGCACCCTTTCATCTCAACTGGAGGTATACGGGAATCCGTGCCTTGGTGCAAAATGCATTTGCTCAACTAAACAAGCAACAGACTCATTGAAAAAGTTTACTCCCCGCCCGATGTCGTCTTGGTATCTTTGTAGCTCCACATTATACCAATCCATAGGTAGCTCCTCATCCACCGGAATAACCGGTGGGTCTTGTGGCACCCGCTCTCTCCTTCGCCTTACCCTCCTTCCCGATTCTTCCGGTACCAACGGTTCATCATCATTTGGAATGCTAACCTGGCCCCCTCCATAATCCTCAATGATCCTAGCCCTCCTAAATAAAGTTGTGGTGAAGGGAGGACTAGGAATTATAGTCAATGCTCGTGTCTCTAGTCGGTCCAAAATGCCATAAGTTCTCGCAAGTCTTGTCACAAACATGCCACCATTGATTTTTGAAGTCACCCACTCTTTCACTGCCTCCTCTGCCAAGTATTTTTCCATGCAATATGGAAAATTGCAAAATACATTAGGAGTAATAATACTCCACATGTAGAAGATGTCGAGAGTGGGGACTTTATCGTCATCCTTTCGCATGTTTATAGAGCTCGCAATCAGACGATGTATTAGGCGATGAATCGGGGAGCAGATCATCCCCTCTTGAGCGGATGAAGGGATGTAGAGTTGGTTGGCAATGGTGTTCCACCAAGTAGAGGCAACCACACCCTCGGGCAAGTCTTTGTGGCACTGCTCCAAAAATGACTCAAAAGTCTCGGACATGATCTCATTCTGATCATAAATTCCCAGCCTCCACGCCAGCTCTGCAATGCTACACTGGCGAAACTCTCCTCCAAGGCAGAATGAAATGATGTTTGGACTATAGTAGTCATCACCACCCCGGAAAGAGTTGGTGGCAAAGTACTCCCAACAAAGTTCTTGATATACCAGTTCTTGATGCTTAAACAACCTACTCCACCCGTCACAGATTATTTGTACCCCATTAATTTCACAAGACATGACCAAATAATGGCTTAGTGCTTCTTCCTGCCCAGCTTGCCCCATCCATGACCAGTCCAACTCATTAGGAGCATAGATTTCCTTCCGCTTCAAAGCCTCCAGCTTGCTTTTCGTTCGTGTGAGTGAAGACTTGTTGGTGATGCTTAGAAAAGTCAACCATAGGATGTCCCCATAACCGCCTCCTCATGAGCTTTGACCTCTCCTAGACATGGTTGCTGCACAACAAAGAAACAAGAAAACCAAAAACAAAATACCGAAATATTAAAAATGGCGAAATACTGGGCATCAGCAGCATGGACTCGCCGAGTCCACGAACTACTCGGCGAGTAGGACGAACAGCAGAAGTCCAAATCCGTTCTGATGAAATTAACCGGCCAAATCCATAAATTACTTCAGGGGTTTGCTTCGGTATGTTCGAGGAGTCTATGATTGTAAAGATTTACATCTAAAACGTCCTAATTTGTCAAAAATCAAAACCCTAGAATCCAAGTCTTCCCAAAAACGAGATTTTCCAGAAATTAAAGGTGTTATTACACCAAAGATCGAAACTTGTAACGGATTAAGAGCTAAAGTTGTTACCTTGTTGGTTGAATTCGCAGAAGAAGAGAAGAATCAAGATGGATGCTTGAGAGTGTTTGCACGTCGAGTGTGGGGAGGCGGCTCGTATGAATGGCTGAGTGTTTGCAAATTAGGGTAAAAACCCCTCTTTTACAGAATGTAATAAAAATATTTTTTTTTCGGGTAAATATATGTACTCGTCGAGTTTTTCATTCTGTGAAAAAATTGAGTTTGTAAAATGAAATGTATGCCACCCCACACTTGAGCATTGTTTTCCCTCAAGCAATCATTTTAAACACATAAGAAGATTGATAAAAACAAATCCTAAGCAAAATGAAAAAAACAAAAAAGAGAAGAAAAAGAAAGCAAACTCTAAACGCGGGTTGCCTCCCGGAAGTGCTTCTTTTTAAGGAGTCATTAGTTGCATTCCTTCTGGCTTACGTTTCTATAATCCCTTCCAGCAGCAGCCCTTCATCAAGTTCTTCATTTTTCGGAATTCCTTCTTCATATTTTTTCACCCTATGACCATTGACCTTGAAAGGAGTTCCATCTCTTGATATTAGCTCAATAGCTCCATGTGGAAAAAATTTCTTTACTATAAATTGTAAGGTCAAACCTTGAAATATGATGATGTTTGAAATTAGTCTATCAGCATCAGCGCATGACTCAGCGTCAGCATCAACATCAGCATCTCAGTTGATCAGTATATATCTTTATTCAGCACGTTGTAACAGTTTTTGTATTTATCTTGTTTCCATAGTTAGCGTAAATTAGTTAGCTGGCATATCCCTGATTTATAGGGATTGTCTAGAATAGTAGTATATAATCTTTTGTATCAGTTTGTAATATGTTACACGTTTTCATAAACCCTAATAGCCGCTTTGTGCATATGATAATCTCTTTGTGAGATTATCATTCTTAGTGAAAAGTTTTTCTTTGTGAATCTTTATTGTTCTTATTTTCTATCATTGTTTGATAAGTTGTTTGATCTTTGGGTCGTTCAATTGGTATTAGAGCAGTGTTCTCTTATCAAACAAATGGCTTCATCATCATCTGCTATAAACTCTTCAAATCATTCTTCTACTAAAATTCCTCCATTTGATGAAAACAATTTTGCTATGTGGAAAATCAACGCTTTGTATGCTTTAGAATCTGTAGATGAAGACATGTTGGACATTGTCAATAATGGTCCATATGTTCCGATGTATCAGCCTCTGAAAAACAATGTTCCTGATGGTGTCATGAAGAAAACACCTAAAGAAAACTGGACATCTGATGACAAAAGAAAGAATGGGCTTGATGTTCGTGCTCGGCCAGCAATCAGCTATGCTTTGCCATACAATATCTTTGGGCTGGTTCAAAACTGCATATCAGCAAAAGAAATGATGGACACACTGACTGTGTCTTTTGAAGGTACTGAGGAAGTCAAGGCTACCCAGATAAATGATCTAAACAGAAGGTATGAACATTTTTTTGCTAAGAAAGGTGAAACCCTGACTCAAACCTTTAACAGATTTGATACTCTTGTTAATGATTTGCGAAGACTAGATCAGTTAAAGCATCGAATTGTTCTAGTGCAGAAGTTTTTGGATTCTTTGGGTGCAGGTTGGGAAAATCATGTTGATGTGCTGAAAAATAGTGAGAAAATCAGCACAATGGAGTTACAAAGTCTTTATGGAAATCTTCGATACTATGAGGAATCAAAGCTCCAAAGAAAGGAGCTGATGAAAGATGCTCAGCGTGAGTCATCAGTGGCACTGTTTTCAACCAAAAGGCAAGAATCCGAGTCAGACACTGAATCCTTTTTAGACACTGATTCTACTAAAAGTGATACTGATAGTCTGGAAAAGGTTGTTGCTAGTGTGGCGTTCATTGTGAAGACTTTTGAGAAAGCAGGCCGTAATTTCTCAAAGTTTCAAAAGAAGATGAAAGGGAAATCCTTCAAAAGGTCAGATGCTGACAAGAAACCTGCTACTGAAAAGAATGGGAAAGCTTAGTGCTTTAACTGTGGTAGCACTGACCATTTTGCAAAAGAATGCAAGCAAAGAACCCAAAGCTCGGACGAATACTGGAAGCAGAAGTACAACAAATTGGTTGAAAAGATGAAAGCAGAGAACTTGGAACATAAAGTTCTTGTTGCTGAAGAAGAAAAATGGAAGACTGATGAGGAGTCACCAGATGATGAAGATAAATGTCTGATGGCTAAAACAGAAGATGTTGATGAATGTGAAGACAACACAAGTTCATTTGATGCTGATATGTCTGATGCGGTTGAAAATTCCAGGAAGCACAACACTGATTCTCCTTCAATGTATCAGGTTAAAAACTTTGTTTCCTATTCAATGAATGAAAAAAATCAAAATGTTTGAGTATTTGGGTGTTCTTAATTCTAAGAAGAATCAAACAATAAGGGATTTGCGAAATCAAATTGATCTTCTTAAAACTGAATTATCCATGAAAAATAACATTATTGATTTTAATTAGGAAAATCTTAGAATCACTAGTTTGTCAAACTCATCTTTGTCTGCTGAAATTGATAATGTTAAAGATCTCTTGAACAAAGAACAAACTATGCTACAAATTTGGGCTAAATCTCACAAAAATGCTAATTATATTATTTCTGCTCAAATACCACACTCTTGTGAGAAAATTCTTGGGAGTAATTTTGCAGAATATGAAAAGGTTTTTAAATCTCAAGAAAAAGAATCTGAATTTTATTCCATGAATGATTTGAAAAATAATTTCAAAAACAAGTTTATTAGTAACACTTTTATTAATCAGAGTCTAATTGATGAATATTGTGTTACTGATTCTAATGGTGTCACTAAGTGTGATACTAAAATTACCGGAATTGATCCTACTTCTTACCCTGCACATCTTGTGAGACCAACTCCTTTCACTGAGAATATTATTGCCTTCCCTATCTCAAATGGAGTGTTTCACGTTGTTCATGAACAACTTAAGCATTTTCTTGATTGTAATGCTTCTGTGAATAAGTCCAAATCAGATACTGATGTCAGCTCCTCATCTATCATTGATCATAATTTATCTGACATTGAATTCCGTCATAATTCAATGACAAACAAAAGGACTCAAAGTTCACTTGGTGGATCTTACAAATCTAAATGTGTTAAGTCTAAATATGCTCATCAAGAAGAACTTTGGTACTAGAGTTTGTTACAGATGTGGTGATACCTCTCATAAGATCAGTGAATGCTCATTTGATAAAACATCTTTAAGAGCTGATAACATCAAAGTTAGAAATGAAAAATGGACTCTTAAGTCAAATTCTTTAAACTGTCTTCCTAAAGAGTGTTATAATTTATTATCGAATAACTTTGTGAATGACCCATTTTACAATGGGTCAGTGTGTTCTAAGTAGTTTCTCAGCACTGCAGGGTCAGGAACATCTTTGGTACTTAGACAGTGGTTGCTCAAGACATATGATAGGATCCAAGTCTCTCCTGGAAGACTATGTCAAGAAAAGGTGTCCTGCAGTTACAAACGGAGACAATGGAAGGGGGTCCACTAAAGGATATGGGCACATCAAATGCAACAATGTGGTGTTTCAGAATGTTTCATATGTAAAGGGGCTCAAACATAACCTTATCTCAATCAGTCAATTGTGTGATGCTGATTATGAAGTTCATTTTACAAAGAAGGAAGGTAGAGTCATCAACACTGACAAGAACATCGTACTCTCAGCAAACAGAAAGGATGATATATATATTCTCGACATGTTCTCAAGTGACAAGGCACTGATGCAATGCTTCTTTACCAAATCTCAAACCAATCTCAGCTGGATTTGGCACAAAAGGTTCTCACATTTGAATTTTAAAAATCTGTCTAAGATATCCAATCAAGATCTGGTCAGAGGTCTTCCAAAATTCAGTTTTGTCAAAGATAAAGTCTGTTCAGCGTGTGAACAAGGAAAGCAAACAAGGTCTTCGTTCAAGCCCAAGTCATGTTCGAGCATATCCGTTCCTCTTCATTTACTTCACATGGACTTGTTTGGTCCTATTCCTGTTCGTTCCCTAGGAGGAAATAAGTATACTCTGGTGGTTATAGATGAGTTTACTGGATTTACATGGGTGGTTTTCTTGAAAAAGAAAGGTCATGCTGCACAGGAAATTATCTCACTGATTCGTCAAAATGAGACACTGACTGGTCTCAAAGTTAAGCATCTAAGGAGTGATCATGGTACTAAGTTCCGAAATTCAATTCTTGAAGACTTTTGTGATTTTAAAGGCATTGGGCAGAACTTCTCAGCTCCTTGCACTCCTCAACAAAACAGAGTTGCTGAACGAAGAAATCGAACTCTGATTGAAGCAGGAAGAACCTTGATGATACATGCTGGTCTTCCTATGTCTTTTTGGGCTGAAGTTGTTAATACAACATGTTATACTCAGAATCGCTCTCTAATTCACAGAGTTCACAAGAAGACACCATATGAGATGCTGAAATGTCAAAAGCCAGACGTATCCTTCTTTCACGTGTTTGGATGTGTTTGCTATATTCTCAATAAGCGCGATTCTAGATCTAAATTTGAGCCTAAGGCTGACAAAGGTATTTTTGTTGGATACTCATCTATTTCAAAGGCTTTTCGTGTTTTTCATGTGAACAGGCAGTGCATTGAGGAATCCATTCATGTAAAGTTTGATGAAGAATCATTCACTGATGAAAAGGTAGCTTATTCCTCTTCTATCTTTCATGAGCTGCTCTCTTGCCCATATGATGAAGTTTCTCACCTTGAAGAAGAAGTTATTATTCCTGATCCCATTTTTCCAGTCCAAAGTTCTGTAAATCAAGGTACTATGGTCAGCTCGACAACTCATTTGTCTGATGCTGATGAAACCCTTGAAGCTGAAGGGTCTACTGCAACTGATGACCCTCTCAGTAACAATACTTCAGCGTCAAATCCATTGGAATTAGTATCAACTCCTGAACATCGAGATCACCCTGTTGATCAAATTATTGGGAATCTTCATGATGGTGTCCGAACTAGATCTCGTGTATCTAATAATTTTTGCATGTATGTTAATTTCGTTTCAATGATCTTACCTGACAAGATACACTCAGCTCTTCAAGACGCTGACTGGATTAAAGCCATGCAAGACGAGCTGAATGAGTTCGAAAGGCACAAGGTTTGGACTCTTGTTCCCAGACCATCAGGAAAGACCATCACCAGAACACGCTGGGTCTATCGCAACAAGGTTGATAAATATGGTATTATTACTTGCAACAAAGCAAGACTTGTTGCTCAGGGGTTCACTCAAATTTTCACCAACTAGCTGATATTTTCACCAAGTCCCTAGACACTCAAACAACTGCTCACATTATTGGAGAACTTGGAATGATTACTTTGTAATTAATTTTGCTAATGTTTGCTATTGTCTTATAAGCTAATGTATATTTTGTTGATGATGATATTCTGATGATATTCTCATGCTGAGTACTTGGTTTGATCTCTTATCTCTATCTCTTCTACAAATCTTGTAAAATAAAGTTGAATGATTCACTGTATTAAAACATACACTGATAACAACTTGAAGCTCTTTGCCGATGGTTAGACTAAAGCACCAAGGTCTATCACGCGCAACTATCCTTTCTTACCAATCTTACACTGATTCTGTGATTCAGTGTGACAAAACACTCGCTGATGAGAGTCTAACAGTCTTTGCCGATGGTTAGACCAAAACACCAAGGTCTATCACACGCAACAATCCTCTCTTCACCTTCTTCTCACTTAGTGTCTAATGATTCAATAAGACGAACCACTCACTGATAAAGACACAACACTCTGTGCCGATGGTTAGATAATCAAACTAGTATCTATCACACGCACCAACCACCTTGCTAACCTTAAACAAGCAAGTTATACCTTGAATTCACGGTAAACCATCTTTCAGCATGAAACTTTCGTAACACTGATCTCAACGCTTCCGCAGACACTGATTGTCATTTCATCTTCAGTTCAGTGACTCTTTTTACCCAACGGCTATTTTTCGTATTTGACTGTTTGTTACGATACGCAATTATTTTTAAAGAAGATAATCATTACCTTTTAAAACCCGTTTTGTCCCATATTTAAACCTCTTTCCCTTCTCTTTCAAACCTTCCTTCCATTATCCAAATTTCCATCGTTTCTTTTCAAAACCCTAGAATCTAAACCTTCTTCAATGGTGGCAACCCTATTTACCTTCTCATCCACTTCACGAAGAGTAATCCCTGCTCCAAACTCTCCTCCTCTTCCCATATACATCAAATCCACTAATGTCGTTTTCAACCCTGATATACCAGATGTTCATCGAGGTCTTGGACTCGAAGATTTTGTTAACTTTCTAGTTTCTTGCAGACTTTGATACGCTATCAGTGAGGTTCCATCAGAGTTCTTTCCAGAACAAATATGCGAGTTCTACTACTCTGCATCAGTCAATAACGACAACAACGCTATCTTCGGCACCGTTGGGCATGGCCATCACTCAGTATTCATCACTGCTGATCTTCTCAGTGCTGCTCTCAGGTTGCCAATCTTTGAACCTTTCTCTGAGCTCCCGTCCATTGAACGCTGTCGACGCCTTTTCGATCAATTGGGATACGATCACTCCAAAGCTGGTACTCGATCAAATCTCATTCTACGTCTGTGTATGACTCCGGGATGGAAGTTCTTCACCGGAGCACTTTGCTAGTGCGTGGGCCACAAATCTCGTAGTGGTGATCAACTGAGTGCTTTTGAGAAACAAGTGGTATGTTCTCTTCTTCTCAACAAACGTCTTGATTATGGGGCCTTCTTCTTTGATCAGCTTGTTCAACTTCTTTGTGCCAATGTAAGAGCTGATCATGTTTCATTTCCTCGTTGGATTGCTCTTGTTCTGGACAAAATTTTCGCTGAGGCCTATTACTCACACTCTGGAAACCCCATCCCATGTCCATGAATATCAGTTCTAATGTACCAAGATGATCCTCTAGCCAACGACATCGGCATTTCTGATCGAATGCGAGAGTGGATCGCACATCCTTATACAGTTCCATCATTGAACGCTGACACTGACGAAGGAGCTGATGATATAAACGACACTAATGCTGACATTCCAGATGATCCTAGTCCAAGAGATGGTCAAATCTCTCCTCAACTTTCTCACCATACCATCTCTGTCACTGAAAAACTTCACTCGGTTCATGGGGAACCATCTGCTCATGGGGAGCCATCTGCTCAGGGGGAGCAACCATCTCAGGGGGAGCACCCTTCTCAGGGGGAGCAACATCAATCACAAAAGCTTTCAGGTACTCAGTTCATCCAAATCCCATCCTCAGCCTTTAATGAGCTTCTTACACTGACTCAAGACATGAGTCAGTGTCTCCTTCGTATTGAAGCTGATGTTCAACAACTGAAAGGAGTTATTCTGTCAAATCCTACCCCTGGCCCAAATGATGATGGTGCTTAAAAAGGGGGAGAAACTGATTATGTTAAGAATGTATCTGAGGGGAACGTGCTGAAACAGACCGAGCCACCACAGCCTGTGCATGTGTCTGAGAAACAAATAGATGCTGAAACTGAAAAATCTACTGAAAATAGTGAGCCAAATGATGAAGAAGAATAGGATGATGAGTGTCAGATGTTGGACATGAATTTCATTGATCCCATAGTACCAGTTCAAGGTGAAGACTCCGATGTTGTTAGTGAGGATCTTCTTCCTCTGTCTCGAAAGTGTAAAGCAGCTGATACTGTATGTTCTGATTCACACGCTGACAATCCTTCTCCCAGCAAGAAACGTAAGTCTATTGTCAGCATATCCAATTTGGCGGCTGAATGGAACATGTCTCCTGATCAAGTTAAGCAAATTCTTGATGAAGCCAATAAAGCTCAGCTTCTGAAGAATTTTGCTCAAGCTGATGAATCTCTCATTCAGCATAAACTTCAGGCCAAAGGATCCTTTGAAGCTCAGATGCAGAAATTCTTAGAATATCAGTCCAAATCTAAATCTTCTCAGCCTCCTCCTAGCAGCAGTAAGTCTAAGACTGATAGTGCTCTCGACAGGATTGATCGAAAGAGATTTCAACATGTTCATAAACGAAGAGTGAGCAGTGATAAGATCATTAAAGTCAAAGCATCAAAGCCTCATAACGAGAAAGTTCTCACTTTAATGATCACTCGTCAAGGTCCTCAACACCCATACACTGAAGTTGTCAAGAGGGACGAGCTGATTAAATATGGTCTCTTTGAGTGGATGGAATTGCTCGAGCTGGCATCCAAGCAAACTTCAGCTCTTTCATCAGAATTGACTTGTGCTCTCCACTTGCTGATTAAGAAAGTTCAGCGTTTAGACCTAGTTCCCCAAGAACGTCCTAAGCAGCAAGGCTCAAGCTCTTCAATTCCAAGAAACAAGAGAACCAAGTTTCTGGTTGATGGTGAAGATGTGTTGGTTCTGAATTTTGGTGCTACTGAATTAAACAGCTCTCTTCCCATTGGTGTTGAGCCTGTTCAACATCATTTTATCTCTGTTCCTGAACACAGAATGTTCTATCTCGACAAAAACAGAAAAATGTGTTTTCGGCGAACTGCTGAGATTCCAAGGGCTCCAACAACTCATCTCGTTGGCTTAAGAAAAATGTGCATGAGCCATCAAGATCTTTCTGGAGAATTTCATATTCTAATTGCTATGGAATTGCTGAATAAAAGACAGGAGCTGTTGGACAGTCCCTACTAGCCAGTAAAAGTAGAAGCTGAAGCTGAGTATGAAGAATTCTTGTCCAGAGGTGTTCTAATCTAGTTGGTTTTGAACATCATCATATTGGGGGAGATTGTAAGGTCAAACCTTGAAATATGATGATGTTTGAAATTAGTCTATCAGCGTCAGCATCAACATCAGCATCTCAGTTGATTAGTATTCAGCACGTTGTAACAGTTTTTGTATTTATCTTGTTTCCATAGTTAGCGTAAATTAGTTAGCTGACATATCCCTGATTTATAGGGATTGTCTAGAATAGTAGTATATAATCTTTTGTATCAGTTTGTAATATGTTACGCGTTTTCATAAACCCTAATAGCCGCTTTGTGCATACGATAATCTCTTTGTGAGATTATCATTCTTAGTGAAAAGTTTTTCTTTGTGAATCTTTATTGTTCTTATTTTCTATCATTGTTTGATAAGTAGTTTGATCTTTGGGTCGTTCATAAATGGACCATCCCATCGTGTCTGAAGCTTTCCCGGAAATAGTTTGAGCCTTGAATTAAAAAGTAACACCTTTTATCCTTTGTAAAAGTCCTTATTACCCTTGAGTCTTTTGTCATGCCAATTCTTCGTCTTTTCTTTGTAAATCAAGGAACTAGTGTAAGCCTCATTCCAAAGCTCTTCCAAGGCATTCATTTGCATTAACCGAATAGTTCTAAGTTCAGATAGATCAAAATTGCACACCTTTAATGCCCAATAAGCCTAGTGTTCTATTTCAATCGATAAGTGACAATTTTTCCCGTAGACTAGCCTGTATGGTGTAGTACGAATAGGTGCCTTAAAAGCTGTTCTAAACACCCATAGTGCATCATCAAGCTTATCCGACCACTCTTTTCTATTACTTCCAACCGATCTTTCTAGTATTCTCTTCAACGCCCTATTTGTAACTTTAGTTTGCCCACTCGTTTGAGGATGATAGGATGTTGAAAATCTATGGTGAACACCATATTTTTGCAACACCTTAGCTAGTTGATCATTGGCAAAGTGAGTGCCCCGGTTACTAATGAGAGCTTTAGGAACTCCAATGTAACGCCCGTAGATCCGGGCTAGTCAAGTTAGAGGCAATAAGTGTCAAAAACGACTTTTCAACAAAAGATTATATAGAATAAATAATTTGAACCAAGTTGTAGTATATGTCACAAGGTTTCCGTACATATAAATAACGCCTAAATCCGAGTTATAACGAAGAAGTTATGATTCGTCGAAGTTTCGCGACGGAACCGACACGACACCAGGAAGCGTAAATAGTGAATTTATGATAGAGCGAGTTTTAGCCTTAGCGATATAAACGAAAGTCGTAGAGTATGTCAAACTAAGAACATCGATAAAACGAACGCCCAAATCTGACTTCGTATGAAGAAGTTATGATTTTTTGAAGTTTCGGATTAGCGGTGTACAACCCGAAATTCGAATAATAGATCGAGTGATTTTTGGCCAACACGACCTAAACGAGAATCGAATATCTCGTTAAGAGTAGCGTAACGAGAAAAAGATGGGCGAAAACGGACGTCGGATGAAGAAGTTATGAGGATTTAACGGACCAATCCTGTCCCGGCCTGTTAATAATATAAAATTTAAAATCGAATCAAAATTAGCCGACAAAGAATAAACAAAACTTGTAGAGTATGTTCCTACCTTCACGTGGATATAGAGAATGTCGAAAACGGAGCTCGTACGCAAAATTTACGAATTTTTAAAGTTTGCACTAGAATTTGTGAAGCTGATTCCGAAGTTGCTGACGTGGCCAAATCTCAGTCGTCGCTTGCTGAGCACGGTCTCTCTTCGGATGATGACACCTGGTGCGAGGGTTACGCCCAGCGTAGCCGAGGAGCGCCTCGCGTATGAGGTACGCCCAGCGTGCGAAGAGGGAACGTCACGCGTAGTCAATCTGCTTGGTCCGAGGAGTAGCCACGTCGCCCCATCCGAAGCTCGCCATCTGGCACCCTTATCCGAAGTTACGCCCCGTGTAACCTGATGTACGCCCAGCATACCTCCGAAGGCTCACACCTATAAATAGAGGTGCGAGGGCAGCCGACTTCGTCACTCCAAATCAACCTCTTTCTCTCACTTCTTTCTCTCTCTGGCTCCTATAAACCCCCCTAAACCCTAGATAAAACTCCTAGCACCCTAAGGAAGCCCCAAGGCTCCCGGAGTCCCGAGAAAAAGGGTCTTTCGGTTTCGGAAACGCTGCTCCGAGCAAAGCCTGGTTTTCGTTAAAATCCGCTGTAAGTAAGCTACGCTTACGCAATTTTTAATATAGCTTCCAAATAATTATAGTAATGTTATTAGGTCCTTAAAATAATTATTTGGGATATTATTATGAGTTATATTGAGTGTTATTTAACGCTTATATAATAATAATAATAATAATAATAATAATAATAATAATAATTAGACTATTAATTTGTCGCGGTTATCGTTAGACTAAACCCTAGTCGTATTGGTACTAGGTTTTATCGAAGGAAATTGTTTTGAGAGTACCGAAGCGCTGTACGAGTGCTGAGTCACCACCTTTCATGTGAGTGCATGGTCCCTTTCATCTTACACATAGATATGAAGTATTCTATATAAATTATGTGTTATGTTTGCGTATTGTCTAAGTACTGGTTGTCTATGCTAGTTGAACAATTTTATACACGTTTTCAAGGATTTAAACTGTATATGTATTTTATATCTACAAAAATGTTGGGGTAAAACATGGTTAGATGTAATAGATGGAATATAAGTTGGACGATGAGTTGAGAGGTGTTATAGACCACAAGGTGAGGGTGAGAGGTGAACGATGTGAGAAGCCTTTTCCCAAACGATAGTCCTGTCATTCAGCAGAGTATGGGTGACAACCATGGACTATTCTAGACAGTCCAGTGGAACACTAGTAGGCTGGCAACCTGTAAGTGTTGTGAACAATGTGTTCACTCGGTGTACTCTAAACCTTGGTGATCATGCAGACTTGATGCCTAAAACCTGGTGATCATGCAGACTTAGTGCCAAAACCCTGGCGACTATGCAGACTTAGTGCCAGATGTATAAATTCTGGCGACTATGCAGACTTAGTGCCTAAACCCCGGTGACGATGGACTTCGTGCCGATTCCTTAGGATGATCCTTAGGAATGTATGAACGAGGAATGGTTAATTATTAGGGTAGATCCTTAAGAGTAAAGAAGATAATGGGGATGGGTAATTGGGTTGATTGTTTGAACATAATAATTATATTATTGTGGGTTGAAAACCCTATATACTCACCAGGTTTCCCAACCTGACCCACTCAGTTTATTTATGTCACAGGTGTTGTTATGAAGTCACATTACACTAAGAGATTAAGGAGATATAGATCACTAGTGATAATGAATGTAAGTTCTGTTTATGCTTATGTTTATGTATTGACAATGACATCCCAAATGCATTAAAATGAATAAAAATACATTTCTTCAGAAATACTTTGATAACATATTTATCATGTTTTACTAGGAACAAATTCCGTAACATTTTTATTAAAAGAAGTACTCTGATTTTTATAAAGCATAAACAAAATCGGTCTTTTCTGGCCGTGAAAAATGGGGATGTCACAGCTGGTATCAGAGCATTAGTTTAAGCGAACTAGGAATATGGATTTATTTCTAGACTTAAACTTAGAATGCTAAGCGATGATTGTGAGGTGTGAGCACTAGCTTATTTTAGGAATGATGCCTAAATTGCTTTTAGGTGCTAAATGATTTGTTATGCTATAGTTTGATCGGATCTATGGTCTCTTGTCGACCGAATCTAGAAACCTTATGTGTTTAGGATTCTAAACGTATGAATACGATATTAGAACTAGCATATAAACGTTTCGGAGGGATAAGGAGAATTTAAATGTCAATCCTAAATAAAGATCTAGATTCACCTTATTCGGTGTATAGATCAAGATGGAAAGGACCCGTAGCGGAAACGTTAATGCAAATGGGAACCGAGATCAACCCCCAGTGATTGAGCAAATACCGGTTGTGGTGGCCGCTGCTAAGCCAATAACGATGGCCGGAGTGCAAGCGATGATGCATGCGATGTTGGATCGCAAAATGGAGGAAACCAGACGTTTGCTCCAGTAAAATCGAGAGGAAGTGACCATACAGATCGAACAGCCCGAGTTGAACGAAGGGCAGACTAAGGAGGGAAACTATAGTAGGACTGTTGGTCAAGCCAACCCACCGATAGTTAGGCAAAACCACCAGGATGGAGGAAATGATGGACGTGGATGCAAAGACAAGGATTTCATGGCATCCAAACCACCGAGTCTATCTAGAAGCCCGACGCCGGTGGAAGTCATGAATTGGATCTCTGAGATGGAGACGATGTTTGAGAGTTGGGAGTGTAGCAACAGGCAGAAGTCCGCTCTTGCAGTTCCTTTGTTGAAATCTGGAGTACTAAGTTGGTGGAAGCTACTAGCTGATTCGATGCCCAAAGGAGAAGCAAGCAAGATGTCGTGGGAAGATTTTCTGGTGTAGTTAAAAATGCAGTACCGCTCTAAGCAGGATCTTCTGGAGATCCACAATGAGTTCCAGAATCTGAAAAAGGGAAGAATGAGCGTTACAGAATACGCTGCAAGCTTTACCGAAAAAATGAAGCTGGTTCCTTACCTAGTCCCAACTGAACCATCCAAGGTTAACAATTTTGCCCATGGATTACAACAGACTTTGGACCAATGGTCGAGCAAGCAACCACTTTGAAAGCTGCCATCTGGGCAGCCAGGAATGTTGAGACCCAGATTAGGGAAAAGGGTCTGGAGAGAGCTGAAGTTGGCGAGAAAAGGAAGCATGAAGGATCTTCAAAATCCAACAAAGAAAGGAAATTCTCAAAAAATGAAGAAGGAGGAGGAGGTGAATCCAAGTGGTGCGAGAAGTGTAAAAAGAAGCACTTCAGGAAATGTAGCGAGGAGGTAACTTGCTACAAATGTGGAAAGACAGTTCATTACGCCAGCAAGTGTGCGTCCAACAAGAAGGTGTGCTATGGATGTAACAAAGAAGGGCATATTTCTAGGGACTGCCCAAAGAAAAACGAGGCAGCAAGGCCAAACACACCACCAAGGCCAAGAGCATTCCACATGATTCTCGACGAAGCAGAAAACCATGCGAGAAATCAACGATGAGGACTTCATATCTGAATATCAAGTTATGCAGTAGCCATAGTATCGTATGATGTAGCCTATTAGAGGCATAGTCTAGGGTGAACTTGAACACCTATGTAATAGTTTCAAGAAATAATAAAACCTTCGTTTTGTTATCTGATGTGTTAAACTGTTATGTAATTTTCTTGTATGGTGACTTGGGGACTGCGAGACAATACTTGGGACGAGTATGAGTAGGTGTGAAAGGTAGTAGATGCATAGACTACCGGAAGCACAGGACTCACGCTTGGATCAGGGAAAGTCACAAGGTTACCAAGAAGCTAGTAATTGATACCGTTTTATTCAAATATGTCATTACCATTGTTTCGGTAAAGACTAAAAAGATTGTTGATATTCCGACCCTAGTGGTCATATCGAATTGAGTCCGACTATGAAGAGTATGTTACGTGGTTCAAAGAACCAAGTTTGATGTAGCATCCAACTTAAACCAAACAATTGAAATCAAAGCAAACAATAGAAGTATCACGCTCGTTGTTAAAGAAGTTGGTAGCTAGAAATGCTACATGTTAAAGTGTGATTATATCACATTAGAACATGAAGGAAGGTATAGTCTGTTTTGGAATTTAACTCTAAGAAACCTGAGTCTAAACGTGCATCACATGATGGTAGGTCTTAATTTGGAGTATAACGTGAGATAGAGAGCAGATACAAGATCGAGCACCGCCTGTAGTCAAGGAGTCTAAGAGTTAGATACTTGTTCAAAGAAACATCGAAGTTATGACTTAGGATGAATAGATAACGTATGGAGTCATCATGTGAGCCCTGTTTCGTTGATGATTCCGGGACGTAATCATCCTAAGGGGGAGATAATTGTAACGCCCGTATATCTAGGCTAGTCAAGTTAGAGGCAATAAGTGTCGAAAACGGCTTTTCGACAAAAGATTATTTAGAATAAATAATTTGAACCAAGTTTTAGTATATGTCACAAGGTTTCCGGACATATAAAGAACGCTGAAATCCGAGTTATAACGAAGAAGTTATGACTCATCGAACTTTCGCGACGGAACTGGCACGACACTGGGAAGCGTAAATAGTGAATTTACGATAGTGCGAGTTTTAGCCTTAGCGATATAAACGAAAATTGTAGAGTATGTTAAATTAAGAACATCGATAAAAAGAACGCCCAAATCTGACTTCGTATGAAGAAGTTATGATTTTTTGAAGTTTCGGATTAGCGGTGTACCCGAAATTAGAATATTAGATCGAGTGATTTTTAGCCAACACGACCTAAACGAGAATCGAAGATCTTGTTAAGAGTAGCATAACGAGAAAAAGATGGGCGAAAACGGACATCAGATGAAGAAGTTATGAGGATTTAACGGACCAATCCTGTCCCGGCCTGTTAATAATAAAAAATTTAAAATCGCGTAAAAATTAGCCGACGGAGTTTAAACGAAAGTTGTAGAGTACGTTCCCACCTTCGCGTGGATATAAAGAACGTCGAAAACGGAGCTCGTACGCAAAAGTTACGAATTTTTAAAGTTTGCACTTGAATTTGCGAAGCTGATTGCGAAGTTGCTGACGTGGCCAAATCTCAGCCATCGCTTGCTGAGCACTGTCTTGCATCGGATGATGACACCTGATGCGAGGGTTACGCTCAACGTAGCCGAGGAGCACCTCGCGTACGACGTACGCCCAGCGTGCGAAGAGGGAACGCCGCGTATAGTCAATCTGCTTCGTCCGAGGAGTAGCCACGTCGCCCCATCCGAAGCTCGCCATCTGGCACCCTTATCAGAAGTTACGCCCCGTGTAACCTGCTATACACCCAGTGTACCTCCGAAGGCTCGCACCTATAAATAGAGGTGCGAGGGCAGCCGACTTCCTCACTCCAAATCCACCTCTTTCTCTCACTACTTTCTCTCTCTAGCTCCTCTAAACCCCCTAAACCCTAGATAAAACCCCTAGAACCCTAAGGAAGCCCCGAGGTTCCCAGAGTCCTGAGAAAAAGGGTCTTTCAGTTTCGGAAACGCTGCTCCGAGTAAATCCCAGTTTTCGTTAAAATCCGTTGTAAGTGAGCTACGCTTACGCAATTTTTAATATAGCTTCCAAATAATTATAGTAATGTTATTAGGTCCTTAAAATAATTATTTGGGCTATTATTATGAGTTATATTGAGTGTTATATAACGCTTATATAATAATAATAATAATAACAATAGTCAGACTATTAATTTGGCGTGGTTATCGTTAGACTAAACCCTAGTGGTATTGGTACTAGGTTTTATCGAAGGAAATTCTTTTGAGAGTACCGAAGCGCTGTCCGAGTGCTGAGTCACCACCTTTTAGGTGAGTGCATGATCCCTTTCATCTTACACATAGATATGGAGTATTCTATATAAATTATGTGTTAGGTGTGTGTATTGTCTGAGTACTTGCTATTTATGCTAGTTGAACAATTTTATACACGTTTTAAAGCATTTAAACTGTATATGTATTTTATATTTACAAAAATGTTGGATTAAAACATGGGTAGATGTAATAGATGGAATATAAGTTGGACGATGAGTTGAGAGGCGTTATAGACCACGAGGTGAGGGTGAGAGGTGAACGATGTGAGAAGCCTTTTCCCAAACGATAGTCCCGTCATTCAGCAGAGTATGGGTGACAACCATGGACTATTCTAGACAGTCCAGTGGAACACTAGCAGGCTCACAACCTGTAAGTGTTGTGAATGATGTGTTCACTCGGTGTACTCTAAACCTTAGTGATCATGCAGACTTGATGCCTAAACCCTGGCGATCATGCTGACTTGATGCCTAAACCCTGGTGATCATTCAGACTTGGTGCTAAAACCCTGGCGACTATGCAGACTTAGTGCCTGATGTATAAATTCTGGCAACTATGCAGACTTAGTGCCTAAACCCTGGTGACGATGGATTTCGTGCCGATTCCTTAGGATGATCCTTAGGAATGTATGAACGAGGAATGGTTGATTCTTAGGGTAGATCCTTAAGAGTAAAGAAGATAATGAGGATGGGTAATTGGGTTGATTGTTTGATTGTTTGAACATAATAATTATATTATTGTGGGTTGAAAACCCTATGTACTCACCAGGTTTCCCAACCTGACCCACTCAGTTTATTTATGTCACAGGTGTTGTTATGAAGTCACATTACACTGAGAGATTAAGGAGATATAGATCACTAGTGATAATGAATGTAAGTTCTGTTTATGCTTATGTTTCTGTAATGACGATGACATCCCAAATGTTTTAAAATGAATAAAAATACATTTCTTCAGAAATACTTTGATAACATATTTATCATGTTTTACTGGGAACAAATTCCGCAACATTTTTATTAAAAGAAGTACTCTGATTTTTATAAAGCATAAACAAAATCGGTCTTTTCTGGCCGTGAAAAATGGGGATGTCACATCCAAATCTTGAGAATAATTTCTTTAAAACTCGTACCACCACTCGAGCATCATTAGTGGGTAATGCTTGTGCTTCCGCCCATTTGGATACGTAATCAACTGCCACCAAAATATATTTATTTCCTTTAGACATGGGAAAGGGTCCCATGAAGTTAATCCCCGACACATCAAATATTTCACACACTTGGATGCTATGTTGGGGCATTTCATTTCAGGATGATATATTTCCCGCTCTTTGGCATGAGTCACATTCCTTGACATATTGTGCATCATCCTTGAAAATTGTAGGCCAATAGAACCCAATATCAAAAATCTTCTTCGCGGTGTAATGTGCTCCATGATGTCCTCCGACGGGTCCACTGTGGTAGTGTGCCAAAATTTCTTGACTTTTCTTCCCGAATACACATCTTCTTATCATTCCATCCGCGCAGCTTTGGAAAAGGTATGGCTCGTCCCAAAAGTAGTATTTAATTTCCAAAAAGAATTTCTTCTTTTGTTGGCGAGTCAAATCTTTTGGGATGTATTTGGTTGCTAAATAATTTGCTATATCCGCAAACCATGTCACTTCTCCTACTACTACCAAGATATACTCATCGGGAAAATCATCCCCAATTTTATCTTCTTCTAGCTTCTCCAAAAGTGGGTTCTTTAGTCTAGATAAATGATCGGAAGCTACGTTTTCCATCCCTTTTTTATCGCGTATTTCGATATCAAATTCTTGTAGAAGTGGAACCCAACGTATCAATCTAGGCTTCACATCTTGTTTGGCAAATAGATACTTCAACACAGAGTGATCGGTAAAAACGATTGTCTTGGATAAAACTAAGTATGGTCGGAACTTGTCAAAAGCATATACCACTGCTAACAGCTCCTTCTCAGTAGTAGTGTATCTCTCTTGAGTCGGATTTAATGTCTTGCTTGCAAAATAGATTGGCTGAAAATGCTTGTCAATTCTTTGTCCCAAAACAGCTCCCCCTGCAAAGTCACTAGCATCACACATTAGCTCAAAAGGGAGACTCCAATTTGGAGCTGCCATAATAGGTGAAGTATTCAACTTTTCCTTCAACAAATTAAACGCTTCAAAACATTCTTTAGAAAAGTTGAATGGGCGTCCTTCAAAAGTAGTTGAGTCAAGGGTCTTGTGATCTTCGAAAAGTCTTTCATAAAGCACCTTTAAAACCCCGCATGGCCTAAAAAGCTTCTTACCCCCTTGACATTTGTTGGAGGTAGCAATTTGGCTATAGTATCCACCTTTGCTCTATCTACCTATATCCCTATTCTTGAGACCTTGTGTCCTAGCACAATTCCTTACTTCACCATAAAATGACACTTCTCCCAATTAAGGACAAGGTTGGTCTTCTCACATCTTGCTAACATTAGATCCAAGTTAGACAAGCAATCTTCAAAAGAGGACCCAAAAACCGAGAAGTCATCCATAAAAACCTCCATAAAATTTTCGATCATATCATGAAAGATAGCCATCATGCACCTTTGGAAAGTAGCTGGTGTATTGCATAACCAAAAAGGCATGCATCTATATGTGAATGTTCCACTCGGGCATGTAAAAGTGGTATTCTCTTGGTCTTGTGGGTCGATTGGAATTTGAAAGTACCCCGAAAACCCGTCGAGAAAACAATAATAAAGATGAACGGAAAGCCTCTCAAGCGTTTGATCGATAAAAGGCAATGGAATGTGATCCTTGCATGTGGCCTCATTTAGCTTCCTATAGTCGATGCAAACTCGCCACTTGGTTACCGTCCTTGTTGGAATTAATTCATTGTTTTCATTAGCCACTACCATCATGCCTCCCTTCTCCAAACACACACACACACACACACACACACATATATATATATATATATATATATATATATATATGTAGAATATCAAAGGTTATGTGTAACCCTAATCCATACACATTAGCCCATGACCAATCCATTTTATTTGGATAAATACTTCATGAATTAATCCATAAGCCCATCATAAATCAAACCATGGATCTTTAGCCCAACTCATATGTCTCATTTTAATTAGTCTCTTTTGATCACTAAATTAATTCTTGATCAATACTAATTAAATAATATGATCCCTCAATTAATATAGTGTACTTATAATCTATTAATAAATCGTAATTAACCTCTCACTCAAATATCCATCATAACATATTGCTTTGATGAATGCAAGTATGCAACCCAAATGGACAATGCTACTATCTGGTCAAGTACATACCAATTATAATGGTTGCAGAAATCGGGATTAATCGATGATTAATCGTGGATTAATCACTTGGCGTTCTCCAACTGTCGAGGATTAGGGCATTAATTGAAAATTTAGGATTAATCGGGTTTGGTGGGATTAATCGGACATTGGTGGGATTAATCGGTCAACAAAAGTCAAAAAGTCCAAAAAAAGTCAAAAAAAATTCAAACAAAAATTTTAAAAATTTTAAAAAAATTCAAAAAGCCAACTTTTTTTTTTTACTCCAAAATTTTCAAATTTTCAAAATTTCAAATATTATACCAAAATGTTCATATTTTCGTATTTTCAAATTTCCAAATTACAATTTTTCTTATTTTCTAATTTTGAAGTACTTGTTTTTCTTAAGATATATTAATATTTAATTAATTTTAATAATTTTATTAATAATTTCTGCTCCTTGATTAATCCTCAATTAATCCTCGCCAAGACCGATTAATCCCTTAACACCAGTCAACCGTCGAGCTACCGTCAAACGATTTTTACAACCTTGTCAATTATAGTTATGGGCTTAGACACCTTTTCCAACAAACTCTTCTACAAACTCTGAGTTGTCTGGAGCTTGCTCCGAACCTGCTGAAGCTGCTCAGTGGTCTTGAGTACCACCTTGATACTCCCCATAACCTGCTCAGCATCTCAAAAGGAGGTCAATCAATGCTAGCGTGATAACTGTTTTTATACGAAAATTTCGCTAACGGAAGATTCGTATCCCAACTCCCTACAAAGTCCAACACAAACGTACGCAGCATATCCTCAAGAGTCTGAATAGTTCGCTCACTCTGACCATCGGTCTGCGGATGGAATGCTCTATAAAAATGAAGACAAATGCCCAACTCGTCATGAAACCTCTTCCAAAACTTGGAAGTAAATCGGACATCCCTGTCAAAAAACCACTGATACCGGCACTCCATGATGTGCCACCACCTCACTGATGTATACGTTTGCCAATTTCTCCGCATAAATACTCTCCTGAACCGGAATGAAATGCATGCTCTTGATCCATTTTAGGCTTCATAGTGGACATATTGCATGAATGGAACATGTAGGCTATTAAAGTTTGCGACTTTAATCCTCTAGAGGTCTTATAGAGGCCAGATCTACACCGTCAACCTCTGGAAACCTCTTTTCTTTGGACATCGAAGCCAAAGTCCTAAAACTACAAAAGATGAGATCTAATAAGCTACATGTCAAGGTTATGACTTTATGCCTCCAGAATGCAGCCTTTGATGTAGAGTTTCTGGATCCAAGATCTCTCTTCCAAGCTTGATACTTCTCTCTTCAGAACCTCCCACAAAGATCTCAATAATCACTCAAACACTCACAAAACATAATGAACAAGAGGAAGAGGCGATTCTAGGGTTTTCTCTAGGCAAGGAGGCTGGTAAGGAGGCCAACGCTAGAGGTTAAGTCCTTTAAATAGGGTACAATGCCCAGAAATTAGGGTTTTCATTCCTAGCGTCAACTCGTCGAGTTGGGGATCCCTAACTCGTCGAGTAGATCCTCCGATCTACGCGGGTGGAAGGCTTCCTACTCGTTGAGTTGGAGCCTCCCAACTCGTCGAGTTCCTTTCAATACTTCAAAAGAAATTAGAATTAATTCATACCTGGACCAAGCGTTACAAATTCTAAGGAATGCTTCATCATCTCATCCTCTGACTCACAGGTCCATTTAGAGCCTCTTTGGTGCTGCCATTGCACCTTCACAAACTTCACCTCCTTGTTCCGTAGGGCTTTTGTTTTCTTATCCAGAACCGCTATAGGATTCTCCACGTAACTCGGGCTCTCATCAACCTGAATCTCATCCAAGGAAATGACTACGGCCTCATCAGCGACACACTTCCGAAGCTGAACATGTGGAAGGTGTTGTGGATCTGACTAAGCTAAACCGGTAGGTCCAATCTATAGGCTACTCTGCCCACCCGGGCAGAAATCCTAAACGGGCCAATAAATCGGGGCCCTAACTTTCCCCTCTTTTGAAACCTAATGACACCCTTCCATGGTGACACTTTCAGCAAAACAAAAGTCTCCCACCTGAAACTCGAGATCCGAGCGACGCCGATCAACATAACTTTTTTCTCGGCTCCACATGAACCACAACCTGTTGCGCACCTGTTGAACCAATTCGGTGGTCCTGAGCACCACCTTGGTGTTTCCCATGACTCGGTGCCCAACCTCCCCCCAACATATGGGATTCATGCACCTCCGACCATACAAAATCTCAAACGGGGGTCGATCGATACTAGCATGATAACTATTGTTATATGAAAACTCTGCTAGAGGGATGTATGTATCCTAACTCCCTCTGAAAACCAATACACATGCCCGTAGCATATCCTCGAGCGTCTGGATCGTCCTCTCCATTATGGAAGTATAGATTCCATTATGGAAGTATAGATTCGTTTAGAGAAGTTAACCATGTAGAGGACAAATTATAACTATGGATTGGTGCATTGTAATTCTATCAAGAAAGTAACATGAAGAATCACTTGATTAGTTTGTAGTCATGGTGATTGTTTATCTTCGACGGTAAAATGGGAATTTAAGAATGAAATAGGGAAATTCATGTCTATGAGATTAATATCATAATCTAGATGTTTGAGAATCATATCATCCACAGTAGTTATTTTGTATTATAGTTTTATTGAGTAGACGAAGTACAAGTAATGTCATTAAGTCAATGATCACATTATTTTGTATTATAGTTTAATGATCAATAAATGCCAAGATTTGTTTGAAGACTTAATGGATTAAGTCAAGTTAACTGATGTTGCTTATGACTAACATTGTGGTTTTAATGCTCATTGTGGTTGACCAATTTTTGTTTATAAGATCTTTATGGAATGATAACGATTTCGTAGTAAAAAAGGAAAGAAGGATATGTTTTGATGTATAGACGCGAAACATCCTAACCCTCTACGTGATGTGTCGACGATGTTGTACGACATAATCATTATATTTTAAATTTGACATAGGTTTTGGACCTACTTCCAATTGTATAAGTCTTAAAGGTATTAATAAATTATAATCCGCAAATTTAAGAAATTTTCAAGACTAAGGGCATTTTGGTCATTTTTAGTAATGCACTTTGAACTCTTAGAGGCAGTGCTTGAAGGGAGTTCACTATTAAAGAGAAGTGATTATAGGAAGCTAAACATTGAGGTGACTTATCCGGAACACACATCCTTTGTCTTACTTTATGTTTTTGGTAAATTTTGATTGTTTCCATAATATGATATTATTTTTAAACCTTTGATTGCTATGTCAACTATACGTCCATTCATGAAATGACATTTTGGAAATGGTTTGATCATAAAAGCAAAAAGAGCTTTATTTTTGGAAAATGTTTTTTTACATACAATATGTGCATACATACTAGGATGGACGGCTTGAGTGGTCAAGTCATTTGGATCCTTTTCATGAGTTTTTGTGAATAGATTTCTAAATAATCCTCACATGCACATGAGCACTAGTTACCCCTTGTGTAAGACTAGGGATTATTGATACCTAGTTCCTAGATTGATGGTGGGAGACCCACTTAACCAAACATTAAAAAAGGGAGACCCTTCTTCATAAAAATATATAACGGTAGGTGATTCACATTCTCTAGCAAAACTTGAGAGGAGACCTCTCAAGTGTCCTTTGCCATTCGTGTGATATTGGACTTATTGAGATTTACATAGATTTGAGTTAGTAGCATGCATTTCATTTCACATTTGATTTAAATCCCACATTTACCTGTTTTGGAAAAAACTATAAACTTGTATTTTGATTTGAAGCTAAAGTGCTATCTTGTTTTAAAACTAATTTTGGAGGTTTGGTTCGAGTAAGTAGATCGATATCTCTTACTCTAAATGAATTAACATCAAATAGCTCACTAGACAATTTCATTGTCTAACTTCGTTTGATGTATGTTCATATTGAAGATTAAGGCCTATGAGCTAAAGGAGATTTAGAAGACACCGACTTTAAACTTTGTGATGATACCTATGAACATTTCGCCTTTTGAAAAACTAACAAACTTGAATGTTTTTGGGACTGTTGATTATCCACATTTTATTTTAAAATTTTGAACTTTTGTTTTAAAAATACGAAAACTTATTTACTTATTATTTTTAAATACTCGGGTGAAGGTTGCTTGTTTGTGTCACGCTGCTTGATAACTGCGGACCGCTTTCTTGCTGCTTGAGCACCGCTGACCGTTTAAGCGCTAGTGATTGCTTAAGCACTACTGACTTCTTAAGCAGTGTTGACTGCTGACTGCTTAAGAAGTGTTTGATTGCATGCTGCTAAAGTTGTGCTTAATGCTTAAGCACTATTAGCTGCTTACTAGTTAAGAATTGCTTGTAATAAATCATTCTCCACACTTAACACTCCCGGTCTGTTTGGTTTCAGTTTCTTCGTAGCCTAATAGCCGGTTTGATATACTTTTATGAAAACAGTACCCAGGATCTTAAAAGTTAAAGGCTATCAACAAATTAACATTGTTCTACAAATCAATACCAACCACTTTTATATATTAGAGAACAACTGCGTCTTATTCTTATTCTTTAAGAGAGTACTCGTAGTCATTTTCTAACTAATTAATACGTGTGTCAATGGATATGTCCGGTTTGAAAATTGTTGGATTTAGCCGGCTTAAACAAATTTAATACACCAACTTCTCTTAAAAGCTTTAATATAAATATAATGTTGATGGTTTAGTTCAACCGAAATAATTGAATTTTAAATACAGACTAATTGGCGACCCAAAGAATATTGTTCCATAGTTTACAAACTAACCCATATATTAAAAAATTCCTACAGTAATTAAATTAATACAAACCTTCATTTTCAACAATATTGAGTGCAACCGATTAGCTCTAATGAATGTCAACTTCATAAGTATTTATCACTGTATTTAAAGATGAGTTTTATCAATAAGTTTCGGTTACCAGCTAGCCTTTTAAGAATCTGTGGCAACGATTGCACAAACCAATTTAAGTAAGTAAAATATACATCATACACTACGTTAAATTTATGATAAATCATATATTCTCTTTTGCTTATTTAAAAAATAATAATAATAATAACCAAGTTAACAATTAAATTTTGATGGATTAATACTTTTCGTGTATGTGGAATGTTCGACAAAACTAACTTAAACAATGATAGATGTAGTTTTTTTTATATGAGTTTTCCACAAACATAACTAGAAGCTTTTAAAACATGTAAAATTACATAAAAACATTTATCTAAACACATCAGTAATTGATTCTAACTGTGTTATATTGTTAACCATTCTACTTATTATGACATGAACAATTTTTTTGTGATATTATTCTTAGTTTCATTGGTGACGTTACAATTTATATGGACTAGAAACATCGGGTGGTGTGTTGCAATATCTGAAAGAATATTAGTCAATTAGATGAAGAGACGGACTTTAGTATTAAACGGATAATATACAAGTCTAATGTTAGAGCCGGACTTCTAGCATTGTGTGTGTGTGCCAAATGTTGTGGGATATGACATACGTGTCGTGTGAGACGTGCTATGAAGATGTTGTGGGTCGTGAGGATTGTGTATTCATAGGAACTCAAACTGGTATGATTCAACAATTTTAGTTCTTGATCAGTTAGTGGAGATCAATTTGAAATGATATTTTTTGTAAAGACTTTCATAACACAATAAAGGTTAAATAAAATATAGAAAACCAAATATTGCATTTAAAATCTACCAGTGGAAAAACGTTTGTAGAAGTTTATTTCTTTTTAAAACGAATCCATGTGCTTCAAATTGGACAAATAGATAACCGATACTATTAATTAGGTTTTAGATTTTGTCGAATCATAGAAAAGAAAGAGAAAACACAAATATCTGTATGTATATCAACAATATAGCTAGAAATGGAGAAAACTATATAAACTCATAAGATCCTACAAGCTTATCTATCAAGTATAGCCGTGTAATATATATATATATATATATATATATATATATATATATATATATATATATATATATATATATATATATATATATATATATATATATATATATATATATATATATATATACTAGTTTATAACCCGTAAGAACCATGGTTATAAAATTAATTAAACTTTCATATAAAAAGTCAAAATTATTAATTAATTATTTTAAATAAATTATTATTTAAGAGAAATTTTTTTAGTTATATAAAATTATAATCATTAATTTAAATAAATAGATGAAGTTATATCATCTTATAATATGTATTAAATTTATTTTATTTTTCAATCTAATGTTATTAATCTAATATAATTAGAATGGGAAAATTTGAAATTTGAAATTTAAATAAAAGAATCAATTATTAGTTTAATGTAATTAGAGTGAAAAAATTTAAAATTTGAAATTTGAAATTAATAATTAATAGGTTGACAAGTGGCATAATAATGAATATATAACATTAATGAGGTGTTCTAATTGTATTACACTTGTTAATAAGAGATTAAACTTATTCTTTTATTAGAATAGGGATATATATATATATATATATATATATATATATATATATATATATATATATATATATATATACATATATATATATATATATATACATATATATATATATATATATATATATATATATATATATATATATATATATATATATATATATATATATATTATTTTAGAAACCCCACCAGTGTTAACTTAATAAGATTTTCGGCTTTATATTATATTAGGTTTTATATTGACCCATTAGCAAGAAAACTCTAATTAGGTAGTCTATATATTATGTTTTTTTTTCTTTGTAATTTGATAATAAAACGAAATCCTAGCCGTTGTATGTCTTTCTAGTTTACATAGTATTAGAGTTCCGTTGATCATCTGTATTTTCGCAATTTTGGGTATTGTTTTCTTGCTCATTTATGTATTCTGTTTGATTTGATTTGTTCATTTCATAGATTTCGAGGGTTTCATTTCGTCTGTTGGTTTTGTTGATTTCGGGTTATTGATTGTTGTTGCTATTCGTATTTACTGTTGTTTTGGTTATTCTCGTTTGACAGATATTGAAATATGGCCCCGAGAGATGATTATCTTCGGTCCATTCGTATCCAACTTGATGGCAATAACTATACCTATTGGAGTTACGTTATGAATAATTTCTTGCGAGGTAAGACTATGTGGGGGATTGCTACAGGTGACAAGAAGAAACCAACAAATGAAAAGGTTGTGAATTATGCAACCTTGTTGGATTCATGGGAGGCTGATAACTCCAATATCATTACTTGGATTATTAATTATGCTATCCAGTCTATTAGTACTCAGTTGGCGAAGTATGACACAACAAATGGGGTTTGGGATCACTTGGCTAGGTTGTATACTCAGTCTAACTTTGCAAAGCACTATTAGTTAGATTTTGGTATTCGATCCCTCCAACTAAACAATCTCAGTGTTCAGGAATATTATGTAGGTATGTCGGATTTGTAGGATCCGTTGGCTCTTACAGAACCTGATGTGTTGAAGGCTTTTAAGCCTTATATTGATAGAAGGGAAGAGCAACGTTTGGTTCAGTTCTTGATGATATTACATTCAAATTTTAAAGGCATGTGCGGATCAATCTTGCATCACACACCTCTTCCCACTATTGTTTCGGTTGTTCACGGGTTGATTGCTAAAGAAACTCGTATCAAGTCCCATGTTGACAAAGGTTCCAAGAAATCCACTCCTTCTCTCTTTACTGTTTCACAACGACCTTAGTGTTCAAACCACAATCGCCCCAAAGTTGCATGTAATGAGTGTGCTTACTGTAATAAGAAGAACCATTAGAAGGCAAATTATCCATTGCTGACAAGCAAGGGAAATCAACAACAACAACAACAACAAACGTGATCACCTGCACAGTCTCAGTCTTCACAGCAGAACAAGTCTGATGGACAGTCTCAGTCACGTCCCTCAATTCCATATTTTAGGCCACCACAGTACGCTGCTACTGCACCTTCAGTTGAGAATGAGACAAATTTTACACCACCATTAGTTGGATCCCCAGATTGTTGAGCAATTCAAAGGGTTCATTGTTGCCAATCATGTCTCATTCAGTTTTGTCTTCATCCAACACTTGAGGTATTTCTTCATCCTTATGGGTATTGGATTCTAGTGCATCTTAGCACATGTCACCACATATGTCATCTTTTTCTTCGTTATCATCTTGTACACTTGTCTCTGTTATGTCTGCTAGTGCTACCCCTATGTCAGTAGAGGGTGCTGGTTTGGTTGTCTCTTGTTATATATCTTTAACAGTTGTCTATTACATTCACACTCTTGCTTTGAATCTTGCTTCGGTCAGCCAGTTGTGTAAGTTTGGTTGTTAGGTCTTCTTTTTTGATTCATTATACTATGTACATGACATTCGGTCTCGTTGGGTGATTGGGATATGTCGTAGACTTGGGGAGCATTATGTTTTGGAGCAGCTACATGTTGTTGATGTTGTTGCATCTAGTTTCTATTTATCGTCTTTTCATTTAAATCCTTCGTCATCTATTTTTTTATCGTTGGCATTCTTGTTTAGGACATGTGTCAGCGTCTCGTTTATATTTTTTGTTTCCATTGGTATGTTAGATTCTTTGTAAACTGATGATATTTCTGATTATTGTGGTTATAAACTAGGAAAATTCTATGCTTTACCATTTAATAAAAGTGTCACTCGTTCTGTTTCTCCTTTTGATATTGTGTATTCTGATGTGGGGGGTCCATCTCCAATCACCTCTAAATCTGGAGCTAACTATTATGTTTCATTCATCGATGATTATGCTCATTACACATGGCTAAACTTTATAAAGCGCAGGTTTGACTTTTTCACCATATATAGTGACTTCAGAGCTTTTGTCAACACTCACCACTCCTCTGTCATAAAGTGTTTTCATTGTGATTTAGGAGGGTAATTAACCTCCAATTATTTTAAACAGTTATTGGCATCTGATGAAATTGTGCACCAGTCATCTTATACAGATACTCCTTAGCAGAATGATGTTGCAGAAAGGAAACATCGACATCTTCGAGAAACTGCAGATCCTTGCTACTTTCTGCTCAAGTTCCCAAAATGTTTTGGGGAGAAGCTTTTCATACTGTGACTTCCGTTATTGATTGCATTCCTACTGCGCACACTTCAGGGAAGTCTCTTTATGAAATTTGTTTGGGCAACTTCTAGATTATTCTTCATTACGAGTTTTTTCTATACTTGTTTTGTATTGAAGCCTCAAGTAAATATAGATAAGTTGTCTTCAAAATCAGTCATTTGTGTATTTCTGGGATACAATATTGGTTAGAAAGGTTATCGGTATTATGATCCATCAAATTAGAAATTGTATGTCTCTCGCAATGTCACTTTTTGGAGCATATTCCGTTCTATAGCATTCATGTTTAGTTACATGATGCAACCCAATAGGAGCTTCATACTATTGATTCGTTTGGCATTAACATTGATGATCCACCACCTGCTGTTGATCCAGCACCTGTCTTTGATCCTTTGCCTGCAGATTGTCAGGATGCCCCACCATCGAGGCCTTATCGTAATAAGAAATCCACAAAGCTTCCTGACTTTGTATATTCCTATTACTCACCATTATTTTCCTCCTTTATTGCTAATGTACAACAACTCTCTGAGCCAACATCTAATAAAGAGGTAGTTTTTGATCCTCTTTGGCAGACGGTTATGGCTGAGGAACTTGCAACTCTTTATCAGACTCATATGTGGGATTTGGTTCCACTTCCGCTCGGAAAGCACACAATTGGTTGTCGTTAGGTATATAATATCAAAACAAAGTCTGATGGATCCGTTGAGCGTTATAAATCCAGTCTTGTTGCGAAAGGTTACTCACAAAAGCATGGTATGGATTATATTGAGACTTTTGCTCCTGTTGTAAAAATGACGATTGTTCGCACCTTAATTGTAGCTTCTTCCATTTGCAAGTGGAAGATTTATCAGATGGATGTGAGTAATTTGGTCTTGAATAGTGATATTCATGAGGAAGTATACATGTCTCATCCCTCTGGTATAGCTCACTAACCAGGTGAAGTTTGTCGACTTCGGAACGTAGTGTTGGATTAGTGTCTAAGTCCATAACTATTTTGGTATGTACTTGACCCGATGGTGCATGGCCCTTTTGGGTTTGCTTCACCAAAGCAACTTGATTGGAGAAATAAATAGAGAGAGAGGTTATTATGATTTATTAATATGTTATAAGAATAATATATTAAAGGAGAAATCATATTTTTTTAATTAATATTGGTCAATAATTAATTAAGAATTAATTTTGTGATTAAATGTAATTAATTAAACTAGAGGGGCTGAATTGTAATTATGTGATAATTACAAAATAAGGTAAGGATTATCTTAAGGATAGGTTGGACGAATTTGAGGTGATAAGGGCCTTAGAATTCGACTATGATAAGGATTCAAGGCTTATCTTATGGGTTGCTTGGTAAGCAAGCAACTAGATAAGGATAAGGACTGAAACCCTATCTCTACACCTATATAAACCCCCTTTGGCTCATGATTTCATCCAGACCTTCCCAAGGCATCTTAGGGACGAATTCTTATACCTCTCCTCTCTCTTTATACCTTCTCCATTTGCTCTTGGTGTTTGTAAGCCATTAGAGGAGTGACACTTGTGACTCTAAGCCTTCCAAAGTCAATTCAAGGAGGAATTGGGATTGTTATTACTACATAACAATCAAGGTAACATCTTAAACCTAATTATATGTTAATATCGATTTCCATATGCTAGAATTAGGGTTTATAGTCTTGGATAACTTGCATATACAATAGAGAAACCTAGATCCAAGCATTAGGGTTTGTATGAGCACATAGGATGTCTTATGACCAAAACCCATCAGTGGTATCAGAGCCTTGACTGGTTTCTATTGTATTGATGCTTGATATGTTTGAAAAATTCGATTTTTTGGTTTCTGGAGGCTGGACTCGCCGAGTCCATAGCTGAACTCGCCGAGTCCATGCAGACTCGACGAGTCCAAGCTTGACTCGACGAGTCAACTCGTCAGATGGAGCATATCTCTGGATTTCTTGCTGTTTTTGCTTTGGGATAGTTACTTTATCATATTAGATCAATATAAATCCGATTTTAAGATATATTTGACTATATTCTTGATCTAATTGAAGATATTTATCAATTAATAAAATATTTGTTTCCTTATGTGATAATTGATTAATTATTTTGATTAAATTGGTAAATCGGTTTGCAAGAAATCATTAAATAAATCAAATATGGATAATTATGTGATTAATTGTTAATTTAGATTATTTTTTGTTTGATCCTTGTTGTTATGAAAAGTTTCATATTTTCCCCTTTAGGTTTTATAGTTTAAATTTGAACCCAATAGTTTTGTTGTTTTGAAATTTAAATAGTTAAAACCCTAATGTTTTTAAAAAGGTTTCAAAACTTGCCCTCAAGTTTTGGAATTTAAATTTTGATTAATTGTTTAATTTTGATGTATATTTAAATTCTAAACCCTAATGTTTGAAATGTTTCAAAACTTGCCCTCAAGTTTTGGAATTTAAAAGTTGATTAAAAGTTTAATTAGGAATGGTAAATTCTAAAACTCTAGTATTGTTTTGAAAAAGTTCAAATTACACCCTTATGGTTTTGTTAATTAATTAAGGTGTATAATTAAAAGAGGTTTAATAAATCCATAAAATTTTAGGTTTACAATTTAATTGAATTAAAAGTATAATTGTTAAATTAGACCACCTAATATTTTAAAAGTGTAAAATAAACCCTATACTATATATATAACATTAAAAGTCTAACATTATATATATGTATGAGTAAAAGTCAGTCTTACCATTAGTGGGCCTCATTCACGAAGCTGGTCTATAAGGGGTGTTTAAGGAAATTGCCTATAAAATGGCGATTGAATGGGTATCCACTCTTACCCACCGCACTCTTGACTAGTGGAGGGTCGTTAGCCGAACGGGTAGGATATGACAAAACCTTTCATTATAAGTATAATAAAGTACAAAAGTAACTAAATGTTTTAAAAATTCCCAATCTTAGTTACTTAGGCAAAAGTGAATTGATGCAACTCCATGAAATTACACTTTGTGCCCTTGCGAAGACGTTAGTGGAGCATGTGTGGTTTACCGACACACTAAATGGTTCTAAGCAAAGGTAGCAACGGGTGACTCAATGTTTGTCATAGTTCGATGGAGTGTGTGTGGTTTACCGGCACATCGAATAGGTGACTGTAACATGTGAGGGCACCATGTAAGTTTGCATGGTTATTCACACCCGCTTTGTGATCCTCGGCATCCCAGTCACAAACAAGAGGGACATATCGAGATTTAAACATGGAATTGAATGTTTAATGAATCTCATAGGATCTAGGAGTTTTCATGGATTTAAAACTTAAATTTCTTTTTCGTTTTTCATGGTGGAAATTAGTGAATCGTCATTCACTTACCTTCAAATGTTCTACAATTTGGGTTACGACATCCCTCTCCCGAGTTGTAGAATATTGTGTTGGGTCCTAGCCTTAGTATCTCATTTGGGTGATTTACTAAGGACTCAATCAATCAACTAACTTGAATTTGTTTTCTCCCGTTTCGTAGATGTCAAAGTTTGAGAACTATGGTCTTCTCAAATCCCGTGGAACAAGCATTCCACATGAAGATGATATTCCACGATTCGATCGAGGAACAAGAGATCATACTTCACTTAGAGTTAGAATTAGATTGCTAAGAAAGATGTATTAGCATAGTTTTTTCAATGAATTGCATTGTAAGGACAAAATTTTTCTGCAATAAAATAAATTTTGATTATTTATTTATCCTTGCAATGGCGTATATGAAAAATTGGTGTTTGAATGTTTCTATTATTAGCAATAATGGATTTGGTTCTTATTTATGTTATTTATGGAAAGTCGAGAATTTACCAAATAGGGAGAGTTTCTCATCGCCCAAGTTTCAATTGGACAGAAACTTGGAATCATGCAACTTGGTTGCACGATGAATGAGAAATTTCATATTTGGAAATTATACTAATTCATTGACAAAGTGTCAAGTGAAGGACTAGGAGATCGAGCACACAAAGTTGCGTGTTGATCAAGTCCACCATAAGAGTAACAATGATATTCGTCATGTTTTACTAAAAGTTTAGTAAATGTGATTATACTTACAAGATTAAGTGTAATTATGAATTGATTGAAAAAGTTTAAATCAATAGCAAAACGAATTAGAAGAATCATGTAGGCAGAAAGATAAAAGTTTCTCCATTCTAAGAAGAAGGGAGAGTAGCTTTTATGCTTTATGATAGGTCTTAATGATTAAGAACCATATCTCAATTGATCCTCTAAGTGAGTCTTAGTACAATTGTATGTCTAAGCAGAGGAATCAAGAATTGAAGAAATGGTTAAATCAAGAAGTCAATCATACTTCGTTCCAAAAACAAGTCTTAGAGTTAAGATTGTGAAATTGAGTGATAAGTATTAAGAAGGTTTATAACATTCATCAAATGTGGAAAGTTGTGATGTCTTGGATAAGACAAAGACCAACTAGGACCAATTTATGAAGTGTTTTGATATAAGCTACACTAACTCTTTAATATTTGTTTGTCAAGAAATGTTTATTGACAAGAGAATCTTATATGTCAAGGAGTCAGTGGGAGTCTTATTGGTCTTGAAAGGTTTTAAGAACAAATCAAATAGACCTTATCGATCATCACTAGCACACGAGTTGAGGTTTACAACCTATCGTGTTGACATTATTTTGTTTCTGTGCCAATCCAATCGAGTTAATTATGAATGTGAGTCCTATGAGTTCTCATTTGAATGCATAAAAGGCAAGGACCTTGATGAATGGAAAGTACATTGATAAGAAAAGGTGAGCTGCTTAACTACTTGGAAGACATGGTGGGCAGCTATGCTACCATAAGACAAGAAATCGAGATTAAGAAAGTTCGATCCATATAAGTTTGAATTTGTCGTAAACTTTGGTTTTGACAAATTCACATGGATAGGAACAAATACACCGTTTAAATCGAAGTCTCATAAGATTTCCTCCTTCATGAAAATGATTGTGAGGAAATGCTTTCGATATGAAAGATTTTAAGAAGATAGTGATTGTAAAATTGCATTCTCGAATTCGATTATGGTTACGGTATCCCTTTCCATAATTTGAATTGTGAGGTTTGGCAATTGTTTACACACACATATGAACTATCTAAGGCAAAGGTGTATAAGTTCAAGAAGCCTTGATAAAAGATTATCAAAGCATTAAGTATTAGAAACATGGACTTAAGAAATTCAATAGGTATTGTTTTTCCGAAAGTTGAGATGTTTATGAATACATGTCAAAGCTAGTAGGAGCATAAGTGTTATGTTTTATAATAATCATCATGATAGTGGGAGCATAAATGTTATAATTGTATGATTATTAAGGCACGTATTGCAAGTTGGCAATATTAATTATAGAAAACAAGAGTTATACTTTGCAAAGTTGTAAGAATGGAATAGTTGTTTTGCTATAATTAAGGGAGAGAATATTATGCTTCATTTTAAATCTAAAGGATTAGGTTGTGGAATGTTAATAACTTAGTCAAAGAAACATAGTGTGTTCTTAAAATTTCGATTATGATTACGGAATTCCTCTTCACAATTCGAATTTTGAGAACATAGCAAATAAAATATTATGGCGGAAGATTGATAAAGTATCAAATCTTTATGTAAGACATTATGCATCGTGTCCCATACGCTTCGGGTATAGGATCGATTGCAAAAGCTATAATATTTGACCATTCTAAAATTTTCCAAATGTCTAGCGCATTTAGAGAGAAAAAGGACAAGAATCGGTTTAGACTAAGATAATTAAACAACTATCAAAGAACAATCCAAAGTTCGCCGAGGATTGGTCGCTTATGAGTAGTTGGAAGTATAGTATTGGAAAATATGGAAATGTTTCCATATTGGATGGACTATATCGATATTATTATGAATAGATAAGATTCTATTAAGAATGAGTTGTCATATGGAAAATATGGAAACGTGTCCATATTGGGAATTGAATATTGAAAATCTATGTCTAGATTAGAAACTTTTCAAAGGAATGTTCTTTGAGTGAGAGACATCATATCTAAGGAATTGTATTGTAACAATCTCCGATAGAGGACTTTGTAATATCATTGGCAATAGTCTTTGTGACTTTGATGCAGTGACATTATGAAAGGATCGTTGCATAGAATGTTAGAATCTAGCATATTCTATAAGTAGCAAGAATTTGATATTCTTTCACTTATGAAAAAGGATTTGGAGTTGTGAAATGAGAATGATTGGAAATGTGCTCAATTTGGTCTATTTCACAAAGTAAGAACCATAGGTAAACATTGTGTGCATGCTAAGAGCATGGGACAAGTGTAATAATTCAAGTAAGAAGTTGATTACCCGAAACGACAAATAATGAGTAATCAATATGGTGATAAATAAAAGGAGTTTTATTTATACTCAAAGGTTTGAGGCCATATGGGATTAGTATTATTCTTGTGTTTCACATTTGCATGTTTTGACTTCCAGAATAATTGAATTTATTAAGAATAATCAAATTGTTCGAACGGGCCACAGTCGTTCATATGTTGGAAGTAGATATGAATGAAGACTGTCGTGAATTGGTGTGTGGATTGTCTAAAAGAGTATTAGACATAAGCAAATGTTTGCTACAACGTTCATGAGTGCTTATGAATAAGAATTTGAGCATTGGATTAAACCCACGCTCACTTGGATCACTCCATGAATTGTATCACGAGTGATTGGTGAGACGATAACATCTTATATTCTTGAAACCGAGATGTGTGAGTTGTATCTTGCAAATCGGTTGCACATTGATAATATGTAAACGCACTAGTAACTTGGTGTTATAAAACATATTGTTGTGTGTGATTTAGTGAGTGAGTGCAAGCAAGCATTGTATCAAAGTTTATCCGTTCATTTTATCCAAAGTAGGATAAAAGCGATATCTTTTGGGCCCCTCGATGTTTTAGTGATGACAAACGTAAATGCTTGGCCGGGCTAGGTTTAATTTGATTTGTTCAATTAGTCAGTCGTCATAAATCAGGAATCGAGATATAGTACAAAGAGAATGATTAGAAATCATGTCTCATATGATATCTAGAATGGAGGAATATATGATCCCTTATCTAAGGACACGCGTATCTGATAGGATTAGAGTTGACAGCGGCTTTGGAAAGCTACGATTGCAGATCGGGATCTGAAGTTATACGCATAATAGTTATTAGACTTATCCAAGTGGGAGACTGTTGGATTAGTGTCTAAGTCCATAACTATTTTGGTATGTACTTGACCCGATGGTGCATGGTCCTTTTGGGTTGCCTTCACCAAAGCAACTTGATTGGAGAAATAAATAGAGAGAGAGGTTATTATGATTTATTAATATGTTATAAGAATAATATATTAAAGGAAAAATCATATTTGTTTAATTAATATTGGTCAATAATTAATTAAGAATTAATTTTGTGATCAAATGTAATTAATTAAACTAGAGGGGCTGAATTGTAATTATGTGATAGTTACAAAATAAGGTAAGGATTATCTTAAGGATACGTTGGACGAATTTGAGGTGATAAGGGCCTTAGAATTCGACCATGATAAGGATTCAAGGCTTATCTTATGGGTTGCTTGGTAAGCAAGCAACTAGATAAGGATAATGACTGAAACCCTATCTCTACACCTATATAAACCCCCTTTGGCTCATGATTTCGTCCAGACCTTCCCAAGGCATCTTAGGGACGAATTCTTATACCTCTCCTCTCTCTTTATACTTTCTCCATTTGCTCTTGGTGTTTGTAAGCCATTAGAGGAGTGACACTTGTGACTCTAAGCCTTCTAAAGTCAATTCGAGGAGGAATTGGGATTGTTATTACTACATAACAATCAAGGTAACATCTTAAACCTAATTATATGTTAATATCGATTTCCATATGCTAGAATTAGGGTTTATAGTCTTAGATAACTTGCATATACAATAGAGAAACCTATATCCAAGCATTAGGGTTTGTATGAGCACATAGGATGTCTTATGACCAAAACCCATCAGGTAGTATATGGCCTTAAACAAGCCATCGATGCTTGGTTTGAGAAATTTTCAAGGGTGATTACTTCGCTTGGTTTTAAACTAGGTAACCATGACTCGACTATATTTTTCCAATGTATGAGTGCATTTGGATTGCTTTTTCCTAATATGTCGATGGCATGATTATTATTGGTAATGATCATGATGGTATATAGTCTTTAAAGCATGATTTGGATAACCATTTTGCTATAAAAGACTTGGGTTTGCTATATTATTTGTTATGGATTGAAGTTGCTCGGTCTCCAAAAGGTTGTCTTTTATCTTAAATGAAATATATTTTAGATTTGGTTGAACGCATACAACTCATGGATAATCGAACAGTTGATACGCTTATAGAGAATAATGCAAAGTATTCTCCAACTGATGGTGTCCCTTATCAAATCCAAGCCTTTATCATACCATTATATGGATTTTAGTTTACTTATCTGTCACTAGACCAAATATTTCTCATGAAGTTCATTTGGTTAACCCGTTTGTTACTACCCCTTCTATTCTTCATTGGGGAGTTGTTCTTCGTATTTTGAGATATCTTCGTGGTACTCAGTTCTGCACCCTTGTGTTTCCATCCACATACACTCATGAGTTGTGTGCATATAGTGATGCTAATTGGGATAGTGATATTAATGATTGTAAGTCCACTACTAGGCATTGTGTTTTTCTTGGAGATTCATTGATATCATGGAAGAGTAAGAAACAAGATGTTGTCTCTCGTTCTTCTACATAATCTGAGTATCGAGCCATGGCTATCGCCGCTTGTGAGATTGTTTGATTGAGATGGATTCTTGTAGAAATGGGTGTTCACATCTCTGAGCCTACCCCTTTGTATTGTAACAACGAGAGTGCGATAATGATTACCAAGAATTCAATGTTTCATGAGCACAGAAAACACATTGATATTGATTGTCATTTCACACAACATCATCTCCAAAATGGCACTATCTCCCTTCCATATGTTTCTTCCACCTTGCAGATTGTGGATATTCTTATGAAGCCTTTGATTACTCCTCGATTTCATTTTGAGCGTGACAAACTCTCAATGCTTATTGTTGATGCATTGTGAGTTTGAGGGTGGATGTTACCCTAATAATATTTTGGGCTTTATTTTGTATTTATTTTTATATTATCCCATTAGCTAGAAAACCCTAATTAGCTTGTCTATATATTATGTATTTTCCTTTCATTGTATCTTGTACTTCTCATTAGATAATAATATGAAACCGTAGTTTTTCTATGTCTTGTTAGTTTACAACGAGTTCATTTACTTCGTTTTGAGCTTTACTTTATTGGTGTGATATCAAACTATATTTTATTTAATTAATCGTTGTTGTTGTTTGAGTGAGATATAAAGAGATATATCCACACAAAACAATTAAATTAGTGTTTGAGAATGACTTACAAATCTTTCTACAAACAATTTGTTTCCCTTCTTGAAATAATTTCATTTAGTGGATCGGGTTTAGGACTAAGACCAAATAGAGATGTAGTGATTCCATCATAGTGAACTAATCTTTTGTACTAGAGGTGCACCACATAAATCTTTGTGCTATTAAAGCGGTTCGGACTGGTAATTCAAGGTCAGTCTTTTTTGCTTTTCTGCCAATCATAAAGAAGTCCAAACCGGTAGCAAGGTGAATCCTTTTTGCTTATCTGTCAATCCTAAAACATTCAGAAGGCAGTCTCAGAACTACCAATATCGGTCTTGAACAAGTCTTAAAAAAACCCGCTTAAAACTAGTTCTTTAAAAGCCGATTAAATATTAGTCTGGAATGGGTAAATATGGGTTAAAAAAGTTTTATATTTACTTAAATAATACCACTTTATAAGCTTCATCACCAAATGGTTATTTAGGGGTAGTGATAGACGAGGATTCGTGTATGGAAACATTGTGAGTCAAAAGGAGTTTTTAGACTTTTCAAGCCAAATTTCGTCGATTTGAGGGCATCTCGGTTGGGCAGACAAGCCCTCTATATAGAAGCATCTTCCAACTTCATTGCGGGTGTTGGAGGTCAAGTTCTATAAAGAGGAATTTAAACACGCAGTCTCTGCTTGTTGTATTGGAGTTCGATGGGTTCTCTTTCATGTTTGTAGAATAATAGTAGGATATCTTGAAATACAATATCTTGGAATTTGTTGAAGGGTTTGGTATTTCTGGTTACAACACCTAGGTAAAGTGGTAATAAGTAACAAACTCAGATTACTTGCATAAACTCACACGTATCTTTTATTGAAGTAAAAAACTCACTCAAAAAACTCCAATACGCTAACTGATTATAGGAACCTATTGACTATATATACTAAACAAAAATTAATTATTGTATGATTAGGATTCCTAAAAGTAATCTGAAACTTTCCATGTAGAGATTCCTTATGGCTCAAGGAAATACTCTAGAACTTGGATAACATCTAAGGAATTTGCTTCTAGACCGGTTCACGCCTTCTAGCCGCATCCAGACCCAATACTCTCTAACAATCACCCCCTGAATTTCTCAGTCGAGGGTAATTCTTTAACGCCAAGCAACAATCTCATCTCTGCGAACCTTATTCGAGCTAAGTCCTTTGTAAGTGGATCTGCTCGTTTCCTGTCTCCTAAAACATGTTTAGCAATCACTTGCTTGTTTTCCACACACTCTCGAATGAAGCAGAATTGAGTGTGAATGTTTTTGCTTCTTCCATGAAAGACATGGTTGTTTGACATTGCAATTACTGATTTGTTGCCTATGTAAATCAACACCATATGTTTCTTCCTTCCTATCAGGTTAGCTAACAACTCCCTTAACCAAACTTTCTGACACGCAGCTGCAGTAGCTTCAATGAACTCAGCTTCACACGAGGACAAAGCTACTATATCTTCCTTCTAGGAGCACCAAGTGATGGGTGAGTCACTAAGGTAGAATACATGCCTTGTTTTATTTTTGCCATCATCAGCATCCACATTGTGTCTGCTATCACTGTAACGTAGCAAGCTCAAATCTTTACTTTGATTATATACTATCCAAAAACACGGAGTACCACACAGGTAACAAAGGATTTTGTTAATAGTGCGTGCATGAGATTTTCTTGAACTTTGCATATAACAACTAACTACTCCAACCGAATACGATAAATCTGGACATGTATGCAAGATATATCGTAAACAACCCACTAGTTTTCGATAATGGGTATCTTTAACTTTGATTTCATCTTCAACTTTAGATAATTTTAGTATCGGCTCCATAGGACATTCAGTTGAATTACAGTCTTCCACACCACCTTCTTTCATAATTTTTATGGAATAATTCTCTTGCTTTACCTTTACATAACTGTTTTCTAGTACAAATTTAATACCCTAGTAGCAAGTTAGTTCAACAAGGTCCGAAATTTAAAACTGTAATGTCATTGGTCTCTTGAATTGGTTTATAAACTCTAAACTTGTTCCCGTAAGGAACAAATCATCTACATAAACCACAACAATTATATATTCTCTATTTGACATCTTTCTACAAACTACATTTTCTTGCATGCATCGTCGAGAACCCATATTTTTCAATGTGTTATTAAGCTTAAAATGTCATGCACGTGGAGATTGTCGAAGGCTGTATAATGATTATGCTAATTTGTAGATTTTTGTTTCTTCACCTTGCTTCATGAAACCTTCCGGGTGGCACACGTACACTTCTTTTTTTAAATTTCCAAATAAAAATGTCGTTTTTACGTCTAAGTGATCAATGTTTTGCTCTCGCACATAGCCTTTAGCCACTAGACACGCTTTGTACCTTGTAATTGATCCATTCATATTTCTTTTAATTTTATACAACCACCATAAACCAATATTTTTAGCATTTTTAGGAGGGAGGACAAGTTTCCATGTGTTGTTCTTCTCGATGGAGTCAATTTTGGCCATTATTGCATCGAGCCAATTCTTATTCACTTTGGCTTCCTTAAAATTATTTGGTTCTACATCGAATGGAAACATTAAATGTAACAACCGAAAAATACAACCGATTTTAAATTTTTCAAAAACATCTCGATTCCATTAAATCTTTACAAAAAGGTTTTCAATACAAAACAGTTAACGTGTTCCCAGAATCACAATACTACAAAATCACGAGGAGCGGTACGATCACGCCTTCGCCTTGCCACAGTCTCCTGAAGAACCTGAAAAACATGAAACCACAACTGTAAGCCCGAAAGCTTAGTGAGATATCCCCAAAATACCAACCATAAATACCATACACGCATAACATGCCACAACATATTAGATCATAGAACAACCATGCACTTCGGGTCTACTGTGTGACTGGTCCGCCGCACCGGCCTACAATCCACCTGGTCCACCCTATGAGTCTATCCACATACATCGAGTCTACAGTGTGATTGGTCCGCCCGCTCCCGGGCCTTCAATCCACCTGGTCCACTCTCTGAGTCTACAATATGACTGGTCCGCCCGCACCGACACTTCAGTCTATCTGGTCCACTCTCCGAGCCTTCGGCACGTCTGGTTCGCCCTTTCGGGGCCTACAGCCTATCCGAACCGCTCGCGGGGCCTTCGGGACAACCGGTGCGCCGTGGGTATCTTGGCCTACAGCACGCAGTAGGACCCGCCTCAACCCAACTCCAGTCCAAACAACCATGTGCACATATATATATACAATCATATAGCAATTCACAGACAACAAGCAGATCAAATAGATCACATAGCATATCATCATCCTAACCGGGATACCGACCTAACAGGTCACTAGCATAGCATCTCCCTATCTCTCAGGGTACCGATCTCAATCAGGTCTCTAGCATATACCATCCTAACTCACAGGATGCAAACATATCAAAGCAGTAACATAATAACAACTACCCGGATCTCAATCCGATAAGGGCCGGCCTTGGTGCCTTAGACCCTGTTGATATAGTGAGGATAACTCACCTCGAAACTGCCGACTGAACAGATAACCCAAGCTGCTCCGATCACTGATACGATCTCCACTACTGGACAACCACCAATGCACTGAACTCAAAACAATAATCAACAATTACCAAAATGCCCCTGGAAACCACTGGTCAACCCTTGGTCAAAGACAAGGTCAAAGTCAACCCCTGACTGACCCTACTCGCCGAGTTAACCCGATGACTCGCCGAGTCCCCTTACTCAGAACTTCCCTCAATCCGTGACCTAACTCGCCGAGTCACCTCGAGACTCGTCGAGTTCAACAACTCTGAGTCCACTCGCACACAACTCACCGAGTCATCCCTTGACTCACCGATTCTCGACTCAACCAGAAAATATTGGGACTCTTCGACAAGACTCGCCGAGCCCAAGAACAGACTTGCCAAGTCAAAGGCTATCTTCAACCTACTCGCCGAGTTGTTCATACAACTCGCCGAGTTCCAGGCCATCTTCATCCAACTCGCCGAGTTGTTCTTCAAACTCGTCGAGTTCCAGCTCGTCTTCAAGCAACTCGTCAAGTACACCCATGTGACTCGCCGAGTACCACCGGTCTGAAACCATTCAGAAGCATTCCAGGCCATGCAATTGCTCCAAAACATAGATCTAGCCTCATATAACTCATCCATCACGTAAAGTGGCAAACTTTACGTGAATCCAAAGAGATCTATGCATTTTGCACATTAGGGCTAAGGTTTGGGACATGATAGCTTCATCCAACACTCAACACAGGGACTTTCATGCATTCCAACTCTTCTCCATTCTAGATCTGAGGTAGCAACCTCAGATCTAACCTCTAAACTCCAACACATCCAAATATATAATCTCTAATACCCCCAAAATGATGCATCAAGGAAATAGCAGCTCAAAGACGAGATATTACCTCAAAAGAATGCCCTAACTGCAATGAAACTTGAATCCAAGCAAAGCCCCTTGCTCCAAGCCTCTCCTTCTCTAAGATCTCTTCAATAACCACCTCTCCAAGCTCTAATTTGCTCAACAATGGTGCTTCTCCACGATTTTAGGGTTTCTGGGACTCAAGGGGTGATAAAGAGGCTGGGAGGAAAACATAATGTTCTTTATATAGGGCTCAACCCCGAGAATTAGGGTTTTCTCCACTCAGCGCCTACTCGCCGAGTCCATCTTACTGACTCGTCGATTCGGCTACTTAACACGCGACCCAGTCGTGACTCTACTCGCCGAGTCCACCCATGGACTCGCCGAGTCTCTTTCCCAATTTACTCTTTTAGCCCTTCTACTCTAGTCTTGATATTTCGGGATGTTACATTAAATGATCCATATCTTGCTCGTAGTCATTTAATCTTCTAGGCAACATTGAAGATCGAATGGACCACTGAGGTAGGACAGAACTTGCATCGTTATTTTGATCATCAACAAGTTGCCATGGGTTGTTATCATTGTGAAAAGTGTCATTGGTTTGGTTGGTTTGGGCCGAAATCAGTCGCTTGTTCAGTTCCAGTTACAGTTGGGATCAAATCACCATTAAATTGAGCTGCTTGTTCCTTACTCGAAAGAACCGTAAATGCACCTGGTCTACTTCCTACTTAATTTTTTGGTTCATTACTCAATTTTCATGTCTTGTTCTCATCACAAATTTCATAGGCACTTATAATATGTTTATTTTCGTACAGATTATATAACTGATATCCTCGCGAATTGGATTCCTTTACAAAATACACCAATGGATGTGACTTATGATCAAGCTTCTTAAAATGTTTTGAGACTACTCTTTCATATGCAACACAACCAAATACTTTCAAGTCTTCAAGGTTTGGTTTTTCACCATTAAATTTCTCGAATTATGTAGCACCTATCAATGCTTGAGTAGGTGTACGATTTATGATGAACGTTGCATGACTTACTGCTTCGCCCCAAAAGTGGTTTGGAATATCTTTTTGCTTTGTAACCATGCATGATCCACACAGTTGGTCTCGATGTTAGATTATCGGTACCCATTTGGCTAGCTTGTGCATCAAGTTTATCGTGCCAAAATTAATGTGGCCAAGTCATGCGTTCCATAACAAACCTTCATCACTAAACTAGGCTTGCAAGTAATGTGGTTTACCAACTTTTAACTGAGTTTTGTGAAGATAGTTTGCACTTCTTGGGACTTTCAAAAGCAATCTTCCGTCTCCATATCACATGGTTAGCAAATCACTTCGTATCCGAATATCACAACCGACTATTATAGATTGCCCGAGACTAATAACATTGCTCCAAAGTGACAAGATATAATAAATATCCTTCATTAGTTTTTGCTTGCCACTTTTCCCTTGGAAAAAAATTGTCCATTTTCCTTAAATGCTAACATATGACCCAATCTCCAAATTTCACTCTAACCAATATTTTTTAAGTTAATTCTGAAAAATAAGAATAGTTGTCAGTCATGTGGTTGCTCACAACATTGTCTAAATTTCGTCTTCATTGGCATTTGCTTCAACTTTTGGAGAGATATATTTTTCTTCGTTCAAGAATACCGTTTCTTGAAATGTATTTATCATAAAGAACCTCCCTTCTTCATGATTTGTATCTCCTTCGTGTGTCTGATTAAGGTTAGCGTTATGATTTTTGATTCGGTCCAGGCATCTTGAAGTAAAGTGACCATTCTTGTGACATGGAATATTGGATTGATCCTTTTGTTCACATTGTTTTCCCTTTTTTATCATCATGAGTTTTAATGGATTATGAGTAACTATGATTTTGGGGGTTAGCCTGACCACGTCCACTACCACGTCCTCTTCCTCAGTTATTGGAAGCCAGACCTCTACCTCTTGATGATTCAGTGTTTCTATTGGAAGATGCTGCTTTGGAAGAAAGTAATTTGTTATGAGTCTCAGTTACTTAGTCTTCTCCCTGATTCTTTCTTCCTATGCTTTTAAGTGACCAACCATGTCTCCAAATCCTATTGTCTTAAGCTTTAAAACTAGTTCAAAGACTAAAACTATGTAGAAAAATCACTTAGGGAGGCTTGTAAGAAACATCTTCGCAAACTTCTGTTCAGTCATGACCTCTCCTAGTTATGCGGATTTTGAAGAAATTATGGATAACCTTGCTGCAAAGTCATCTACGGTGCTTGTTTCACTCATCTTTAGATTTTCAAAACCTGTTATTAGGCTTTGGAGTCTCACTTCCTTCACTTGATCGGCTCCAAGATTGTGAGTTTTAATCGCACGCCACACCTGTTTTCTAGTTTTCAAATTACCGATTTGAAGGATTAAATCCTCCAGAATCGACTGAAACACCAATCATTTCATGATGTTATCTTTCATCACATCATCTAGTCCGAGATCGATCACATCCAAGACACCATGAATCCCGAGTAGCACTACCATGCACATCCTCCAAATTATGTAGTTTGTCGATGTCAAAGTCGGGCATTGGAACGTTAATGATGTGCATTCCTTCGCCAATGGTTGCCACGATTCTCCACCCGACATCTCTGTTTGATATCTTACTGCTCCGCACAAATCAACAAGACGTATATATATATATATATATATATATATATATATATATATATATATATATGTATATATATATATTCTATTGAATTGAATTAAAGCTTATCAGCAGGGTCGGTCCAGACGGTGGGCAACCCGGGCAACGGCCCAGGGCCCACGTTTCCAGGGGGCCCAAAATTTATGGGATATGTAGTGTGTGTGTGTATATATATATATATATATATATATATATATATATATATATATATACATATATATAAATTATTACCTAAATGATTTTTAGGGCGTAAAGTTGATTCAAACTCAAATTAGCTCAAAAGATAAACAATTTGACTTGCTTGTTATTGCTAATTGAATACGTCTATACCAAAGAATAACTTATAATTTTTATAATATTTATTATATTTGTCTTTGAGGGACCATTTTTTTCACTCCAGGCCCCATATATGTTTGGACCGGCCCTGCTGATCACGTTTTTTTTATTGAATTGGGCCAAGTAGAAACCCAGAAGTCAAACATTCATCTGAACAAGGGCCCAAAGTCAAACAAAAACACTTTTGTGTTTTTCTTTAGGAAAAGCACGTCTTCTTCACAGATTTTTCGCAGGTTTATGAGCTATCTTCCTCACTTCATGTGTAAACACCTTACAATCTTAGGACTATTCACGAGTCAAGTTCAAAGAGTCGACGATACCAATATATTACGACTAATATGTCGGATGTGACATGCCGAAATTCACGGCCATTCTAAAAAATTTATTTATGCTTATTCGAAAATCAGAGTATCCTTTTTAAAGAATAATATTGCGGAATTTGTTCCCAGAAAAACATGATAAATATTTTATCAAAGCATTTATGAAGAAATGTGCTTTGTTTATATTAAAACTTTGGGTTGTCATCGTGAATATAGAAAGATAAGCATAAACAGACCGTTCATGCATTTACACTAGTTTTATACATCTTTTTAATCTCTCAGTGTAATGTAGCTTCGTATCGACACCTACGATACAAATAGACTGAGTTGATCAGGTTGGGAAACCTGGTGAGTAAATAGGGTTTTCAACCCACAATAATAAAGTTATTTTGTTTCTTCATCACACAATTAACCCAATTACCCATTCATATTATCTTGTTTATTTCATAAGGATCTCTAAGAATCATCTATCATTCACTCATTCATTCCTAAGGATTCTCGTAAGGAATAGGCATGAAGTCCGTCGTTGCCTATAGCTCAGCTGCTAATGTTATTTATTAGACACAACTGCCAATATTATCGTTTTGATGCAACTACCAGGATTACGACGTTCTGTATTAGCCGCAACTGCTGATATTATCATTTAGGCGTAGCTGCCAGGATTATGATGCTCTCTATTAGGTGCAGCTATCGATATTATCCTTCAGACGTAGCAGACAAGGCTATGATGTTCTTTATTAGACACACTTACCGATATAATCCTTTAGGTGTAGTTGCTAGGATGTTTAGAGTACATCGTAGTTCAAAAACATCTAAAACTTGTGGCGCAGCTGCCAATGTTTATCTATAGGGCACTAAGTCCATAGTTGCCAGGATGTTTAGAGTACATCGTAGTTCAAAAACAACTATGCACTCACTTCTTAAAGTGATGACTTGAAATTCGGACAGCGTTTCGCTTCTAACAGTCTTATTTTCCTTCGACAAAACCTAGTATTATTACCACTAAATGTTAGTCTAATATTTATAGCGACTATTTACGAGCGACATCGTTTTATAAGTGTTAAAAAATACCTTTCGACCACTATGTATAGACATGACCCATACATGAAACACCTAAGGGAAGGACTAATTTAGCATTATAGCACTTCTGAAATCCATCAACCCTATGCGATCCTACAAACCAGATTCCCCGTACCGCGAGTAGTTAAAAAATATTATAATAACACTTTTTATATTATATTTTATAATGCATATATTGTTTATAAGTTCATAATAACGATACTGAACCTAAACATAAGCTATACTTAAAGTAGGGTAAGCATAACTCACTTACTAGGAGGTTTGGCTCGGAGCTGGGCTCTACGGGGGCAGAACTTCCAAGCCGAAAGCTCTTTTTCTCGGAGCTTTCTGGCGCTCCGAGACTCGCCTCTAACACTTGGGAAGTTCTAGGGAATGGAAGAGAGGTTTTAAGGATATTGGGAGAGAAGGGATTAGAATTGCGTGAATAAAATTGGTGATTTGCGCCTCTATTTATAGGCTATCTTGGCTTCTCATGTCGTGAGACTTGGCTCTGACGTTGTGAGCTTTGCGTAGGCACCAAGGCGAAGCCTAGTGCTGACACGTGGCATCGGACGTAGGTAAAACAACAACTTTAAATAAAATCATAACTTTCGTATACGAGCTCCGTTTTTGACGTTCTTTATATTCGTCCGTAGGTATTGACAAGATCTACAACTTTCCTTTTGAGCCCATTGGCTAGTTCTTGACTGATTTTAAATTTAACAGTTTGAGAAGATTATAATGTTAACGACTGTGTAAAATTCGTAACTTGTACATACAGACTCCGTTTTCGACTGTCTTTTTGTCGTTTAACTCCTATTGGTGAGATATTCAATTCACATTTAGATGATTTTGGCTACCAATTGATTGAGCTAAAATTCGATTTCCGGGTTGTGCACTGCTATGCTAAATCTTCAAAAAATCATAACTTCCTCATACGAAGTCAAATTTGGACGTTTTTTATGCACGCTCTCGGTTTAACGTATACTACGACTTTCGTTTAGATCACTAAGGCTAAAAAGTATTTTAATGCAAATTCACTTTTTACGTCATACAACGTCGTGCCAGTTTTGTTGCAAAATTTTGTCGAGTCATAACTTCTTCGTTATAAGTCGGATTATTCATTCTAAATAATCTTCTATCAAAATGTCATTTTTGACGCTTATTGTCTCTAAATTGACTAGCCCGAATCTGTGGGAGTTACAGTTATCTCCCCCTTAGGATGATTACGTCCCAGAATCATCAACAAAATATGGCTTGTGTAATGACTCCACATGTTATCTTTTCATCCTAGATAATAATCGTAACTCTTATTTCCTTTCAAACGAGTATCTAACTTTTGGACTTCTTGACTGCTAATAGTGCTCAATCTTGCACCTGCTCTTCATAATGTTAGACTTTCAATGGTAACCTTCGAGTTACAAAGTTGATCCTTATTGGAGACTCCTTCTCCTTCTTAACTTATGATATGTTCTTTACTTCGATTATCGTAACAGACCGATGGATCATACTCTAATGACCTCTCATCATATGATGCAACGCTTAGACTCCAGCCGGCAACAGACCATAGGTCCGATCAAATGATAGCATCACGAAGCATATAATGCAGCATAAATCATTTAACATATAAAAGCAATTTAGTCATCTTCCTAAATAAGCTAGTGCATGTGTCTATTCAGGTGTACTTCCTAAAATATATTAGACACACTCAACTCACAATCACCGCTAACCATTATAAGTTTAAGTCCAGAAATAAACCCTTATTCCTAGTTCACTTAAACTAATGCGTTGATACCAACTGTGATATCCAATAATTCACAATCATTTTAAAAAATTAATTTATGCTTATTTGAAAATTAGAGTATCCTTTTTAAAGAATATTATTGCAGAACTTGTTCCCAGAAAAACATGAGAAATATTTATCAAAGCATTTCCGAAGAAATGTGTTGTGTTTATATTCAAACTTTGGGATGCCATCGTCAATATAGAAACATAAGCATAAACAGACCTTACATTCATTTACCCTAGTGATCTACATCCCTTTTACTCTCAATGTAATGTAGCTTTGTATCGACACCTGTGATACAAACAAACCGAGTGGGTCACGTTGGGAAACATGGTGAGTACATAGGGTTTTCAACCCACAATAATAAAGTTATTATGTTTCATCATCACACAATTAACCCAATTATCAATCCCCGTTATCTTCTTTATTTATTAAGGATCTAACCTAAGAATCATCTATCATTCACTCATTTATTCCTAACGATTCTCCTACAGAATAAGTACAAAGTCCATTGTTGCCTATGGCATAGCTGCCAACGTTATCTATTAGGCACAATTGACAATATTATCATTTAGGTGAAACTACTAGGATTATGACGTTCTCTATTAGGCGCAGCTGCCGATATTATCCTTTAGGACCAGCTATTAGAATTATGATGTTCTCTATTACGCGCAACTGTCGATATTATCCTTTAGGTACAACTGCCAGACTGTTTAGAGTACATCGTAGTTCCAAAATATCTACAGGTTGTGGTGCAGCTGCCAATGTTTATCGATAAGGCAATAAGTCCATAGTTGCCATTGTTCATTTATATCAGCTTTCATCCATTATCATTCTCTACCCACCTTTACCGAATATTTTTATAGGTATAAAATACATATATAATTTACATCGAATAAAACATGTATATGCGGTTCATCCAACATAGATATTAAGAACACAGATAATATGCACACATAACATGTAATTTATATTAAATACTTCATATCTATGTCTAAGATGAAAGTAATTATGCACTCACTTGTTAAAGTGATGACTCGAAATTCGGACAACATTTTGCTTCTAACAATCGTCTTTTTCCTTCGATGAAACCTAATATTATTACCACCAAATGTTACTCTAATATTTATAGCGACTATTTAGGAGCGACATCGTTTTATAAGTGTTAAGTAGTATTTTTCGACCATTATGTACAAACATGGCCCAAACAAGAAACACTGGAGAGAAGGACTATTTTGGCATTATAGCACTTCTGAAATCCATCAACCCTAGGCGGTCCTTCAAACCAGATTCCCCGTACCGCGAGTAGTTAAAAGATATTATAATAACACTTTTTATATCATATTTTATAATACATATATTGTTTATTAGTTCATAATTACGATACTGAACTTAAACATAAGCTATACCTAAAGTAGAGTAAGCATAACTCACTTACTAGGAGGTTTGGCTTGGAGCCGGGCTCTGTGGGGGCAAAACTTCCAAGCCGAAAGCTCTTCTTCTCGGAGCCTTCTAGCGCTCGGGGACTCGCCTCTAACACTTAGGAAGTACCAGGGAATGGAAAAAGAGGTTTTGGGGGTATTGGGAGAGAAAGGATTAGAATGATGTGAAGAAAATGGGTGATTTGTGCCTCTATTTATAGGGTGTCTAGGGCCCCTCACTTTATGATACTTGGCTCTCACGTCGTGAGCTCTGTGTAGGTACCAAGGCGAAGCTTGGTGCTGACACATGGTGTCCGATGTAGGTAAAATAACCAAGTTTTTTTTTAAATCATAACTTTCGCATACGAACTTCGTTTTTGACGTTCTTTATATCCACACTTAGGTATTGACAAGATCTAAAACTTTCCTTTCGAACCTATTTGCTAATTCTTGACCGATTCTAAATCTAACATTCTGAGAAGCTTACACTGTTAACGACTGTGTAAAATTCATAACTTCTACAAACGGACTCCATTTCTAACTGTGTTTTTATCGTTTAACTCCTATTAATGAGATCTTCAATTCTCATTTAGATCATTTTGGCTAAAAATGAACGATCTAAAATTCGATTTTCGGGTTGCGTACTGCTATGCTAAATCTTATAAAATTCATAACATTCTTATACAAAGTTAGAATTAGAAGTTCTTTTTATGCACGCTCTCGGTTTAATGTATACTACGACTTTCGTTTAGATCGTTAAGGCTAAAACTCATTTTTATTGCAAACTCACTTTTTACGTCACAAAGCGTCGTGCCAGTTTTGTCGAAAAACTTCGCCGAGTCATAACTTCTTCGTTATAAGATGAATTTTGTGACAACCCAAAATTTCCATTCTGAACAAACCATATCAATCCAATAGAAGCTAGAACAGTTATAGTGAAATCCCAGACTTTGAGTATAAGTTTGGCAGTTTTCAGGATTTACACTTAAGGAGATATCAGGAGAGTGGATGCACTGGGGTTTTGTGCAACACTGTTATTCCAAAACTCTAGGATAGTAGAGTTCATTCCGGGAATAAAAATATTTTCTACCAAAAATATCTCAGGACTATAAATAGAATTTTGAACCAAATTCATTCATTATTCGCATTTCCAACTAGAGAAAAGCCATTTTCTCTCTCACGGATCTTCGGGTTTTTATCCCAAATCGTGAGTACACTTCTCTAGTTGTCTTATAATGCTTATTATGTGCTTAATAACTTAGATTACATATCAAATCTGTGAGATTCGGGAGTTTACCGCCTAAGAACGTTCTTGGAGATTAAACTCCAAAATGAGGCTTAAATGCTACCTAGTCTTTTCCCCATGATAAGTAACGAACTTAGGCTTATTTATAAATGTATTTAGGACTAGAAAACAATCCAAAACCCCAAGATTTGGGAGTTTACCGCCCAAGAACACTTGGGGAGTAAACTCCACTTTAAGGGCCAAAAGTGTCCCAATGCTCCTCAAAGCCTCAAATCTCAAACTAGAAGCCTACATTACATGTTTAGACCACCAAAACAATTAAGATTCAAGGGAGAAAGAGTGTTCACGGCCCAAAAGGTTCTAGGGCCGTGAACTCCATAAAATGGTGCCAAAAGGTGCCATAAACTCTTCCAAAGCCTTGTACAATAGCCTAGTTTAGTTCCTAGTTAATTTAGGGACTTGAAAACACCTTAAACATCCTCCCAAGGGAGTTTACGGCCGTAAAATCCAAGGGAATATGGTCCCAGGGCCGTAAACTCCTAAAAGGAGTTATATTATGCCTTAAACTCTTCCATAGACCAAGCCATTAAGTAGAAATGCTTATTAGGGCCTTATAGAGCAACAAACATCTAATGGGCACATAGGTATGAGTTCACGGCCGTAAAATCATGAGTTTACGACCGTAAACTCATTTGGTAGTGTTGTTAGGGTCGTGAACTCCCTTATGGAGTTTTCCTAGAGCCCTATACACAATAGCTTCCCCTACAAACACTTAGATGCAATCCTAGAGGCTAATAACACTTGATAAAGTTGTTTAGCATGTCCTAGGGTTTCTTGACTTGTTTATTAGTTGTTTATAGACTAATTTGTTACATATATGTGAAATTATATGTTAACTAGGATCATAAGTGTGTTTAAGACTTCACTTGACACCTAGCGGTCCTACCTCTTCAGTTCATCCGTATCACCCACAACAGGTGAGTTCATACCCCTTAATCAATGTTTTAACTATTTTTAAATGTTTTATGGGGGGATACAAGTAGAATCATGCTACTTATTATATCAATCACATGTGATTAATAAGTAGCATTCAAATGATTTACTACTCATTAGCCGTTTTACCAAACAGTTTCCTTCAAATGATTTTCATAAACACTTTATATGTTTAATACTCCTTATTACACTATACATTTTACTCTGTATATTACATTTCAAACTTATTTACAATTGTGTTTCAAACAAATTTTTCTTTATACTAAACCGTTTTATCAAACCCATGCCTTCAAAACCCTTTTATAGATCGACATCAAGTTGATCTTTTCTTAGAAAATATTTATGTTCAAAGGTTTTTACAAAACTTATTTTATGCTTTTATTATAAATTGCATGCCTCTATATGTATGGTTATATAAGAAATGTTTAAAAGACTTAGGAAGGCTATCCACCCTATTTCCTTTTTGCGCTTGAGATGTGGTCTGGTGGGATATCGGGTACCGTCCAAAGGTCGTTTAAATATTAGTTATATATCATGTGTACATATATAGTCATAAAAGGTCTTTCCAGTTCATCCAATGCCCTTGGATAGCAAGGGTATACATCCATGTTCATACGTACCAGTTATATTACTAGTAAGCTACCATATGGGTAGTTTAGGAAGATACTAGAACTAATACTAGAACGCGATATCATACAATGAGTCAGTTCATTCATGAGTCAATACTTTCTAGAACATTATAGTACATTATTATACTTGCTAGATAGAGAGAGCATACATTATAGTTAGAACATTACAGTACATTACTATACTATTACATGATCACATTTACATGAGTACAATTACATGATTACGTTTACATAGAGATTCGATGATAAGCATGCCTATATATGTATAGTTATATAAGTAATGTTTAAAAGACTTAGGAAGGCTATCCACCCTGTTTCCTTTTCCTCGATTTGGATGTGATCTGGTGGGATATCGGGTACCCGTCCGAAGGTCGTTTAAACATTAGTTATATATCATGTATTCATATATGAACATAATAGTTCCTTTCAGTCAGTTCAGTGCCTTTGGGTAGCAAAGGCATACGTTCATATACTTTTACATGATTACGCTTACATAAGTACAATTACATGATCACACTTACATGAGTAAGCTTACATATACATAGAACAGACATCACTAGGTGCTATAGCATGGAACCAGTTCAGGATCTAACTATACCGATGAATCACAACGCAATTGTGATCGTTATATCGAGTATACATGATCATAGTAATGTGGATGCTCAGGGCTTGCATACATGCAAGGGTCATGGGTAGGTCCCAAAATCCCTTTGATAGGGGAGCGTATAGTCTGGGATCTAGACATCACATTATACCTTATCCCTCAAATAAGGCAGTTGAGTACCGATGTAGTTATTTATTACAAATTCTACAGTACTTAGAAGTATTACCCTAGACTTAAGGTAATTGGTACGGTTGTAGTTCGGTACTACACCATAGTACTATTTCATTTTCCCATTACATTCACTTCGTGAATATTCACACGACGCACGGTAATGTAGAAAACTATATTTTTGTTAATGATAGTTAGACTTGGGAAATACTCACTCTTACAAGAGACACACACAGACACTAGATGCCTTGGTAGAAGGCTACATATAGATCAGTTAAGTCTTGGTAGAAGACTCCCTGTTATAATAGGAATCATAGGGATTTCTAGGGGTTTTCAAATGTTTACAGTTGTTTTACAAACATTTTCATACTTACAATTCATATAAATACAAATTCTTACATACAAATTAAGACACTAAAATACTTATGATCTCACCAGCTTCAAAGATGATACTCGCTTTCAAAATTACTTGTATCCTCAAGTCATCATAGACAGGTACCGATGAAAGGATTAGGGAAGATGGAGCTCGTTGAAGACTCATGTTTCATTTTGATTTATGCTTTAGTGTTTTTCAAAATTTGACAGAACACACTTGTATAATAATTATATTATTAATGCAATGGATGATGTTGTTGCTTGTTTACTACTTTACATTGTTGTGATACTGTAGATGACGTCCTCCGCCCCAGAACGTTTCCGCTGTTCTTGGTTTTGGGGTGTGACAGATTTCAATGTTCTTTATATGTATGGACACTTGTGAAATATATTATAACTTGGTTAATATTATTCATTCTAAATAATCTTCTATCAAAAAGTCATTTTTGACGCTTATTGTCTCTAAATTGAATAGCCCGAATCTGTAGGCATTACATCAGATATGTGAATTCCATACCAGAGTAGGGCTAAGGATACCTTCAATAATCATATGCTTTGTGTGATGACTTATAGCCTAGGGGGATTTGATGGTATGTAGTACTCGAGATTAATATCAGCTCAATTATTTTCTAAGTGTATGCTTTAAAAATTGTATATGATTTGGATCATATAGCCCTAGAATGATTGGTTTTGCTTGATTTCTTGTTCCCTATCTAGTTGTGGGCTTAGGGCATCCTTAATCCATTCAACTCTATAGAGTTCAATAGATCGCCATATCATCCATTGAACATCTATAAAATATCAGCCACAACCCATTAAACACCGATTTGATCCTAATCACCACTTTATTCATGCTATTAAACCATTCAATGATCATTCAACTCTACTCCATGTCATCACCCACACTCCATTCAACTCTTATTTAATGATAGTTATCATCCTATTCAACTCTTATACTACTTTCATTGTGGATGCTCTTAGGGTACAATCATTATTTGACAATCTATATGGTCCCATTTTGTGTACAGTTTGGAAGGACTCGAAACTCCTTTCGTTAACGACGTTAGATTTTGCCTTAGTCGAATATATCGTTTTGTGTCAAAAATTCATGTTTCTTTCACTTCAATTAGAATGATTTCATGTGTGCAATTTTTCTTCATAGAAGACCATTTTGAGGACCATTCATGTGGTTATCAAGATAGTTCCTAAGTGTCTTTTTATGTCTTTTAATGGTGAAGAAAACCCAAACCCAGATTGTATTTTCTCTTTTTGCAACATACATTGTTTTTCCCATACAAGCAATGTACTTTGAGTCATGGTTAGAGGTTGAAATTGTTATTTTAATTTTTTGACATGTTGCTACTGCTAATAACTCAATTTCCATCTTTCTAGTTGATTTTGGTTATAGATTAATGGGTTAAGTTCTCAATTAATCATTAAAATACATTGCTAGGAAATTCTGAAAAAATTTCCATTATGCCCCTGTTTTGAAAAAAATCTAGAAAAAAAAATCATCAGGAGTCGGATATGTGATTCGTAAACTCTCAAAGTATACATTTTCAGTCTATTTTGTCCATGATTTTTCCCAAGACCTGATATTTTCCCTAACCAAAGTGAAAATCGTCTTTTTAACTGAATAGTTAGAAATTAGTTGCATTGATATCCCATTTTGTAAAATCCATATAAAATTATAGAAAAATCGTATGCACTTGTGCCCAAACGATAAAAGTTTAAAGTAACGGAATATAAAAAAATAGTGTATATTTTGCAGGATTTGGTAGTGCTAAAATGGCCTTGAACATGTAGCCGTTACAGGGTCAAAATATAGAACTTTGCTCTAAACGTTCGTCTATATGTTTAGGCATATTACTCTCAAACTTTTTGTTTCATCTCTTTGATATTTTCATAAAGTACCCAATTGATGTATTAATACTATCATTCATGCCTTTTGTGTGGAAAACTGAGTAACTTTAATCATTTACATCAAATATTAAAGCATATGGTGATTTTTGGTCAATGTTGGAATTTTGCATAACAACTTTGCCCCATCTTGCGAGAATTGTAGCTACTAATTTGGGCAAAATTGGTGTTGGGTTTTCTATGCATCAAATATACTCTAAACAAGGTAGTAGAAAAATCATACTTAGATATACCTAAATGTACATGCAGCCTATGGATCTATGGTTTCATGTTAATTACATCTACCCTAGAAAACATACAAATACAAAGAAGAAAAACAAACCTCTTATGTAGCCCTAGATCTCCATGCTTGAGATCTAGATCGTCCATGAAGTTGATTGGATGAGAGGACCCAAACCAGAATCCCTCTAGTGGTATCACACCCAATGACACCAAAGAGTGGAATAAAAATAACTAGGAGAACTGTCAATTTCACAAACCCTAAGAGGGTTAGAAATCGTCCCTAAGAGGGGGAGGAAGAAGGGTTGGTTAAACTTCAAGCCAATGTGCAATGAAGAATGAACTTCCTAAGGCCCTATTTATAGCCTTAGATCATTTCCTAGGATGGAGTGACTTTCATCCAATCCTAATTCCATAAGGGTTCTGGAACATTCATGATTAACCAACTATTGATAAATGAATATTCAACCCAATTATTAATTAAACTCTTTAATTAATTCCCAAAATATATTTCCAATTAGTTTCTAATTAATTATTAAACATTATAAATAAATTTCTTCTTTTATTTATTCTACTTAATATGCGTCTTGAGGGTAACCAAAATGTGACAACCCGAAATTTCCATTCTGTATAACATATCAAGTCAATAGAAGTCAGAACAGTTACTGTTAAATTTCAGACTTTTTGGAATAAGTTTGAGTATTCTAGAATTAACACTTTAGGAGATATCAGGATAGGGGATTCCCTAGGGTTTATTGTGCAACAATAAAGTCCTGACACATCAAACGTTTAGAGTTTACGGCCTAAACTTGGTGTTTACGGCCGTGAACCCAAAAGGGGAGGGGTATAAAAGTGGCACTTAGCCATTTTTAGCATTTTTCCACCCATCCAAGAGTAAACTCCCAAACTCTCTCAAGTATCATCCCGGTTTTCTTCGTGATCTTCGATCTAGTAAGTGTTTCTAGCTTTCTTAAGTTGTTGTATGACTTAATCTAGTGTTTTAACACACTTCTAACCGTGAAATCATTCCAAAAGGGTCAATCTTCAATTTACACCAAGAACACCAAGAACACACACTTGTGTTCTTGGCCTTTTGGACCTTTTCGAGCTTCTAACTTGTAAGTGATTCTATCCTAGAGTCTTACAAGCTTTGTTACACTTCTACACATCAAGAAATAGTCCCAAGAACACCAAGATCATGGTGTTTATGGTCCAAGGAGTTCTTGGACCGTGAACCCCAAATAAAGGTGCCAAAGTGTGCCAAACTGTACTTTATCCTTTCCTAGGCCTTGGGTACTAACTTAGAATCCTTCCTTGATGTGTTTAGCACATAAAAGTACCAAAATCCCTCATTTATAGCTGTTTACGGTTTGGGGATCTCCCAAAACCGTAAACACCCCAAAGTGATTATAAATCGCCCAAATTCTTTCCTTATGCCTTGAATCAAGCCTAGACCTATACCTTGAAGTTTTTAGGACTTGAAAACATCATAAAACCTAGTTCCATAGGAGTTTACAGCAGCAAACTAATGGAGAAATGGTCCATAGGCCGTAAACTCCGTTTAGGGGTGTTTTGATGCCACAACCACTCCCATAGGCTTATACTTCAATGTAGGAATACTTGGAATGACTTAGAAGACTTCAAATCACAAAATGGTCAAAGAAGTATGAGGTTACGGCCGTAAACTCAAGAGTTTACGACCGTAAACCTAAAGAGTTATGGTCTCCAAAATCGTAAACTCACAAAGAAGGTTCCCTTGAACCCTAAGCTCAATAGCTTTGTCCTACAACACTTAGATGCACTCCTTGGGACCTATAACACTTATATAAGGTGTTTAACATGTCATAGGATGTCTTAACTTTGTTATTTAGTTTTTTAAAGGCTAATTGGTTTCATATATGTGATATTATATGTTAACTAGGATCATAGAGTGTGTACAAGTCTTCACTTGACACCTAGCATCCTATACAGTCCGTTCAATCCCAACCACTTGCTACAGGTGAGTTCATACCCCTTAATTTACCTTTTAAATGCTTTTAAATGTTTTTAAATGCTTTATGGGCGGGGATACAAGTTGAATCATGCTAATTATTATATTAATCACATGTGATTAATAACTAGCATGCAAATAGATTTACTACAATTTTAGCGGTTCTACCAAACAGATTACTTCAAATGAATTTCCAAAACATTTTTACTAGTTTACAACTCTTTATCAAACTGTCTTACATAATTAATGTTTATTTTCAAAACTCTTTTACAATTGTGTTTCCAAAACAAAGGATTCATTATACTTTAAACTATTCTTATCAAATAAACTGTTTTCAAACTGTTTTACAAACTGACATCAAGTCACCTTTTCTTAGTTCTTAAACTCTTCAAAGGTTTTACAAAACTTCTTTTATACTTTTATATTGTCAATTTCATGCCTAGATATGTATAGTTATATAAGTAATATTTGAAGGGCTTAGGAAGGCTAACCCGCCTTATTTCCTTTTCCCCGTTGGGATGTGGTCTGGTAGGGTATCGGGTATCCGTCTGAAGGTCGTTTAACTATTAGTTATATATCATGTGTACATATATAGTCATAAAGGTTCTTCCAGTCAATTCAATACCCTTGAGCAGCAAGGGTATACTTCCGTGTTCATACGTACAAGTTATAATAGTAAGCTACAATAGGCGTAGTTTAGGGTTTTACTAATACTAATACTAGAATAATGAATCATACAAAGAGTCAGTTCATGAATGAGTCAATACTTGCTAGATAGAGAGAACCCACAATACAGCTAGTACACACAGAACATTACAATACTTGCTAGAAGAGAGAACACACAATACAACTAGTACACACAGAACATTAAAATACTTGCTAGATAGAGAGAACACACAATACAGCTAGTACACACAATACATTACAATACTATACAGAGAGAACATACAGGCTAGACAGAGAGAGAACAAACAATACAGCTAGCATACATTACATATACATTACATTCAGTTATGTGAGCCATTAAATGGGTCATGGCAATGCCTGCCATGACCGTTTTTGTGTCCAGAATCTCCTTAATTGGGGAGTGTATGAGTTTGCGTATAGATCTATACTGGATTGACTATCCTACACCTTGTCGCTCGCTATAGTGGGACTTGCAAGTCTACGGGTGCCAAATGTCATTTCTTGCGGCGTCTTACATCGTCGTTTTACTATTGAGTCGGTAGCAGGATACAAGCCGATCACATGTTACTTTAACTTTCATTTGGTTTAAGGTAGTTAGTACAACAGTAGTCACTTATTATAAAACTACAGTACATTATTATTTCCCCATTACATTCACTTCGTGAACATTCACATGATGCACGGTAATGTAAATACTATATTTTTGGTTACTGATAGTTAGATTTGGGAAAATACACACTCTTACAATAGACACAGTTAGATACTAGATGCCTTGGTAGAGGGCTACTCTCAGTAGGAAGCATATGGTTTTCTAGGTTATTGAAAACTTTTACATACTCATACTTACAAATACAGTCTTACAAATACATTAGTACAAATACAGACACTAAAATACTTATGATCTCACCAGCTTTAAAGCTGATACTCTCTTTCGAAATAACTTGTATCCTCAGGTCAACAGTAGACAGGTACCGATGTAAGGTTTAGATAAGATGGAGCTCGTTCAAGACTCATCTTTCATTTTGATTCATACTTTAGTGCCTATTAAATATGTCAGAACACTTGTAATAAAATTATATTATTAATGCAATGGATGATGTTGTTGCTTGTTTACTCCTATTCATTGTTGTGATACTATACATGACGTCCTTCGCCCCAGAGCGTTTCCGCCGCTCGCGATTTTAGGGTGTGACACAAAAGGACCCTGTTATTATTAGAAATATTACCAATAGTTGATGACCTTGGACACTATTTCCAACAGTCTCCCACTTGGACAAGTCATTAACTATACAAGGAACAATAGTTCTTCAATAATCAACAGAGAGCTAGCCATCCAATGTAACTACCGAACTCTTGATCTAATCAAGATTCAACCCTTAGATAAGTGATCAACTATCCCTTCCTTTTATGATATCTGTATGAACCCGACACATAAAGAACTCTCAATCTTAGAATTCAGGATTATGTTTCCCGATATAGATTTGTGAGGACCACATCTCACTACTAAATTGAGCACATCAACTTCTGTAAGGTCTCGACCAAACACTTTTTATGTCAGCACCGAATCATCAAGGGGCCCATAGATATCGCTTCTCCTTTTAAGGCAGAAGTAACAAATAAACTTCGACCACATAGTTTTATTTTACTACATCATGTCACGCATGGAGATACCCCACATATAGCAAAACCCTACATGTATCTAGATTTGAAGAATAGAAGATATTATCGTCTTAGAATTACTCGTGACTGAATCCATGAAGTATTCTCTAAGAGAGATTTGGTCCAATACTTAAATATCTATTAAGTACTCATGAGTCTTAGCACTATCTCTATGTTATGTCCAATCATTATAGAAAATCCACTAACACTCATGACAGTCTTGAATCACTACTAACATCAAAAAGTATGACCGACTATGGACGTTTGAGTAAATTAATACTCGGGAAGTGGGTTCCAAACTTTTTTTTGAAAGAGAAGTGGATTCCAAACTTACAAAAGGAGAAAACAATAATAAGCTAATTGAAATGACTGATTTCCATCATATATTAAGATCTCCACTTAATAATTGCGAGATCGAATTAACACTTATATTGGTTTAAGTTCTCAGGTTTAAAACAATGTAAGCTAAAAGTGTTCAAGCCAATTCATTTGCAATCTAATGCCTCTTGACACTGTCTGACTTTCAAACAAGGTTAGTGATAATGGCTTGTGGAATGGATCAGCAAGATTACCCTTTGATATGACTTATTGACTATGATGTATTTGTTGGGTTCTATGTACTCTAACACTCCTATGGTGTACATACAACCCTGTTAGCTTTGGATCTAAGTTTTCTCTAGTTATACATGCAACAAAAATTTCCAAAGCTAGAAACCTACAACTAGCGTACAATATTGGTAATTGAAACATAAAAGTAAGTTAGAAGAGTACCTCTTAATTGTAGCTTGTAGTAATTGATCTTTCAAGAGCCTAGCACCTCAAGTTTGATGTCTCAAATGTCTTATAACAAACCAAGAACAAGAAGAGGAACTTGAGAGAGAGGTTTGGAGACACAAAAATTGTTTAGAGCTTTTTTAGAATCACTGGTGCATGATTTTTGGCTTGGGAGTTACATTTATATAGTGTAGAATCCAAGAGTTAAACATTAATCCACTTCCTTGGGCCTTAATCAAATAAGCCATATGATAAGCCCTTTAGGCTAACTATTCAAGGAGTCTTACATGAACTTAGTCCATTACTAATCAATATGGATCATTAGTCCATTACTAATCTCTCAATTAGTATATTATACTTATAATATATTAATAAATGACAATAACCTCTTTCTCAAATTTCCATCCTATCAAATTTTTCCAAAGTGTTACAACCCAAATGGACCATGCTTGTATCGGGTCAAGTACATAGCAATTATAGTTATGGGCATAGACACATAATCCAACAGCCTCCCACTTGGATAAATCTAATAACTATAATTGCAAGCACGACTCCAAAACTCGATTAGTAATCTTAGCTTTCAAAAAAGACCATTGACAAACTCTAATCTAATTAGTAATGAGTCCATAAGAAAAGGGATAATATATTCCTCCATTATAGATATCGTATGAACTGAGACGTGGATTATAATAATTCTCTATGTTCATATGTTTTTTCCCGATTTCCGATTTATGAGGATTGACTAATTGAACAAATCAAATCAGTCTATGCTTGGACAAGCGCTTAGGGTTGTCATCACTAAATCATCGAGGGGACCACATATATCTCTTTTATCCCACGTTGGGTAAAAGGAATGGATAAACTTCGAATCATGTGCTAGCTCTATTCATTCATCAAATCACACAAAATGATATGTTTTATAACACCGAGTTACTGGTGTGTTAACATATCATCAATGTGCAACCGATTTGTAAACTGCAACTCATATCTCTCCGTTTCAAGAATATAAGATATTATTGTCTCATGATCACTCGTGATAAAATCCATGAAGTGATTCAAATGAGCGTGGGTTTAGTCCATTGCTCAAATCTTATTACAGTAGTACTCATGAATACTGCAACAAACTTGTGTTATGTCTAAACACCTTTAGACAATCTATAGACCCATTCTTGACAATCTAGTTTCAATACCTAATTCCAATGTATGATCGACTGTGGAGAGTTTGAATAATTTTAGTATCCGAGAAGTAAAAACATGCAAAGTGAAACACAAGAATAATCGAATCCAATATGGTCTCAAAACTCTTGAATATAAATAAAAAAAACTTTTATTTAATCACCATATTGATTACACATTATTTTTTTTATAATGTTTCGATTTATCAACTTTATACTTTAATTAAAACAATAGTTATCCCATGCTCCAAACATGTGCACTATGTTTACCTATGGTCCTTTCTTTGTGAAATAGATCAATTGAATACATATTCAATGAAACTCATTTCACAACTCCAAATGTTATACAAGTGTAAGAATGCCAAATTCTTGCCACTATGATATGAATTATGAACATTGGTTTGGCATGCGGAATTAAAGAACACGGTGATTTTAGTGTTTAAGAGATGTATTCAATTATTAAAGGTGATACAAAAAAGGGATCTAGATCTAAATCTACATAATTAACACACACCAACACTCTCAATGTTACATCTCTCAAGCACACCTATACAAGTGGTATTAACCCACCTTATATAGATGTGTTTACATGTCTCTCTGTCTCTCTCTCTCTCTCTCTCTATGTCACATGTCACAAGGCTACTTTACCACATGCAAGTGGGAATACAAAAGTCAAACCATTTACAAATTCATACATGGATAACTTTGTACCCAACATTCTCCCCCTCAAAGTTAGGAATGGATGACCCGCTTGAAATCTTCCAAACTCGAGAAACTTCACAAACCGAGCCTCAAACATGACACATTTAGATGAACTTCAAATCTTCACTTCTTCCATGATTCTTCAATTTGCATTCTAGAATGTGAGACCATACGAACCGAGCATCAAAAGGTGATTAGGAGTTTCTTAATCTCCAAAACAATTACCCAAGTTTTGAGCATAAAAGCATACTCAAAAAATCTTTAATAAGTCCAAACCCATCATGAACCAGAACCACTTCGTAAACTCCAATTGAATCATCTCATGAACTTCAAAGACTCGAGGTCACTTCGGTCTTCAAGTCCGTGTAATATGAAAAATTCATCTTTCGAATTTGCATATCTAAATCTATCCCCCTTTTTATAATCGAAAAATGATTATAAAACCAAAAAGGGAATGAGAAAGCGCTCAACTCGGAATTTTTCTATCCAAAACTCCCCCTTAACACATGGCATACACATTTTGCTTTAATCCGAAAAATCTAAAAAATCATCAATTTTTTGCTTCGTTCATGAACCATCTTTGACAAAATTTAACAAATTTGGGTAGAAATTGTCAATTTCAAAATTCAGAAGTGACCGGGTGCGCCCAAAACAGCCAAAAATGCGAAACTCTCCCCCATTTGAGAAACTGGGTAGAAAGCGTCAATTCGCATTAATTGTAGGGACCTGTTTCGAAAATTATCCCATTTCTCAAAAATTTTAGCCCAATGTCGAAGTTGGGTGAAATCTGCCAAATCTTCGAAACTGCAGTGACCTACTTCGAAACATCTGCACAATTCTTCAAACTCTCGAAAATTTAATCCTTATTTCGAAAGTAGATACAAACTGTCAAGTTGTCGAAACTTTAAGGACCAATTTTGAAACTATGCCTTTTTCTTCCAAAATGTCGAAAATTAAAACTCATTTCGAAGGTGGGTACAAACTGTCAATCTTTCGAAACTTAAAGGAGCAATTTCGAAACTCTTATGTTTCTTCCCCAATTCGTTAGTTCCAGTCGATACAAAACCTTTGAAACATTGACACTTGGTAATAATCTTCGACTATCGACTTCCTGTCCATTTGCAACTCGTTATCAAACATTCGAAAGTGAGCAATAAAATCTTCGTTAGTTTCACATCTCGTTGAGTGTCGAGTAGGCACCCCAAAACCTTCGAAACTCATCAACCCAAAGTGATCGACTCCAAATTCTTCGATATCATATCCCAGTTCTAAAACAAAACCATTGACATAATATTAGAATGTGTCAGATTCTCAACTATTATGCAATGATTTCTTTTGTAATTTGAAGGTACAGAAGTCACAGTGACATCGCCAACGATATTACAAACTATTCATTTGGAGATTGTTACAAGAACAATTCCATGGAAGTGAAGTCTCAATTTCAAAGTACATTCCTTTGAACATCCTTCTTCCATAAAAGTTTCTAACCTACATATATATTTTTTTTATAATATCCAACACCCATTATAGAAACATTTCCATATTTACCATATGACAACTCATTATTAATAGAATTTTGTCTATTCAAAATAATGTCAATATGGTCCATTCATTACTATACTTCCAACTGCCCATAAGCGATCAACCCTTTGCGAACCTTAGATTGTCCTTAACAGTTTTTTAACTACTTTAGTCATATCCGGTTTTAATCTTTTTTCCCTCTTAATGCCCTGGGCATTTGGAAAAATAGAACACAAAAATATTATAGCATATGCAATCGATCTATCCCCAAAGCATATGGGATACGATTTATAATGTCTTACATAAAGACGTGAGTCTTTTGCTATAATATTTCCATATATAGAATTTCCTTATGTTGAATCATTCCCACATAACATTCATATATGTCCTTGACTAAATTTGATTAAAATCTTAATCTATGCTTTTAGATTTAAAATGAAGTATGAGTTCCTCTCCCTTAATTATAGCAGAAAAACTTTTCAAACTCGGCAACTTTGTTAATTAAACTTATGTTTTCTATAATTAACATTGCTAACCTGCAACACTTAACGTAATAATTGTGATCCAACTAGCATAATAATTACATTCTTAGTAGCTTAACACTTATGTTCCCATTACCTTTGACATGTACCCAGAAATAAGCTGGACTTCTAGAAATCAATACTTGTTGACTTTCTTACCTAAGTTCAGATTTATGATACGAGATGCTTCGATATGCCTTTATCTAAGCTTAAACACTATTTATTAGAAAGCTCATATGCATGTCTAAACTATTCAGAACTTACAACTATTTTCCATTTCTTACAATTCGAACTATGAAGAGCGATGTCGTAATCATAATCGAATTTGAGAATATAATTAACAAAATTGTTATCTCCTCAAAATCTTCTTAATGAAAGCGTTTCCTCACAATCATTTTCATGAATTGGAGAGTAACCTTATGCCACTTAGATTTTATGGTGTGTATGTTCCTATCCATGTGAAACTGTCATTTCCAACCATTATCATTAGATAAGGTCTATGGCAGATTCAAACTCATATGGACTGAACATGTTCAATCTTAATTTCTTGCCTCTTGACAACACAAGGGCCTACCATGTCTTCCAAGTGGTTTAGCAACTCACCTATACTGGTCAATGAACTTTGACTGATCAAGGCGCTTTGCCTTATGCAAACAATTGAGAACTCAAAGAACTCACATGCATAGTCAACTTTAAATAGAATGGGAACATAAACAAGAATATATCAACACGATAGGTTATAAACTCTAAGTCATATGCACATCAAATCATTAGAAAATAGTAGAAACTTTCAAGATTTTGTTAGGTGGTTTTACCTTGATGAGTCCTTACGGATGATGGATATTTTTATGCAAAATGGTGGTTTTTGCTGGAAATTTTCTTGGGTGAATGGAAGAGAAGGAATGGGGGTTTTAGAGTGAAGAAAAGAGAGAAAAGAAAGATTTCATCTCTCTAGATACGCAATCTCTCTCGTCATCTCTTTGGGGTTATACTCCACCAAAATACTGAGATGCATGTTGACTCATGAATTATCAACTGGAAAAATCTCTCCCATAGATTCTACATCTATGTTCGTCAGTTTTAGAGAGAAGTTTTAAGAGAGAGAAAGAAGATGTGTGTTGGAGAATGAGAGTAAAATGAGGAGATGGGAGACGATTTTTGAGGTGCAATACCCCTTTCTCATTCATTTTCTTTTGTAAAATTTAAATTCTTTTATAAAATATGTCAATTTTTATATAAAATGTGCACTAAAATCAAGTTTTTATTCATAAAACCTTCATTTTTGATTTATAAATTAAGGGTAATGAGTTAATTTTAATTTTCCTTGAATGCATTTTCAGAATTTTAATTATTATAAGATCATATTATAAGATTCATAACTATTTTTATATAAATTTGAAGGTTAAATTTCATAACTTTAGGTTTTTAGGGCATTTAGGGTTTTTGAGAGTTTGTGAATATTTGGATATCAAAATCAATAGAATCTTTGAGACTTCAATTTATCTGTGACAACCCGAAATTTTCTATCCTATACAGTCAAGCACTTTATTAAAAGTCAAGCTTGCTTCTGCTAACTTTTAGCACAGTTTCAAGTCCGTTTGAGCATTTTGAGCTTTATTTCACCAAAGGATTAAGTGAATGAGTGTATCGGTTGAACTTGTAACCTGTCAAACAAGCCTTAAGCCCTCAAAAGAAGAGTTTACGGCCAAGGTCTTGGATTTTACGGCCGTAAACTCAAGGCGGCCTTAAACCCTAGTATATAAGTGACCCTTAGCAATTTTTCACTCATTTCTCACTTTCCAAGCTAGAGAAATCAGATTCTCTCCCAAGGGTCTTCAAGTTTCGCTTCCAATCTTCACATATGTAAGCAAACTCTTCGATCTTTGTGTTTATTACATCACTTCTACTTGATTCACCTTTGAATCCACCAACAATTCCATCTTTTATGCTTAGATACTCAAGAACACCAAGAACACTTGTGTTTTGGGCCAAAAACTCCCCTTTTTAGCCTTCAAACTGTAAGTCCTTACCTCGCTTTCATGTTTATAAGTTAGTGTTATGAGTTGGGGATTTGAAAATACAAAGAATCAAGCAACCAAGGGAGTTTACGGCCAAGGCAATCTCCCTTGGTCGTAAACTCTAATAAAGGGTGCATTGTTGCCCTACATTCCTTCCTAAGGCTTGGAACTTGGCCTAGAACACCTTCCCGTTGAGCTAAGAACCTTAAGAATCGATTTGGAACAACTCACCATGGGTTTACGGCCGTAAACCCATAAGGGCCGCAAAGCCTAGGCCGTAAACTCTTGGAGATTTGGTCCTTGGGCCATCAGCTCAACAGCAAAGCCATACAACCCTTAGATGCAACCCTATGACCTTATAACACTTGAATCAAAGTGTTTTCCATGTTCTAGGGTAATCATACTTGCTTAATTAGTGTTATAATCACTAATTAGATACATATATGTGTCTTTATATGTTAAATAGGATCAGTGTGTGTGTGTCCAAGTCTTCACTTGACACCGAGCACCTTATCTGGCACTTTCATCAAATCCACTCACTGCAGGTGAGTTCATACCCCTTAATCAACCTTTTAAATGATTTTAAATGCTTTTATGGGGGGGGGGGGGAATACAAGTTGAAACATTATAGTTATTATATCAATCACATTTTATTAATAACTATCAAGCAAATAGATTTACTATACTTTCAGCTGTTTTATCAAACAAACCACTTCAACTGTTTACCAAACTTGTTTTACACGTTAAACTCTTTATCAAACTTGTTTCTATATGCCAAACTGCTTTTAAACAATTTTATAAAGTGACATCAAGTCATCAATATTTGTTTTAAACTCATCAAAAGGTTTTACAAAAACTTCTTTTTAAACTTGTATATATATTGTCAAAATCATGTCTAATACATATATAGTTATAGAAGTAAGGTTTGAAAGACTTAGGACTGATGACTCACTTTATTTCCTGTTCCTCGTTTGGTTGTTGACTTAGAGTACCTGGTTGTTTGTCCGAGTGTCGTTTGATCCTTAGTTACATATTATTTATATATGTATAAGACATAAATGCTTTTATTTCAGTTCAATACATTTAATCATCCAAACAATGACACTAATAAATTATAATAATCATAGTTTAGGATAATACCAATCATTACTTCTAGTTCACTGAAGCATACAATGAGTCAGTTCATTCATGAGTCAATACCTACTATTATGAGAAATCTATACAACTATAATATAACGAGAGTCAGAGAGAACATACTACGCACTAGAAAGAGTGAACATAAACTATTACATACTATTCATACACACTAAATACTATACTAAAGAACATACTATGATGAGAATCAGGGAGGACACACACTACACTACTACATACAATACATACATACTATAACATAAATGTGAACCATTGTTTCGGGGCATGTCATCACCTACCATGGATCGATTTGTATCCAGAATCTCCTGGAGGGAGAGCGTAAATTTGTGTATAGATCTATACTGGATTGACAATCCTACACCTTACTGCTAGCTATAGTGGGATCTGCAGATCTTTGGGTGACAAATGTCATTACTGTTCGACGTATTACAATGTCGTGATTTTCCTAGTCAATTAGTACAGATACAATTATATCACGTTATACCTTAATTAACAATTGATTTAAGGTAATTAGTACAGCAGTAGTTACTATATCATATTACTACAGTACTTTATTATTTTCCCCATTACATCTACTTTGTGAGCATTTTACATAATCAGTAATGTGAAAACTATATTTTACTAAATGATAATCATCTTTGGGAGGAATACTCACTTTTATAACAAACAAACGTACAAAACTTTGATGCCTTGGTAGAAGGCTACTTTTAGTAGAAATATATGATTTTCTAGGAGATACAATTACTTATACAAACATTTACATTGTACATTTAACAACATTTTCTTCAAACTTATACTAACATGTATTACAAACATTTACAAACTTATACATCAAACACTTACAAACATTTTCATACAGACAATGACACTAAATACTTATGAACTCACCAGCTTTAATGCTGATAAACTCTTTCAAAATAACTTGTATTCTCAGGTCATCGGTAGACAGCTACAGTCGACCAGGTTTTGAGAAGATGGAGCTCGTTCAAGACTCATGTTTTATTTTGATTCATACATTTTGAGTGTCTTATAAACCTCGCAGAAAACACTTGTATAAAAAATATATTATTAATGCAATGGACGATGTTGTTGCTTGTTTACTACTATTATGTGTGGTGATACTGTACATGACGTCCTCCACCCCAGAACGTTTCCGCCGTTCCGGATTTGGGGTCTGACAAATTGGTATCAGAGCATCGTTTATAGTGAATCAAGTATATCAATCCATAAAAGATATACGAACTATAAACACAATGGGATTAAAATACTCTGACCAAGAGGTTATACTTTTAAATAATAAAATATTTAACTAAGTATACATACCTGCATTCATACTAAAATCATTGTAGCTAGGATAGAACAAAAGTATTACGATTGTTGAATATCACAAGTAGGCTCGGGGATGTATGGTCTATTCTAGGAGTGACATAGCCTGATCAACTATGTTGGTCCGAGAATTGATTAGCATATGCCCAGGAATGGTTGTGACATGGCAACAAGTCTAAAAACTCACCAACAATACTACAATGAAAACATTAGAACATAACAAAAACCTAAAATACTATAGGAGTATTTCGTATTACCATAATTGCTTATCTGAGAACTAAAGGTCTTCATTAGTAGGTCAATAGTTGCTAAGTGGATACACTAAGGTTATATGTAACTAGGATGATATAGACTTAGAATCTGTGAATTTATGCTTTACTCCCTGTTCCTTGTGGATTTGGAGTTAAGGTCACTTATTCGAAGGCCTATTCTGTTTTGATTACATATAACTGGTATGCATTGTACAAGTACTGAAGTAACTGATGAAGATTATTTTATAATTATCTAGTTAGTATGTCTATTAATTGTTTCTTTATCCCAATCCTCGTGTAGATAACATGGTTGGACCCCATCCCCACGGCGACCCGTACTTCCCAAACGAAGGCAATGATGGATGGTTTGAAGAAGATCCAGAAGAGGATCATCCAATCCCTTTGGATGATCACTATGCTGAAGGCTTTTCGGATGGTGCTAACTCTGAGCCAGAAGTTGAGAACCTACCCCGGGTGGCTCCCATTCCAAATCCTAACCCTTGGGTAGAATGGTTGGAGACATGGAGCGAAGAGCAAGATCAACCCATACCATTTAATGGAGACCGAAGCTTCTGTAACCTAAGTGAAGGAAGCTCAGCAGACAGAATTCTACCAATTCTGTTCCGTAGAGTTGCCCGAAACGAAATTCAGGGCAGGATGGCTCTCCATCGCATCACGGAGGTTGATGATAATGCAAGAATGCATACCATCCGTACCACTCATCTTGAAAATGCTCGTGAGAGGTCTGGGAGAGACCATAAGGCCCTACTACAATCACTAGTTGAAACTCGAGCCAAAGTCATAGAGCTTCGAGTACCCCAGAGGGTGTACCAAAAACACCTGCTTGATATGGAGCGCCAGCTGGCTGAACTATGGGTTCACCCGAGGGATAACCGTCACCAGTAGGAGATGCTCTACCTTTCTTCCTTTGGTATAAAGAATCGTTTTCCTGTCTATGCCAAATGTATCACTTTTCTATGTAACTATCCCTGTACTATAAGTACTTTTAGTTAGGCTTTTATGTTGTCAAAACTTTTCTACTTCGGATATGATGTAAGACCTACCCCAAGGTCAATTTTCCCGTACTTATTACATCTTCAACATCAATGATATTGACATTCAACTAATTCTCGTGACAATCCGTGTTCAAATACTTTCATTGTTCTATCAATAGAATTCTATCTAAAGCTCATGTTCGCCAAATTATTGAGCTGTGGTAATTAAGCTCAAGGATCACTTCCAATTCTTGTCGAAGGTTAGATCATGTTATCCACCGACCAATGATAGCCTAGTTCGAAATATCAATCGTCTTGTGACCATTCCATGAACTTACTTCAACTCTTTACCAGTACTGCATCATATGGATGTAGGTCCAACCATCAAGAACAGTTCAACAAAACGGAATATTTACATTTACTTAAATGAGTAGAATACATCTAGTGACGACCATAATAGCTCACGAACTATTTTCTTTCATATAACAGAATCATGTCGTCATCCAGAAATAGTCAGCAGAACGAAGAAACCCCGATCCTTCATATAGACGCCGCTACTTTCCAAGCTGCGGTAACGGCTGCACTAGCTCAATTTCACACTTGTAACGCGAACAAAGAAGGAAATGGAATCAACAATTCAAATCGTTGTAACAAATCGGGAAATCAACAAATGATAATGGTCACAGACACCCAAAGCCACAACTCAAAGTTTAAGAAACGAAAGCGTCAAGCACAAAAGGAACGCAACTGATATCAAAGGCATGCCATGCAACAGCAACCAGTTGCGACCGCTGCCACCTCAGCACCGGTCAAGCGATATGAGGGAACACTCCCAAGGTGTAACAAGTTTAACTATCATCATAATGGAGCTTGCCGGGTATTGCAATGCATCAATTACAACAAAATGGGGCACACTGCTCGTTTTTGTAGAACCACCTCCACCACCGAAGCCAGCCAGGTTTGCTATAGTTGTGACGAGACAGGACACTATTATAGGGATTGTCCAACAGGGAGGAACAACGAAAGCACCCGTGTCCACATCACTCCAAACCGACACATCACTTCCACCACCGACACTGGTACAAGCCAGATATGTCATTTATGCGGTGAGATAGGACATCTCAAGAAGGATTGTCCAATAACAAAGAACTCTGGCGCAGACAGGAAGATACTAAGGATCACTGCCGCAGGAGAGACTACTCCAGACCCACATTGAAATAATAGGGCGTTTTGTTATAGTAGACTTATAAAATGTTAAAAACTAGTGCAACTCAAGTCTTATCTTTTGCGAGAACCCGTCAGTCAAGGGACTCTCATCCTGCGTATACTTGCTTTTGTAGTATACCATGTTCGCAGCAGTAGTCTTGTAGATAAACTAAAGTACTGAAACTCTGTCAAAGTTGCACCATTATGTTTTTGTAACACCATTATAATCTAGTCTAACACCTTTTATCCTGAGTAGTCCGAAATTATCATGTAACTTGAGTCAATTAGATCCTCACAATGCCTATCTCGTGCGGAAATTCTTTTTCTCGTAATCGCCTTTCTAGTGAAGCTGTCATTCCAGAAATCCGAGATACTCATGTGTGGAATATCTTATGTTTCATATCCATCCCGAAGAAACCTCCCCGGAGTACCACTCGTACAGTACGTCAAGTTCAATCTGAAGACCCATACGGTTAATCTATCGCTGAGGAATGAATACTCAAGGGTGGTATATAATCAAGGTTCTACAGGTTTAGAATTGATGATTCCTCTTTAACTTCTTTTCCTTGTTTGGATGTGAGCTTAGAGAAGAATCATTTATTCGACTGCCTTTTCAATCTTCATTATATACGACTCGTATACGCGAAGCTGTGATTGATGAACCAAATATGACTTCTAATATGAACTTCAGGACAGAGACTGCTCAAGATTGCAAGTGATCATGTTGCAAATTGAATAAAATTAGAATCCAATCAAGTGTTATTCCCGCCGATCGGGACAAGAGATGAAAATAGAACAGAAGTACCTATCCTTTTCCTTGATTCACGAGTAATCGTACTTCCTTTTAGATGTTCTTGACCCCCATCCAGAAGAACTCCTAGGATTACCTCCACAACATCAAGTTGAGTTCAGAATCAACGTTACTTCCAGGGGCTACCCCATAGCCAAATTGCCCTATCATCTAGCACCTACAGGAATACAAGAACTGTCCGGTCAAATTAACGAACGACTCAGCAAGGGCTTTAGGAGACCAAGCTTCTCACCCCGGGGAGCACCAGTCTTGTTCGTCAAGAAGATAAACAGATCGTTTTCGTATGTGCATTGACTACAGAGAACGGAACAAGCTTACCGTTTGAAATTGTTACCCTCTGCCTCGCATAGACGACTTATTCGACCAACTTCAAAGGGGCGAATTACTTTTCAAAGAAAGATCAGAGATCCGAGTGGCACCAGCTACGAGTGCTAGAGGAGGATGTCCCCAAGACAGTCCTCCGAACTCGTTATGGATTCTACGAGTTTATAGTGATGCCATTCGGATTGAGCAATACACCCACAATATTCATGGACCAAATGAATAGGGTATGCCGTCCTTACTTGGATTAGTTCGTTATACTTTTCCATCAATGTCATACTTATCTACCCTCATAGTAAGGAAGAGCATAGTAGGCATCCATGTCCAATCTTGGAAACGTTACGATCAAAGAAGCTCTACGCGAAGTTCTCTAAATGCGAGTTTTGGATTCGAAGAGTCGAATTCCTGTGCCACGTTGCTAGTGAGGAGGAAATTCATGTAGGCCCTTCCAAAAATCAAGGTCATTGAGAACTGGTTAGCACCAAAGACGCCTATAGAAATTCGCCAATTTCTAGGTCTTGCTGACTACTATCGTAGGTTCATTCAAAACTTCTCTCGAATTACGAAACCTCTTACGAATTTGACCCATAAAGGAGTGGCCTTTGACTAGGAAGAGGAGCAAGAGAAAGAAACCTTTGGAATTCCAGGTGAGAGCCGTATTCTTTTGAAAGTCCCACCCTGGAAGGGCTTGGTACGCTTTGGAAAGCATGGAAAGCTGAATCCAAGATACGTAGGGCCTTTCGAGATTCTTGCTAGAATCGGCCTTGTAGCCTACAACTCAATCTACCCCGCGAACTCAGCATCGTACATTCTACATTCCCCGTCTCGAACCTGAAAAAGTGCCTATCTGACGAGACTCTTGTAATTCCACTCATCGAGATTGAGATCAACGAGATCCTAAACTTAGTGGAAGAACCTATAAGAAATCGTGGACTGAGAGGTCAATCGAACGAAACAAAGTGTTTCCCCGATAGTGAAGGTTCACTAGAACGCCAGCGAGGACCTAAATTCACTTAGGAGCGCGAGGATCAGATGAATTTGAAATATCCTTGTCTTTTCGCTTAGTTATTTGTAACTATTTCTTACTTGAACTCCAATTTCGGGACGAATTCCCTCTAACGGGGGGATGATGTGACAACCCGAAATTTTCTATCTTGTACAGTCAAGCACATTATTATAAGTCAATCTTTCTTCTGGTAACGTTTAGCACAGTTTCGAGTCCGTTTGAGCATTCTGAGCTTTAATTCACTAAAGGATTAAGTGAATGAGTGTGTCAGTCGAACTTGTAACCTATCAAACAAGACTTAAGCCCTCAAAAGAGTAGTTTATGGCCAAGGCCTTGGAGTTTACGGTCGTCAACTCAAGGTGGCCGTAAACCCCTAGTATATAAGTGACCCTTAGCCATTTTCACTCATTTCTCACTTTCCAAGCTAGAGACACCGAGCACCTTATCCGACACTTTCCTCAAATCCACTCACTGCAGGTGAGTTCATACCCCTTAATCAACCTTTTAAATGATTTTAAATGCTTTTATGGGGGGAATACAAGTTGAAACATTATAGTTATTGTATCAATCACATGTGATTAATAACTATCAAGCAAATAGATTTACTATACTTTCAGTTGTTTTATCAAACAAACCACTTCAACTGCTTACCAAACTTGTTTTACACATTAAACTCTTTATCAAACTTGTTTCTATATGCCAAACTGCTTTTAAATCATATTCTAAAGTGACATCAAGTCATCAATATTTGTTTTAAACTCATCAAAAGGTTTTACAAAAACTTCTTTTTAAACTTGTATATATATTGTCAAAATCATGTCTAATACACATATAGTTATATAAGTAAGGTTTGAAGGACTTAACATTGATGACTCACTTTATTTCCTATTCCTCGTTTGGATGTGGACTTAGAGTACCCGGTTGTTTGTCCGAGTGTCGTTTGATCCCTAGTTACATATTATGTATATATGTATAAGACATAAAAGCTTTTATTTCAGTTCAATACATTTAGTCATCCAAACAATTCTACTAATAAACTATAATAGGCATAATTTAGGTTAATACCAATCATTACTTCTATTTCACTGAAGCAGACAATGAGTCAGTTCATTCATGAGTCAATACTTACTATTATGAGAAATCTATATAACTATACTATGATGAGAGTCAGAGAGAACATACTACACACTTGAAAGAGAGAACATACACTATTACATACTAATTATACACACTAAATACTATACTAAAGAACATACTATGATGAGAATCAGGGAGGACACACACTACACTACTACATACAATACATACATACTATAACATAAATGTGAACCACTGTTTCGGGGCATGTCATCAGCTGCCATGGCTCGATTTGTATCCAGAATCTCCTGGAGGGAGAGCGTAAATTTGTGTATAGATCTATACTAGATTGACAATCCTACACCTTACTGCTAGCTACAGTGGGATCTGCAGATCTTCGGGTGACAAATGTCATTACTGTTCGACGTATTACAGCGTCGTGATTTTCCTAGTCAATTAGTACGGATACAATTATATCATACTATACCTTAATTAACAATTGGTTTAAGGTAATTAGTACATCAATAGTTACTATATCATAATGCTATAATACTTCATTATTTTCCCCATTACATCTACTTTGTGAGCATTTCACATAATCAGTAATGTAAAAACTATATTTTACTAAATGATAATCATCTTTGGGAGGAATACTCACTTTTATAACAAACAAACATATAGAACTTTGATGCCTTGGTAGAAGGCTACTTTTAGTATAAATATATGATTTTCTAGGAGATATAATTACTTATACAAACATTTACATTGTACATTTAACAACATTTTCTTCAAACTTATACTAACATGTATTACAAACATTTACAAACTTATACATCAAACACTTACAAACATTTTCAAACAAACAATGACACTAAATACTTATGAACTCACCAGCTTTAATGCTAATAAACTCTTTCAAAATAAATTGTATTCTCAGGTCATCAGTAGACAGGCACAGTCGACCAGGTTTTGAGAAGATGGAGACCGTTCAAGACTCGTCTTTTATTTTGATTCATACATTTTGAGTGTCTTATAGACCTCGCAGAAAACACTTATATAAAAAGTATATTATTAATTCAATGGACGATGTTGTTGCTTGTTTACTATTTTTCTGTGTTGTTGTAACGTCCCAAAAATACAGGACAAAAATTTCATTTTTAAATACGTCATTATAAAACCAACAGTGTAATAAAACATTTGTAATATCATGTCATGTCAAAACCAAAGTAGAAATAATCAAACATGTTATCATGAAACAATATCAGAGTGTAATCCCAAAGATCTTATGTGTGGAAAACCATAGTGTGATGCGCTGCGATCAAGCCGACTCCTTTCCTTTAAACACGAAGTACCTGAAATCAAAACTGAAAACCGTAAGCACGAAGCTTAGTGAGTTCCCCCATCATACCACATACCATATAATCACATAACATACATATATTTTCAGGCATATCTGGGTGCCCGACCTACCCCTTCGGTCCTATCGACTGGATATAGACTACAATATTTGGGTGCTGGTCTCCCCTTCGGTCCTCTCGACCGGATACTGACTAGCATATCTGGATGCTGGTCTCCCCTTCGGTCCTCTGGACCAGATACTGACTAGCATATCTGGGTGCTGGTCTCCCCTTTGGTCCTCTCGACCAGATACTAGGGACTATTTCACCCCTACTACTACCACATAACACATATCACATAATCTATCTAGCATGGCTGGGCATGACTACCCCTTCGGCCCTATCGACCGGTAATTTGGGGACTATCTCCCCTACTGTCACTAGCACATAGCATCATATCATACTAGCACATAAATATATCAGGTAGTAGCAAACCTAGATTAATATCACAGAGACAATCATCTAATCATACAACTCCTACTGATGGGCCGGCATTGTGGCCGTAGAGCCACCGCTACTGGAAGGTAGCTCACCTCACTCTACTAAAGTCCTGAAGACACAATGCCACACTGCTGAAGTCCCGCAGGCTCAACCCCAGCTGCTAGATGACAGATTCCCGAACTGTCAACACCAAAACAACACCCAATTAATAATTGGGTCCCAACACATAACCATAATACATACTTGGATAATTACTACATTACCCCAGGCTTGGCTTATTTAAGCCCAAGGCCCAATCCATAGGCCCAAAGCCAACTAGGAATCAAAGCCCAACATATGGCCCATTTTTTCCAAATTGGGCTCAAGCCTATACATGGTCTTATTCTAAGGCCCAACATCATATAATCATTAAGGCCCAAACTATAGCCCATCTATGGCCCAATTTTCCAAATTGGGCCCAAGCCCCTTACATGGGCTTTACCCCAGGCCCATTAAATTATTCTAGTCCATTGGCTTGACTTTGGGTTGCACATTAATAACCCAACCCTCAACGCCCAATAGAAAGGCCCAACAATAAACCCAAGTGAAATTAGGGTTTCACCTAAAATGATGAATAAGGTTAAGTTTCCTACTTAACCCATTAAGGACTTAATCCATTAAGTCCAATATTGCTTAGATTAATTTTCGCCAATGATTATTATTTAATATTCCAAGTTATTACATAATTCTCGTGTGTGACCCGATTAATTCTTAAAGTTAGGGTTTCATTGGCATTAGGGTTTTCCAATCCAAATATTAGCCCATTTATCAATTTGTTGGCCTTTTATGTCAATTAGGGCTTTATTGGGCCTATTAAGCCCACTAAAATCTTAATAAGCCCATTAGGGTTTCACTAAGCCCATTAGGGCTTCTTTGGGCCCATTAGGGTTTCTAGCACCCCAAACGAATCAATCACAAGAGACAAAGCGCAACGCCACCCGACACGGCGGCCGGTGGCGGCAGGAGGCGGAAGCCACCACCCTAAGGTGGTGGTTTTCCATTTTCTTTTCATTACTCTTCCTTTTGTTACATTTTACAACTCTGATCCCAAAATAAACACACTAAACAAACTAATCACACACACACACTAAAATACACACACCCGATGGTACATGGTGGCAGCCACCACCTCACGTTGGTGGTGGTGGGTTTTCCGGCCAAAGTCACTCATACAACCCATGGATGCAAGGCACAACTTGAATACTGGAACACACACCAAAACACGCACATAATACATGTCCTTTTCTCGGAAATGGAAATGACCACCCACCTCACGGTGGCGTACGACGACGGAAGTAATTGCCCTAGAAACCACAGCAGGGCTCAAACTCACGCTTCATCGGCAGCAAACGCAACGGCGGCGGCTGATGGTGGTCAAAGCTGGAACGAAACACCGGCGAAAGAAGAAGAGTTGGTGGCTGGCGGCGGTGATTTGCGACGACAGTGGCTCCACGGCGGCAGTCTGCAACAGCTAAAGCAGCGACTCGAGTAACTGAATCGAGCCATGCAGCGGCAGTGGTCGTGACTGAGAAACAGAGACCACCATGAACGAAGCAGCGCCGGCAACAAGAAATGGAGAAGAGAGGTGGCATGAGATGGCGGACAACAGCAGCTATAACTTCACCGTCTCAGTGCAATAAGGCAACAAATCTCGGTGCTTTGCCTATCGGTTCTTGTTCCCAGAAAAAGCGGCGGCTGGAGGCCACGAATCGGCGACATGGATCGTTTGACAGTGTTGGGTGGTCGGAGGTAGGAGCGGCGTCGAATGTGGAGTAAGGGGGAGTGGCGGCTGCATCATACATAAGTAGGGTTAGGGTTAGAACCGGTAATGCTAAGCTTATATACTTGATGCCATAAAGCCTTATTTCCATAATGGCAGAAATAGCCCCTCTCTATACAATTCTTTTCAAATATGATCCAAATTTTACCATTTGAACCCTGATTCCTGAATCCTTTACCATTGAATTCAGAATTTTACCTTTCAGCCGTTGCTTCCATAATTCCTTCCATATTAAGTCCTAATAATTACCAATTAGTCCCTGTCATCATGAATATTTACAAACCACTCCGAAACATACACTTTTAACCCCCAACTTCTAAAATTGTGACAGTTAGCTCTTCGAGACCATCTTTTGATATATAATTATTTATTTTTGGGCTACCATTGGTTCATTAATTAATTTATTTATCTAATAAATAAACAAGGTATTATAGTTGTGATACTGTGCATGACATCCTCCACCCCAGAACATTTCCGCCGTTCTGGTTTTGGGGTGTGACATTATCTTATGGTATTATAACTCTATTATAGTTATAAATAATATTTGTAACTTATTTTTTCAGTTTATTGGCATTCTATGTAGTGGTTTCGAGATTCAAGTGAAATTGAGAAATCAAGTATACTAGTCCTAGCTTTCAACTTTGACTTAAGTTCCAACAAGTCTCGGACCTAATTACTACTACTAGGTCAAATGCATGATGTGTGTATATGATTCATGAAAAGGCGTTCGAGTCAAAGAGTGACCCGAATATGGATATTCTCTGCAGTTAAGTAGTTGTAGAATTCACATATCAATGTGAAATCTAAGTACAATATCCATTTTTTCTAATTGTTTCCAAGTTTCTAGTGGCTTATAATTTTGCTTCTAGTTACTAAGTCTACTATGTGTCGTGCCTACACGTGCAACTAAGTTTATCAAATCTTGAACTGACTCGAATTTTGACGGTTTTCACAATGATAGGTTATAAACCTTATGTCGTATGCTAGCGATAAACAATAGGTTTTATTCTTGATTAGTTCTTGAAAATTTTCAAGATCTTTAAGACTCCCACTGACCTCTTGACATATAATATTCTCTTGTCAAGAAAGATTCCTTGACAAACAAATATTCAAGAGTTACTGCAGATTCTTATCAAGAATAACACTTCATATAATTGGTCTTAGTTGGTCTTTGTTTTATCCAAAACATCACAACAACCAATTTGAATGTGTTATAAACCTACTTAAGATATGTCACTCAAGGCATAATCTCAGAGAATAACTATAAGACTGGGTTTTGGAATGAAGTATGACTCACCTTAATTGATTTAACCATTTCAACAATTCTCGGTTCCTCTTCTTAGTCATACAAATGCACTAAGGTGTCCTTAGAGGATCAATTGTGATATGGTTTTCATAATCATGAAAATGATCATAAAACATGATACTAAAGTATTCTCTTTTCCTTTAAGATTGGAGAAACTTTTCATATTTCTGGCTGTTTGATTCCTTTTATTCATTCTGCTATACATTGAAACTTTTTCAATAATTTAGAATCACACTTAATCTTGTAAGCATAACCATATTTACCAAACTTTTAGTAAATCATAACGAATAGCCTTATTGTTCTTTATGGTGGACCTGACAAGTGCACAATGATGTTTACTAGAACCCTTAGTTCTTCACTTGACTCACATATACACTTAAACAAGGAATTAGTCTTAATTTCCCAAATATCAAGGTTCTCATTCATCATACGATACAAGTTGCATGATTCCAAGTTTCTGTCCAAATGAAAATTGGTTGATAAGAATCTTTCCTTATTTGGTAAATTTAGACACCACCACAAATGACAGAATCAAATCCATATTGCTAAATGAAACATATCATAACTCCTACGCAGCAGCTCAAAATTCCGATCATCGAATCATGCGATCGAAATCCATTTCCTCGCGATCAGTCTCAACCTGCTCTTTCTTTATGCTTCCTTTCTCTTCTTCGATCCTATAAAACATCAAAATGTAATCTGATCACATTATGTATTAAGAATCTCCAAATAGGAACTTAATAGAGTTAGATAGTGTATTTACCTAAAGTAGAACCATACAATTCAATTTTACCCTCTCGTAGATTTCTCAGGTAATCAGGGCAACTTCGCTTTCAATGTCCCCTCAAATGGCAGTAGAAACAAGTGGAATCTTTGGCGTTTGAACATGGAACTATCTCAAAACTGGCTTTTCTCTTGTGATCAAAACTTTTGACCATGGCGAATTCCTTTCCTTTAGGAGAAGGAATCATTTATGGGATATCCATGACATTGCCTATGTTCATGGTAGCTTTAGAAGTAGATCTTCCAATCAGGTTTGCTTTACCTGTGTGCCAAATCATTGTTGATTCAGCAACAATAAGCAAATAGGTAAGATCAATAAGGGTCACGTCATGATCTGTCACATAGTAGTCATTATCAAACTCACTATATGACTTAGGTAATGAATGAAGAACCAAATCAACAGCCAGCTTCCTTGGGAACATGACACCCAACATTCCCAGTCTGTCAATACACAGCTACACGTCCAAGACGTGATCACATACAAACTTTCCATCTTCACGTTGCTTGCCAATAGGGCTTGAGTGATCTTGAACTTTTCAAGTCTTCGAACATATGGGTTAGGGAGAACTATTGGAGGAGGTGGAGGATGTGGAGTATGATTTCCTTTTTCCATGATCCAATCGTGGAACATCATCTTCAGTAGGAAAGCTTTTTCCAAAAGATTTGGGAAGACCATAGTTGTTAGAACTAGACGACTACAAGGGAGAAATTCTTGTTAGTTGATTTAAGTCCTTAATATAACACCCAAAATGAAATACTAACGCTAGGACCCAATACAATATTCTATAATTCGGAAGAGGGATGCTGTAATCCAATTGCAAAATATTTGAAGGTAGGTTAATGACGATTTACCAATTTCCACCATGAAAAATGAAAATGAATTTTAGGTTATAAATGAATTGAAATTCCTAGATTCGTTGAGATTCATTGAACTTATCATTGACATGTTTAATCTTGATTATGCCCTTCAAGTTTGTGATTGGGATGCCGAGGATCAAACAAAGGTGTGAATAACCATGCAATTAGCTTGGTACTCTCGATGTTATATATATCACATAATCAATGTGTCAGTTAACCACACACACTCCATTGATCCATGATTAACACCAAGCTACACTTTGCCACCCTTGCTAGTCCAAAATTAGTGTGTCGGTTAACCACACACGCTCCACTAACGACTTAACAAGGTGGAAAGTGCAATTTTAATGGAATAGCACCAAATTCACATTTTTCCTAAGTAACTAAGATTGGGAATTTATAAGTGTTTAGTTACTTAGTATTTTCTATAACATCCCAAAAATACGAGCCAAAAATTTCATTTTTAAAACATATTCTTAGCGAACCTTAGAAATAAAACATTCACTGGTCATATCCTTTCATAAAAGTTATCGCATGTCTTGGAAAACATTTCATAAAAACATAATAAAGTCAGAGTACAAATTCCCAGGAGGATCTCATAGTGCGGAATACAAGGCGTGTGTGTGATGGGCCGCTACCGCGCCAGCTCCTTCCCCTTCGAAGAAGAGGTACCTGAAACCAAAACGGAAAACTGTAAGCACGAAGCTTAGTGAGTTCCCCCAACATACCACATACCATACAATCACATAAGATACAAGTATTGTCAGGCATATCTGGGTGCCCGACCTACCCCTTCGGTCCTTTCGACCGGATACTGTCTAGTTTATCTGGGAGCTGGCCTCCCCTTCGGTCCTCTCGACCGAATACTGACCAGTATATCTGGGAGCTTGCCTCCCCTTCGGTCCTCTCTACCGGATACTGACTCGCATATCTGGGTGCTGGTCTCCCCTTCGGTCCTCTCGACCGGATACTGGGGACTATTTCACCCACTACTACTACCACATAACACATATAACTCATAATCTATCTAGCATGCCTGGGCATGACCGCCCCTTCGGCCCTATCGACCGGTATACTGGGGGACTATCTCCCCCTTACTGCCACTAGCACCTAGCATCATAACATACTAGCACAATAACATTTCACAGGTAGCAGCAACCCTAGATGAATATCACAGAGACAAACATCTATCATACAATCCTACTGGTGGGCCGGCATTGTGGCCGTAGACCCACCGCTAAAGGTAACTAACCTCAAAGTAGCTGCTGATCTGCGTGGGAACTAACTGTCTCCTGCTGCTGCTACTGTCCTGGAAATCCTCCTGCTATAATCCCCATAAAACGCTCAGTCAAATACTGCTAATCGACCTCAGGGTAAAATGACAATTTACCCCTAACCAAGCCAAGAGTCAAAGTCAAAGTCAAAGTTAACTTCCAGTTGACCCGACTCGCCGAGTTGGCCTGCCAACTCGCCGAGTCCCTATCCCTTTGTCTGACCATAATCCAAGGTCCAATAGTCCTTCATCCTACTCGCCGAGTTGTGTGAACAACTCGTCGAGTTCATCTTCATCCGAAAAAAACTCTATGTTGAGACTCGCCGAGTTGTATGAACAACTCGCCGAGTCTGTTCTTGAGGCAAGAAGATTGCATTGGACTCGTCGAGTCAGGGCATTGAGTCGTCGAGTTCCTTCATGGGTGAGTATGACTTCTGACTCACTGAGTCACACCCCATGAATCACTACTCCACTCCGCAACACGAAAAAGTGGGAAAACTCGGGGACTCGCGACTCGACTCACCGAGTCTTTCACATGCAAACACTATATACTCAATTTTGCTCGAATCCAGCTCATGCCATACATAGATCTAGGTTTCTAGGGCCTGATTAACACGTAAAGTTTCCAAATTTACGTGTAAATAAACACAAATGAAGGTTTTAGGGCTCAGAATGCACTACAAGAGTAGATCTAGGGCTTTCATGCAATATGGCTCCATAAAGGCAGTAGATCTGAGCTCCTGGAGCTCAATCATGCCTAGATCTAAGGGTTTATCAACTTATTACAAACCCTAATTCGAAATCAATCTAGGAAATGACTCAAGAAGGACTTTAATGGAGCTACATAGGACTATAAGCATAAAAACAGAGGGAAAATGGGTTATACCTCAAGGAAATCACTGAGATAACAGATGGATGTCTGGCCTCCTTCATCTCTTCTTGATCTACTCTTCTTTTCTCTCAAAAGCTTCAAGAAACACACCAAAACACTTCAATCTCACAAGGAATAAGGGTTTGGATGATGTTGGGAGCTCTGAGGGTGAAGGGGGCGAGGTTGGGGCGCATAAGGTTGGTTTAAATAGGGTGCAAACCCTTCAAATTTAGGGTTTCATCAGACAGCGGGGACTCGCCAAGTCCAGAATATGGACTCGCCGAGTCCAGAATATGGACTCGCCGAGTCGCCAACTTAATAATGCTCCATCTCCCGTCTCTACTCGGCGAGTCGAGCCTACAACTCGCCGAGTCCAAGGCTAAAAATGCAAAACACTTAGATAAATTTCACATACCAGGAACTAGGTGCTACAAATCTCCCCCGTTTATTTTAGACTTCGTCCTCGAAGTCTGCTGCTCGATCCTGAAACAACTCGGGGTAATGCTCCATCATTTCATCCACCGACTCCCAAGTCCATTCCAAACCCTTTCGGTGCTGCCATTGCACCTTCACTAATTCCACCCTCTTGTTCGTCAGATCCTTCGACTTCCGGTCAAGGATTGCGACTGGGCGCTCAATGTAATTCAGGTTGTCATCAACCTATATATCCTCTAGCGGCACCACCGCTCAATCATCCACTAGGCACTTCCGCAGCTGAGAGACATGGAAGGTGCTGTGGGTCTGACTGAGCTCGGCTGGCAGATCCAGCCTATATTCCACCTTGCCCACCCGGGCTACAACCCTGAACGGACCAATGAATCTGGGGCCCAATTTGCCCCGCTTCCTGAATCGAATGACGCCTTTCTAAGGCGAAACTTTCAGGCGAACCATATTCCCAACCTGGAACTCCAGGTCTGATCGACGTTTGTCGACGTAACTTTTCTGCCAACTCCGCGCAGTCTGAAGCCTGCTTCGAACCTACTAGATTTTCTCAGTCGTCTTGAGCACCACCTCGGTGCTCCCCATCACCCTCTGGCCAACTTCACCCCAACATATCGGGGTCCTGCACCTCCGTCCGTACAACATCTCGAAAGGAGGACAGTCAATACTCGCGCGGTAGCTGTTGTTGTACGAGAACTCAACAAAAGGAAGATAAGTATCCCAGCTACCACTGAAGTCTAGCACACACGCCCGCAACATATCCTCCAAAGCCTGGATGGTCCGCTCGCTCTGACCATCCGTCTGCGGGTGAAAGGCGGTGCTAAAATGCAGACGAGTGCCCAACTCGTCATGAAACTTCTTCCAAAACCGGGAAGTGAAACACACATCTCTGTCTGATATCACTGATGCCGGCACCCCGTGCCGCGCCACTATTTCCCGGATATAGATATCGACCAACTTTTCAGCCAAGATACTCTCTTGATTTGGAATAAAATGGGTGCTCTTGGTCAACAGATCCACGATGACCCAAATCGAATCCACTCCTCGCGCCGTCCGGGGAAGCTTCGTGATAAAATCCATCGTAATATCCTCCCATTTCCACAACGGGATATCCAACGGCTACATCTTGGCGTGCAGTCTCTGATGCTTGGCCTTGACCTTCGTGCAGGTCAAACACCACTCGACATATCACGCCACATCCCGCTTCATGCAGGGCCACCAATAGTCTAGACGAAGATCCCGATTCATCTTCGTCGCCCCTGGATGAATAGAGAATCGGGATTTGTGCGCCTCGTCCATCAAGATCTGGCGCACACCTCTGTGATACGGCACCCACACCCTACGGTGTAGTGTCAATAACCCTCGGCTATCATAATCAAAGGAGGTGAATTGACCCACTATTCGCTCACCCTTCCGATGTTCCTCCTTCACAGCCTCCTGTTGAGCTTCCCGAATTTGATCTAACAGTGGAGTCACCACCGTCATCCTCATACACACATCCCTGATCGGTGCCGCCTTACGGCTAAGCGCATCGGCCACCACATTGGCCTTCCCCGGGTGATAAAGGATCTCACAATCATAATCCTTCACCAAGTCCAACCACCGACGCTGCCTCATGTTCAAATTCGGCTGATCCATGAGGTACCTCAAACTCTTGTGGTCCGTGTAAATGGTACATCGAACCCCGTACAGGTAATGCCGCCAAATCTTGAGGGCGAAGACCACCGCCCCCAACTCTAAATCATGCGTCGGGTAGTTCGCCTCGTGAGGCTTCAGCTGCCTCGAGGCATAAGCAATGACATGTTCCCTCTGCATCAATACTGCGCCTAAGCCCGAGATAGACGCATCACAGTATACCACTAAATCCTCTACACCCTCAGGCAGGGCTAAGATTGGCGCCTCGCACAGTCTCTACCTCAAAATCTCGAACGCGGCCTGCTGCTCAGGCCCCCATCGAAAGACCACGACTTTCCTAGTCAACTATGGCAGGGGTACGGCTATCTTGGAGAAATCCTGAATGAATCTTCGATAGTAGCCTGCTAATCCTAGGAAACTCCGAATCTCAGATGGAGACTTCGGAACCTCCCATCTCATCACGACCTCCACCTCGTCCGGGTCTACAGAAATACCATTCTGGTTGACGAGGTGCCCAAGAAACTGCACCTCGCGCAACCAAAACTCACATTTGGAGAACTTGGCGTACAAGCTCTCCCTCCTCAAGGTATCTAAAACCTCTCTCAGATGCTCCTCGTGCTCCTCCTGCGTCTTGGAATAAACCAAGATGTCATCAATGAAAACTATCATAGACCGATCCAGCATCGGTCTACACACGCGGTTCATGAGGTCCATGAATGCAGCAGGAGCATTGATGAGCCCAAACGGCATCACCACGAACTCATAATGGTTGTAACGTGTCCGAAACGCGGTCTTCTGTACATCCTCCTCTCTGACCCTCATCTGATGATAACCTGAACGCAAATCGATCTTGAAGAACCAAGATGCTCCCTGTAACTGATCAAAGAGGTCATCAATCCTCGGGAGTGGGTAACGGTTCTTCACCGTTACCTTATTCAGCTCCCGATAATCTATAGACATCTGATGCGACCCGTCCTTCTTTTTCACAAACAGGATCGGGGCTCCCCAGGGTGAACTGCTCGGTCGAATGAATCCCTTGTCTAACAGCTCCTGCAGCTGTGTAGATAACTCCTGCATCTCAGTAGAAGCCAACTGATACGGTGTCTTGGCTTTCGGAGCCGCACCAGGAACTAGGTCGATCCTGAACTCTACCTGACGCTCCGGAAGTATTCCAGGAAGCTCCTCCAGGAACACATCAGTGTAGTCTCGCACCACTGGAACCTCGCTCATCATCGCCTTCCCGTCTCCCGGTTATCCATAACATACGTGACATATCCCGCGCAACCCTGCTGAAGGTAGCGCCTAGCTCTCGCTGTTGAACATACTGCAGGTCCACGTTGTGGCCTCTCGTCGTGGATCACCAACTCTCCCCCACTTGGGGTCCTGATCCGCACCAACTGTTGTGCGCAATCTATCACCGCCCCATTAGGGCCTAACCAATCCATGCCTATAATCACCTTGTTCCCCCGCAAAGGGATGGGAACCAAATTCACCAAATAGTGCTCCTCGAATAACCTTAGGACACAATCCCTGAATATTGCTGACGCTCGCACCGATCAATCATTGACAATCTCTACCTCTAAAGGGCAACCCAACGGGCCCGAAGACTCAGTAAACCTCTTGCTAAGCGCAAGGGAAACAAATGATCGGGTGGCACCCGAGTCAAACAACACCTGAACAGGAATACCGTTAACATGGAACGATCCTAACGCATATACACAGAGCACATATCAATATCATAACATCATAAAAAAATAAGATAGAGGGAAAGAATCATACCCGTCACCACATTGGGTGCGGCACGAGCCTCCTCTGTAGTCAGCTGAAACGCCCAAATCCTCACCACTGGAGCCTCTGCCTTGCCCTGCCGGCCATCTGTAATCCGCAGGGTAGCTGGAGCTGGCGCCTTAACCGGCGCTGATGCTGTCAACTGGGGGAAATTGGCCTTCTTGTGGCCCCTCTGGTTGCAATGTAAACACAGCAAATCCGATGTCTGAATCACAGGTGTAGGGGTGGTACAATCCCTGCTGAAGTGACCTAACTTGCCACACTTGTAGTAGCTTGACGATCCCAACTTGCACGCTCCCTCACGCGTCTTTCCGCATTTCCTACAGCGGCCCCACCCCTGTTGGCCTTTCGGCTCTACATCCGGTCCCTTAGGCTTCTTCCCCGAAGCCCCCATAACATGCCCTTCCTCCGCCTTCCTCTTCCGGATGTGCTCCAGGTCTATCTCCCTCTCCCTCGCCCTGGCAATCATAGAGTCCAGGGTAGGGCAAGCTGAAAAACTGACATGCTCCCGAATATCAGCTCGTAGCCTGTCATGATAGTGGGTCCTCCTCATATCCTCATCACCCGCGTACTGGGCACCAGCAACGCCCTCTCCCGGAACTTGGCGGTGATCTCCGCCACAATCTCTGTCGTCTGTATCATATCTAGGAACTCCCTGACCAGCTGTGGAGCTCGACAGCCGGCGCAAACTCTGCCATGAACCTGGTCACGAAGTCCAACCAGGTCATAGCCTCGATAGCCGAGGCTCCCAACCAGTCACCAATGGACTCCCACCAATCACTAGCTTGATATCTCAAACATCCTGCTACATATCTCACCTTCGACCCCTCAGGGAAGAAGCTAGTCAACTGTGCATACTCAATTTCTACAATCCATCGCCTGGCAGCTATGGGGTCCTTCGCCCCGTGAAAATCCGGCGCACCACTGCCCCGGAAGTCCTTGAAGGACAACGTGCGAGATCCCGACTGACCAGATGCCATTTTGCTCCTGAACGCCCTGAGGTGATCCTCCATCAACTCCAATATCCCTTCCTTGATCAACCCGAAGATAATGGGGGTCGACTCTGGTGATCTCTGACGCGATGAACTCGCGTAGCCCCTCATCTACTGGCTTGGAATCTGATCCCGAACCCGATCCCTCTCCTGTACTGCCAACTGCTGGCCTCGAGCGTAGAACCACCATTCTGAAATACATAAATAATAACCCTTAGCGATATTGATACCTCTGGAGGGATCACCCCTACTACAAGTTCTCTGGTTTTATCTTGTTCCTCGGTTCGGGTACGGATCCTCTACTTTCAGTAGTACGGGCCCATACTACCTTCCACATCTATCCATACCTTCTCCAAGGACTGCCTTGACTCCACCAGATCCCTTTCACTACTTCTGATCTCTGCTACTCTTATCCTAGGCTTACCCTAGGAAACCTCTGACTCCACCCAACCTAGTCCCCAGCTGCTGAAAACAAAGGGAAACTGAGTTATAAGCATGAAAACAGAGGGAAACTGAGTTATACCTCAAGGAAATCACTGAGATAACACAAGGATGTATGGCCTCCTTCTTCTCTTCTTGATCTACTCTTCTTTTCTCTCAAAAGCTTCAAGAAACACATCAAAACACTTCAATCTCACAAGGAATAAGGGTTTGGACGATGTTGGGAGCTCTGAGGGTGAAGGGGGCAAGGTTGGGGCGCATAAGGTTGGTTTAAATAGGGTGCAAACCCTTAAAATTTAGGGTTTCATCAGACAGCGGGGACTCGCCGAGTCGCCAACTTAAACGTGCTCCGTCTCCCGTCTCTACTCAGCGAGTCGGGCCTACAACTCGCCGAGTCCAAGGCTAAAAATGCAAAACACTTAGATAAATTTCACATACCAGGAACCAGGTGCTACATTTTCATTATACTTGTAATGTAAGTTTGTGTCCTATCCTACCCATTCGGCTAACGACCCTCCACCAATCAAGGAAGCGGTGGGTGAGAGTGGACATCCATTCAACCGCCATTTTATAGGCAGTTTCCTTATACCCCCATATAGATTGGCTTCGTGAATGTGGCCTACTAACAGTAAGACTGGCCTTTTAATTATACATATATAATGTATTAGACTTTTAATTTTATATAGTATAAGGGTGTATTTTAAACTTCTAAAATACTTGATGGTTTAATCTATTAATAAATTATATTCTAAATTTAATTAAACTTAAACCATATGATTATGGATTTAATAATACCCTTTTAATTAAACATTTAATTAACTAATAATAAAGTCCATAAGAGTTAACTGAACTTATTCAAAAAACATCAAGATGCTAAATCAAATTAAAACTATTTAATTAATTTTAAGTTATGAACCCATGAGTTACATTATTTAAAACTTTTCAAAGTACTAGGGTTTCTATGAATTCAATGTTTCTTAATTGAGACTTTCCAACTTTTATAACTTGAGGTAAAGTTTTGTAATTCTTGAAAAACTTTTGAACTCCATAACTTAAGGAGTTAATCTGTTCTATAAAGAAGAGCCTTTTCAAGTTCCATAACATATGGAACTCTTCAAAAACATTAAGATCAATTTAACTAATATTTATTTGTAACTCCTTAAAAAACTTTTGAGTTCCAAATTTGATGACAAAATCTGTAACTCCTTAAAAACTTTAGAACAAATTTTAAACTAATAAAACAATAAGAGCATTTTATCTTTTACTAAATTGATGTAATTCAACTCTTGTACCAAAATGATTCAAATTTTAGAAGTACTTAGTTTTTCATAAAACCAAGTACTTATCTTAAAAATTTGTCAATCATCATCTAATTGGTTGGGGATAATCATTACCATATCAACAAAATCAAATTTTATGAATCAAAACATTTTATGGTAATGATCCTAATCCAAAACATGCCAAAAACCCGAAAATCCTACCAACTGATGATCCAACTCGTCGAGACAGGCTATGGGCTCGTCAACTTCATGACCAAAATCATCCAACTCATCGAGTCCAATAGTGGAATCGTCAAGTTCAATCTAACAAAAACAGTTTTTTCATTTTACTTCAACTTTGAACAATTAGCTATGCATCTATATAACCGAAAACAACCTGGCTCTGATACCACTGTTGGGTTTTATGTACTCTAACACTCCTATGGTGCACATACAACCCTAATAGCTTTGGATCTAAGTTTTTTTCTAGTTATACATGCGACAAAAATTTCCAAAGCTAGAAACCAACAACTAGCATACAATATTGGTAATTGAAACATAAAAGTAAGTTAGAAGAATACCTCTTAATTGTAGCTTGTAGGAATTTATCTTTCAAGAGCCTAGCATCTCAAGTGTGATGCCTCAAATGTCTTATAACAAACCAAGAACACGAGGAGGAACTTGAGAGATAGGTTTGGAGACACAAAAACCGTCTAGAGTTTTTTTAGAATCACTAGTGCATGATTTTTGGCATAGGGGTTACATTTATATAGTGTAGAATCCAAGAGTTAAACCCTAATCCACTTCCTTAGGCCTTAATACAATAATCCATATGATAAACCCTTTGGACTAACTCTTCATGGAGTCTTACATGAACTTAGTCCAATACTAATCAATATGGATCATTAGCCCAAACTATATATCACTAATTTACACAATCAGTCCCTGTTAATTTAATTAGTCTCTTTTGATCATTAATTTAATTCCAAATTAATTCTTGATCAATACTAATCAAATAATATGATCTCTCAATTAATTTATTATACTTATAATATCTTAATAAATCAGAATAACCTCTTTCTCAAATAACCAGCCTATCAAACTGTTCTAGAGTGTTTCAACCCAAATGTACCATGCTTTTATCGGGTCAAGTACATACCAATTATAGTTACGGGCTTAGACACCTAATCTAACAGTATTTACATTTGTATCACTATCAAATGTGATGGTAGTTACTAAGTATGTGTCTTATGATCTTCTATGACTTGGGATCCATACTCGAGGTAAGTTCACCCTTAAAGTCACAAAGAGCCCCGAAAAGGACCATCAGTGGTTGAATTTCAACAAAGAAGTCACTAATAAATATCTTTTATCCACATTGTTTTCTTTGCAATTTGACTAACTGCAATATACTCTGAGTGTATCAAATCCACTATGGTGTATTACTTGGTACTCTTCCAAGCTAATACTTCACCATTCATTACAAGCACAAATTCTGACTGCTAAAGGAATCGTCTTCATTAGTGTGGAACTGAGCATCAATGTAACTCTAACAATGATCTCTTCCATACTATGAAGATAATTTCCTCAGTCCTCCTAGGACACTTAAGAATTTTCTTGATTTTGATTCGCTGATTCATTCCAAATTGATCTAATCTAACTTGTCATGCTCAAGGCATATGAGTTATCGGATGTAGTACTTGTGATGGAATTATGATCTATCCCATAGCAAAGCATGTGGGAACTGACTCATAACATCTAGTAGAATTAGGACATTAGAATCGCTCATTGTTTTGTCATGTCTTATTAAGCACGAAATCCTTTTTGAGTTCTGCATGTGGAGTTTCCTCAAGATTCCATGTATTTTTTCCTAACCCAACAAATCACTTTGATCTATCTCCATAGATCCTTATTATATACGTGTTTTGTTTCTCTCATGTATATCACAATGAAACACTTCTCATATCAAGCCAATTTTTTACACTTTCTAAGTTAGAATATAGTTTCCTATGAATCGTAAATTATGTGTGTACAATACAAGGGTGACTACAATGCTCCCACTAGCATTGACATATATATGACTTATCAATGTTTCTTGACATTCAAACTCCTTGAACTTTCTCACTAAAACAAAAATTCCAATTCCTCCCACTAGCTTTGACATATGTATGGCTCATCTTTATTTCTCGAAATTCAAACTCCTTGAACTTTATCATTGAAATAGTGATCCCACTTGCGAGATGCTTGTTTTGATCCATAAGTGAGCTTATCAACCTTACACATCATTAACAACCTATCTTTTGTTTGATAACGTGTATGTTCCTATCCATGATTGTCTCTTATTGAAGATCCACTTACACTAAATGGTTAAGGCCAAGTGCTTGATCTACCAAGTTTCGACATACATGGATTGAATCTCGCTTTCCATGTATTACTTCTTTTTTGTCGCTTTTAGGGCCTACCATAGCTTTTGATAGTTGGTAACTCTGATTGATATCTACCAGTAACTCATACACATCAGTAATATAAGCTCTTATATAACTAGTGTATGATTTCCTCTATTAGATCTATAAGGAATAGGTGGAAGTATGTCAGTTTCCTTAATAGCTCTTTCAATCGCGAGTTCAATGTTAGGTTCAACTTTAGGTTCTTTGTTGGTTGACTCGTGAATCTTATCACGATTAGCATAGCTCCCATTAGCCCTTTTGGATAACAACTACCTCTCTTGGAGAATGCCCTTCTAAGAACATACACTTTGTTCTCAAAAGGATTATTAAACAACTGTCCAAATTTCTTGATGGGTTCTCCGATGAGATAACACATCTCTATTCTAAGTTCTAGATTGTCGAGCATTTCATGACGAGCATAAGCCTCATAATCGTAAACTTCCATATGTACTAGTGAGGAGTGAATCCCACTTAACATATCATAGAGTGTTTCATGAACCTACTTAGTTGGTACAAGACCAAATGACTTCTTGTAACACTATTCATGGTACAATACATGAATTGTTAGTAAACATAGTGAGACTCATCTAGTACAAAATCAATCAATTATTTGTTTCTCTATCCAAAAAACACTCTTTGTGGTAGTGTTTTGGGTGGAGATAGCTCGTGAGACTCTTTCACAATTCCTTAGAAGATCGATAAATTTTGGACTGATATTCTCACTATGAATGTCTCATCCTATTGCCCAGTTGATTGTTAGCATCTCTTTATGAGAGCTCTGAACACTTGTAAGGTTCCAGACTTACGTTCATACGAAGTTGGTCATACCATGTATCGTGGTTAATTTGAACGGTCCATTAGTACGAACTAATTCTAATAGATATTCATATTACCCAGTGATGTATTCATCATCTATCTTGATAAACAAGATTTGCACTTATCATGAGACTAGGTCAAATGATATCCAAAATCCGATCCAACTGGATACTTGGTAATGCATTTCTCATTTCTGTATCCAATACTATGATTCCAAAAATACAATTCTCCCAAACCTTTTGGATGTACTTAAATCTGTACGTATTGTGGTCAATCTGATTGATCCATTAGGTAAACTACTATCAACAGATATTTCCACCACAATAATATATCTTAATCAAATATTTGAATCAAATTTAAAGTATTGTTGCTATACTTGCTTCATAGATTTCATGACTTTCTTTTAAGATGTCAGAATGCTCCATATTTAAATAAGTCAGGACTATCTCATGAATCATAGTATAAAAAATTTCAATTATAATACCATAAACTAAACATTTGGGAAAAGAGTTCTCTTTTAATCCCATGAATAGTATCAAGAGCATGACATACATGATCAAATTATCTTCTCCATGCTTCAGTCTTCTTACTTCATTTTAGTCACTGCACATTCTTGCAAATGTCAGTACTTAATCCTTAGTGAAATACTAAAGGTTTAGAAGTAATTTTCTGATAACATTATCAATCCATATATTTGATTGAACACCAAACATGGGAGAACTAATTATCTTTTGATCCTATGGAAAGTAGAAAGGGCTCGTGATCCATGATCAAATTTAACTTCTTCATGTTTCAGTCATTTCACCTCAAATTTATATTTTCGGCATGTATGCTTTCTAAGTCCTTTCTTGTTTTTGAAATGAATAGTTATCAAAACATGTCTCAGAACAAGCCTTCCTTTTTCCTAGGCATTTAGGCCTAGATTAAGTACACCAACACTAATCGCCTTTTGACCCATGGGCAATTGAATTTCTTCTTCTTGACACTTCTATTAATGATATTAAATTTGTGGGAATGTTTTGAAGTTTGAGTTTCTCTTATTTCCATGTTAGTTTCAAAAAGAAACGTCAACATGATACACAACTCCTTCATGGGCATTCCAAGTTGTTCATTATAGAATTAGAGTGAATTGATTATACGTACATGTTATCTAGTTTACCTAAACAAGTCCACTCCTAACTCAAAGAAATTCCATTTTACTTCAATATGTCAGTTTACAATGCACATTTGATAAATAATCTTTCTAATAGTTTATAATGTAATCTTTAAAGTAACATAGGAAGAGCTTTATCAAAGGCATGTCATTTCTTTTCATTTATGAGAACTATTCCCAAACTATGAATTTATAAAACATTAATCATCCTCATAGCTAATCCTTAGAGGTTTTGAAGCAGTAGATTTCATTGGATAAGGTTATAGACATCATTCAATATCAATTCCCATTATAGTTTGTATTACTTATCCTTAGAAAATAATCACCCTAAATAAAATTATTTAAGAAGGCTAGGATCCATATTTGGCTTCATGATGTGTAATGGGATGTCATAAGCACACCATAAAGTTATTTAGGTAGGCAAAGCCCTTTGCCAATTTCGATCACCAATAAATTACTTGATCTTTGAGATTCATTGACTATCAATGGCATCTTAATCTCAGATTATGTTAATCTCAGATTCAATGACATGGTCACTACAGATCATTGAAAAAATGATGAATCGACCATACGAAATCATGTGGTCCCTGACTCAAGTTACACTTGAGATTCGCGAGTTCAACATTATTGTTTACCTATACTCTCAAATTGATGTGCCAGTTAACCACAAGATTCCATGACAAGGTTATAAAGAGAATGTGGAACTGTATGGATAACATAAAACTCAGATTAAATAGATTATGAATTAACCATGCAAAATTGCATGGTCCCGGCTCATGTTACGCTTGAGATTCGAGAGTTTGCAAAATATAAAGAGAATGAGCTACATCAACAAAATGTAAAGAGAATGTGTAGTTTTCGTGGATAATATGAGACTCGCATTCTATTAATAAAATGGGATTTTGGTTTATACTTGTATATAGAATACTATTAGATTGGCCATTATCACTATCAAATCCTTTCGGTGACTCCATTCTCAAAATGAAATAGGTCGGTGAAGGTGGTAAGTGCGAAGCATATTACAAACCGATCTCATTAGGAATCATAGAGACCTCATTAATCCCCTACAACAGAATAGGTGAGCATATTCATGGTAGGATTGATAATGTCAATATTTCAACACACAAGGACGCATGTTGTAACTTTCTCATACATACATAAGATACAATTCTAATATATATATATATATATATATATATATATATATATATATATATATATATATATATATATATATATATATATAATGTCAACATTTAAACACACAAGGACGCATGTTGTAACTTTCTCATACATACATAAGATACAATTCTAATATATATATATATATATATATATATATATATATATATATATATATATATATATATATATATATATATAAATGGCATAAATTTAAAACTCTTTAAATTTAGTTGTTTATTATTAATTCTAATTAATTGCGAGGACACAATGTAACAATTAATAAATCACGAGGGGTTAATATTCAAATTTATAAATCAATATTATAAATAATATTAAAGATTTAAATTCACTATTTAAATAACTATTCAAATTCAAATCTCTATTAAATAATATTTATTATTTTCCAGATCTAAAATATTTTAAACTTGATATTTAACAACATTAAACAAACTTTCAAATTTGAAAAATGAAAAAATAGGGAAACCCTAATCCGGCCAGCTCACGTCATGAGCAGCAAGCTCTCATGTCGCGAGCTTTGACTAAGGGTTCTAACAATTATGAATTTTCTAATTTTTCTTCTTTCATTCAATTTCAAACAAGCGTTAACAAAAAGTATGGATTTAGGGTGAATGTAATCATTAACCAATGGCTATGATACCATTGGTGGGTTTTCTACTCATCATGTAATGCCCAGTTTCCTGGTATGTATTTTAATAAGAATTATTCATTTTTTCAAAGGGACTTGACGAGTTGGAGGCGCCAAACTCTTCGAGTAGGAATGAGATTTGTCGACGCGGAACTTGAAGTCTAGTCGACGAGTCGAGAAGCCTCGACTCAACGAGTAGGGCTGCCAGAGTGAAATCCTAATTTTCAGGGTTTGCACCCTATTTAAAGTCCTTAACATCCCCATTGTGGCTTTCCTCAACGCCTCCCATAGTCCAACAAACCCTAATTCATGATCTTGAGCTTTGTGACTGTGTGAGTGAAAAAAGGAGTGGGTCTTTGGTGTTTTCTGGAAGGAGTGGAAGCTAAACGTGCTTGGTTGAAGGAAGGAGCTTTGGATCCAAAAGAAGCACTTCATTTCCATTTCATTTGAGGTATAAAGTATATAACTTGTCTATTGGTTTACTAGATCTCTTCATGGGGTAGTTAAGGCCCTTTGGAGCATATTATGGAACCATTCATGGATGCAACCATGTTTTGGGGTAATAGCTTCAGATCCAGAGTCTTTAAGTGACTCCATGGCATAAAGGTGCCAACTTTATGGTCATGGGAGTCCCATGCATCATATGAACCACTTTTTAGGGCTTTTCGAGCTAAATAACCCATGCATGCACGTAAAGTTAGAAACTTTACGTGATATATCGACCCTAAGGAACCAAATCTACGTTTTGGATGTTTTAAGCTTGACTAAAATCGATTGTATGGACTTGGTCTATGGGGACTCGACGAGTTGTTCATACAACTCAACGAGTTGGGTCGTGGTCCCCCAACCTTTTCTATTACTGAATAAACTCACTGAGTCTAGGAGATGACATAGCGAGTTGGCCATGATTTTGGGTATAAAGAATGAGGAACTCAACGAGTTCAAGGAAGGACTTGGGGAGTTATGATTGAAAGGTCCCGACTATGTTATGAAGATTGAGGAACTCGATGAGTTCAAGGAAGGACTCGGCGAGTTGTGGGTGAAAGGTCCCGACTGTGTTATGAAGACTGAGGAACTCGACAAGTTCAAGGAGGAGCTCGGCGAGTGGTGAACGAAATGTCCCAACTCTGTATGAAAATCGACGGGTTGATGGACCAACTCGATGAGTTGAGTCAACAAGGATGTTGACTTTGACTTTGACCATTGACCGGAGTTGACCCTTAAAGTGGTTATAGGTATTAAAGGGTAATTAAAGGAGTTTGTTATGTGTAGCAGTTTGAGAGGAGTTGATCCCAGCACCGAGGACAATTCAACTCCTACGCTACATTGAGGTGAGTTACCTTCCAGTAGAAGTGGGTCGAAGGCACCAATGTGGGCCCACTAGTAGATTGATTATAGTAGAGATGATTGTCTTTGTGATAATTATGTGGTATGCCACTATCTGTTATGCTATTTTGTGCTAGAATGTTATGATAGTATGTGACTGTGGTGGGTGGGGACTAGTCCCCAGACCCAGTTGAGTTATACCGGCAGGGTAGGTCAGGCACCCAGATATATCTGACAGTATGATATGTTATGTTATTATGTGGTAGTGGTATGGGGTGAAATAGTCGCCGTAGCCAGTTGAAATAAACCAGAGGGTAGGTCGGGCACCTAGATATGCCTGGCAGGGTAGGTCACGCACCCAAATATGCTTGACAAGGGGTAGGTCGGGCACCCCAGTATACCTGACAAGGGTAGGTTGAGCACCCATATATGCTCAACAGGGTAGGTTAGGCACAAAGATATGTCTGGCAGTATGTTTATGGTATGGTATGTGGTATGATGGGGGGAACTCACTAAGCTTTGTACTTACAGTTTCAGTTTTGTTTTAGGTCCTTCTTCTTCGAAGGGAAAGGAGACGGTACGGTAGCAGCGCATCAAACACACGATTTCCGCATATGAGATTCTTGGGATTTGTACTCTGACATTGTTACTATGTTATGACATGATTTTGAGACTTATGATCTATGGCTTTTTATGAAATGAAATAACTTAATGACGTTTTCTATATATTGTTTCATAAATCGTTATATCAAAAATGTATTTTTTTGGTCCGTATTTTTGGGATGTTAAAAGTTGGTACCAAAGCCTTGGTTTGAGGGATTTGGACACGCCTTCGGGTGTGTCTAGACTCAACTCAAGGGTTTGAAATATGTTTACAAGAAAATAATTTTTCTAAAAATTAAAATGAAGAGTTTTAAGAAAGAATAAGGTGTGTGATGCGTGCAATCGACCGAGCTCAAGTAAGTTATCCCCAAGATACCCATATATGTTATGTTATGATATGATATGATTATGAAAACTACATGCTAGATTTGGGCTAAGGTGTGACAACCCAAAAATTTATTGCCTTCTAGCCTTGTTAAGGGTCATTCTATTGGGTTTTAAGCCTGGTACACTTAAGGAATGAGTGTTAGAATGTACCTGCTAGAGACACTGTGCAACATTTCAAGCCTTAGGACCACCAACAAGAGTTCACAACCACAAAACTTGATTTTACAGCCGTAGAGTCAAGATGGGCCGTAAACTCCCTCCATAAGACTACTTCCCTTCATATTTCTTTCATTATTACACCTCCACCTCAAGAACACTTCATTTCTCTCTCAAGTATCATCAAGATTTTCATTCCCGATCTTCCAAAATGTAAGTGATTCTTCCCTCTAGTTGTGATTATCCTTCTTACTCTGGAATCACCTTTTGATTTCATCCATGGAAATCAACTTTTGGTTAGATCTTCAACTTTCACCAAGAACACCAAGAACACACACTTGTTCTTGGTGGCCGAAACCTCCTCAAAGGCCCTCAAAAGTGTGAGTATTTCATCTATCATCTAGTAGAACATGTTAAACACTAGATCACAGCTTTGAAACATTATCAAACTCAACATCAATGAGAGTTTATGGTCAGGAGTATCTCCTTTGGTCGTAAACCCTTATTATTGCCATGTTTTAAGCCTTAAACACTTATAGACCCTTGCTAACCCTTGGAACACTTGAACGTTTGAAACCCCTTGCCTTTGTGACCCAAAATAAGACCATTTGGAGAGTTTATGGCCAAACACTTTAAGGTGTGGCCGTAAACACCTCAACACCTTCCAACAAGTTGGTTTTTCTCATCCTTGTGTAGAGAAATGGTCCCTCAAGTTTCCCTAGCATTCAAACACCCTCTTATGTATATTTTACCATGAGTTTACTGTTGGGTTTTTAGCATTCTAACACTTCCTAAGTGTACATGCAACCCTAAATACCTTGGATCTATGTTTTCTCTATTATACATGCAAATAAGAACATCCAAGGTATTATCCTAATCTAGCATACAAAAACTATGAATGTAACAAGATAGAATACATACCTCTTGATGTAGCTTGATGTCTTCAAGCTTTAAGAGCTTAGCCCCAATAGTGTGGAAGCCTCAAGTGGAATCACAAATCACCAAGACACCTTGGAATACTTTAGAGAATATGATTACTTGGTTCTCTCTAGTGAAATTGGCTAGCCCTTCTTTAGTGTATCCACACTCGTGCCAATTTCACCAACCAAAGACATCTTTATATAGTATGGAGGATTAGGGTTAAACCCTAATACCCATGACCTTTCATTTCCTAGGATCCATGGGTTAAACACTCCATGGACTATCCATGAAAGCTTAGCCCAACCTAAATGAACTTGGCCCATTCCATATATATAAGAGTCCATATTTAATTAGTTCCGTTTGATCACTTAATTAATTATAAATTAATTCTTGATCAATACTAATTAAATAATATGATTCCATATTAATATATTAGAACTTATAATATATTAATATTAATCATAAACATACTATTCTCAAAAGATTATCCATATAAATTGTGTCGGTGAAGTGCAACCCAAATGGACCATGCCGGGTCGGGTCAAGTACATACCAAATATAGTTATGGACTTAGACATTAATCCAACAGTCTCCCACTTGGATAAGTCTAAAACTATTATTGCGTATGACTTCAAACCTAACTGGCAATCGTAGCTCTTAAAGCTGCTGTCGAACTCTGATCTTGTCAACGAACTTGTCCATTAGATAAGGGATCATATATTCCTCCATTCTAGATATCATATGGACTGAGACATGGATTATAATCATTCTCTCTGTCCATTTGTTGTTTCCCGATTTCCGATTTATGACGACTGACTAATTGAACGAATCAAATCAGTCCTGGCCCGGCCGAGCACTTCCATTTGTCATCATCAAATCATCGAGGGGCCCACAGATATCGCTTTTATCCTGAAGGTAAAAGGAATGGATAAACTTCGACTCATATGGCTTGTTCTACTACTTGTTGAATCATACACAAAGGCACGTTTTATAGCACCGAGTTACCAAATGCGTTTTCGTGCAATCAATGTACAACCAACTCATAGTAACAACTCATATCTCTAGGTTTGAAGAATATAAGATATTATCGTCTCATGATCACTCGTGATAAAATCCATGAAGTGATTCCAATGAGCGCGGGTTGAATCCAATACTCAGAACTTATGAGCACTCATGAGTGTTGTAGCCCTTTGTCCAACACCTTAGACCTCTACAAGCCAACCCATGACAGTCTTAATTCATATCTACTTCCAACATATGACCGACTGTGGATGGTTTGAATAACTTAGTCATTCCGGAAGAATAACCTAGTTTATTCGGGAAGTCAAAACATGCAAAGTGAAACACAATAATAATTGAATCCAATATGGTATCAAATCTTTGAACATAAATAAAACACCTTTTATTTATCACCATATGATTACACATTATTCATTGTATACTGTTTCAGCTATCAACTTTATTCTTGAATTTAAAACAATAGTTGTCCCATGCTCCAAGCATGTACACTATGTTTTCTTAAACACTAGTCATGCCACACACCAAGTATGCATACTATGTTTGTCTATGATCCTTACTTTGTGAACTAGATCAATTGAACATAACTTCAATGATTCTCTTTTCACACTCCCAAATCCTTACCGCAAATGCAAGAATTCCAAATTCATGCCATTTACTGAAATCTGTTAGATTCTAAACTTATATGCATTGATCCTCTCGTAATGATTATGCACAAAGTCATAAAGACTTGGCAACAATCATTATAGAGTATTCCAAAGGAGATCAACTCCTTGGAAATATCCTTCTTGCATTAAGTTTCCTTAATCTTACACAGATTGAAAATTCTAACTTTGAAACATTTCCAGATTCCATTTTGACTATCACTTCTGAACAAGAGTTGCCTCCTTACAGGTTATGTCAATATGGTCCTTCCAGAATTATCACTATACTTCCAATTGTCCTTGAGTAACCAATCTTTGGTAAACCTTAGATTGTCCTCGACAATTGTTTAATCCTTTTAGTCATATCCAGTTCTAAAACTTTTCCCTTCTTAATGCCCCAGGCATTTGGAAAATTTTAGAACGGATGAATATAGCACATGTAATCGATCCTATATCCGAAGCATATGAGACACGATTCATGATGTCTTACATAAAGACTAAACCAGTCTTTTGCTATAATATTTCCATTTCAATTTGCCAAGTTCTCATAATTCAGATTATGAAAAGGGATGCCGTAATCATAATCAAATTTTAGAACGCAAATAATGGACCCATATACAGAATTTCCTTATGTTGAGCCATTCCAACATGAAATTCATATATATCCTTGACTAAATGATTAAAACCTCACGATCTAAGCTTATAGATTTGAGATGAAGCATAATTTCCTCTCCCTTAATTATAGCAAAACAACTTTTTCCCAATTGAAACTTTTGTTTTCTATAATTAACATTGCTGACTTGCAATAGTTATCATAATTATCATGCTCCCACTAACATGATGATTATTAGCATAACACTTATGCTCTCACTAGCTTTGACATGTACTCAGAAATCAGCTGGACAGTCTGAAATTTAGATTCATACACCCTTTCCGTAGATAGCTCACCTGTGTGTCTAAGCAATTTCAAGAATCATGAAAAGGAATACCGTAATCATGGTCTCAATTGCTTAGGCATTTGCCATTTCTCACAAGTCCATGTTAGTGTGCCGGTTAACCACACGCGCTCCACTAACGACTTTTGAAAATGCAAATAACACAATTGATATCTTCGTAAAATCTACTTAGTGAAAGCGTTTCCTCACCATCATTTTCATCAATCGGAGAGAAACCTTATGACACTTAGATTTATATGGTGTATGAGTTCCTACCCATATGAATTTGTCAAACCATAATCACAAGACAAAGATAATGACAAATCCAAAACCATATGGATTGAACTCAATCTTAACTTCTTGCCACCTGGCAGCTCAAGGGCCTGCCATTGCTTCCAAGTTGTTATGCAACAAACTGAGAACTCTAAGAACTCATATGCAAAGCCAACTTTAACTGGAATGGGCACAGATATGTCAACACGATAGGTTATAAACCTCAAGTCGTGTGCTAGTGAAGAACTTCAGGTTTTATTCTTGATTATTTCTTGAGACTTTCAAGACCTTTAAGACTCCCACTGTCCTCTTGACATATAAGACTCCCTTGTCAAACATCCAAGAGATAGTGCGGATTCTAATCAAGAAAAACACTTTACCCAATTGGCCTAAGTTGGTCTTTGTTTTATCCAAAACATCACAACTTACCAATTTCAAATGTACAAGAGTAGAAAACTTTTACTCTTACATTTGACAAGTGTTTTAAACCTTCTTTAAGACATGTCACTCAAATGACAATCTTGGAGTATGACTCTAAGACTTGTATTGGAACGAAGTATGACTCATCTTCTTGATTTAACCATTTCAACAATTCAAGTTCCTCTTCTTAGTCATAAGAATGCACTAAGATTTCCTTAGAGAACTAATTTTGATATGGTTTCTTAATCATTAAGATGATAACAAAACTGATACTAAAGTACTCTCCCATCTTTTTAGATATGAGAAACTTTTATCCTTCTGCCTAATTTGATTCTTCTTATTCGCCCTGCCATACATTGGAACCTTTTCCAATGTCTCAGAGTTACACTTAAGCTTGTAAGTATAATCATATTTACTGAGCTTTAGTAAACTATGACGAATAGTCTTATCAATCTTTTGTGGTGGACTTAATCAGTGCACAAGAATGTGTACTCGATCCCTTAGTCCTTTACTTGACTCACACATCCATGTGGCCGAGTAATTAGTCTTAAGTTTCCAAAACTTGAAAGTTCTCATTCATCATGCTATACAACTTGCATGATTCCAAGTTCCGGTCCAATTGAAACTTGGGTGATGAGAATCTTTCCTTATTTGGTAAATCCAGACATTACCACAAATGAAAGAATCAATTTCATATTTCCACTCTTGCTTTTAATGGAATCATATAAGCAACAATTTTTCCTCAAAAGCCATTGTAAGGATATTTTAAAATAAATAAAATCAAAAAAATTTTCTTTTATTTTAAAACTTTGCGGAAAAACTTATCCTTACAATCCATATGAAAACTTGTTGTTATCTATTCCTAAGCAATATCTCATAACTCCTTAGAAGTTGCTCAAGAATCCGATCTTCAAACTATGCGATAGAAATCCATCTAAGCCATCAGATTCAGCATATTCTTTCTTTAAGTTTCTTCACTTTTCTTTGATTCTTAAAACATCACCATGTGACCCAGTCACATCATGTATCAGGAATCTCAGAATAGAAACTTAACAGAGTTAGATAGTGGTCTTTACCTGAAGTAGAGTCAAACTTATTGACTTTAACATCCTTAGGTAAATTTGGCAGCTTCGCAACCAATGCCCCTTCCCTTGGCAATATAAACATATGGACCCTTTGATAATGGTACACGAGACTATCACAGACTTAGCTTTTCTCTTTACCATTTGGTCAACCGAGTTGACTATGGCCGATCCCTTTCCATTGGGAAGAGAATGCTTTACTGGATATCCAATGTCATCATTGTCAATGTCCATAAAGTTTTAGGAAGTTGATCTTAGCAAATAGATAAGATCGTTAAGGGTCTTGTCATAGTCTGTTTCATAGGTGTCCTAAAGGAACTCACTATGTGACTTAGAAAGTGATTGAACCACCAACTTTCTCAAGACTTTGACACCCAACTTTCCCGGCTTGTCAATATGTGACTACATCTCCAAGATGTGACCACACCTAGACCTTGCCTCGCTAATAGGGCCTGAGTGACCTTAAACTTTTTCAAGAGCTTGTGGGTTAGGGAGAATAATTGGAGGAGGAGAAAGAAGTATGATATCCATGGGACATCATCTTCATTAGGAAACCTTGTTTCAAGAGATTTGGGAAGATCATAGGTGTCTATTACAGACATCTTTTGGGAGATATTCAAGATAGTTGATTTAAAGTCCTTAATATGACACCCAATATGAAATATTAAGGCTAGGACCCAACAAACTATTTTATAACTTAGAAGAGGTATGCCGTAATCCAAGCTATAAAATATTTGAAGGTAGGTGAATGACGATTCACCAATTTCCACCAAGATAAACGAAATGTATTATTAGGTTTTAATTGGTTTTGAAACTCCTAGATCTTTGAGATTCATTGAACTGTTCAAAGGCATGTTTCAATCTCGAGTGTGCCCTTCAGGTTTTGTGACTGGGATGCCGAGGATCACAAAACAAGGTGTGAAGTAACCATGCAAATCACTTGGTACCCTTAATAAATTACCCCTCAATCGATGTGCCGGTTAACCACACACGCTCCATCGATACTATGATAAATATTAAGTCACCCTTTACCTACCTTGTTAAGTCCAAGTTAGTGTGCCGGTTAACCACACACGCTCCACTAACGACTTAGACAAAGTGTAAAGTGTAATTTCATGGGTTAGCACCTTATTCACATTTTTCCTAAGTAACTAAGATTGGGTATTATTAAGAGTTTAGTTACTTAGTATTATCATTAATACTTTTAATGAAGGAGAATTATAGTCTTGTCAAACCCGTTCGGCTAACGACCCTCCACCGGTCAAGCAAGCGGTGGGTGAGAGTGGACACCCATTAAGTTGCCATTTTATAGGCAACAACCTTATACCCACCTTATAGACCGGCTTCGTGAATGAGGCGTACTAGCGGTAAGACTGACTTTACTCTTATACATATATATATTATTAACTTATAATATTATAAAGTATAAGGGTTGAATTTTAACTTTTAAAATTCTAAGGGCTAACTTGGAATTAAAGTATTCATAAGAGAAAACTTTACAAATTCCAAAACTTGAGGGCAAGTTTTGAAACTATTCAAAACTAATTAATTCCATAACTTATGTGTTTAAAGTAGTTTTAATCCAAAAACTCTTCAAGTTCCATAACTTGAGGACAAGTTATGGAAGACTTTAAACTAATAAAAGAATTAACTTTTCTTTATTTTATAACTTATGGATTTAATTATGGTTACATATTTTTCTTTAATGAAGTGACTCTTGAACTTCCATAACTTGAGGACAAGTTATGGAGTCATAAAAAATTATTCAATGACACAAGACTCTTCATTTTGTAACCATTGCCAACTTTATGAGTTTTAAGATTCATAAATGTGACTTTTAAGTTACATAAACACATTTTATGAACTTCTTTTAGATTAATTTGGATTAAAACCAACTAACAAATAATATTTTTCATCAATCTAAATTAACTCATAAAACAAGATAACACAAAAAAAAAACTTTTCATGTTCCATATCTTAAGAACAAGTTATGGAATTCTTTAAAACATTAAGACCAAGTTTTGTAACTCCATAAAAAACTTTGAATCAATTTTTTTTTAAAACCTTTTCATATCCATAACTTATGGAGGTTTCAAAAAATAAAACTCTTTAGATCAAACTTTTAAAACTAATAAAATAATCATATTATTTTATCTTTTATTAAATTTGACCTAATTCAACTCATAAAGCAAATTATTCAAATTTTACAAATAATTAGTTTTTCACAAGAACAAGTAATTATCTTAAAATTTGACGAACTTCATGTTTTTTTTTTCAACTTTGAAAATAAAATATTTGCATCAATATAACAGAAAACAACCCGTGTCTCTGATACCACTGTTGGGTTTTTAGCATTCTAACACTTCCTAAGTGTACATGCAACCCTAAATACCTTGGATCTATGTTTTCTCTATTATACATGCAAATAAGAACATCCAAGGTATTATCCTAATCTAGCATACAAAAACTATGAATGTAACAAGATAGAATACATACCTCTTGATGTAGCTTGATGTCTTCAAGCTTTAAGAGCTTAGCCCCAATAGTGTGGAAGCCTCAAGTGGAATCACAAATCACCAAGACACCTTGGAATACTTTAGAGAATATGATTACTTGGTTCTCTCTAGTGAAATTGGCTAGCCCTTCTTTAGTGTATCCACACTCGTGCCAATTTCACCAACCAAAGACATCTTTATATAGTATGGAGGATTAGGGTTAAACCCTAATACCCATGACCTTTCATTTCCTAGGATCCATGGGTTAAACACTCCATGGACTATCCATGAAAGCTTAGCCCAACCTAAATGAACTTGGCCCATTCCATATATATAAGAGTCCATATTTAATTAGTTCCGTTTGATCACTTAATTAATTATAAATTAATTCTTGATCAATACTAATTAAATAATATGATTCCATATTAATATATTAGAACTTATAATATATTAATATTAATCATAAACATACTATTCTCAAAAGATTATCCATATAAATTGTGTCGGTGAAGTGCAACCCAAATGGACCATGCCGGGTCGGGTCAAGTACATACCAAATATAGTTATGGACTTAGACATTAATCCAACATTTACTCCATGGGCGTAAACCCATGGCCGTAAACACCTAATAATGGCCTTAAGCACCCCTTAGAAGAAGCACATGTGATTCTAACACTTGTTCCAAGTGTTTCCTAGTCCCAAAGGGTGTTTCCTTGCATGTTAGTTGCTTATAAACACTTTATTCATGGAAATGTTTGTGTTTCTGAACTTCATTCATGGAACTACTCATCCTTACGTGCATATTCGTTTGAATCACCCACATAAGGTGAGTCCATACCCCTATAATGAATCTTTTAACTGTTTTAAATGCTTTTAAGGGGGGGGGGGGGGGGGAATACAAGTTGAACACAATGATAATTGTGTAAATGTTTGTTATAAAAATCTTTCAAATGATTGCTTATGTCTTTTATAAATGATCAAAACATTTCAAAAACTCTTTTAAAGTTATGTTTCTTTATAGTATAACAAAACTCCGTTTTTAAAGTACAAGCATAACTTAGTAGTAAAATGAGTCTTTTCGATAATAGTTCAAGTAAAACACTAGTAAACTATAAGGGGTATAGTTTAGAGGTTCAGTTCATACTAGATACTAGAGCATACTATAAAGAGAAACAGGGAGGTAGATACTCTTGGATAAGGTGTCTAAGTCCATAACTATTTCTGGTTAGTACTTGACCCGACTCAGCATGGTCCATTTGGGTTGCATGGCACCATGCAATTGGATAGACTAAATGAGAGAAATAACACTTGGAGATTATTAATATATTATAAGTTCTAATATATTAATAATATTATTTGATTAGTTTGATCAAAGAATTAATTTGGAATTAATTAGGTGATCAAAAGATAACTAATTAAATATATGGGTTGATTATGTAAATCATTCATATCTTGTATAGTGGGCTAAGAGGCTCCATGGATTATCAAGTTGGGTTCTACCCATAGGATGCTCCATGGATGCTCCATGGGAGTTACAAACCCATGGGTCATGGAAATGAAGAGTCATGACACATTAGGGTTTACATGGTGTAACCCTAGATGTGTCAACACTATATAAGAGTCCCATTCTCCACCAAAATGGGCTACACATAAGAATCAAGAGGGCTAGGCCGATTTCTAGAAGTGTGTATTCTCTCAAAAGTCTTTCCAAGAGCATTTGGTGTTGTGTGAAGCATTTGAGGCATCACACTTGGGGTGCTAGGCTCACAAGGTTTCAAGGAACATAAGCAACAACAAGGTAAGTTATTCGATCTTTCATTCAAGTTAGAAATTGTTCCCCATGTTTGCTAGATAGGAATATAACCTTGGAATTCAACTTTGCATGATAATTAGACAAACATAGATCCAAGGTTATTAGGGTTGCATGTACACTTAGGAAGTGTTAGAATGCTCAAAACCCATCAGATACAATACATCAGAGAGACATACTGTACACTATACATGATAACAGAAAGAACATACTAAGATACTACAATAGAACGAACATACTAAATGCAATAGTCGGAGAACACTACAGGATCTAACTATACCAATAGTCACTAACTCATTGTTCTAGACAAAAGGTGATAGTAAATTGGGTATACATGATCATATAACTTTAATGTGAATTTACACGACCTAGCAATTTGTTTGTGGAAGTTGCGTTTGGTACCCAAAATCTCTTACAGGGACAGCGTATAGTATGGGTACTATCCATCACATTATGACCTTAATAAAAAAAACATATTTTAAGGTAATCAGTATGTCAGGATGTCAATTCAAAAGACAAATGTGTACTTACATTTTCCCATTACTTTCATATTGTGACAGTTCCACTTGAAAGTTAATGTAAACTATTTTTGAGTTAAGATAGTTATAAAGTAAGGAAAACTTCATCTTACAAACGACAAACAAAACAGTCGAGTCTAGTACATTCAGTAGAAAGGGGGCGTATAATGCTAACTTTATGATTCCTTAGTGTATACATCAGGGATATATATTAATCGGATCCGACATGTAGTAGGATGTGTGCTTTCCGCTTCATTTCCTGTTCCTTGTTTGGTTGTGGGCTTAGAGCATATTTATCCCGCCTACTACTTATTCGATCTTAGCTTTATATATGTTACGTATGCACCAAGTAATCATAAGGGGTACCAAGTATGGGCCAGGTCATAGTATACAAATTCAATACACCATTTTCTAGTACTAAAACATACTTTTCAAATAGAAAATTTGGTAGACAAAACTAGAGACTTACCAGTAAAGGGTTTAATCCATTTTATTAAACCAGTATAAACTTAAAGTACCTTAGGTGGTTAACTCTATAATGCCTTAGTTTATACATCAAGGTTATATATAATTAATACCCGTAAGTAGTTGGATGTGTGCTTTCCGCTTCATTTCATGTTCCTTGTTTGGTTGTGGGCATAGGGCAGATTCACACAATTAACTATCTATTCGGTATTAGATTATATATAGCTAGTATAAACTAAAAGAAATAAGGTTTTTCTTAAAGAATCTTTTGATCAAATATAAAGGAACTATTACTGTTAAATCCGTGAGTACCAAGTGAATACGACAGGGTTATATACAACGAAGATATAACAAACAATGGGATGTGTGCTTTCCGCCTCATTTCCTATTCCTTGTTTGGTTGTGGGCTTAGGGAAGATACACACAATCGATTGTTTGTTTACTTTGGGTTTTATATAACTTGTATCCATTTAGTACTCATAGAAAGGATTGTAGAGTCATTTTTACTTATTTTTCATCAAAGCATGAAATATAGGATTTTCTGGAGGAACAGGCGAACTTTTGTAAACAGAACTTACAACTTACTACAACTTTCTTACAACTTAAATTACATCACTAAAATCTTATGAACTAACCAGCTTAAATGCAGATCTACGCTTTCAAAATAACTTGTATTCTCAGGAGACCAGCAGACACATACGCGCTCACTGGGATTCAGAAGATGGAGCAGTATAGCTTCATGTTTTATTTTTTTATTTACTTTGTAGTTTATCGTATGTGACCACATACTTTGTAAACACTTTCTTTCTAATGAAATGGTTTTTCATTACTTTGATTACTATGATCCATGTCTTGTGATACTAAACATGATGTCCTCCACCCCCGAACGTTTCCACCGTTCCGGTTTTGGTGTGTGACATAAGGATCTAGGAAGGATGCCTTATATGCCTACTGTATCGAAAGTGCATGCTAGATTAGGGCTAAAGATCTAGGAAGATGCCTTATGTGCCTGCTTTATGTTCTTATTGAACTGCATGATAGTACTGACTTGTTAGTGATATGATAGCCTGAATAGGATATACTTGGTTTTATTTCTCAAAGCTTAAATGTTGCTTGCTTTGTGCTTTTATGTGCTCTAGTTATTTTAAACTAACGAGTAAACGAATACGTTAAGTTACATATTGCGAGGACTAAATAATTTCAGAAGCGTAGGTCTATATTAATTCCGCAGCTCTTGTTTGAGGCCAACCGTTGTAGGGTAGGACCTCTCATTCGAAGAATTATTTTGTCTAGTAGAGGGGACTTGGTGAAGTCAAGGAAATCCTAGAGGAAAGCATGGATAAGTGTGGAAAGTAGTTTTGGCCTGTACTACTGAAAGAAGAGGATCCGTACTCGAGTCAAGGAGGGCTGAGATAGAACCATGGAACTTGTAGAGAGTGTGAGACCTCTCAAGATTATGTATGAACCTGATGATTATGTGTTTTGTTTTAGAATGGTGGTGACATGTCACAGAGCTGGAGGTTCAGGGTCTGTGTTAGGATCAGGTTTTGGTTCGAGTGCAGGTTCCAAACCAGTTGATGACGGACTACGCGAGTTTATCGCGTCTAAGTTTACAAGAGGCACCCTTGAGGCGACCCCAGTGATTTTCGGTTCGATCAAGGAAGGGACATCGAGCTCATGGAGGAGCACCTCGGGGCGTTCAGGAGCGACATGGCATCTATCCAGTCAGGGACACGCATACTCTCCTTCATGCATTTCAAGGGATGTGGTGCGCCAAACTTCCATGGGGTGAAGGACCCCATTGTGGCCAGGAGGTGGATTACAGACATGGAGTCTGCTCAGTTGACAAGCTTCTTCCCTAAGGGGTCGAAGGTCCGGTATGTTGCAGGGTGTTTGAGGAACAGAGTTATAGATTGGTGGGAGGCGGTCCGTTATTTTTTGGGCGCCCCAGCCATTGAGGCTATAACCTGGTCATACTTTGTGACCCGGTTTAAGGCTAAGTTTCTGCCAGCTATGGTGCTGCAGAAGTTGGCCAGGGTTTCTGGATATGAGGCATACGACTGAGTCGGTGGTGGAGATTACCGTCGTGTTCAGGGAGAGGGCCTTACTGGTGCCTCAGTATGCAGGGGAAGAGGAGATGAGGAAGACTCAGTATCACGACATGTTGAGGGTTGGCATCCAGAAACATGTCAGCTACTCGACATGCCCGACCTTGGAGGACATGATAGCCAGGGCGAGAGAGAGGGAGATTAAAATTGAGAACCTCCAGAAGAGGAAGGCGGAGGTTGGGCAGGTTAGTGGGGTTTCAGGGAAGAAATCCAAGGGATGCGACTCTAGGTCGAAGGGCCAACATGGTCGGAGCCGCTGAGGGAAATGCGGCAGGCCACATGGGGAGTTCGTAGAGCTGGGGGCTCGGGTTGCTACAAGTGCGTCAAGACCAGGCACGTTCGCAAGGATTGTACAGCCCTTACTCCTACCATTCAGACGTCAGACCTGATTTTCTTTCATTACAAACTGAAGGCCCATAAAAAGGCCAACTTCCCTCGACTGACATCATGAGAGCCAGTGGCGGCGCCAGCTCCAGCGACCATGCGGATCATGGATGACCGACAGGGCAAGACAGAGGCTCCGGTGGTGAGGATGCAGTGACGGGTATGTTTTCTTCTCCCTAACTCTTATTATATGTCGTTTATGATATTTATGTGCTATTATGTGTTTTGTTTAGGATCGTTCCATGTGAAAGATATTCCAGTACATTTGTTATTTGACTTGGGGGCTACCTGATCATCCGTATCTCTTGCTTTTAGCAAGAGGTTTCGTGAGTCTTTGGGGATACAGGATTGTCCTTTAGAGGTTGAGATAGTTGACGACCGATCTATCTGGGCATCATAGGTTTTCAGAAATTGCATTTTGAGGTTGTATGACGAGCGTTACCTCGTGGATTTGGTTCGCATTCTGTTGCGTGGGAACAAGTTTATCATTGGCATGGATTGGCTGAGCCCTAATGGGGCGGTGATCGACTGTGCGCAACAGTTGGTGCGTGTTAAGACCCCAAGTGAAGGAGAGCTGGTGATTCAGGGTGAGAGGCCGCAATGTGGACCAACTATGTGTTCGGCAGCGAGGGCTAGGTGCTACCTTCAGCAGGGTTGTGCAGGTTATGTCGCCTACGTTATGGATACCTGGGAAGCGGGTAAGGCGATTGTGAGTGATGTACCAGTGGTGCGAGAGTACCCGGATGTATTTCTAGAGGAACTGCTTGGGATACCTCCAAAGAGATAGGTGGAGTTCGGGATCAACCTAGTCCCTGGTGCGGCTCTGATAGCCAAGACACCATATCGGTTGGATTCTCCCGAGATACAAGAGTTGTCTACACAACTGCAAGAGATGTTAGACAAGGGATTCATTAGGCCGAGCAGTTTGCCTTGGGAGCCCCGATTTTGTTTGTAAAGAAGAAGGAAAGGTCACATCGGATGTATATAGACTACTGGGAGCTGAAAAAGGTAACATTGAAGAATCGTTACCCACTCCCGAGGATCGATGATCTCTTCGACCAGCTATAGGGGCATCTTGGTTTTCCATGATAGATTTGTGTCCAGGCTACCACCAGATGCGAGTTAAAGGCAAGGATATACAGACGACTGCTTTCTGGACTCGTTATGTCCACTATGAGTTATGGTGATGCCCTTTGCGCTCACCAATACTCCTGTCGCGTTCATTGACCTCATGAACCGAGTATGCAAACCGATGTTGCACCGGTCTATGATCGTCTTTATTGATGACATTTTGGTTTACTCCGAGATACAGGAGCAACATGAGGAGTACTTGTGAGAGGCGTTGGATACGCTGAGGCGGGAGAGATTGTACGCCATGTTTTCCAAGTGTGAGTTATGGTTGTGCGAGGTGGAGTTTCATGGGCACCTTGTCAACCAAAACGGAGGTTCTGAAGTCTCCATTTGAGATTCAGAGTTTCCTCGGGATAGTAGGCTTTTACCGGAGATTCATACAGGATTTCTCCAAGATAACGGTACCCTTGACACGGCTGACAAAGAAGGCTGTCGTATTTCGCTAAGGGCCTGAGAAGAAAGCATGATTCCAGACATTGAGGTAGAGGTTGTGCGCGGCGCCGATCCTAGCCCTGCCAGAGGTCATGGAGGATTTTACAGTGTACTGTGATGCGTCCATCTCGAGTTTGGGCACGGTATTGATGCAGAGGGGGCACGTCATTGGTTACGCCTTGAGGAAGCTGAAGCCTCACGAGGTAAGCTACCCGACGTATGATCTGGAGTTGGGGAGATTGTTTTTGCCCCCAAGATTTGGTGACACTACCTCTATGGAGTCCCCATTGTACCATTTACACGGACCACAAGAGCATGAGGTACCTCATGGATCAGCCGAATCTGAACATGAGGCAGCGTCGGTGGCTAGATGTGGTGAAGGATTACGACTGTGAGATACTCTACCACCTATGGAAGGCCAACGTTGTGGCCGATGCGCTTAGCCACAAGGAAACCCCGATTAGAGACATTTTCTTGAGGATGATGGTGGTGACTCCACTTTTAGAACGGATCCAAGAGGCGCATGTTGAGGGTATGAAGGGGGAGCACCGGAAGTGCGAGCGGATCATAGGTCAGGTGGCCTCGTTTGACTATGACATTCGTGGGCTACTGACTTGCATGGGAGGGTCAGTGTTCCGTACTAGGGCGGAGTGCGGCAGATTTTGATGGATGAGGCCAACAATTCCAGATTTTCCATCCATCCCGGGGCGAAGAAGATATATAGAGATCTTCGCCTTGACTACTGGTGGCCCTGCATGAAGCGGGGTGTAGACTGGTACGTCGAGAGATCCCCGAACTATAGGATGTCACGGAAAGACGCAACCATTGGATATCCCTATGTGGAAGTGGGAGGATATTACTATGGATTTCATCACGAAGCTTCCCAGGACCGCACGGGGAGTGGATTCGATTTGGGTCATCATGGATCGATTGACCATGAGTTCCCATTTCATTCTGATCCAGGAGTGCATCTCGGCCGAGAAGCTAGTTGGCTTCTACATCAGAGAGGTAGTAGCTCATCATGGAGTACCAATTTCCTTGATTTCAGATAGAGATGTACGGGTTCACTTCAAGATTCTGAAAGAATTTTCACGACGAATTGGGTACTCGTCTACACTTTAGCACGGCTTTTCACCCGCAAATGGATAGTCAGAGCGAGCGGACCATCCAGAATCTAAAGGATATGTTGCGGGTGTGCGTCCTAGAGTTTGGTAGTAGCTGGGATACCTACCTTCCCTTGGCAAAGTTTTCCTACAATAATAGCTACCACGCGAGTATCAACCGTCCTCCCTTCGAGATGTTATACGCGACGAAGTGCAGAACCCCCATATGTTGGGGTGAGTTTAGACAGAAGGTCATGGGGAGTACCGAGGTTCAAGACGACGGAGAGGATACAATAGGTCAAGAGAAGACTTCAGACCGCTCAGATTCGGCAAAAGAGTTATGTCGACAAGCGTCGTTCGGACCTAGAGTTCCAGGTCAGGGATATAGTTCTCCTGAAGGTGTCACCTTGGAAAGGGTCATCCGGTTCAGGAAGCAGGGCAAGTTGGGCCCCAGGTACATTGGTCCTTTCAGGGTTGCAGCCCGGGTAGGCAAGGTGGCATTTAGGTTGGATCTGCCAGCCGAGCTTAGTCAGATCCATAGTACATTTCATGTTTCCCAGCTGCGGAAGTGCTTGGTAGACGACTCAGCAATGGTGCCTCTAGAGGATATTCAGGTGGACGACAGTCTGAACTACATCATGCGGCCCATAGCCATCCTCGACAGGAAGACTAAGGATCTAAGGAACAAGAAGGATGAGTTAGTGAAGGTGCAATGGCAGCACCGCAAGGGTTCATAATGGACTTGGGAGCCGGAGAACGAGATGAGGGAGCACTACCCTGGTCTATTCCCAAATGCAGCAGACTTCGAGGAAGAATTCTAAAATAAGTGGGGGAGATTTGTAACGCCCGGTTCCTGGTATGTATTTTATTAAGAATTATTCATTTTTGCAAAGGGACTCGACGAGTTGGAGGCTCCAAACTTGTTGAGTAGGAATGGAATATTTGGACGCGGGACGTGAAGTCTACTCGACGAGTCGAGAAGTCTAGACTCGACGAGTAGGGCTGCCAGAGTGAAATCCTAGTTTTTAGGGTTTGTACCCTATTTAAAGACCTTAACACCCCCATTGTGGCCTCCCTCATTGCATACAATAGTCCAATAAACCCTAATTTGTGATCTTGAGCTTTGTGAGTGAGTGTATGTGTGTGTGTGAGTGAAAAAGGAGTGATTGGTGTTTTCTTGAAGGAGTGGAAGCTAGAAGTGCTCAGTTAAAGGAAGGAGCTTTGGATCCAGAAGAAGAACTTCATTTCCAGTTCATTTGAGGTATAAAGTATATACCTTGTCTATTGGTTTACTAGATCTCTTCATGGGGTAGTTTAGGGCCTTTTGGAGCATATTATGGAACCATTCATGGATGCAAGCATGTTTTGGGGTAATAGCTTTAGATCCACATTCTTTGAGGGACTCCATGCCATAAAGGTGCCAACTTTATGGCCATGGGAGTCCCATGCATCATATGAACCACTTTTTAGGGCTTTTTGAGCTAAATAATCCATTCATGCATGTAAGGTTAGAAACTTTACGTGATATATCTGTTGGATAAGGTGTCTAAGTCCATAACTATTTCTGGTCAGTACTTGACCCGACCCGGCATGGTCCATTTGGGTTGCATGGCACCATGCAATTGGATGGACTAAATGAGAGAAATAACACTTGGAGATTATCAATATATTATAATTTCTAATATATTAATAATATTATTTGATTAGTTTGATCAAGAATTAATTTAGAATTAATTAAGTGATCAAAAGATAACTAATTAAATATATGGGTTGATTATGTAAATCATCCATATCTTGTATAGTGGGCTAAGAGGCTCCATGGATTATCAAGTTGGGTTCCACCCATAGGATGCTCCATGGATGCTCCATGGGAGTTACAAACCCATGGGTCATGGAAATGAAGAGTCATGACACATTAGGGTTTACATGGTGTAACCCTAGATGTGTCAACACTATATAAGAGTCCCATTCTCCACCAAAATCGGCTACACATATGAAACAAGAGGGCTAGGCCGATTTTAAGAAGTGTGTATTCTCTCAAAATTCTTTCCAAGAGCATTTGGTGTTGTGTGAAGCATTTGAGGCATCACACTTGGGGTGCTAGGATCACAAGGTTTCAAGGAACATAAGCAACAACAAGGTAAGTTAGCCTATCTTTCATTCAAGTAAAAAAATTGTTCCCCATGTATGCTAGATAGGAATATAACCTTGGAATTCAACTTTGCATGATAATTAGACAAAAATAGATCCAAGGTTATTAGGGTTTCATGTACACTTAGGAAGTGTTAGAATGCTCAAAACCCATCAGTAGTATCAGAGCCAGGTTTGCTTGTCTGATTTTTCTGCAAACTGCTTGAAAAAATTGAATTTTCTGTTTTCTGCCTGTATGAACTCGCCGAGTCCATGGGGGGACTCGACGAGTCCATGACCAAATGAAAGCTACTCGAGTCAGTTTATGCACTCGACGAGTAGAGGCTGCAGTTTTCAGAATTTCGATTCTTGTTGCTGGAATGGACTAGGAATATTAGCCTAAACTGTTTTGGTGTTTTAAAAGTTGTTTTAGTTGGTGTAATGTTCATGTTAATCCATTTACAACAAGTTATCAAAATTACAAGTTTTTAAGTGTAATTTTTGATTCATGAAAGTGTTCATATTCATATTCTTGATCTTATGATGTTTAGATGATCATAGGAATTGTTTGTAACCTATGTGGTAGATTAATTCATGATCATTATGTGTTTTAATGGAGTTCATAACTTGTCCTCAAGTTATGGAAAACCAAAAGTCACTTTGCATTAAAACCATTAAAAGAACACATGGGTTTTAAAAATGAAGAGTCTTCATTTTTAATACCCTAATAAACTCATAAGTTACAAGAAATGAAAAGTTTTGAAAGTTTACAAAACTTTCCCTCAAGTTTTGGAACAAGTAAAGTCATGTTAAAACTTTAGTTCCAACCCATAGAATTTTAAAAGTTAAAATTCTACCCTTATACTTATAATATTATAAGTTAATAATAATATATATGTATAAGATCAAAGTCGTCTTACCGCAAGTATGCCTCATTCACGAAGTCGGTCTATAAGGTGGGTATAAGGTTGTTGCCTATAAAATGGCAACTTAATGGGTGTCCACTCTCACCCACCGCTTGCTTGACTGGTGGAGGGTCGTTAGCCGAACGGGTAGGACAAGGACTTATAAATTCTCATTAAAAGTATGATGAATATTATAAAGTAACTAAATGTTTTATTAAATTCCTAAACTTAGTTACTTTAGGAAAAATGTGAATAAGGTGTTAATCCATGAAATTACACTTTACACTTTCTTTAAGTCGTTGGTGGAGCGTGTGTGGTTAATCGGCACACTAACTTGGACTTAACTAGGTAGGTAAAGGGTGACTTAAGGTTTATCATAGTATCGGTGGAGCGTGTGTCGTTTACTGGCACATTGATTGAGTGATAAACTTTAAGGCTACCAAGTGATTTGCATGGTTACGTCACACCTCGTTTTGTGATCCTCGGTATCCCAGTCACAAAACTTGGAGGGCACCCTCGAGATTGAAACATGCCTTTGAAAAGTTCATTGAATCTCAAAAGAATCTAGGAATTTCTAAGAACCAATCAAAAACCTAATATTTCGGTTTTCGTGGTGGAAATTGGTGAATCGTCATTCACCTGCCTTTCAAATATGTTATAGCTTGGATTACGACATACCTCTTCTAAGTTATAATATATTGTGATTGGATCCTAGCCTTAATATTACATTTGGGTGTTTTATTAAGGACTCTCTTAATATCTAAACTAATCTTGTCCTCTTCTTTCAGATGTCTTCAAACAATGCTGCTTCTGGCTCTAATCCTAATGGCTCCTTCACCCTTATGAACTTGTGTGGTAAAGTCATTTTTGATGGATCCAACTTCAGTGAGTGGATCAGAAACATCAGGATGATTACCCGCTACGAGGACAAAGAATATGTCCTCGACAAGGAGCTTAAGGAGATTGATGAGACCACTGCAACTCCTCAGGAGATCGCAGACTTTCAGGCACATGAAAGGGATGCTACCAAAGTGGCATGCATCATGATGGCCACGATGACAGCGGAACTCCAAAATTCCTATGAGGACTTCTACCCTTTTGAAATGCACCAAGATCTGATGGAAACATACCATCAAAGTGCACGACAAGAGAGGTATGAAATCATCTGCTCCATGATAACAACCATGATGAAGGACGGGGAATCCTTCACGAGCCATATGCAGAAAATGCAAAGGTATGTGGATCGATTGTTGAAGCTTAATGTGAACTTCCCTGAGCAGCTTCCAATAGATATCATTTTACACTCCTTACCATCGTGCTATGATCAATTCCGCATGACATATCACATGAATAAGGAAGAGGTCACACTCAGCAAACTTCAGGGACTTCTCAAGACCGTAGAAACAGGTCTTAAGGGGAAGTCGGTTGTTAACACTCCTACTCCAAACTCCACTCCGGTTTTGGCAATCAGGAAAAGTCGAGGGAAGAAGAGAAAGAGCTCTTCAAAGGGTACCAAGGCTAGGACCCTTGATGGCTCTTCTTCAAGTGGAACCAAGAAACGTTTCGTCACTCCTTCTTCTGACCCAAAAAAGGCTGAATGCTTCTATTGCCATGAAAAATCACATTGGAAGCGAAACTGCCCAAAATACCAGCAAGATTTGAAGGATGGGAAAGTTAAACCCAACCATGCAGGTATTTACACTATCTTATCTAATATCTCACCCCATTCTAACTCTTGGGTCCTTGATACCGGTTGTGGTATTCATATCTGTTCTGATTTGTAGGGACTAAGAAGAAGTGAGAATGTGGAGCAAGGAAGAATAAACTTAATCATAGGGAATAGGAAAGCTTTACCTGTCACCAAGATTGGAGTTTATACTTTATCGCTAAGTAGTGGGTTTAGTTTAGATTTGAATAAGTGTTGTTATTCGCCAGAAATGGCAAGAAATATTATTTCCTTTCATGCATTGTATAAACAAGGTTTCACCTTTTCATTTGATAATGAAGTTGGTTCGATTAATGCTTTCTTTAATAATGTTCTTTATTTTAAAACATTACCTTGTGATGGCGTGTATGAAACAGGATCTGTGGTTGATAACTTAGGAAATAATGTATTGTGTATTGATTATGTTAATAATAACTTGGATAAAGCATCATTATGGCACTGTCGTCTTGGACATATAAGCAAGAAGTGCATAGGCCAACTCCAAAAGGATGGAGTCTTGGAGTCATTTGACCTAAAGTCAGATGATAGTTTCGAATCATGCTTACTTGTAAAAATGACAAAGTCGCCCTTCACAGGTTCTTGTGATAGGGGTGAAGGTTTGTTGGATCTTGTACACACGGATGTGTGTGGGCCCTTCAAACATGCCACAAGGGATGCTAATCGTTATTATTTGAATTTTACATATGATTACAGTAGATATGGATATGTCTACTTAATCAAGCATAAGTCAGAGACTTTCGAAAAGTTTAAGGAATTTAAACAGGAAGTCGAGAAACAATTGGGCAGGAACATTAACACGCTTCGATCCGATCGAGGTGGTGAGTATCTTAGTTCTGATTTCCTTGACTATCTTAGGGAATGTGGGATTGTCTCACAATTGACACCTCCTAGGACACCACAGTTGAATGGTGTGGTTGAGAGGCGTAATCGAACCTTGTTGGATATGGTTCATTCCATGATGAGTCGAGCTTCGCTACCAATATCATTTTAGGGGGTATGCCTTAGAGACTGCCGCCCATATCCTTAATTTCGTCCCTATAAAGAAAGTTGCCAAAACTCCTCATGAGATGTGGACTGGTAAAGTACCCAAACTAGACCACATCAAGATTTGGGGTTGCGAGGCTTTCGTGAGACGCGAGACTCATGATAAGCTCGAACCTCGAAGCGAGAGGTGTATTTTCATTGGCTACCCATAGCAATCCTTTGGTTACCTCTTCTACAGACCTAGTGAAAATGTGGTCTTTGTAGCTAGGAGGGCTTTCTTTAGAAAGAGAGAGAGAGAGAGTTCATAAGCCAAGGAAACAGTGGGAGGCAAGTTGATCTTGAAGAAATTCAAGAGTCAAGCGGTGAAGGAACTTCAAACCCTAGCACTCAACTTAAGGAGGAAACTCCTGTTGAGCCAATTGACAAGTCTGTACCTCTGAGGCGTTCCACAAGGGCTAGGAATGCTCCTGAGCATTACTATGGATTCCATATTACTGCAGAAGGTGATACACTTATTAGTGATGAGACACTGATAGGTCTGGATGAACCTAACAGTTACGCGGAAGCCATGGCAGGCCCTGAGTCAGCCAAGTGGAAAGAGGCAATGGACAACGAGATACAGTCCATGTATGACAATCAAGTTTGGAACTTGGTTGAGAATGTACCAGGTCGTAAGACAGTAGGGTGCAAATGGATCTTCAAGAAGAAGACCGACATGGATGGTAAAGTACACACTTATAAGGCACGACTGGTTGCAAATGGTTTCTCACAAACTCCAGGAGTTGATTACGATGAGACTTTTTCTCCAGTGGCCAAGATTAAGTCTATTAGGGTTCTGTTAGCCGTAGATGCATTTCATGACCTAAGCAGTTATCGCAGTTGAAATTTCAATATCGGTCACATGCCGCTATTTGAAATCGCGGTTATCGTGGTGTTATAGCAGTGGTATAGCGGTTTCTTAATTTTATGTTTATTTTATATTATATATTTATACAAACATTAGATATTAGATTATGAACACTATATATAATTAATATCATAAAAATCATATAAAAACATAACATAATCTATATATAATATTCTAATATACTAATATGGAAACTAGAAAGTGTCAAAATGTCATCGCAGCTCAAGTCATTTGTGGTTTCTAGGTACTGAAACGGATGAGAAAGGGAAGTTGTCATTTGTTGCTTTGTATTTTGTAATTAAATATATTTATTATTTGGACTTATTAAGACAAAAAGTTTAGAGAACTAGTTAAAAAAATAAAGATTTAATATTGAAATAACACACAATTGTTTTTTTCTTTGTCAATGTAGCCCAATATGTACGAAAATATAAAATCGGTTGTAGCGCCGCTATAACGTTGATGAGGTTCGCGGTAAATAGCGGTCAATAGCGCCGCTAATAGCGTCACCGCTATTCGTAAACGCTATTTCAAAATAGCGGTTCAGTAACACCGCAAAACGCTATAGCGCTACTATAGCACCGCTATAGCGTGCTATTGATAGCATAGTTCATGACTATGAAATATGGCAAATGGATGTCAAAACCGCTTTCCTTAATGGAAAGTTCGCTGAAGATGTTTACATGAGTCAGCCAGAAGGTTTTGTCAGCAACGAGTACCCTAATAGAGTATGTAAGCTTGAAAAATCCATTTATGGGTTAAAGCAAGCACCTCGCAGATGGAATCTTTGCTTTGATGAGAAAGTCAAGGAATTTGGCTTTTCTAGGAGTAAAGATGAATCTTGCGTGTATGTCAAGGCTAGTGGGAGTATAGTTAGCTTTTTGGTATTGTATGTGGATGACATACTACTCATAGGAAATGACATCCCAACTCTGCAGGAAGTTAAGTCCTGGCTTGGGAAGTGTTTCTCTATGAAGGACCTAGGAGAAGCTTCCTATATTCTAGGGATAAGGATCTTAAGAGATCGGAGTAAAAGACTAATTTGACTTAGTCAGAGTACCTACTTGGATAAGGTGCTGAAGAGATTCAGCATGCAGGACTCCAAGAAAGGAGAGTTACCGATCCAGAGTTACGCCAGATTGAGTAAGACACAAAGCCCTAGCATTGAGGCTGAGATAGCAGAAATGAGTCGAATACCTTATGCTTTGGCTGTAGGATCGATCATGTATGCTATGACGTGTACTCGACCTGATGTAGCCTTTGCCCTGAGCATGGTTAGCAGGTATCAGGGGAACCCTGGCAAGGCACACTGGACTGCGGTAAAGAATATCCTCAAGTACCTACGGAGGACTAAGGATTGGGTCCTTACCCTTGGTGGGAGTGATGACTTGAGAGTTGTAGGGTATAGTGATGCTAGCTTTCAGACTAATAGGGATAATTTCGGCTCTCAGTCAGGCTGGGTCTTTACCCTAAACGGAGGAGCAATTTCTTGGAAGAGTTCCAAGCAAGAGACAGTGGTTGATTCAACTTGTGAATCAGAGTATATTGCAGCTAGCGAGGCGGCAAAGGAGGCGATATGGCTGAAGAACTTCATTGGAGACCTTGGAGTTGTACCAACTATTAAAGAGCCAATGGAAATTTTCTGTGATAATGAAAGCGATGTTGCCTTAGCCAAGGAACCAAGGGATCACGGGAGATCCAGACACATCGACAGAAAATACCATTTTATCAGACATCGAATAGAAGAAGGACTCCTCGTGGCAAAGAGCGTATCATCGGATGAGAACCCAGTAGATCCCCTCACGAAGGGACTAACTCGGGTTAAGCATCTCCAACATGCTCGGGGCATAGGGCTGAAGGATGATATTAGATTTAGTAGTTAGATAACCTCGAAATTTGTAAAGTGTAATTGACAATAGATGATGAATAAAAGGTGTTTTATTTATGAGTAAAGTGTTGCTATCTCTTTTCAATCGTTTACTATATTTCTTTTGCATGTTTTGACTTCCAGAATAATTATGTTTGGTATAACATATTATTCAAACCTCCACATTCGGTCATATGTCAGAAGTAGGTATGAATCAAGACAGTCATGATTGGTTGCAGAGGTCTACGGTGTTGGACATGGCTACAACAATCATGAGTGCTCATAAGTTCTGAGCATTGGACTCAACCCACGCTCACTGGAATCACTTCATGGAATTTATCTCGAGTGATCGTGAGACGGTAATATCATATAAGTCTTCAAACCTAGAGATATGATTTGTTACTTACAAGTTGGTTATGCATTGATTGTACGAAAACGCATTGGTAACTCGATGTTATAAAACGTGCTTTTGTGTATAATTCAATGAGTGGTAGAACAAACATATGAGTCGAAGTTTATCTGTTCCTTCTTGGACTAGAAGCTGATATCTGGGCCCCTCGATAATTTTGTTTTGACCTATGTACCGGGCCCGGTCAGAACTAAGTTGATGTGTTCAATTAAGTTCTTTGTCAAACAAATCGGAAATCGGGAAACAAACTGCTGGACAATAAGTAAGACATTGTTCCATGTATTTTTTCGGCTGATATCTAGAACAGAGGATTATATGATCACTTATCTTAAATGGCGTATCAACATCTTCTCAGTTCCGAGAGACCTTGAAAAGAGCTACGATTGTCGGTCGGTTCCTGAAGTACTGTAGTTATAGTTATTAGACTTATCCAAGTGGGAGACTGTTGGATAAGGTGTCTAAGTCCATAACTATTTATGTTCAGTACTTGACCCGACCCGGCATGGTCCATTTGGGTTGCATGGCACCATGCAATTGGATAGAATAAATGAGAGAAATAACACTTGAAGATTATTAATATATTATAAGTTCTAATATATTAATAATATTATTTGATTAGTTTGATCAAGAATTAATTTAGAATTAATTAAGTGATCAAAAGATAACTAATTAAATATATGGGTTGATTATGTAAATCATACATATCTTGTATAGTGGGCTAAGAGGCTCCATGGATTATCAAGTTGGGTTCCACTCATAGGATGCTCCATGGATGCTCCATGGGAGTTACAGACCCATGGATCATGGAAATGAAGAGTCATGACACATTAGGGTTTACATGGTTTAACCCTAGATGTGTCAACACTATATAAGAGTCCCATTCTCCACCAAAATCGGCTACACATATGAAACAAGAGGGCTAGGCCGATTTTAAGAAGTGTGTATTCTCTCAAAAGTCTTTCCAAGAGCATTTGGTGTTGTGTGAAGAATTTGAAGCATCACACTTGGGGTGCTAGGCTCACAAGTGATGGGATTAAAACAACCTTTAATCTATGAAGATCGATTAGATCTTGAACAAGTATATAAATATAAAACAGTAAAAACTCAATAAAAAGAACAAGACAAGATTGAATCAAACGAGTCGGATGATTAAAACAAAATCCTCAGAAGAGCTCGATTAAGAACATCAACTATAGAGGATTGGTAGGTTACAAGAACGATTAAAGAAACCTTGAAATTACTATCGTTAAGCTCTCTATCGTTATTCTCTAAATCGTTAACCTAATATGCATGCAAGCATTAACTTATATACAATACATAAAAGGCTCTTGGTTGGACAGGCCCAAACCGGAGTGTACATGGCTAAACTATCGAGCCCAAAAGACGCAACATCAAAACAATCTTCAGCCCAACAATCTCCCCCTTTGCGTTAATTTGGAGCGAGACCTTCACTTTTTACTTGGACCGGCAACTGAAGCTGGTACCTTCTTCTTCACGGTGCTAAACAGACACTTGGTTATGGAGAGGATGGTTTGTCGAAACCGGATGTACCAGTTGATCATATCATTGAAGTACTTGATGTCATCAGCCGAATTGTCTTTACACCGCTTGATAATTGATAAGATGTGCTCCAAGCAAGCTGTGGTGTAAAGGTGTTTGTCCGCTAAAGCGAAGAGACATTTTTGTCCTTCGGCTCTAGTGAACATCACTGAGTTATGCCTCGGATCAATCTTACCCATTTGCATTTGATTTAGATCACTGGCCGATCCCACAGGTGCTATCTTCGGTTTCTTTTTGAAAACTGTGGCGACCTCCTGATCCATTAGGGCAACCTCCATGATATAGCAGGCCAACATCCTTTTGACATGGTCTATGATGGGACCATATTCGGTTTCATCAGTCAAAAGGATATTGTATAAGACAATCCAATCATGAGGATTTAGATTGGGCAGATCCGCCAGGGAGATAATGTGAGCAGTTCTTGCAGATCCTCGAATGAGCTTGAACTTAACGTTTGTGAATCTCCCCACGGCATAAGGCTTCAGCACCCGAACGTTTACAATCTTCTGGGCGCTCCAGGTAAGATATTGAGGGCGAGCGGCCTCCAGGTAGAAGTCAATAAGCTCCCTGTCAAGCTCATCATTCGGATGCGGGACTTCAAAAATGTTAGAGAAGGCGTGGAAGATGAACGCCTTTCGAGTCAGCGGCATATCAAACTGCGAATCGACAGTGTTGTTGCAGTCGAATGATATAACCGGCTCGAGCCATAATATGCTTGGAGTTTCTATGGCCTCTTTTATCATACGATCCCTGGTCCAGGCAGGGAAGAGCAACTTTCGGCTCTCAAGGAGATCGTGGGCTTCTTTTTGCTTGAGTTCGGCTTCTTCAGCCTCTCGCGCCACACGACTGGCATCGTCTTCAGCATTGCGACTGTTCTTTCTTTTTAACATGTCAGAAATGGTCTCCTTGTCTTCATCTTCATCTTCATCTTCATCTCCTCCCTCAGCTATGTTTTTGCCCTTGTTCTTCACACCCGAACCCGAAGCATGACCAGTTGGAGGTGGTTCGGTTGTATGAGTAGCTTTGGAGGAAGGAGGTGGTTTCGATCCCTTCTTCTTATCTCCCCCTTGTTTCGGAATGGACACGAAACTCGGTAGGCCTTCAATCTTGCTTAAAAGGTCCATGGCCGGACAGAGTTTTTCAGCGAGGGTACGCCTCACCGAATGGTTTAGGATGTGGTCGTGTGCTTCCAGGATGTTTGATAACGCTGCGTGGACATCCGAAACACACGTCTTTATCACCTCCCTTTCGGATCGAAGAGCTTCCAATTGTTGTTGGGAGTTGGAAAGTTGCGTGCTCTTGACCTTGAGGGTGGTTGTTTTACTCGCCAAGACGTCCATCAGAGAATTTTCAGCTGCAAGATCCTCTTGTAGCTTTGCCAGGCGGGCATCGATGGAGACACGAAGTGCCGAGTTGTCGTCGCTTATATTCTGGCGTAAGGAAGCGAACGAAGACAGCTCCGTCGAGACAAACTTGGCCAATTGTTGAACAATCGGTTCCAGAGTTGTCTTGGTGGCGTCGGCGCTTTCCTGCAAGGACTTCAGCAGGACGGAAGCGTCGGAGAATAGTTTATCGACTTTTTCGGTCGCAGCCTCACAGGCTCGGGTGGAGGCATCGATTGCAGCAGTGGCTGAGGCCACTGAATCATGTTGATCCCTTGAGAAGGCGTCAACAATCTTCTGAACGGCAGCTTCAGAAAGAGAGGACGGCTGGTTGGTTGAGGAGGCGAGAAGCAGATCAACCTTCTCGTTTAGTTCTCGGAGATGCTTCTTTGTCACTGGAGCATCATCCTCCTCGTCACTCTGAACTTGAAACAGACTATAGTAGACCGAATCAAAGTTCATGTTATCACCACCAAGGTAAGGGTTGTCGCCATCGGAGGCATTTTCTGGAGATGGAGGTGGTGGTGAAGCTGGGGGTGTTGTGGTTGGTGTATTTGGAGGTTGAGTATGGGGTGGGGTAGTTTCGGGTGGTGGTTGAGTTTGGGTTTCGGTTTGTGGTGGTTCGGTTACAGGAGGGGTTTCGGTAACTGGTGGTGTTTCGGTTGATGTGGTGAAAATGGGTGGAGGTATAGGGAAAGAGGTTGGGGGAATAGTGGGGTTTATGGTGAGAATGGAAATAGGAATAGTTGGTGGAGGTGAAGGAACTGGAGACTGATGAAGTTCCATCTCTGGGGTTGGGGACCGAGGTGGTGTGTTACCTCGTTGAGGAGATTCGTCTCCTTGAGATCCTTCAGAGTCCGAACTTCCACCCTCAGATTCGCTTGAAGAGGAGGGAATAACTAGCTTTCGCTTCTGTTGGGTCTTCCTCCTCTTCGGCTGTGGGGACTGTGCAGCCTTCGGTTGTTTCCTCTTTTTGGGAGAAGGTCCCTTTGGAGCTTTGGACACTTGCTTCCCCTTCTCTGCCTTTTTGCCCCTGCCCACCGGTTTGTCGGCATCATGAATCGACCTTAGCATGTCCGGTGTCAGTTCCCTTGGACCAGTTGGCCTAAACTCCTTGATCGTCTTGATCAACCTGCTGTCGGAGGGCACATCTGCATACATTGTCTCCGGGATGGAGCCAATGAAGGAAAACTTCGATGCATCTGACACGATGATCTTCTTGGTATAGAACGTACCAATAAAAGACATCGATGCACCATCAGCAGTTGGAACATTGAACTTGTCCATGGCCCATCTTGTAATTAAGATCCAGAACCGGGCCAACGACACCTCCGAGTGTCGGGATGAGGAAGAGAGGCTCTGAATCAGCTGTTGCCATAGGACAAACCCATAGTCCAGGTTTACGCCGTTGTACACCCCATACATTATCGATAGGAAAAGACGACTTGCACCGTCAGATCCTGAGCTCCTCTCTGACACGCCCTTGAAAAGAACTGTAAATAGGCCATTCCACTGGGGCGGCAGGCAAGATTTCTTAAACTTGGCGACAGAGGTGAGAACCTCTGTGTATCCCATGTTGTAAAACATGTTGAACAGCATCCCAACCGGAATAGTCTCCGGATGAACTCGTGAAGGGTCAACGGCAAACCCTAGCATAGTGCAGAACCTTTTTCGTGAAACGGAGGTCTTGTGTTCTGCAAGCTCGAAAAATACCCGGTCAACGGACTTGTCGTAGTAAGCCGTTGCGTAGACCTGCGATAGGGCCACCATTGGTACAGTTTCAATTCTGGATAGTGCAGGTGCAATCTGGGAGTACTTCAGGCATTCAATGACCGGCGACATGTAGGAATCGTACGCCAGTGGGTTAAGATCAATGACCAGACATTGCTGAGGACGGATGGGGAGTATCTGAGAGGTAGCATGAACGGAAGAAGATTCAGCCATTGTTGAAGTTGTGGAGAAGATGATGAACAGGAGACGGTTTGGGAGTTTTTGTGCTTTGGAAATTATGGAGGCAGTAAAGAGGTAAAAAGTTGTGTAGAAGGCTTTTTATAGTGGGTGATAGGAGAGAGAAAAATCGTTTCAAATCTCTTATGGAAATACGAAGCGGGTTTTTGAGTGACTGATTGGTGACAGTTGGGGCGTGCGATGATCACGTAGGAGAGAGAGTGTCAGTTTCCTAGGATTACGCCGCCCAATAAGCGCCGGTTCAGAGAGAGGAACCGTTTCCATTTCCACACGCGCCTTTAATGCCAGAGAGATGACGCTTCGATATCGCACACGCGTCCATAAGTGTCAGGAAAAGAGCGGCCGGTTCAAATTCACGCGCGCCTCCTTTTTACCGTCGTTTGAATTTTATCCCTTTAACTCCCGCCGAGTCAGCAACTTTTCGTCTTATCCCTTTTAAACGGCAGTTTTGAATTAATGACCCACGTGGATAGTTTTTGACCACAACTTCATAAATAACCATCGAGTAATAATCCAGCCTGTAAATAATTAGTAACGGAATTTTGGAAAATCAAGGATTTTCGTGCAAAGAGTGTAAAAGAAAAAGAAATAAAATAACTCTTTTAAGGATATTCTGTGATGTCAATAACGACACGAAACTGATGATCCCGGGCACGAATCTCTTCCTTCAAGGTCAAGAGAGACCTCAAAGTGTTAGTGTGGAATCCCGTTGAATTACGATCAAACATTTATTAATAAATGTTGAAAGGCTTCTTTTAATAATGCTAAATAAGGGTGGTGTCGCTTTGATTCATCAATTCTATTCTTGATATAAGAAAGAAAGTGAACAAAGTACTTGTGAGACCGGTGTAGTCTGTTGAACAAGTAGGTAGGAATTTATTTTGTATTGGGTTGGATAAGTATAAAGTCTCAGAAAAAAAAATTAAAAATTGGATCCCTTGGGAAGAAATGTTATGGTGTGTAACAATTTCATAGGAATCACACAAAAGAGAATTTGAGACATTATAAGGGTACATTCGTGAATTCTTTGGTGAAAACTTGATCAAATTAATTGTTCACCGTCAATTCTTTGGTGTTGAATTTTGGGTTTCACTCAACTCGTAGTGGCACGAAACTAAGATCATAAACACAGATGTTGTGTAACCATAAACCTCAGTGGTAGTTTCTGAGAGTCTCAAGGGTTACGATAATGAACCGAATGTAATGGAGAAGTGTAATGGGGATGGTGTAAGAAGATATATTACCTCTGCTGCGAAAATAAGGACCAAGCAGGAAACTCTTAATTCATGTGAGAAAAGAGTGAGGTAGCTCACGATTAGAATAAATGTATTAGCCTTATTGGGAAGACAAGGTTTGTGTATACCAGGTCATGAAGGCTATTATTCAAAATCTTATGAGGCTTGGGACACATACAGCAGCATGCTTCTAGGGACACTTAGGTAATTCAGCAAATATATCCTCACAAACGAATGAACAACCAAAAAATAAATAAAATATTTTTGGAGTTTTTGAAATTTGTAATAAAAATAAAATAAAAAAAATAAGTTAGAAAAAAAATTAAGACTTAAAAAAAACTTTGGAGAAAAAAATAAAAAACCGAACCCGAACGTTCGGTTGGTTTTGGTTGGGAAAAAGTTGAAAAACCGAACCCGAGCGTTCGGTTGGTTTCGGTTCTAGAAAATATTGAAAAACCGAACCCGAACCTTCGGTTGGTTTCGGTTTAGGAAAATTTTGAAAAACCGAACCCGAACCTTCGGTTGGTTTTGGTTCCACAAAATTTTGAAAAACCGAACCCGAACCATCGGTAGGTTTCGGTTTTGGAAAATTTTGAGAAACTAAGGAATTTAGATATACAAGAGATAAATACTTTTAACACAAAGAAAAAAAAATTGTACAAGAAATTTACAACACAGAAAAACTACCTTTGAAGTAATGAGCGAGTCAGATGGTTGAACCGAACCCGAACGTTCGGTTGGTTTCGCTTCTTACATTTGAGGTTTAGAGGTAGTGTGAGGTACTGACTCTGATTCCATCATACCTAGCCCTTGCAATATTTTATTGAATGATGCTTCAGGAAGAGCTTTGGTAAAGACGTCAGCCAGTTGATCAGTGGTTCTTACGAATTGAACTTCGACGTTTCCATCTTCCACGTGATCTTTGATGAAGTGATACCTCAGTGCTATATGTTTGGTTTTAGAGTGTTGCACTGGGTTATGACAGATCCTGATTGCACTTTCAGAGTCACAATATAGTGGGATCTTCTTCATATTGAGTCCATAGTCTCGAAGTTGACTCTGGATCCAAATCACTTGTGATGTGCAGGATGCAGCGGCAATATACTCCGCTTCGGTAGTAGACAACGACACACACGTTTGTTTCTTGGATTGCCAGCTGACCAACTTCCCATCAAGAAATTGACAGCCACCAGTTGTGCTTTTACGGTCGAGTCCACATCCTCCAAGGTCAGCATCAGAATAGGCTTGAACGAAGAAGCCTGAATTGGATGGATACCATAGACCTAAGGAGGTGGTTCGCTTGAGATAGCGTAAGATGTTCTTCACTGCAAGCATGTGAGGTTTGCGTGGGTTTGCCTGAAATCTAGCACAATAACACACAGAAAACATGATATCAGACCTGCTAGCAGTTAGATACATCAGTGAGCCAATCATTTGACGATAGAGCATGATATCAACAGCCGGTTTGTCAAGAGATGGAGTTAGCTTGGTGCTGAATGCCATTGGGACTTTGACTTTTGAGTCTCCCATCATGCCAAACTTCGCTAGGAGAGTCTTCGTGTAAGCTTCCTGATTTATAAAGATGCCTTCGGGTCCCTGTCTTATGTTCAAACCAAGGAAAAAGTTAATAGGACCCATTGAGCTCATTTCAAACTTAGTCTCCATCAACTTTCTGAATTCAGCTGTTAAGCTGGGATTCGTGGAGCCAAAGATGATGTCATCGACATAAATTTGAACTATCATAAGGTGGTTACCTTCCTTTTTGCGAAAGAAGGTTGGGTCAACCGAACCTTGTTTAAATTTAGACATCTTTAAAAATTTTGTAAGCGTTTCATACCAGGCTCTCGGAGCTTGTTTGAGGCCGTACACAGCTTTATCCAGAATATAGCAATGATTTGGATACTTTTCGTTCACGAAACCAGGAGGTTGCTCCACATACACAGTTTCTTCGAGTTCTCCATTGAGAAAAGCACACTTGACGTCCATTTGGAAAACCTCAAAGTTTTTGTGAGCAGCACAGGCCAGAAATATTCTAACAGATTCTAGCCTAGCTACTGGAGCAAAAGTCTCTTCATAGTCTATCCCTTCCTCCTGACAGTATCCCTTGACCACCAGACGAGCCTTGTTCCTTATGACATTACCTTCCTTGTCCATTTTTTTCCTAAAAACCCATTTGAGACCAACAACCGAAGCATCTGGAGGAGTTGGAATGAGGCGCCAGACTTTGTTCCTTTCAAATTCGTTCAGTTCGTCTTGCATTGCTTGAACCCAATCAGAGTGATCGAGGGCAGTGTTAACTGTCTTCGGTTCAAATTTTGATACGAATGAGTTAAACATACAAAACTCAACCTTTGAAAATAAGGATGTTTGTTTTGCCTTCAGTTGAGATCGGGTCAGAACCTTTTTAGATACATCACCAACTACTTGAGAGATAGGATGATCTCTGGTCCATTTGGTAAGAGGAGGGTAATTCGGATCAAAGGTTGGGTCTAGTTCAGCATTAATCATTTCTTCTGGCTCAGATTGGCTATCGTAATCAAGAATCATATCATCATGCTCCCCCTCAATTGATGAGTCTTGAGAAACATGAGATTCAGGGGTTTCTTGTGGTGCTGGGCTTTCAGGCGTTGAAGCACCTTCGTTTGGAGAGGCATCTTCGGTTGGTGAGGCACCTTCGGTTGGTGAAGGACCTTCGGTTGAAGTTGTAGAGCTCGGCTCCCCCTGGACTTGTGAGCTTGGCTCCCCCTCGACATGAGAACTTGGCTCCCCCTCGACTGAAGCATTGTTGGATGGAGATTCATCAGTGGGCGATTCTCCTTCATGCATTCTTCTTGCAGCATCTTCGACAATCTGCTTCATATGATCAACTTTGTTGTCAGCTGCACCTGCTTCTGAGAGAGAAGCTTTTTCCGGTTCATCAAAGAGTTCCAGAAATTTCTCGTATAAATTGGCGATCGAGACTGTGACTTGGCCAGTTTGAGGAAAGATTTCCCCGGCAGTGTCTTCTATGGCATGTAGCTTCTTGACATAGCTATCGTCAAAGGTCACATAGTATGTCTCTTCAATCCTTCTTGAACGTTTGTTTAGGACCCTGTACGCCTTGGATGTGAGTGAGTAACCCATAAAAATTCCCTCGTCGGCTTTGACATCAAACTTGTTGCGGTGTTCTTTAGAGTTAAAGATGAAACACCTTGAGCCAAACACATGGAAAAATTTTACATTTGGCTTTCTGTTGTTTATTATCTCATATGGTGTGAGCGTGAATCGCTTATTGAGATAGGACCTGTTCTGTGTAAAACAAGCAGCAGAAATAGCATCAGCCCAAAAATAAAGAGGTAAGGAAGCGAAACTTAGCATAGTTCGGGCAGCTTCACACAAAGATCGGTTTCGTCTTTCGACTATTCCGTTCTGTTGTGGTGTTTAAGGAGCTGAGAAATTGTGACTAATTCCCTTTTCTGCAAGAAACTCTTCAAACTCCCTGTTCTTGAATTCAAGACCATTGTCGCTCCTGATGTTGCGAACGACCTTCTTGAGCTGGACTTCAATTTGCTTGATAAACACTTTCAGCTTTTGAGTCGCTTCAGATTTGAGTTTTAGACAGAACACCCATGTAAATCATGAAAAGTCATCAACAATAACAAGAATATACTTGTTACCACCGATGCTTTCGATAGATGAAGGACCACACAAATCGATATGAAGCAATTCGAGTGGTTCAACAACTTTTGTGTTGATTACAGATGGGTGACTTTGACGACTCTGCTTCCCTATTTCGCATGCAGCACATAAATGCTCTCTGTCGAACTTGAGCAATGGAAGACCCCTAACATGACCTCCAGTGACAAGTCGGTTGATATCTTTGAAATTGAGATGAGAGAGTCTTCGGTGCCACAACCAGCTTTCGTCGGATTGAGCTTTTGATAACAGGCATATGGCTGGGTTTCCTTTTATGGGTTTCATGTTTAGAGGAAACATTTCACCCTTTCACTTTGACTTGAGAATCACTTTCTTTGTCTTTTTCTCTATGATTTCAGAACCTTCATCATCGAATGAGACTTTAAGACCTGTACCTCCAACAAGCTGAGATACACTGATGAGGTTGTGTTGGAGTCCTTCCACATAAGCCACCTTCCTTATAGTGAAGTCTCCATTTGTTATCATTCCATATCCCTTTATGGTGCCGAAAGAGTTATTTCCAAACTTGACATTGCCACCATTTGCAAGAGATATGTATTCCCTGAGCTCCTCTTTTCTCCCTGTCATGTGACGCGAGCAGCCACTATCGATGTACCATTCTTCGTCAAACTGCTCGTCACTTATAACCTGCAAAAATTAAGCAGATTTAGGAACCCAAAGTTTCTTGGGTCCACGTGAGCTTTTCATGGGAACGGGAACAGTAAGAGAGATGTCAACTAGATATGTTCGTTTTATTAGAGTTGTTTCATCTTTCTTTTTAATGGTAAAAACTTTTATTTTGTTAGGATTGGTTGTGTTCGGTTTGGACTCTGGTTTGGATTCATTGACCTTCTACTTTCCCTTTTGTTCAGCTGATGAATGAGGTTTTTGAGAACAAGCGGAATTAGCTTTAGAGCAAGATGGAGATGAATAGGTGGAAGTAGAAGAATTAGAAGAACGAGAAGAATTAGAATGAGAGGGCTTGGATTGAGAGGACTTCCTGGCTGGTGACTCTAGGTGACCCTTTTGCTTTTGATCATTGGAGGGACTGACCTTAGAGTCTTGTTCTCTTTTGACTTCTGGACCGAACCTTTGCGTTCGATTGGAGTTGTTCTTGGAACCGAACCTTTGGTTTCGGTTGAAGTCTTTTTCAGAACCGAACCTTTGCCTTCGGTTGGTATTTTCTTGTGAACCGAACCTTGGCTTTCGGTTGTTGGAACATTCAGGCTTTCTTACAGGATTGTTTTCATACTTCAGATGCTTGTCTTGGTGTGAGTAGTATGCATTCTGGGAGTGCCAGAATTGTTTCCTTTCAGAAAGGTTTTTCCTGTATCTTTGGTTCCTTTCTATCTTCTTATTCCTCATCTGCTTAGGTTGATGATGAACATTCGCTTTCGTTTTTGTTGTCTCCTTGGCTGGTTCCTTTTGAACTTCAGGAGTTTTACTTTGAGCCGAGGGAGCAGAGGGAATATCCGAAGAAGATCCAGTTTGCACTGAGGGAGTTCCACTTTGAGCTGTTGGAGTAGAGGGAATGTCCTCTTTTGCTGAACGATCATCCTCCTGAGGAATATCTTTCGTACCACTGGTACTTGGCTCATTGAAATTATCCGGCTTGTTCAATGGTTCAGGGATATATCTTCCTTTGCTCATCCAGGAGGTTCTTTCAGACAAGCCAATGGTTTCGTTTGCATTATCAATTGGAGCTTCCCAGAAGTACTCATCACAGCCATCAGCATTGTCTTCGTTAACAATAGCTGTGAGTTCAGCTGTTTGATGTTCGGTTACTCCAGTCACCTTGTATACTTGATTCGGAGTGGTCCTGATCTTTTGATACACAACTGCTTTCTCTACTAATTTCGGGGACTTTTGTTGGGACAATCGAGAGAACTCCATAGAATTTTCAGAAATTAGATTTTTGTGGTTTTCAGTTTCGCTTTTAACAAATTCTGAGCAGTCAACCGTATCCTCTACAGAAATTTCACTCATGATTTCGTCCTCGTTAAGCTTAGATGCATTTTCAACATCAATTTTGTTTTCTGAGCTTACGTTGGCGTTTAGAGAGTCAAATTTTTGCATGGTTTCGGTTCTCAGTTTAATTCTGTCATTTTCATCCAAAAGATTTTTGAGCATGTCCTTGTGGTCTTTGGATTTAATGAAAGACTCGATTTTGTCCAGTCCATACATGTAGGTCGGATTGACATCATCAGACGATATCACACTCTCACAATTGTAGGCTTCGGCATCAATTTTCATCCTCCTTAAACTCTAGGAAGGGCAAAATCATGCGATGGATCTTTTGGCCTATCTCACAGTCCAAGTGAAGTTGAGTAATATTGGAATATAAACGTTTAGCAATTAAACAAAAACATTTCGTTGTTTTAACAATTTTAAATTGTCTCTCTGCAAATAAATGTTTTCGTCTTTAACTTTAACTAATTCCGACTCTTTTAACTCAATCCATATTCGCCGCTCCTCACTCTTCGACGCCACCCTGCTTAATTGATCAGTCAGGTTAGAATTAATGAGTCGAGTTTGAGTTAAGCTACTATCTAAATGAGAAATTCTTGTATTAACATTTTTTAGTTCTTTCTCATATGAGGATGATGGTACTTTAGATGAAATAAAAACAGATTGTACCTTCTTTATCAGTTCATCGAGCTCATTGAACTGCTGGCTGAGTGGTTTGGCCGTAAAGCACATATCCTCCTGTACCTTCGGTCCATTGCTTCCTCCATCGGTGTTGTATCCCCTCATTTGAGATACGTCAGTCACCATGAAGCATTTTCCTCCACTGCTTCCCTCCTTAGCCACATATGCCTTTCCATGGGTAGGCTTCCTCACTTCTTCGTCTTCTGAGTCGGTAGACCAAACTTCTGTGCTACCGAACTCATCGTCATTAACCGAACCCTGCACAATAAGAGCATTAATAGAAGGGTTAGCGGTAGACTTCTTCTTTCTCAACTCATCCAGTCTCTTCTGCAGCACGGCTTCCTCATCATTTCCATCGTCCTTTTCATCCATCTTCTTAAGAACACAGTCCTTAGCATAGTGGTTCTTGCCACCACAGTAGAAACAGCTTACTCCGGAATCGCCATCTGCCTTCGGTTCCTTCTTGGGCTCCTCAGCCTTCGGTTCATTGTTCACCTTTTCAGAGCTGTAACTCCCCTGCCAGTTTCGGTTTTTGTTGTTGGGGAATCTCTTCTTTATGAACCTCTTAGGATTGGACACCATCATGGCATAATCCTCAGACGTGAGGTCATATTCCTCCAAGTTGAGCTCTTCATCCTCCATCACAGCTTTACTTTTAGATAGGAGGGCCAACGAACCAAGACTAGAAACAACGTTCTTCTCTTGTACCACAATCTTCTCTTGGGGCTTTAGAATACCCACCAGTTTCGCCAAAGAGTATGATTTAAACTGCTCATGGGCTTTGACTGTGGAAACCACTGCTCTCCACTCAGACCTCAGTCCATTCAAGAAAGTAACCTTCTGTTCGATAAGCTTCCTTTCAATGTCGTGTTTGATCATCTTGCTGAGAAGATGATTGAAGCGATCAAACGTCTGGGTCACCGTTTCTTCGGCCCCTTGCCTGAATTCTTCAAACTCAGATAGAAGCAAGGTTTGGATAGAATGTTCAAGATCTTCGTCTGTGGAATACAATTCGCGAAGTCTATCCCATACTTCCTTCGCCGTTGTGCATGAGCTGACCAATCTGAATGTGTCGGACTGAAGGGCGAATCTTATCAACCTTAACGCCTTAATATTGCACTGGAATTTGTCTTTTTCATCTTGTGCAATATCCTTCACGTCCTTTAGCAGATCATTGTACTCCTTTTGAGTCTTAACGATTCTGGACGTTGCAGAATGAGAGAACGGTCCATTGATGATGGCTTCCCATATGAGGTAACCATTATCCTCCGATCCAATCACATAATCTTCAAAATGATGCGCCCACACTTCATAGTCATGGGTGTATAAGATTGGAATCTTTGTCGTCGAACCGATGCTGTTGGAAATATTAATAGGGTTTGATTGCGTCGCGTCCATTATGATCGTAAAAACCTGTTCAAAGATCAGACTTGTAATAAAGCAGATTAGGGCAAAACAATAAATATTAAGATACGTCAATTAAGATGACGGCTCAATAAATATCGATGATTGCGGAAAACCCTAATGGAAATCTTTTTCACAGAAAAGATGTGTATCAATTACACAGCCTCCTGCTCTGATACCAATTGATGGGATTAAAACAACCTTTAATCTATGAAGATCGATTAGATCTTGAACAAGTATATAAATATAAATCAGTAAAAACTCAATAAAAAGAACAAGACAAGATTGAATCAAACGAGTCGAATGATTAAAACAAAATCCTCAGAAGAGCTCGATTAAGAACATCAACTATAGAGGATTGGTAGGTTACAAGAACGATTAAAGAAACCTTGAAATTACTATCGTTAAGCTCTCTATCGTTATTCTCTAAATCGTTAACCTAATATGCATGCAAGCATTAACTTATATACAATACATAAAAGGCTCTTGGTTGGACAGGCCCAAACCGGAGTGTACATGGCTAAACTATCGAGCCCAAAAGACGCAACATCAAAACAATCTTCAGCCCAACAACAAGGTTTCAAGGAACATAAGCAACAACAAGGTAAGTTATTCTATCTTTCATTCAAGTTAAAAAATTGTTCCCCATGTATGCTAGATAGGAATATAACCTTGGAATTCAACTTTGCATGATAATTAGACAAACATAGATCCAAGGTTATTAGGGTTGCATGTACACTTAGGAAGTGTTAGAATGCTCAAAACCCATCAATATCAACCCTAGGGAACCAGACCTGCTTTTTAGATGCATTAAGCCTAGCTAAAATCAACTATATGGACTTGGTCTATGGGGGACACAACGAGTAGTTCAAACAACTCGGCGAGTTAGGTCGTGGTCCCCCAACCTTTTCTATTACTGTTTTGGGTGTGCAGATGGAGGAACTCGACAAGTTTAAGCAAGGACTCAGCGAGTTATGAGGAAAGTCCTGACTATGTTATGAAGATTGAGGAACTCGGCGAGTTCAAGGAACGACTCCGCGAGTTGTGAGTGAAAGGTCCCGACGGTGTTATGAAGATTAAGGAACTCGATGAGTTCAAGTAGGAACTCGGCGAGTTGTAAGCGAAATGTCCCGACTCTATATGAAGGGAATTCCATGAGTTCATGAAAGAACTCCACGAGTAGGATAAAGATTTCAGGTTTTTATGGATCATAGAACTCGACGAGTAGATGGACCAACTCGGCAAGTTGAGTCAACCAGGATGTTGAGTTTGACTTTGACCACTGACCAGAGTTAACCCTTAAAGGGTTATGGGTATGAAATCATAATTAAAGGAGTTTGTTATGTATAGGAGTTTGAGAGGAGTTGATTTGAGTACCGAGGACAGTTCAGCTACTATGCGACATTGAGGAGAGTTACCTTCCAATAGAAGTGGGTTGAAGGCACCAATATCAGTCCACTAGTAGATTGTTTATAGTAGAGATGATTGTCTTTGTGTTAATTGTTTGGTATACCACTATCTGTTATGCTATATGTGCTAGTATGCTATGATATTATGTGATAGTGGTAGGAGGGGACTAGTCCCCAGACCCAGTTAAGATATACCGGCAGGGTAGGTCGGGCACCTTGATATGCCTGACAGTATGATATGCTATGTTATTGTGTGGTAGTGGTAGGGATGTAATAGTCCCCGTAGCCCATTGAAATAAACCAGAGGGTAGGTCGGGCACCCAGATATGCCTGGCAGGGTTGGCCGATCACCCATATATGGTTGACAAGGGGTAGGTCGGGCACCCCGTATGCTTGACAAGGGTAGGTTGAGCACCCAGATATGCTTGGCTGGGTAGGCTGGGCACCCAAATATGCCTGGTAGTATGTTTATGGTATGGTATGTGGTATGATGGGGGAACTCACTATCTTTGTACTTATAGTTTCTGATTTTTTTCAGGTGCTTCTTCAAAGGGAAAGGAGCCAGTACAATAGCAGCCCATCACACACACGATTTCCACATATGAGATTTTTGGGATTTATACTCTGACATTGTTACTATGTTATGACATGATTTTGAGACTTATGATATATATCTTTTTATGAAATGAAATAGTTTGATGACGTTTTCTATAAATTGTTTTATAAATCGCTATATCAAAAATGAAATTTTTTGGTCCGTGTTTTTGGGATGTTACACATCAAATACACTCTAAACTAGGTAGCAGAAAATTGAAACTACGATATACATAAGTGTAAATCCAACCTATGGACCTAAGGTTTCATGTTACTTACATCTACCCTAGAAAACATAAAAATACATTGAAGAAAAACATACCTCTTATGTAGCCCTTGATCTCCATGCTTGAGATCTTGATCCTCCATGAAGTTTCTTCGATGAGAGGACCGAAACTAGAATCCCTTTAACGGTATGAGTGGAATAAAAATAACTAGGAGAAGGTTCAATTTCGCAAACCCTAAGAGGGTTAGATATTGTCCCTAAGAGGGGGAGGAAGAAGGGTTGGCAAAACTTCAAGCCAAGGTGGAAGGAAGAATGAAATCCCTAAGGACCTATTTATAGCATTGGACCCCTTCCTAGGTTATGTACTCCTTCCCATGTGGGACGGGAGGCCAACAATGAAATTCACTCCTTTTACCATGTGGGATGAAGTGATTTCCATCCAACCATAATTCCATTAGGGTTCTAGAACATTCCAAATTAAAAAACTATCAATTAATAAATATTCAACCATTTGATTAATTAAACTATTAATTAATTCCCAAAATATATTTCCAATTAGTTTCTAATTAATTTTTAACAATAATAATTAATTAAACAATTTCTCCTTTTATTTATTATACTTAATTTGTGTCTTGAAAGCAATCCAAAAGGACCCTATTATTATTAGAAATATTACCAATAGTTAATTACCTTGGACACTATTTCCTACAATTAGATGATTCTTGAATTTGATGAAGTTCTAGGAAATCGAGTATATTTTCTAGAAAGTCTGATGCCATCCCATATGAGTTTTAGATTCTATTTTACGACCAAAGAATTGAACAGTGGTCGTGGCTGGAATTATATAAAAGTATAATTTAAAATTTAAAGTATCTTGAGCTAAACTTGTAGACTTTGAATGCACTTAAAAACTTGATGATATATGTGTTTAGGTGAGGTCTTGACAACTTCAATGGAGATCGAAACATACCGTTAACATAGGATTCGTCAAGGCCAAGGTGAGACTAGCATAAGGGGGTATAAGGTTACATGCCATTCCTTGGAACTCTTGGTTTGAAGATGGTTCTTCGGAATGGGTTCGAATGACTGAACATGGAAGATCGATTGACTCAAGAAAGACATGTGTTTTAGCTAAACAGTTTCATCATTGATTACTTGAAATTGGATCTAGTCATGGTTCTCTTCAAGATTTGCATCACATTAGCTTGCACCAGATAACCAATTGGGACTTTTGGTGGTGAAGGTGTGAGGAACACACAAAGGATGATTTTGAAGAGCTTCAATCAAAATGGCTAAGACTAGTCCGAAGATTTTTGTGACAACCGTCAAAATCCAACATAGTTGTAGATTTGAATAAACTTAGTTGCACGTATAGGCACGACATATGCTAGATTTAGTAACTAGAACCTAATTCATAACCTACTTGAAACTTGGAAACAATTAGAAACAATAGATAATGTACATAGATTTCACGTTGATATGATAATTCTAGAGTACCTTTAACTGAAACAACTATCCAAATTCAGGTCACTCCTTGACTCGAGAATCTTTGTATATTCATGTAGACACGTCATGCATCGACTTAGTAGTAGAAATTAGGTCAGAGTCTCGTAGGAACTCAATTCAGAGTTGAAAACTAGGACTAGTATACTTGATTCTTCCATTTCACTTGAATCTCGGAACCACTACATAGAAATGTCAATAAACCGACAAAAATAAATTATAAACATTATTTATAACTTTAATAAGAGTTTGGAAAACCAAAAGTAATTCGAATTCTAAAATATTCAATTTATTATTATATCCAAAGATTACAAACTCCCCAAAACCCTAAATGCCCTAGAAACCTAAATTTATAAAAAAATTCTCTAAAATTCAATTAAAACAATTATGAACCTTACGATATTAACTTAAAATAATTAAAATTATGAAAATATAACCAAGGAAATAAATTTTAGGTCATTACCAGTTACCCTCAATTAATAAGCCAAAAATCAAGGTTTTATGGATAAAAGCTAAGTTAAGTTGTATATTTTATAAAACTTTGATATTTTTATAAAAGATTCAAAATTTATAAAGAGAAAAGGGAAAGGGAGGATACTATACCTCAAAGTTTCAGCCCCTCTCTCACCATATCTTTATCTCACTCAAACGGCCCACCCTATCATCAGAACATCTCCCACACTCCACCTTCCTTTCCCTCTATAGAATTCTCTCTCCCTTCTCGCTAACAATGATGAACTTAGAAATAGAATAAGTATGACGGATTGTTCCATTAGTTTATTCATGAGCTTACACACATTTCGGAATTTTGGCGACCAATTTCCGTAGAGAGAAACCCCAAAGAGATGACGAGAGAGATTGGGTATCCAAAGAGATAGAATCTCACTTTTCTCTCTTTTCTTCTCTCTAAAATCCTACACACACACACTCTCTCTCTCTCATAATCAACCTCTAATACAAGAAGTTCATGAGACATTTGGGTGTTTTTGAAGCTACATAACAAAGAAAAAGGTCAGAGCTTACATCTTTTGAAGATCCATAACAATTTTTACAAGTTTCCTTGTTATTTTCATCTTTTATTTTTAGATTTTATTACCCTTTCTTGTCTTTGATCTTAATGTTTATAGATTATCTCTATAAACATGTTTCATGTTATGAAAATAGTGATAATCCATGATCAAACCAAAGATGAACACATGCAAGGTCTAAACCATCATGAATGGTGATTTTCACACTTTCTCCTTGAGATTTTGAGTCTTTTGGACCTAAATCATTTATAAACCATCAAGAACTTGTTTTTAACTTCATGCATGTTCATTAGTTCATATTTCATATGCTAAAACTCGAACTCAAATGTTTGGATCAAAGGATTTCTTATAAACACCATAAAACTCATATTTAAGAGTACTTGAGAAATAAGATTTCTTTTACTTGGATGCATGTATATATTTTATTATTAGAACTCTACTTGATCTCTGGAAACATGACCATAACATGAGTGGATCATGATATATTTATTCAACAGATTTACTGAAAGTAATGATGAAACCTCACTTTTTTAACGTATCATCTTGCATTCAATTTGTCAGATTTCTTTATATGAGTGGATCATGATATCTTTATTCAACAAATTGTTGCTCCAACAACTCTTTTCTTGGGAGTACTAGCTTTATGTCGCTAGTTAAAGAGAGTAAATCATCACTAAAAATCCTTCAAAATTTATTTTGAACTCCTAACATGTTAAAATTAGTGAAACTAAAATATTATGGGTTAAATCAATTGTTGAAATGCTAGTAAAAAATCTCAAACTTTCAACACAATTTTTAAGATCAAACAAAAATAAACTTTCATTCCTCTATTTCATGAAAGTACATTTTCCATTAAAAATGAAACTAAATACAACCAAATTTTCCAGAAAAAAAGAATATTATATGAATAAGCTTTTTGTAAAGTTTCAAGTGCAAAAACTGTTTTCTTATTGTTATACAAAAATGAGTATTTTATAGCCATAAATCCCAAATAAATATTTATAGAGGTCAATAAATTATAGGAAAAATTCATGGATAATCTATACTGCATATCAACATCTTCCATGATGTTTAAGAAATTGTTATTACTGTTTACCATTATTTTAGTCTTTATTGTTATTTAACACAAATAAATAATAAAATCATATTATGAGTTTTAAAAGCTACATTTATTATTTTTCACAGCTTCTATATATTATATAACCTTCACAAAAAATTTTGGAGAAATTTCCACAGCCGTTTGATATTTTTCCAAGATTTAATGTATATTAAAAATACTAAATAGAGGAAAATTAGTTAAACTTATCAAAAAATCATAAACATTTACCAGGAAATATTTTATTACATTATAATCACAAATGAAAATATTTTAAGGATTTATATTAATTGTTTACTATTTATTTCTATTTTCTTGGTATTAAACACACTTAAATTTTAAAAATCAGAATTCACTATTCAAAAATGATTTTCAATATTTTTCCCAGATTATGGACACTGTAAAATAGTTCCAAAAAAATTCTAAGAGCTTTTCATGATAATTTACTATATTACCATGCTTTTATGATGTTTTTATGTAATAAATGGTGGAAAATAGTTAATAACATCTAAAAATCAAGAAAATTTACAAGCAAGTTCCGAATTGTAGTAAGAGCGGAAATACAAAGTTTAGGAAATTTTAGAACAAAATTAATTTAGTTTTTGAATATTTAATCATTGGAACACCTCCTAAAATGTTAAATTTTAATATTTCAATAATGAGAATTTCCACCTGAATTTGTTATATAACAAATTGATTCATAGGAATCTAAATTTCACAAAAAAAAATGTTTGTAACTTATCAATATTAAAATTCTGACACAATATTGGAATAATTCTATTGTAGTAGTAATTATACAAGTATGAGATTTCGATTAGAGACTCATTGGTGTGTAACATCGTTGTAGGAATCGATAGTGGTACAAGTGGAGCATTATTCAAGGCAGCATTTGCATTATCTCAAAGCATTGTGAGTATTCACATCCCCTTTTTTTGGTTTTTTAAATGTTTTTTTGCTGGAAAGGCATGTTCTAACTATTTATGTGTGATGTATCTATATTGAATTTTATAAAACTTGATTGTTATATTTTGCGATATTTTGCTATGTAATTGTATGCAACTTGAAAAATAAGGCCTTATTGTCTTAAGTCGAATACACTTTATTCTAACCATTAATTCTTTGACGCTTGTTTTTATAGTTGACGCTCGTTTTATATGTTGTTTCAGGAATCATCGAGTAAATGACACATAGAGACATATCACTTGTAGGAGCATTTGTGTGTGTGATTCTTTTTATACGTTGTAATTACTTTTAAAAATTATTCAAATTTATTGTAAATTGTAAAGCTTTTAATACTATGGTTGTTGTTGTCTTTTAACTTATTCTATGAGACCCGTTGTACCGTCGCGTCCTGTGTTTCCACTTTAGCAGGGTGTGACAGAAATTGGTATCAGAGCCGAAGGTGATAGGGAATATTGGTTTTCCATTGGAGATCCACAACTATAACTAAAAAAATTCAAAATATTTTTAAAATATAGAACATTCTAGTAGTATAACTAATTCGAGTACGCGTTATTAGACTTTAATTAAGTATAGTCTGGCCAACTATGCTTAATTAAGGAAAATTAATGTGAAGCTGGAAACGGTTATAGTAGAATTATGTTCAAAATTATTTTCATTTTAAACTTTTGAATTAAAAAATTACGGTGTGCGTATGGGCATTGCTTATTATAAGCACCCATCTAGGTACACTTAGAAACTAAATACACTTTTGTCACAATGTCTTTATTTAGAAATATTATATCCCTTATCAAGTGCTAGGCTAACCAGTTAGGTTATATCACTAGCCACTCTAGGAGCAATCCACTTCGTACTGAGAATGAGTATTCCTAGGTAGCTATTGAATTTAGAAGTAAGTTTAGTAGCTAGATAGCCACTAGTAATAATCTCATGTCGAAAACAATACCAGTTATACCTCAATACCTCTTCATCGCTTTCATACTAAAGTTACAACTACGAAAAGCATTTCGATACCGACACGTGAGACAATGAGTCGCCACGAGTAATCACTTAGATCCCATTTGTGAGCATACCTAATATGATTTATGAGGAAGCACGAAAGTTCAACCCATTGTTATTGATACATGAGACTTCTCTTCTACGCTACGAATTTAGCTTTAGGTTGTCTCTAACTTTAGCTTAAAACATAACATAGGATATCTCTTTGACATAAAACCTTATCTTTGGTGATTCTTACCCTACCATCTTTACTTTGTATTCAAGCACAAACCATCCCCTTTATGATAAAAAATAATAATTACAAGTCTTAGTTCGAGGCCCCCAGATGCACTGGTGATTATCAAAAGTATCTCATCATCTTACACTTTTCAAATTACTAACATGTTTCCTAACCAACCATCAACCTTAAATTTTAATGCATGATCAAACATCGCACTACTTCGTTGTATGAATCTTTCCTATAATTTTCAATCCTCCTTCGACACTTATCGTTTTCATACATTTGTTCGAGTCCTTATCGGCATTACTGATATTCCTATCATTATAAAGGATTACATCCTCTTACGTCGTAAGCCAGACGCCAAACCTATAACTTAACCATTGACCCCTATAAAAGGCCGCAAAACTACATTGACACCATAAAATGTTTTACAAACATTTTTTCATGTCTTGTATTTGGGGAAAAAGTCATCGGTACTCGCCTTAGTATTTAGGTATAATTAGCTACACTAATCTACCTATTCCTTACTTTTAATACTCAATAAAAAAAAATTATTTCACTAGTTTTATTTACCATCAGTACAATATTTTATAACCACTTCACATAACTTACTAGACATTTCCTAACCATATAAGCCATATTACTTGCTAAAAACAACCAAATTTACTTTTGACAACTTGCTTTTACATAACACTTTTTTTCAAAATTCAGTTTAACCAATATTGGTTATAAACTTGCGATTTGAATTTCATTTTAAAACCATTTCAATGGAGAATAGTTCTTTTTAAGGGCATATAAACCATTTTAAACCTTGCATACCATTTTGGCACGTTTTCGAAAAACTTAAAAACATTTTCTTTTATAAAAGTGTTTAAACTCTATGCTATAAAACTTAAACATGTGAAATTGAAGTTCATAATATGTGTAAAAGCTTCATCAAATCTTTCAAACCACTTTTGTTTTGACTCTTTTGACCACTTTATCAATTAGACATTGTACTTTACTGTAATGTGTTTTCTTGAAACTCGACATGATGTTTTTACAACTTTCTACTCCAAACGTGTTTACAAGAGATCACTAATGAATACTTTTCAAAATGTACCTCTTTTGTTTATTTTATGTCAAATAAGTTTTATAATCTATAAAGTTTCTAAATTTAAAGTATTGCAAAACTTAGTTTTCACTTTTTCGAGTGACACACTTTCAATAATGCATAATTATTCTTCTAAAAATATTGAGTCTTTACCTTATCCGTTTTAACCATTGTTGGACTCCAGTCTAAAAGGACAAAACTGTCATATTTTCAATTACCAATTTTATTGCTTCTTTTTCCCTAACACAATTTAACTTAATAGATAACTTATTGTTTACTTGAGATCTAACGATTATAGGTCAGGGTTATTTGAAAACTAATCAGCTAAGAGCATCTCCAACCCACTCTCATTTTCCATTTTTTCCTCATTCCTCTCCAACCCTACCTTATTTATTCCCCTAATTTGGGAGAAATGAATAGTTTAACCCCAAATATGGTGTTATAGTATTCATTTCTCCCAAACAGGGACGAACTTTGAGTTGTCGTTTTAGTCCCTCTTTTTACATATTTATACCTTTCTAGTTTATTTTTATTTTTCTAGTTCATTCCCAATTTAACAATTGCTTTATTTAACCTTATGGCATGTTTTATCGTTCTTGCTATATATATATATATATATATATATATATATATATATATATATATATATATATATTAACGTAGGTTTTGATATTCATCATAGGTTATTAAGGTAGAATAACAACTAAGTATTTTGTTTATCCTTATGGCTTGGTCAGCATAACAACTAAGTATTATGTTACTATAGAGTATCTGCCAATATAACGACTAGGTATAATATTATCATATTGTTTTGGGCAGAGTTTCTACTAGGTATGATATTATCCTATGGTTTTGGGCAGCCTAACAACTAGTCATAATATTATTCTTTTAATTTTTACAAGGTAAGTAGCAGGAATAATATCACCCTAACATGTATTATAACATGTATCCCCCCTCCTCATAAAACATTTGGAAATTGTAAAACTGGGGCCATGAACTCACCCTTGTAGCATGCTTCGGTTGCTCCGGAACTTTATATCGAGAGACTCGAGCCATTGGGAAGAAGGTAAATGATATAGATTAATTGAGAGAGAGAGAGAGAGAGAGAGTAGAGAATTACGTAACATGTAAAAAGAGAGTGAGTGAGGGTCTCTATTTATAGTGCTCGATTGTGGTGTGTGCGGCGTGCATTTGCACTTTCGCTCCACGCAATGTTGGACACATTTCACCGTCTCGTTTGTCCACGTCTTCTCGTATCTTGATGAATCTAGTTGTCAGAATGTTGGTCGCACACGAAACGTGTTACGCGCGCAAGGATATTTTCTTTAGATATGCATATCTCTTTCAAATGAATTTTGATTTCGGCGTACTTTATGTATATCCTTAGCTATTGTTGACTACTACCACTTTACTTTAGGTTGTGTTAACTAATTATGACTTCATTTTTCGCCCTTATTTATATAGTTTTAAATACTTTTGCAAAAATCGTATCTCTGTCATACGGACTCCATTTTTGGTCCTCTTTGTCTTAAAATCTTTTATTTCGAAAAAGTACTACCGTTTTCCTATTGGTGACTTTATCCAAAGGTCAACCATTTTTTGTACCTTTTTAGCGTCCTATCTTCTTACACGTTGCTCAGTTTTATATGTTACAATAATCATATCTAATTCAAATGGAATCAGAAGTATACAAATTTTATATTTTTGGAAACGTGTTGACGTTTATTTTCAGAATACACTATTTTTTTTTACTAGAGGAAAAAAAGTTGTGCACTTATTTTTAGACTTTGCATCTATTTTCATTGGTTTTTCTTACGTTTTCGAGCTCGAAAGCTTGAGTTTTGCTAACTATCGTTTTCTACGTCCTTTATACTTGATGCGATTATCGATTCAGGGCCTATTTTTTTGATTGGCACATAAAAAGAGGTAAAAAATTTACATTGTTAAATGTACTCTAATGTCTGACACAAGGTGAAGCACTACAAGTTTGATTAAGAAGTGCGATAGAAAACTTTTGTAGGATATGTGTATCTATCCCGTACGAATGGCATCACATATATATGTATATATTACAAAAAAAAGGTAGCTAGTTGAACTTTTGTCATACTCCTTCTAGCAGTTGGATATCTAAATTGTTCATTTAAATCAATATAGAGATTCAACTCTGGTCTCACTATATCATTTTCATTTTCATCGGGAACAAGATAGTAAATAGAAACATAAAGTCCCGTCATAATTTGTTTACTGGTCTCATATTTCTTTGACTTAGCTCAGGGTTAAGGAAAGACCCATATGTACAATAAGTCATTCAGTTAAATATTAAAACCGATTAACTGCATACTATTTTAAACTAAATTAATAACTAATACCTAAAATATTTATACCTAAATGTAAGGAATGATAAAGTTGGTCGTTACATCTTGTTTGAATGATAGACAAAATCATATAATCTTCAAATCTTTTTCTTTTGTTAGACTTTGCCCCATGAGTCCTATCATTTAGACTTTTTGCTTACTTGTTCTTGCACTTGACACCTCACATCATGGATGTATCCAATGCAATGTCTTTCTTTTGTATCAACCAAACGAGCAATATCCAGTGACGAGCATATATTTGGCAAGCTAAATAAACAACATCCCAAAAGATTTTTTTTCTGCTATCTTCTCAACTCTCTAAACATGAGATTTCTTTCAGAAGTCACTTTCTCTCCATTGCTTAAATATAAACAACACTTGAAGATGGTGTTGATTCTCATGGACACTCTGTAAGGTGTAAAACTTGGTAGAAAATCTAGTTACACAAGACCTATGCAACTCTCTATCCGTTTTTAACTTTATCATCATATTGAGAATCCTTGTGTGGTTATAAAAATAAACCACAATAGTTCTTGCTTCAATCAAAGTGGTCTCGATCATTGATAATTTTTTCCCAATATCTTGTATAAGGAGGTTCACATAGTGTGATACACATGGAGTCCAAAAGAATTTAGGATATTGTTCTTCCAAAACCTTTCATGCAACTATGTATTTTGAACCGTTGCCTGGTATAACTATAAGAAATAAAAAGTATTTATTTAATAAAATAGATATAACTTTTTTTAAAATAAAGTAATAACTAATAACTAATTAGAAACAAATATTACATGCATCATGCTTTCCTCTCCTAATTCTATTGTCACATCATTTACCTTCTTCACAATATATTCAACATCTTTTCTATGCTCTGATGCATCAATGAGTTTAGAAAAACTGTATTGGCAGCACAATTGACTAAAATAATTATCAAAGATCTTTGTTTTTCATCTGTCCAAATATCAAACATAATGCCACATCCAAAATTCTCCCATTGTGGTCGAAACGAATCCACAAACTTGTGGTCAAAATGAATCCACAAAGTTGTGGGTATCTTCTAACACGTCCTTCAACAATGTCATACACATATTATGATAACTTGGAGCCAACATACCTAGCATTTATATAATTAACAAAATTAGTTAATATTAAAATGTTAACTTACCATTAATCAAATCAGAAAGGTAATAAGTTCATTACCTCTTACATATTCTCCAATGGCATTAATCGCATCTTTGAAACCCATATCACATACAACATTGAAAGGTAACCCGACCAAGAAGCCCAAACCACAATATTTTTCTAGATACCTTCTTCCACTTCTCTTTAATCAGATTAGTCTTAACCAAAGTAGTTTGATTTCCTTTTCCATGGTCGGGCTTATAAACATTATCAATAGAACCCCGTACATAACTAGCACTTACAAACTTTTTTTTTCAACTTGTATGGTATCTTCTTTGTTGTTTTCATTTTAAGAAAGCTCTATACAACTTGTTCATTTAAGTATTTTCGTTGTTCTTTTTTTTCATTTTTTCTTATATTTTTCTTTCATTGATTCAAGCACTTTCTTAGTGATCTCTCTTGTCCCCTTATTGCAAGCAGCTAGATTTCCTCCCATATGAGTTAGGTGTTCTTTTAACCTTTCGGCCCCTCTACATATTCTCTTGTCAAACAAGGTGCACCAAATATTTGATTTATTAATGGATCATTTTGAAATCCTCATTCGCATTCCCTATCCCCATTACATTAGTTGTGGTTCTACCGACATCCAATATCATATTAAAAAGAGTGGGTGGCCAAATTCACATAAGCGTGTGACGAAATACCTTCCAGCTTTGTCAATTGACAATTGGTTAAACCTGTTTCACAATCACATTACATCACATTATAGTACAATACATGAGTCCACAGACATAAATGAATAGTGGACACAAATTACCAACTTAATTTTCCTATTTCCTAACAGATTAACTGATCATGATCATAACTTATAAGTTGAAGGTGTTGAGTACGAATCTAGATAACAAATTCACTAGTCATAAGCCATCACATAATTACAGTTTACAACAATACAAGTCATGAAGTCACAAACTCAGTTAACTCATAATTATGTTGAAGTCATCTAGTCTAAATTCAGTTCCTAAAGAGATGTATGTCGATTCTGATAACACATAGAAAGGAATTAAAGGATTAAAGGACATAACTGGTAGTCAATTAGGCGTGTGCGTATGGAACAATGGAGGTCGATTGAGGAAGGGTCATCAAAGGTGTGGAAGTCGATGTGTTATTCGCTACTTACTCCACATTCATAACCTTGGTCGACTCAGAAAGATCGACAATTAGGGATGAACAATGTGTTCGTTGTTCGTGTTTCCTTGTAAAGATAGAAAGATGAAGAATGAAGTCGTCAGCTTTCTTTTGACTTTCTAATTAAGCTTTTATTTGGGTTATTCATAGTTGAGCTTACTATAACCAATGATTATTTGACTCATTAAATTTATTCCAGATTTAATAATAGAAGTGGTATAACAGTGATGGTTTTGCGGTGAATACTAGTAAATAAAGTCGATATTAGCACTAACGCAATTTCTAAACACTGTTTTGAAAATGTTAGTCATGAACCACCGTGAACCACAATAGCACTGCTATCATAACGCTATAATGCGCGATTGATAGCATAGGGCGTGACCCTATAAGGTCATGTGTCATTAGCAATATCATTTTATAATGACTATTGGGAATATAAGATCTTTCACACGACATAACATATTCTTACCTTATAAATATAACTAATTTTGTTATCTTTTATTATAATTTTCTAGAAAAAATAATTTCCCAATATGATGCTAAAATATTATTTTCATAAAATAATAATTCTACAATTCAATACAAGTTTTGGTTAAATTTATAAATTGTCAAAGTACTCTAATAAAAAAATCAATAAGTAGTAACTTTCTATAAGGTGTGACCCTATAGGATCATATGCCATTAGCAAATATCATTCTATAATCACTGTTAGGCATAAATATCTTTCAATCTCCAGGTTCGATACGACTCATCATAGATTGGTATAGACCATAGTGAACATTTAACAACATTCAACATCCAATTCCCAAAAATTCAAAGCTACAATTGATGTATAAGAAAAGTTTATCAGTTATCCCTCTGTTACAGACCTCTTGTTGAACATGAAACTTGGATCGTATTCGGTTTATTTGATGTTTTCCTATGGATAATACACATTAGATGTATAGCTCTTAACAAATAAGAGGAACACATCCTACCTTGACTACATAAGCCACTTGAATAGTTCATACCAAACCTGCTAATGACCTTTATAACTGCCCGGTTAAGGATCAAAATTTCACCACATGAAAGTATAGCATTCGCTACACTTAAGTCCCATTATGTATCTCAGGTATTAAGGATAGTTAGACAGTATATTTATCAAGTATTACTAATAATAGCGATCCATGATGTGATGATGACGTATGTTAGTCTAATACCAGTTCTTTCACAAATACCTATGAATCTTGGTTACAACCCCTTGCCTACTTTCATCTTATGAAAGTCAACCAATCCAATTCCTATTAGTTTTACTTCATAATTATCCGACAATCATGACCCATTATGAACATTTAAATAAATTAAATTATTCATGGATTAGACATGTTAATATGGAACACTACAAGTATTAATGTGATGATCATATCCTAATATACAAAAGAAATAAAATAGTTGTTTTAATATTCCAATATCCAAATACTAAATCCAAATCAAAGCTCATTTCTAGAATAACAAAGTCTTAAAGCTCAAGTGTGACCATTCATGCTTAGCTTAAGTGTAGAGTAAGGGTTAAATATAGGAATACAAGCATTCTGATAAAAATTGAAAAACTGAATAGGACTTAAAAAATTATTCGAAAGATTTGAAATAATAATCTAAAAACTGAATCTAGTTAAAAATTGTTATGTTGAGATCTAGGTTGCTAGTGTTGTGTGGGACTATCCGATGAGAGTTTTAGTGTTTATTTGAGCAAATATATGTTATAGTGTATTTGTGGTTTCCCTATCCTAGTGAAATCGTGAAAATAAAACACAACCTTTCTTATTTTGGGGGTCACAATATGTTTAGCATCGTGTACCATAAATATATCGAGGAGAGCTTATGTAGTCAGTGCACCTTAGACTAATACCTCTAATGAATAATGGTTAAATTTAAGTCCATTTGCTTAATCAGATGTTTCTTAAGATTTTTAGTTTTTGAATGAAAAAAAGATAAAAAAAAAAAGAAAAAAAGATAAAAAATAGCAATAGAAAAAAAAAGTATAAAAAAATAAGTTGTAACATCCCCCTCCGGCACGTATCACAATATTGTTTGCTTTGGGCCCCTGACGCGAAAACTTCCTAGGGGGTCACCCATCCCTAAATTGTTCTTTCCCGAACACGCTTAAATGTAGAGTTCTTATGGATTTTGCTGCCCTCATAGCTTTAAAATGTGTTGTGTCAAGGAAGGTATCCACACCCCTTATAAGGTGATCCTTAGTTCCCCTTCCTAGTTGATGTAGGATCAGGTGAAACCCCACCTTTACCCAGATTATAATGTTCGACGTCCCTGTCGGACACATTGACCCGTGCCCCAGCTCTGATACCAACTTGTAACAGCCCAAAGACAAAATAAAATTTTTCATTTTTAAATTAGGAATTACAATCATAATTTGCTTCCAAAAATACATTACATCATATCATGTCAAAAGAATATTAATATCAGTAATTGCGGAAAATATTGGAGAGTGTATGTTGCGCCAGCAAGCCGGGCCCTTCCCTTTAGTATCGGAAGTACCTGAAAACACCTAAATAATCGTAATCAAAAGCTTAGTGAGTTCCCAAAATATCACATAACATACAACCAAAAAATACCATGTGACATACATATATTTTCCATGGGCTACCCCTATGGTCTTTACCTGGAATGCCATAGGCTATCCTCATGGTCTGATATCCAAGTTTCATGGGCTACCCTCATTGTCTTTACCTAGAATGCCATGGGTTACCGCCATCATCTGATATCCAAGTGCCATGGGCTACCCTCATGGTCTTCCATGACATGGGCTATCCCCATGGTTTTCATACAAGTAAATACACAAACAACTCTCAATCCACATGTCAGGTAATGGGCCGACATTGCTACCTTCAACCCATTGATATAGTGAGACGGCTCACCTCAGACTGCTGATAAATAATAACTGCTCGGCTACCAGTCCATAAATCTCACACTATAAAATGTATAATATACCCTAATTAGAATTATGATACAAACCCACTTCTGGGCCCAAAATCCCTAATTCCAAACTCTTCAAATAAGGCCCAAAAGCCTTTCTCCTTTAATGGGCCTAACTACCATTGGTCCAAAATCAATAATGGTCTATAAGGCCCAAATGGCCCAACAATGTCACGTAAGGCCCATTCCATGACACACAAGGCCCATAGAGGAAAACTGAGCACACCTATCCTTAACGGGTCATGGCCCAACACTAGATATGGCCCAAGAGTCCCAAAAGCCCAAAACTCGCCCCATCAGACCAGAGCATGTATGCGCAGCATACACCATCAGTACGCTTAGCGTACTCGGTCTTAAGGCAGTATGCGCATTATATATCCCAGTACGCCCAACATATAAGGTTGCTAAGCATAACCAACCATTAAGAGCTTAATCCATGCAGCCACTTCGTCAAATTTCATATCTTGGTCATTTTAAAGGTCCCAGGGCACAAATTTGGCAACTTTATGCATTTGCATGCTTCATGGGAGCCCAACATCCCATTTTGTCCATTAAGATTCACTTTAGGATCTCAAACCCATGCATGGTGCCCTAACAACCAACATGATAGCATTTTTATGCTTTTAAGATGCCAAAGGGAATCAAATCTAACATTTCTAACCTCTGGAGTTGCTCAAACTCACAAAAGATGATCCATGGGCCAAAATGAACTCACTACCAAACCCTAACTCAAACTAGCAAAAGGATTAGCAACATCTAAACTTTTTACCTCCAAAAGCTCTCTAAGATTATGTAGATGCAAGATCTAGAAGCTCAACCACGTCCAAGGCTTGAACACCAATCTCTTCTTCTTGCAAACTCACTAAAATGGACACCAAAGACACTTTAAAGCTCAAGGATCACACTCACCAGAAAACTAGGGTTTAAGGGACAAAAACAAGCAGTGGAGGCTGCTAAGGGTGAGGTCGAAATGTCATAAGTGAGCTTAAAGAGGGCTCATGCCCTAAGATTAGGGTTTTGGTCTTTGGCCACGTACGCCCCACGTACACCTAATACGGCCAACGTATGTGGTTGAATTCCGCGTCCATAACACCCATGTACGCTAAGCGTACACATATGTACGCCCAATGTACAGAGGGGTCTCTCATGTAAAATAAATTTTAATCTAATGGCTAAAAGTTAACATACCGAATTCAGAGTGTTACAGAAGTTGCAAAAGTTTGAGAATAAGAGTCAACAAAGTTATGAAGATCAAGAAATATCGTGAAAAAAATTTCCAAATCAAAGACTCAAGAATAAGGCAAAATTTTCCTAGTTATTTGTATTGTAATTTTTATCTTCTGGGTTATTTTTCCATATGTATGCTTGGCGGTTTAACCAAAAATAGTTTGTAGTTAAGAAAGTTTTCTAAGGATATATTTGGAGGGATGCATAAAATGAGTTTTTTTCAAAAGAAGCGGGGAAGTTTTTAGGAAGATTGTGAGTATTTAGGATTGAGGAAGTTCTTAGGAAAATATAGACACAAATACATCCGTTACAGTCTTGGAGTAATGGAGAAGCTCAAAATAAATTGTTTTGTGCGATTTTGGTAGCTAAAGTCTTGATATGATAACAATAAAATCAGTTTTGCTTGAGGGAAAGCAAGAGACAAGTGTGGGGTATTTTGATATGTTTATATTTAACTATATAATTCATGAATATTTCTAATACTTTTAGCTACAATTATGATTATTTTGGGACAAAAAATGCTTATTATGTTTGAAATATGTTTTGTATTAGTGAAGACTTGCTCGGGATAAAATGGAAGGATCAGAGGATCTAGAAGCAGGAAACGAGATCTAAAACAAAAGAAGAAGAAAAGAAGACTGAAGACCACGGTGTGGTGATCTCCAACATGACATGGTGAATGGAAAGATCGCAACCAATCAGATGACTTGAAGGATACAGAAAAAACACGAGGACCACGTCGTGGTGGCGGTCAAACACAACGTGGTGGTCCGATTTTAATAGTTATAAAATACCAAACATTAGGTCGAATCCAAAGGCATGCAATCAGTTTTTGGAGGATAATTGCAACTGAAAACCCTTAGAAACCCAGAAAAAGTTCGAGATTTAAGTGAAGCTCAAGGATTAAAGAAGATTTAGAAGATTTTCACATTGATCTAGTTGGTTTGCTTATCTTACTCATGTCTAGTTTAATTACATGGATCTAGTTTGTTTTTCTGCTACAATGAGAGACGAAAGACCTTTTACTTCTATTTGGTGAAAATGAATTTGATCCATATATGTTGATTTCGATATTTGGATGATTATATTTGATTTTACTTGTGTTTGATATATATATATATATATATATATATATATATATATATATATATATATATATATATATATATATATATATATATATATATATATATATATATATAAACCCTAGCATGTTTTAGTTCTAGTTTATATTGCTTATATATCATAATTTATGTGATAAGTGATCATATTAATTGCATGAATTTTCCTCCTAATTGTTTATGATCATTAAATAATTAGATCTAGGATTAAGCATATCTTAGATTAAGTACTAAAAGCTAGTAACTTTAACTATGTTAGAGAGCCTAATTAATCTTAATGTGTGCTGGGTTGCTTAACTTGATCATAGGAAAGTAATTACTATCATTCATAGTCCAATTTGTGCTTATTATCGATTTGGTGTTTAACTTGTGCATGATCATCTCTTTGTTATTCAGAAGTTTGTAGGCCCAGATATTTGATCATAATATCTAGTAAACTGGTAATCAATATAATCCATCCATTAGAAATCAACCATAGGAGAACGTGAAATCGGATCTAGACATAAGTATTCTTTTAGTTCTTGAAGTTAATTTGTTTTCTTCGCTTGCTTACTTGCTAGTTGATATTAAGTTCTTCTGATCTTGAAAAATCAGTAAAAACCCCAATCATTGTTTGTTTCTTAGTTTAATTAGAAGTAGCTAATTTATTTAGATAAATTTCGTTCCCTATAATCGTCACCTGACTTACCTGATCTATGTCATAAGCTGACTAGGTACACTGCCTATAAGTGCATAGTTAGTAAATTAAGTGAGGTTATAAATTTAAAACGATGTGTTACTAGACTTTTTAGATAATGGAATGTAATTGCATTAACCACATGTGAGTACATTTTTTCATAATCAATTATGGGCTTTTAGGTAAAACCTTGTGCAACATGTTTTTCTTTACATCTCACAGCTTCATTTTTCTTTTTTCTTTTACATACAAATACCCATTTGTGTCCCACTGGTCTTTCTCCGTTTGGTGTACTGACTTCAGGTCCAAAAAAGATTTGTTGAGTACAAGAATTAAGCTCTTTTTTATTGTATCTTTCAATTTTGGCCAATATTTTCTATTCATACATTTATCTGTAGATTCAGGTTCAAGATCCTCATTTTCTTCCATAATCCAGAACACAATAGGATATGAAAAATTATATCTGACTTCTGTCTTATTTCGGTTCCATCTTATTCTTGTCATGAAATATTTATTGAGATCTCTTCATTTTCATAATTTTCAGGTACCTTAGTTTCTTTTGTTATGACATTGGGATCTTTTAGAGCTTCACTAATCTTTTCAAGAGATTTTGCTTTCTCTTTTTGACCATCTACTACATTTGCTCCCTTTCGTTCTTGAGGATTCTTATTTTTGGAACCAGATGGTCTTCCACACTTTAGGCATGCCTTAGATTCATTTGCAGTTGTATTTTTTCCTTTTGGTACATCAATTCTAATTGGATCATTTACAACTGGTACATGAGGCTTTCTTACTCTCTTAGGGTCAGTAAATGCATCTGACAATTGATTTGCTATATTTTGTAAATGAATTATCTTTTTCACTTCAATTTCATAGTGACTTAGGCGATTATCTAAAACTGAAAGTCATAATTTATTCCATGAGATTTTATTTCCAACTTCTTTATTTCTTCCTTAATGTTGGAGAAATATATTCATCAAAATGACAATCATCAAATCTAGCTTTAAATAAATCTCTAGTTGATGTTTCTAAATATTTTACTATAGATAGAGATTCATATATAACATAAATTTTCATTGTTCTTTGAGGACCCCATTTTGTGCACTAAGGTGGAGAGATGGGTACATAAATTGCACATCCAAACATCCTTAAATACGAAATATTTTGTTCCTGAACCCTAACCAGTTGAATTAGGGAGAACTTATGATAACTAGTTGACATGGTACGTATAACTCATGCTACATGTAAAATTGCATGTCTCCATGACAATGTAGGAAGTTTAGAATATGTTAGTAATGGTTGTGCAATTATTTGAAGGCTTTTGATTAACGACTTAGCTAGACCATTTTGTGTATGAACATGTGCAATAGGATGTTCAATAGTTATCGTAATCGACATGAAATACTCATTAAAAGTTTGTGATCTAAATTCTCCAACATTTTCAAGTCAGATTTCTTAATGGGGTAATCGGGGAAATGTGTCATTAGGCAGTTTATTTGTGTAAGTAATATTCCAAAAGCAAGATTACAACTAGACAACAAGCATATGTGAGACCACCTAGTGCACATGTCAATTAAACCTGTAAAATATCTAAATGGTCTAAATGGTGGTTGAATTAGTCCAAATATATCCCCTTGAACTCATTCTAAGAAACTAGGATTTCCATACCCAACTTTGTTCAATGATGGACGAGAAATTAATTTTCCTTGAGAGCATGCATCACAACACAAATCATTAGCTTGAACAATCATATGGTTTTTCAAGGAATTACCACTTAAAGTTTCAATTATTCTACACATCATAATTGATCTGGGATGGCCCAACCGGTCATGTCAAACTTTAAAGGTGTTATCATACCTTTTAATTTCAATAACATAAGATTCAATAAGTCTAATATTTGTATCATACAATCGGGAGGACAATATGGGTAATTTTTCCAAATAACTTTTCTTACCCGATATCATTTTTGTAATATTGAGATACTCTTCATTACCATCATTAGTTGTTTCAACATAATATCCATTATAGAGAATACCCTTAAAACTTAATAAATTTCTTGGTGATTTGGATCAAAATAATGCATCGCATTTTATAAATATTGTCGCTTGTGGTAATATTATATTCGCTCTTCCGGAGCCTTCAATCATGTTTGCACTATGCATTATTGTATTAACATTTGTTACTCCAATTGATAACTAAGCAACCTACTTTTCATTATTAAATATGCTATGTGTTGTTCCACTGTGTGCAATACATATATCTTTGTCGTTTCTCTTGCGAATATCCATATACCTATAATAATAACAAAAGAGAAAAGAAGTTGGAGCTTTATGGTATAATCATACTGATAACTTATTATGAAATATGATCGCATAACAAGATAAATTATAGAATAAATAATGACATGTGAGTGCAAAAAAAAAATTATTCTAATAGTTGTGATGAAATCACTAGTATTCTAATATATATATATGGCTCACTATTTATCCAACCAATAAGATGAAAGATGAGTTATAATATGAATTCACATTAAAATGGTGCATTATTACACTTGTAAAATAAATTGAAGTTATTGTTACTAATGTTAAAATAATGATGGATAGTTATTCTTGAAATGAGAAATCTAATGATTATTCACAAACTAATATTTCATAACAGTTGTGTTAATTTTTTTACTTTTGTTTAAAATCTATAGACTAAAGGGTGTACTCACCTTTTACCTTTCATTTTTTCTGTGGCATTTCAATTTTCCACTCACTATGCTTTCACTCGTCAAAACCCAAGAAATTGTCATCTTTCACTTCATTTCATTTTTTTTAATAAAATATATATTTTTTTTTATAATTATATATATTTTTTAGAGAATTAAAAACCTTTAAATTTAATATATTTTTTTATAATTTTCTATTATATATATATATATATATATATATAATAAAAATTAAAAACGAAAAAGAAAAGAAATAAATTACATTTAAATGGATCAGCAGTCAAAAGATGAGAGGAAAGTTATGGGGCTTCCACACCTCCCAAAACCGCACCTACGATTAGAGATGGCAAAAAAACCTGTACCCAACGGGTACCCGAAACCCTAAACCGAGTTGACCGAGTAAATCCCCGAGTTGATCGGGGATGAGGACTGGGATGGGTATTACTCGAATATAAAAAGCGGGGATGGGCATGGGGATGGTTTTACCTGTCGGGTACCATACCCGTACCTGAAACCGGCCCCGATGGGTACCCGATATATATATATATATATATATATATATATATATATATATATATATATATATATATATATATATATGTAACAACTCAAATTTTTCAACAAATTTTTCATTTTTAAAACATAATATTTTCCATTAAAAACAAGGCATAAATAGTTTAATTACTCGGTCGATACAATTATTCAAACTCCCAAGATCCTAAAACAACCTTCAGTGTGTATCGATCATGCCGGCGCCTTCCCACGGTCCTCGCTAGTACCTGAAATACATACATACACAACAACTGTAAGCATAAATGCTTAGTGAGTTCCCCAATATACACTTACACACATACGCCTTTCCAGGCCCTGACCTTCTGGTCCTCATTACAACGCCTTCCGGCCCATAACATAATCGCCTTCCGGCCCATAACATATTGCCTTCCGGCCCACATATCATACATAGTACATATAACACTTAACTTACCACACATAGCATACACATCCATATAACACTTAACTTACCACATATAGCATGCATATCACATAACATATTCGACCTTCCGGTCACACAATCGAACCCTTCCGGGTACAGTATAGTGAGAAAACTCACCTCGTAAGTGCTGAAAGCTAGCAGCTCCTGAAATCACTCGCGCGCAAACCAACGAGCTACAACCCCCCTATAACATTACATAACTCATTAACACTCATATCAGCTAAGTGTGACTATCCTTAAGAAGTCAGACTTAGGTCAACTCTGGTCAACGATCAACTCGACTGGACTCGGCGAGTACCATGGCGACTCGGCGAGTCTAGTCGTCCTCACAGATTCCTGAATATTCCCTTTCTACTCGTCGAGTATACCTCTTGACTCGACGAGGTCCTCGTGGAAGAATCGCGGGGCCACCCCGACTCCACTCGCCGAGTCTGATGAACAACTCGGCGAGTCCCAGCACATCTTCAAGCTACTCGCCGAGTCTGAAGAACAACTCGGCGAGTCCATGCCATGCAGACGAGTAACTGCTTCCTGAGATAGGTCTCGTCCCGAAGTACACATGCATGGGACCTTCTGGACCTCTAAAGGTCCTAATACAAGACTATAATCGTGGGGTAACAAGGCATTTCTTCATCAAATCACTAAATGGGTTCTATAAACCCTAATTTCATAAATACATCAAAATAACAGATTTGGTCCGAGTATTACCTGAAAACGCACTCTCTGTGTCCCCCAAATCTCAGGACTCAATCCTCCTTGATATTCCTTTAGCCAAATCCCTCTTCTTCTTGCCTAACCAATTCTTCCAAGTTCCAAAGCTTTCTCCCTTGCTCTAGGCGTCCACAGCGATTAGGGTTCCTCTCAATTGACCAAAAGACTGAAAATGACGGCCTAAGAGGCGTTAAATACGATCCAAACTGAACGGTTAGGGTTTCTGCTGAACAGCGTCGACTCGCCGAGTCCATATCTGGACTCGTCGAGTCCAGTTGCGGACCCGCGACCAAGTCCGCGATCCTACTCGGCGAGTCTAGGCTCCAACTCGCCGAGTCCCCTCTTAAATCACCCCAAAAACATAATTTTAATAATACCTGAGATTCCGGGCTGTTACAATTCTCCCCCACTTGGATTAGACTTCGCCCTCGAAGTCTCATTCTGCAAATAGTTCCGGATGCTGCTCCCGCATTTCGCGCTCCGGTTCCCAAGTCATTTCTGATCCCTTACGGTGTTGCCATTGAACCAACACCAGAGGTACTTCCTTGTTCCTCAGAACCTTGATCTTCCGATCCCTGATAGCCACTGGTCTCTTCGCGTAATTCAGGCTCGCATCCACCTGAATATCCTCCAATGGAACCACTGTCGACTCATCGGCTATGCACTTCCTCAACTGCGACACATGAAAAGTGTCATGGATCTGACCCAACTCCGCTGGCAACTCCAACCGATAGGCTACCCGGCCTACCCTTGCAACCACACGAAATGGCCCAATATACCGGGGCCCCAATTTGCCCCTCTTCCTGAATCGAATCACTCCTTTCCAAGGAGAGACCTTCAGGAGAACGTAGTCGCCGACTTGAAATTCAAGCTCGGATCGGCGCCTGTCTGCATAACTCTTCTGTCGGCTCTGGGCAGTCAATAATCTTTGTCTCACTTGTTGAATCTGCTCTGTCGTCTGGAGTATGATCTCCGTGCTGCCCATCACTCTCTGTCCCACCTCTCCCCAGCAAATGGGAGTCCGACACCTCCTACCATACAACAGCTCGAAAGGCGGCATACCAATGCTCGAATGATGGCTGTTGTTGTAGGAAAACTCTGCCAATGGTAAATACGCATCCCAGCTACCCCCGAAGTCTAATACACACGCTCGGAGCATGTCCTCTAGTGTCTGAATTGTCCGCTCGCTCTGACCGTCTGTCTGAGGATGGTATGCGGTACTAAAATGCAACTTAGTACCCAGCTCTTCATGGAATTTCTTCCAGAATCTGGAAGTAAAGCGCACATCACGGTCTGACACAATCGAGATCGGCACCCCGTGCCGAGACACCACCTCTCTCACGTATATCCCCGCCAATTTCTCCGCCGAAGAGCTCTCACTGATGGCAAGGAAGTGTGCACTCTTGGTTAACCTATCCACGATCACCCAAATTGCGTCTACTCCCCTAGCAGTCCTTGGCAATTTGGTGATAAAATCCATAGTGATCTGTTCCCACTTCCACTCGGGGATCTCCCATGGCTGTAACTTGCCATGCGGTCTCTGGTGCTCAGCCTTAACCCTACGACAGGTCAAGCACCTCTCAACGAACCATGCCACGTCCCTCTTCATACAGGGCCACCAATATTCCTTCCTTAGATCCAAATACATCTTTGTAGCACCGGGATGGATCGAGAATTTCGATTTATGAGCCTCTTCCATCAACGTAATACGCGTACCGCCCACGAACGGCACCCAAATCCGACTCCGAAACGTCATAAGGCCTCGACCATCCTTGACAAACTCTGAGATTAACCCCACAACCCGCTCTTTCTTCTGCATTTCTGGTCGCACAGCCTCAGCCTGTGCCCTACGAATATCGTCCAATACAGGAGTCATCACGGTCAGTCTCAAGCACACATGACCCCTCTGCATCAACACTGCACCCAATCCCGAAATCGATGCGTCGCAATATACCACGAAATCTTCCATCCCTTCTGGGAGAGCTAATACCGGGGCTTCGCACAATCTCTGGCGAAGTGTCTCAAAGGAGGTCTGCTGCTCGGGCCCCCATGAGAACGTAACACCCTTCCGGGTCAATCTGGTGAGTGGCACTGCGATCTTGGAGAAATCCTTGATGAATCTCCGATAATACCCTGCCAACCCAAGGAAACTTCTGATCTCAGAGGGTGACTTCGGCACCTCCCAACTCATCACCGCCTCAACCTTGGCCGGATCGACCAATATCCCTTTCTGATTAACCACATGTCCTAGAAACTGGACCTCCCGCAACCAGAAGTCACATTTGGAGAACTTTGCATAAAGCTTCTCCGACCTCAATACCTCAAGGACCTCCCTCAAATGCTCCTCATGCTGCTCTCTCGATCTCGAATACACCAGAATGTCATCGATAAATACGATCACTGACCGATCCAACATCGGCCTGCATACCCTGTTCATGAGATCCATGAACACAGCCGGGGCATTGGTGAGTCCAAAAGGCATCACCACAAACTCATAATGCCCATATCGCGTCCTAAACGCTGTCTTCTGGACATCTTCATCCCGTACTCTCACCTGATGGTAACCCGACCTCAGATCGATCTTGGAAAACCAAGATGCTCCCTGCAACTGATCGAATAAATCATCGATCCTCGGCAACGGGTAACGGTTCTTGACCGTTAGCTTGTTCAACTCCCGGTAATCAATGCACATCCGGTGTGAACCATCCTTCTTCTTGACGAACAAAATAGGTGCTCCCCATGGCGAGCTGCTCGGCCGAATGAATCCCTTTCCCAGCAACTCCTGGAGTTGCGAAGACAACTCTTGCATCTCTGGAGGTGCAAGACGATAGGGCACTTTAGCAATAGGCGCTGCCCCCGGAACTAGATCAATACTAAACTCTACTTGCCTCACAGGCGGTACTCCCGGCAACTCCTCGGGAAAGACATCTGAAAATTCGCGCACCACCGGAACTTCCTCAACTGACTTCGGTTTCTCGGAAACCTCCCGCGTATCCATCACATACGCCACAAAACCTTTACAGCCCTGCCGTAGACACTGCCTCGCCCTAGCGGCCGAACAAAAAGCTGATCCCGAACGGGTACCCTCGCCGTACACCGAAAGAACTCCCCTCTAGGGTCTCGTATAGTCACCAACTGACGCTCACAGTCGATGACAGCGCCGAACCGGCTCAACCAGTCCATGCCCACGATGACACATACATCCCCCATCGCGATAGGAATCAGATCAATTGGGAACCCAATCCCGAAAATCTCTAGTACACATCCCCGAAGAACCTCCGTAGCACAAATCACCTTCTCGTCAGCTATAGAGACTCTCAAAGGTCGACTCAACGACTCACGACTAACGCCAATACGCTGACTAAAGGCCAAGGACACAAAGGACCTACTCGCACCCGAGTCAAATAACACTAAGGCAGGCACAGAGTTCACAAGGAAAGTACCTACGCGCATAATAACATAAGCATAACATATCGACATTAAAATAAACACATGAATTACAACATACCTGCCACAACATCGGGCGCAGCGCGGACCTCCTCCGCAGTCAGCTGAAAGGCTCTCCCACGAGCCCTCGGGGCCTCGACCTTCACCGGTCGAGTCTCAGTAGTCCTGGCAACAGGTGCAGATCCCTGACGAAGCTGAGGGCACTCGGCCTTCCGATGGCCGGTCTGGTTGCAATGAAAGCAAACCATAAATCCCTTGGGACACTCCCTAGCAATGTGTCCCTCCTTGCCACACTTGTAGCAAGCACCGGCTCGACACGCCCCATCGTGACCTTTACCGCACTTTACGCAAGTGCGGTTCTTCGAACCTCCCGTCCTCGAATCGGCGGACTTGATCCGCTTGGCTGCCGGCTGAGACTGAGCCGGTCGCCGGTCTGCCTGCTGAGACTCGGCCTCCTCCCTGGCCTGAGTCTCTAACTCGATCTCACGCTTCCTGGCATTCGCCTGAAGCTCAGTAAAAGTATGGTAAGTGGAGTTTGACACAAACTCCCGGATCTCCCTCCTCAGAACACCCAAGTACCGGCTCATCCGAGCCTGCTCTGTGGCCACTAGCTCGGGGCAAAACATCGCCCTCTCGTGGAACTTCCGCGTGATCGCCGCCACCGAATCAGTACCCTGCTTGAGGGTTAAGAACTCCTGAACCAATCGTTCCCGCTCCACCGGGGGAACGTACTCGTCCCTGAACATGGTAGTGAACCCCTCCCATGTCACTGCCGCAGTCTCTGCTAAAGTGAAGTTCGCCGTCACGAACTTCCACCAATCCTTGGCTCCCAGACGGAGCTGGTTCAAAGCGAACCGTACCCTCAGGTGCTCCGGGCATGAACAAGTGTAGAAGCACCCCTCTATATCTGCGATCCACCTCATCGCAGCAATCGGATCCTGCGTCCCATCGAACTCTGGTGGCTTCGTGTTGCTGAACTCTCGGAACAGCAATGAGTCACCTCCCTGTGGCCTAGTAGCGGCCACAGCTGCGGTAGCTGCAGCGGTTGCAGCCTCAGTCAATGCGGTGTACCGCTCGTCGAACGTCTCCATCAAGGTGGTCTTGATAGACCCAAACATCTCCGGGATCTCGGCCCGGATCGCCGCCGCCACCTCCTCGTGGATCATCTGACGAATATCCTCGTCACTCACACCGCTCGTACTCGCCCCGTGCCGCGGTCTAACCATGATATCTCTGAAATACAACATAAAACTATCAGAGATTCTACCGAGTATAATCGTACTCGACACGCAACCCTACTCAGTCCCAGATATCCAGGGATTCTTACTTGGGCCTCCCACTGACCCGGTGTCCTCGGTAGTACGGGCCCAATACTACCGACCACACCGCATCAATGTTCATCCCAAGTCCTCCTCCCCAAACTCCAGATAGTGAGTACTCTACTTCTGATACGCTCAAGCTACCCGCATACTAGCAAAGCATCACATATAGGCAACTTCCCTAGACTAAGGCATCACAAATCAGGCCACTCTAGTCCTATCATGAATACCTAGTCTTCTAGCATGCCTAACAATTCATATCATATAATATTGTAAGGTATTTTGGGGATCTTTTACCGTTCGGGCGCTGACTGATCGTACACACTGCTTCTTTCTTGCTTACTACAAAACCATTTACAAAAGTTTATGCCTTTATTTGGAAAGTTTCCTCAAATCCTCGGTTTGAGTTCAGTTACCCCCGAAGGTGCACCCGAATCCCTCAAACCATGGCTCTGATACCAATTGTAACAACTCAAATTTTTCAACAAATTTTTCATTTTTAAAACATAATATTTTCCATTAAAAACAAGGCATAAATAGTTTAATTACTCGGTCGATACAATTATTCAAACTCCCAAGATCCTAAAACAACCTTCAGTGTGTATCGATCATGCCGGCGCCTTCCCACGGTCCTCGCTAGTACCTGAAATACATACATACACAACAACTGTAAGCATAAATGCTTAGTGAGTTCCCCAATATACACTTACACACATACGCCTTTCCAGGCCCTGACCTTCTGGTCCTCATTACAACGCCTTCCGGCCCATAACATAATCGCCTTCCGGCCCATAACATATTGCCTTCCGGCCCACATATCATACATAGTACATATAACACTTAACTTACCACACATAGCATACACATCCATATAACACTTAACTTACCACATATAGCATGCATATCACATAACATATTCGACCTTCCGGTCACACAATCGAACCCTTCCGGGTACAGTATAGTGAGAAAACTCACCTCGTAAGTGCTGAAAGCTAGCAGCTCCTGAAATCACTCGCGCGCAAACCAACGAGCTACAACCCCCCTATAACATTACATAACTCATTAACACTCATATCAGCTAAGTGTGACTATCCTTAAGAAGTCAGACTTAGGTCAACTCTGGTCAACGATCAACTCGACTGGACTCGGCGAGTACCATGGCGACTCGGCGAGTCTAGTCGTCCTCACAGATTCCTGAATATTCCCTTTCTACTCGTCGAGTATACCTCTTGACTCGACGAGGTCCTCGTGGAAGAATCGCGGGGCCACCCCGACTCCACTCGCCGAGTCTGATGAACAACTCGGCGAGTCCCAGCACATCTTCAAGCTACTCGCCGAGTCTGAAGAACAACTCGGCGAGTCCATGCCATGCAGACGAGTAACTGCTTCCTGAGATAGGTCTCGTCCCGAAGTACACATGCATGGGACCTTCTGGACCTCTAAAGGTCCTAATACAAGACTATAATCGTGGGGTAACAAGGCATTTCTTCATCAAATCACTAAATGGGTTCTATAAACCCTAATTTCATAAATACATCAAAATAACAGATTTGGTCCGAGTATTACCTGAAAACGCACTCTCTGTGTCCCCCAAATCTCAGGACTCAATCCTCCTTGATATTCCTTTAGCCAAATCCCTCTTCTTCTTGCCTAACCAATTCTTCCAAGTTCCAAAGCTTTCTCCCTTGCTCTAGGCGTCCACAGCGATTAGGGTTCCTCTCAATTGACCAAAAGACTGAAAATGACGGCCTAAGAGGCGTTAAATACGATCCAAACTGAACGGTTAGGGTTTCTGCTGAACAGCGTCGACTCGCCGAGTCCATATCTGGACTCGTCGAGTCCAGTCGCGGACCCGCGACCAAGTCCGCGATCCTACTCGGCGAGTCTAGGCTCCAACTCGCCGAGTCCCCTCTTAAATCACCCCAAAAACATAATTTTAATAATACCTGAGATTCCGGGCTGTTACAATATATATATATATATATATATATATATATATATATATATATATATATATATATATATATATATATATATATATATATATATATATATATATAGTCAAGGTTCTAAAAAGCTCGTCATGGCTCCGCCATGGCACACCACGACTCCAAGGCTTGCACCTGCCGCCAAGCTTTGTCAAAACGCCGCCTTAACTCATATATGTGTATAAAAATGAATAATAACTGAAAATACATATAAAAATATTAATTATATAGAAAATTGCCGCCTTAAGTCACGCCTTACAAACGTCATGACTCGCCAAGGCTCGGAAAAACTTGAGGCTTGACATTGCCGCCAAGTCACGCCTTACGTTATTTAGAACCTTGTATATAGTATTATTTATGTTTTTATTTTTAATAATGCATAAGCAAATGTTCATTAGACAAAATAAGGTTTTCTAACAATCAAAGGTATAGTTTTGGGAAGACTTTTTATGTCTTTTTTTTTGCAAAGAATGATTTTATTTATAACCTTGAATGTTATTGTTCGTGTTTGAATTATAGTGTTTTATATTAGTTCTGTTAGTTTTTGTTTTGTTGGTTAATATAGAATTATGAGTTGTTTTTCATAAAAGTTCAAAAATTTGTAACGGGGAAAAATCCCCGATTACCCATTGGGGATCCCCGATACCCATTGGGGATGGGGATGGCGATAGATTTTTAATCCCCGATGGAGATGGGGTCGGGTATGGGGATGAGGATGGGGATTCGGGTATAGGGATGGGGATGGGAACACGAAACCCGATATACCTGTACCCATTGTCATCCCTACCTATGATGTGATGTTCTTGGATGTTCCGGCTACCTTTCACCTTCCTTGCATGTACACCTTTCGGACTTCTTAGTTGTATATAATATCTATTGGGATGATGGTTTATATTAGTTATGTACATTTCCATCGCATCTAAAACTTTTAATATGCTTTTTGCATACAATTTTATTAATTTGCAACAAGTTGACATATCTAATTGATTTGCAAAGGAATCAAAATGTATATCGAATATTTCGTGTTGCAAAATGCATGTATCCAAACTTGAAAACTTTAAAAGAACTATATTTTATTGTATTTGATAATCAAATTTAAACACAAATATTCCACACTCATTGACTAATTTCCTACACAGTCCTTAATATGAAACTCAAAAACTAAATTCTGTTAGGACGAAAAAACACAATATAAACGAATCAAATTCGTTTGAGAAACGAACAAATCTATTTAAAACAAAATATTTCCTATTAAATGTTTTATAAACGGTTGCAAAATGCATGTATCCAAAGTCCAAACTTGAAAACTTTGACACGTGACACGATCTCTTTTGAAACCACTATATTTTCTCATATTTGATAATCAAATTTAAACACAAATATTTCACAATTATTGACTAATTTCCTACACAAACCTTGATAATAAACTTAAAAAACAAATAAATTCTAAAGTTTAGGTTATTTTTGGTCACTTAACTTTTCACTTTGTGCTCATTTGATTACTTAACTCATTTTAAGTTTTAAAAGGTCACCGGACTTTTGGCTTTGTGCTCATTTAGTCACCTAACTTTAAGTTTGGTTACGTAACTTTTGGATTTGTATTCATTTAGTCACCTAACTTTTAAAATTGTGCTCGTTTAGTCACCTAACTTTTTAAATTGTGCTCATTTTTATAGTTTTGTTTTAAAAGTTTAGTGACTAAATTAGCACAATTTTAAAAGTTAGGTGACTAAATGAGCAAAAATCTAAAAGTTAAGTGACAAAACTAAAAGTTAGGTGACTAAATGAGCACAAAGCCAAAAGTTCGATGACCTTTTATAACTTAAAAGAATTAAGTGACCAAATGAGCACAAAACCAAAATTTAAATGACCGCCTCGTAGGGGACTACAGCCAATCCGGACCGCTCCCGAGCATTCGGCATGACTAGACCGCCTCGCAGGGCCTACAATCTATCCGGACCGCTCGTCGGGCCTACGGCCTGACTGTACCGCCTCGTAGGCCTTCAGTCTATCCGAGCCGCCATGGGTTTGTTAGCCTTCAACACACAACAGGACCACCTCAACCTAACCACAGACACATATGTCGACATATATATAGCAATTAAACACATAACCAGTCAACAAACAAAAATGCAGATCTTACAGATCACTAAGCATGGCATCATCCTATCTATCAGGATACAGATCTAACAGATCATAACAGCATAACAACATCCTATCTACCAGGATACCGATCTAACAGATCATAACAACACTCAATCATGAGATAAACCATGATATCAATCTAACAGGTCCAACACGTTTGCCTTCGACCCATAAGTACAGTGACAAAAACTCACCTCGCACCGCTGAAGACACAGACGATCTCTGGCTGCTGGTGGCCAGATCCTCGAGTCGCCACCATCAAGACAGCACCCCATCTGCAACTGATTCCATGAACAATCTCCAACTGCAGATCCATTATCACACGCACGCTAACAATTACCAAAATGACAATCCATCAACATCTAGCCATTGACTCATACTGTGAGTCCAATTCAGGATAAAAGACCTTTTTACCCTTCCTCAAGCATTGCCCAAAGCCAAAGCCCAACTAATGACAAAAGGCCCAACATCAAAATAAACTCCTTAAGTCTGATTCGGCCCAATTTTCCAAATTGATCCTAATTCCTTTCATGGCCTTCACTCAAGAAGATCCAACAAGCCAAAAGCCCAAACTATAGAATCCCAGACGGCCCAACACAACCCAATGCAAACCAAACCTGAATCTTGATCCAAAAAGGATCAAATTACTTCAAGGCCCACACTTGGTCCAATTTTCCAAATTAGGCCCAACTCCTTAGTGGGCCTTATCCAAGGTCAGATCCTCTAATTAGCCTAAAAAAACACTTATCCAGATAGCCCATTACGGCCCAAGTATCAAAGCCCAACAGATGGCTCAATACCCGAAGCCCAAAGCAAAGGAACCCAAAACGGTCGCATACGCTAGAGGAACGCTCAACATACACGAGACCTTGCATTGACCACCATCGGGGCGGCTGACCGAGTACGCGGAGCGTACTCCTCCCTATGCAGGGCGTACCCTTGCAGGTCCAAAAGTCCAATATGTGCTTAATGGCTGAAGCACTTAAGCCCAAATTACATATCCTTGTCCAAATGCACAATATAGTCATAAAGTCTCCAACCTTATGACTTTAGACGTCCAAAAGTTCTCAATACAAGGTCTTAATCCATTAAGACCTTTCTACCAAATGCATGGGACACTTCTAGCCATTGGAACCTCATTTTTATGATTAAGGACCCCTCCATGGGTCTGAAAGGACAACTCAAATCATCCAGAACATACCATGTTCAAAATGGAGCATTTAGGACCAAAAAGAAGCATAAAAGAAGCTAATAAGAGATCTAGCAAAACAATCATAAAGGTATGAACTTTATACCTTTTGATGATAGAAAAGGGAGCCTAAACTCCAGATCCAAGCCTTGCTTCACGTTCCCAAGCTTCTTGATGCAACTTCTTACTCTTCAAACACACAAGGATCACTTCTTAGCTCACAACATACACTTATGGAGATTAGGGTTTTCCCAAAACGACCCAAGAACTTGGAGGATGGAAACAGATGGGAGAAATGTTCCATAGGATGCTTAAATACTCCACAAACTGTCACACCCCCGAACCAGACGGCGGAAACGTCTGAGGGCTGTTGTGACTCAATTGAATACCATCACAGTGAATATACATGAAACATAACATCATTCATCACCATGCATTGAAATAGTACAACTGGTAGTGTTTACATTTAGTACATTGTTTCATAACATTACATTCCCAAAAAGTAGATTGTTCGATACTAGTTAAACAAACAACAAGACATCACTGAGTACATTTTTCCCTTCGATTTACCTGTTACCTAAGAACACAAGTATTTTGAAAAACGTCAACATATGAAATGTTGGTGAGTTCATAAGTAATGTTTGAAACATAATGTTTTGTATTGTTTTGAAAACCACCAGAAAATCCGATATTTTCTGAAAAGAGTATCGTGTAAAAAGTGTGAAGATCCGTAAGTATGCTTGTTTGTTTCTATAAATGTAAAAAAAATGTTAGACTTGGTATGCATCTTGTAGGTGTATGAATTGAAAACCCTAGGAAAACCCGATGTTTTCCTAATACTTTGAATTACGCGTTTTATATTTTGTTATACCGTTGTGACGTGTGTATTCGATAATTCCAGGTGACATTGGATTAATTATGGATTGTGAATTGTTATAAACACGCATTAATGAAAACGACTAGTTTACAACTATACAAACGATCCCTTAGGCATCGTCCGTACTATTCACTTAATCCAACCACCCTGACTTCCCATAGCCCCACAACCGAGGAGAAAAGAGGGTGCGAAGCCCCCGCTATTTCCATAAGTCGTTCAAGGCCATCGTTAATGCGAAAGGCCCTTGGGCCGAATCGCATTGGTGAATTCTCGACTTTGCTAGCAGTACCAAAAGACCCTCGGGGCCCAGCAAAACAAAAGCCAATGAAATTCCTTTTACATGGAATTAGGTCATATAAGACCCAACAACATGTAAGCGAGTTTCCTTCGGGCCTAAAGATCATGTCATTGGGCTAGCTAGGCCCAACAAGCACGATTTGAAACTTTCGGGCCCAAAGATGGTGTATCGACATCTGGTGAATTCCTGCATGAGTATTGACTTCCCGTAATTTTTGCATGTGTATTGTAGTATCGTCGTGTATAGATTTTTGATTCATTATTGATTCGAGACCGAATCAATTCGTTTGGTAACGATTTTTTGGTGTTGAAGGTGTATTATGTTTCATCGGTAGTCGTGGTACTGGTATTTCATCATAACGGATTTGTTGTTTAAAACATTAGAATTTTTACTCTTTGCAGCCCCTTTCTTTTGGATAAATTTACACTTTTGACCCTTTGTATAAAAGAATTTCCATTTTAGTCCTTAAACCATTTTTCTTGACATTTTAGTATCAAAACTTGTTGGAAAGGTATTTTTCAGCTCAACTTTATTTGAAAAACAGTTTTAGTCCCTCAGAATGAAGTTTTCTCGGCTGAAACCTCTATTTTCGCAATTTTTACACTTTTGGCCCAAAATAGAAATTTTTTGCATCTTTGGTCCCTTTTAAATATGAAAAGTATTTTTAACCCTTGAAATGGACTTGGAGTACTAGTAGTCCCCTGTTTTACAGAAAAGTACAGTTTCAGCCCCTCTAGTTTGGAAATCTCGCAATTTGGGCTTTATTGGGCCGAAAAGTTCATTTTTGGCCCATTATGCTTAAAAATTCACATTTTAATCCTTCAAAAGAGTAAATTTCCAGAAAATACATTATTGAAACTGTTTTGACTCATCTCCACTATCAGAATATGCATTTTGTCATTTTGGGCCCCTTGAATTTATATTTTCAACATTTTGAGCCCAAAAATGGATTTTTAGCCCAAAAATGTTCATATTAACCAACTTGGTTATTTTTCTAGAAATGTTTTGTGTGTAATAATTTGATTTATACTTTTTTCATGCAACCTAATGTAAATCTCGGTTTTAAGGACTTTTTGACTAGATCCAACACCACAATCACATAAGAACATATATATAAACATAGAAATCACACAAGGCATACATATACTCATAGATCTACACATTTGCTTGTATTCCCCCCCCCCCCCCCCCAAAACTTATAAAAACCGAAAAATAGGGGGTATGAAGCTCACCTTTGGGTGTGGTTTTGGCCTTTAGAAGAAGTGAGAAGAAAGTTTGGCCTTAGTACCTCTCCTTGGAAGATCTCGAACTTAGAGAGTTTCTAGGAGAGTGATCAAGGTTTTTACATGGACTAGAAGAATATTTTGATAAAACAAAGTACCAAAATCATAGATCCTAACTTGATCTTACCTTAGGTGAAGAATTTGTGAAGATACCTCCTTGAAAGCTTCTTAGATCACGAAATTTTGGAGGAGAAATGAGAGAGTTTCTTCAGAGAAAGGATGAGTGAAATGTGTGTGTGTGTGTCCTTGAAATTGGCCGAGAGCAAGAGAGAGAGAAGGAGAAAGGAATGGCTAAGCTTGGAAATATGTGAGTGCATGGATGTTTAAGTTCTCATGCATGGGTGTCCCATGGATAATGGTGAGGTGTCACTCACAAGGCAACTCCTCTTTCTCTTGGGCTTGGGCCGAGAATGGGGAGAGTAAGGGGAGGTTTTTGGGCTTTTTGCCCTTAAGCCCATGTTCTAGTTAGGTTGAATGATTTTTGGCCCTATAAAAATATAAGTGTGATTTTTATGCTTTATTAGGCTAGATTAGGTTAATTATGGTCCAAAATGGTTCATATAATTAATCTATTTCATTCTAGGCTCAATATGGCCCAAAATATTGAATTAAATGGAAATGGGTCCAATGAGAGCCCATTTAAGAGTTCTAAACCCAAGATGGTCAAATTGGAAGCTTATTGGTCCATTGGGCCCAATAAGGAAGTCCTAGTCCAAAAGTGGACTTAAACAAGAACTTCTAGGGTTTCCAATTGCCTATTGACTACTTGAAATGCTTGCATGGTGTATTTGATTGAATTTTTGTTGTCATAAAGTAAGCATCATACATGCTCTTAAGTCTTTGATTCATAATTTTACTCAATTGTCGTAGTTACAAGGCACAAAATTTCTAGTTGTGACATCATCCCCCCGTTAGAGGGAATTTCGTCCCGAAATTCTGTTTTGAAAGCTAGATTTGAGAATGCTAGAATAGGTGAGGGTACTTTTGCTTCATTTGATCTTCGCGTTCCCACGTGAATTCTGGCCCACGCTTCGCGTTCCACCGTACTTTCACGATCGGGATGCGACTTTGCTTAGTACGCTTCACCTTCCTGTCCATGATTTCAACCGGTTCTTCAACATACAGGAGATTCTCGTTGATTTCAATCTCATCAAGGGGAATGACGAGTGTTTCATCTGATAGACACTTCTTTAGATTAGAGACATGGAACACGGGGTGCACACTGTTTAGCTCTGTGGGTAGTTGTAGTTTATACGCCACTGGACCTATTCGGGCGACGATCTCGAAGGGTCCAATGTACCGTGGGTTCAGTTTTCCTTGTTTTCCGAAACAAACGACTCCTTTCCAAGGTGAGACTTTTAACAGTACTCGATCCCCGACCTGAAATTCTAAGGGCTTTCGTCGTTTATTGGCATAGCTCTTTTGTCGGTTGCACGATTCTTGTAATCGAGCTCTGATTTGAACGATCTTTTTCGTTGTTTCACGAATGATCTCCGGTCCCGTCAGCGCCTTGTCCGACGTGAGTGCTTTTGCTAGCTGGGTGTCGCCCACCTCAGCCGAACATAACGGTGATCTACACTTACGCCCGTATAGTGCTTCAAAAGGAGCGACCTTGATGCTCGAATGGTAACTGTTGTTATACGAGAATTCAACTAAAGGTAAGTGGGTATCCCAAGACTTCCCAAAGTCTATCACACATGCGCGAAGCATGTCTTCGAGCGTTTGAATCGTTCGTTCGCTTTGACCATCCGTTAGTGGATGATAAGCGGTGCTCATGTCGAGATGAGTTCCCAGTGCTTTCTGGAGTGATTGCCAAAAACGTGAAGTGAACCTATTGTCTCTATCCGAGATAATAGACACTGGTAATCCATGGAGTCTCACGATTTCTAAAATGTATAAACGTGTCAATCTCTCCATCTTGTAGGATTCTTTTATTGGTAAGAAATGGGCAGATTTCGTCAGTTGGTCGACTATTACCCATATGGTGTCTAGTCCATCCGACGTCTTGGGTAGCTTGGTCACGAAATCCATAGAAATCCCTTCCCATTTCCACTCAGGGATTACCGGTTGCTGTAATAACCCTGAGGGCTTCTGGTACTCCACCTTTACCTTGGCACAAGTAAGGCACTTACCGACATAGGTGGCAATCTCTGCCTTCATGTTAGGTCACCAATAGTGTTGTTTAATATCCAAATACATCTTGTCTGAGCCAGGATGGATGGAGTATCGCGTCTTGTGAGCTTCCTTCATGACTACCTCCCTGAATCCTCCGAGTTTAGGGACCCAAATACGGTTCATAAAATAGTACACTCCGTCCTCTTTTGCCTCTAGATTCTTCTCCATTTCGCATAATGCTTCGCTTGCTCTGTTTTCCATCTTCATGGCCTCTGACTGGGCTACTCCAATCTGAGTGGTTAAGTGAGATTGGATGGTTATTGAGAGAGTTTTCGCACGACGATTAGAGTACTCCTTCCGGCTCAATGCGTCAGCTACCACGTTGGCCTTGCCCGGGTGGTACTTGATTTCACACTCGTAATCGTTTAATAATTCGACCCATCTTCGTTGCCTCATATTCAGCTCTTTTTGATTCAAGATATGCTGGAGACTTTTGTGGTCCGTGAAGATGGTGCACTTCGTACCATAAAGGTAATGCCTCCAAATCTTCAGAGCAAAGACTACGGCTCCCAATTCCAAATCATGGGTTGTATAATTCACTTCGTGCGGCTTTAGTTGGCGGGATGCGTAAGCTATCACCCTTCCACGCTGCATGAGAACGCAACCTAAGCCCTGATTCGACACGTCATAATAGACCACGAAATCTTCCGTTCCCTCCGGTAGAGATAGTACCGGGGAATTACAGAGGGCTTGTTTTAGGGTTCGGAATTCAACCTCTTGCTTGTCCGTCCATTTGAATGATACGCCCTTTTGCGTAAGTGAGGTAAGTGGCTTGGCTATCTTAGAGAAGTTTTGAATAAACCTCCTATAGTAGCCTGCTAGACCTAAGAATTGACGAATTTCCGTGGGTGTTGTCGGGACTGCCCATCCTTCAACAGCCTTGACCTTAGAGGGATCCACATGAATTCCATCTTGGCTAACAACATGACCCAGGAAGTTCACACTATAGAGCCAGAACTCACACTTGGAGAGTTTTGCATATAGCTTTTCCGATCGCAGAGTTTCTAGAATTTGTCGGAGATGTTGACCATGCTCTTCCTCGCTTCGTGAATAGACGAGAATGTCATCAATGAAGACAATGGCAAAGTGGTCGAGGAATGGTCGACAGATTCGGTTCATCAGATGCAAAAATGCGGTAGGAGCATTCGTTAGACCGAAGGGCATTATGACAAATTCATAATGTCCGTAACGAGTTCGGAAAGCGGTTTTAGGAATATCCTCTTCACGGACTTTGAGTTGATGATATCCGGACCGTAGATATATCTTAGAAAAGTAACTAGATCCTTGGAGCTGGTCAAATAGATCATCGATTCGTGGGAGTGGATAGCGATTTTTGATAGTGAGTTTGTTTAACTCTCTGTAATCGATGCACATCCTAAAAGATTTGTCCTTCTTTTTGACAAACAGGACCGGAGCTCCCCATGGCGAGTAACTAGGTCGGATGAATCCCTTGTCCAGGAGTTCGCTGAGTTGGCTGGACAATTCCTGCATTTCAGCAGGAGCTAGCCGATAGGGCGATTTAGCGAGAGGGGTTGCTCCTGGAACGAGATCAATTCGGAATTCAACTTGCCTTTCTGGGGGTACTCCAGGAAGATCTTCAGGAAATACGTCTGGAAATTCACGTTCTACTGGAATATCTTGAATGTTAGTCTCTTCCTTGGTTTTATCCACTACGTGAGCCAGGAATGTCAAATCTTTCTTTCGTAGATGCTTTTGTGCCTGGATGCACGAGATGAGGCGAAGGTTCGTGCTGGGTTTGTCTCCATAAATAACTAGGGTTTCGTGATTAGGAAGGCGAAGACGAACGACCTTCTCGTGACACATAATCTCAACATGGTAGAGGCTTAACCAGTCCATGCCAATAATCACATCAAAACTCCTAATGGACACAGGCATTAAGTCTATTCGAAAGACGTGTTGGTTCAGGGTTAGGGTACATCCGATGTAGATTTCCCCGTGGATTCGGTTTTCCCATTGGCCATTTCCACCGTAAAGGTTTCATTGAGCTTCTGGGGTTGTTGTTTTAATAAATGCTTAAACTTATTTCTTACAAAACTTCGCTCCGCTCTGGTGTCAAATAGGATGCATGCATAAGTGTGGTTTAGGGGAAACGTACCGGTAACGACTGCGGGATCTTGAATTGCTTCCCCCTGACCCATGGCCAACACCCTTCTCGTTCTTGCATTTCCGGGATTGTTGTTGTTAGGGCAATCTCGGCGGAAATGCCCAGTCCTCCCACGCCCATAGCAGGTGTGGCTAGGCCCTGCATTGTTGCCGCCGGTGTTGATGTTGTTGTTGTTGCGAGTGTTGTTGTTGTTGTTGCTGTTTCCCTGTTGTTGGTTCTGAGGAGGGTAAGTCCTGCAGTACCTCGCTGTGTGTCCCCTCCGATTGCAACTGGTGCATTGCAACTCCTTGCATTCTCCATTATGATGGAAACCGCACTTGTTGCACTTGGGAAGATTACCAGAATAAGGTCTAGGAGCATTTGGGGCAGCTAAGGCTGGAGCATGTGGTGTAGCTGGAACCTGCGCGGTGGCAGCATTAACCGCCACTGTCTGCTTCTTCTTGGAAGTCTCGGAGCCTTGGCGCCCCTTCCTTTTGTTGTTCTTCCCTTTCTTGCCATCACTTTCCTTCTTGGCCTCAGTCTCCGCTGGCTTCTCACCCTTCTTGTTGTTGTGGTCATACAGCTTCTTCGCCAATCTTTTAGCACTGTCAAAAGTTTCGGGGTCTGCGGCTATCACGTTTCCTTGGATCGGTGAGGTTAGTCCCCAGATGAATCGGTCAATCTTCTTTCCTTCCGAGGTGATCATACCCGGGTATAACAGAGATAGTTCACTAAATCTCGATATGTAGGCATCGATATCCGCATTCCGCACAGTGAGGTTCCACAGCTCTTGCTCCATTTTCTGAATCTCACCTCGTGGGCAGTATTCAGCCATCAGCATTTCTTTCATTTCCGACCACGGCATGGAGTTGGCTACAGGGAGTGTCATGGCTTCCACGTGTCCGTTCCACCAAGTGAGTGCTTGGTCAACAAAAGTGCAGGCTGCGAACTTCACCTTCATCTCCTCAGGACAATCGCATATCTCGAATACCGATTCCACCTTCTCGATCCATCGCTTTAGAGTGATCACCCCTCCAATGTCGTTAAAGGTTCGTGGTTTGGCGTTTGTGAAGTCCTTGTAGGTACATGTCTTGGTGGGTCCTTGATTCATTCCGTTGTTCGAACTCCCGGCCCCTTGCCCGTTGACTCCTCCATTGTTTCCTTGATGAATTTGTGCCATCGCTGCAGTGACCGCAGCAGAGACCACTGCCTGGAATGCGGCTGAGTCAACTTCGGGTGGGGTTGGTCCAGGGTTTCCGTGAGTAGGTCGGTGAGGCATCTTTCTGTCATGAAACGGAAAGATGTTGAGTGTACGTGGTTTCCGTGTGGTTGTGATCCTACTGACTAGGTGTATGGCACGAACTTAGGTACTTCTATCATGTAACATACAATCATAGATTCGCAACACATAGCAATTTGTAATATCATAACAAAGCACGTAAAAATTTTCACTAATATTATCCGCATTTAATACATGAGAATTTTGCTCGTAAGAGCATACATAAGTGACACTAGTTCGACAGCATAACGGCTCTATGAGTAGTGTAGTCACTTAAACATAGAGTCGGGGTACATAGCATAGTTCCTAATGACCTAGTAAGATAAGTCTATCTCTAGCCGCGATGAGCTGTGCCCGGGGGTGGTGCCGAGGATGTGGATGCTCCCTGAGGACGAGCCACCTGTTGTTCTGCGTCCTGGAGTCGAGATTCCCACCTCACCTGCCTCATGTGAAACTCTCGAAGAACGTCACGTGTCTCCTGTTCTGCACACTCGACCCTAGTCCACAACTGGCGTACCTGGTCGGCAGTGCTCTGAGCAAGGTCGCCAGTGTTCCGTAACCGTCTCACCATGACTGGAAGGGCTTGATCTGCCGGTCCTCCGTCCCGCAGGTCAAAGAACTCGCGTGACATGCCGTACGAGGGTCGTTTTCCCTGCTGTCTGCTCCATCTCCAGAGATCAATACCCCAGGGAGGTGTAGGACCAGTGGGGCCCACCCAGTAAGCAGGCACCCTGATCGGGTAAGGGGGGTTGATGACCTCAGACTCTGCGTCCAAATCATCCCCTTCACTGTCATCGGGTTCCTCCTCGAAGTTTCCTTCATCTTCTTCCTTCTCCTGTTCCTCTTCTGGTTCGGCGGGCTCGCCCTCGACTCCTGCCTCCGGTTCCCCGTCAGATTCCTCTTCGGGGTCTTCCTCAGGCTCCTCGTCTAACCATCCGTTATTTCCCTGGTTAGGGAAATAAGGATCTTCGGGGTGATGAAAACCAGCCATGCTGTCTGCGAGTGTGTGTAAATATGCTAACATTATTCCTAGGATGCTACAACTATTGTATAGGCTATGTAGGTGTTCTTCTCTTTTTGGGGATAAAGCGGTATGTTTTTAGGTTCCCTAGATATCGCGATCTCATCAGAACATGTGTTAGTTATACCTTGGAGGGAATGTAGTTGATCAGGCTACATCTGCTTCTTGATACTACTAAGAACAGTCCTGGATTAACCGAGATACTAGTATTTATCTTGTTTGATTCGGCGTTATGTTCTTATTCGTAATGCAAGCAAGGGTGTTTTATTGTTGTGTTTCACTTGTTTTGTTTAGAGTTGGGTTAGTCCCTCTTTTGGTTTATATTTGCATATCAATGTGTGGCTAGATATGCTAGTTCACTATAAACAAAGCTCTGATACCAACCTGTCACACCCCCGAACCAGACGGCAGAAACGTCCGAGGGCTGTTGTGACTCAATTGAATACCATCACAGTGAATATACATGAAACATAACATCATTCATCACCATGCATTGAAATAGTACAGCTGGTAGTGTTTACATTTAGTGCATTGTTTCATAACATTACATTTCCAAAAAGTAGATTGTTCGATACTAGTTAAACAAACAACAAGACATCACTGAGTACATTTTTCCCTTCGATTTACCTGTTACCTGAGAATACAAGTATTTTGAAAAACGTCAACATATGAAATGTTGGTGAGTTCATAAGTAATGTTTGAAACATAATGTTTTGTATTGTTTTGAAAACCACCAGAAAATCCGATATTTTCTGAAAAGAGTATCGTGTAAAAAGTGTGAAGATCCGTAAGTATGCTTGTTTGTTTCTATAAATGTAAAAAAAAAAAATTGTTAGACTTGGTATGCATCTTGTAGGTGTATGAATAGAAAACCCTAGGAAAACCCGATGTTTTCCTAATACTTTGAATTACGTGTTTTATATTTTGTTATACTGTTGTGACGTGTGTATTCGATAATTCCAGGTGACATTGGATTAATTATGGATTGTGAATTGTTATAAACACGTATTAATGAAAACGACTAGTTTACAACTATCCAAAGGATCCCTTAGGCATCGTCCGTACTATTCACTTAATCCAACCACCCTGACTTCCCATAGCCCCACAACCGAGGAGAAAAGAGGGTGCGAAGCCCCCGCTATTTCCATAAGTCGTTCAAGGCCATCGTGAATGCGAAAGGCCCTTGGCCCGAATCACATTGGTGAATTCTCGACTTTGCTAGCAGTACCAAAAGACCCTCGGGGCCCAATAGCACAAAAACCAGTGAAAGTCCTTTTACATGGAATTAGGTCATATAAGACCCAACAACATGTAAGCGAGTTTCCTTCGGGCCTAAAGATCATGTCATTGGGCTAGCTAGGCCCAACAAGCACGATTTGAAAATTTCGGGCCCAAAGATGGTGTATCGACATCTGGTGAATTCCTGCATGAGTATTGACTTCCCGTAATTTTTGCATGTGTATTGTAGTATCGTCGTGTATAGATTTTTGATTCATTATTGATTCGAGACCGAATCAATTCGTTTGGTAACGATTTTTTGGTGTTGAAGGTGTATTATGTTTCATCGGTTGTCGTGGTACTGGTATTTCATCATAACGGATTTGTTGTTTAAAACATTAGAATTTTTACTCTTTGCAGCCCCTTTCTTTTGGATAAATTTACACTTTTGACCCTTTGTATAAAAGAATTTCCATTTTAGTCCTTAAACCATTTTTCTTGACATTTTAGTATCAAAACTTGTTGGAAAGGTATTTTTCAGCTCAACTTTATTTGAAAAACAGTTTTAGTCCCTCAGAATGAAGTTTTCTCGGCTGAAACCTCTATTTTCGCAATTTTTACACTTTTGGCCCAAAATAGAAATTTTTTGCATCTTTGGTCCCTTTTAAATATGAAAAGTATTTTTAACCCTTGAAATGGACTTGGAGTACTAGTAGTCCCCTGTTTTACAGAAAAGTACAGTTTCAGCCCCTCTAGTTTGGAAATCTCGCAATTTGGGCTTTATTGGGCCGAAAAGTTCATTTTTGGCCCATTATGCTTAAAAATTCACATTTTAATCCTTCAAAAGAGTAAATTTCCAGAAAATACATTCTTGAAACTGTTTTGACTCATTTCCACCATCAGAATATGCATTTTGTCATTTTGGGCCCCTTGAATTTATATTTTCAACATTTTGAGCCCAAAAATGTTCATATTAACCAACTTGGTTATTTTTCTAGAAATGTTTTGTGTGTAATAATTTGATTTATACTTGTTTAATGCAACCTAATGTAAATCTCGGTTTTAAGGACTTTTTGACTAGATCCAACACCACAATCACATAAGAACATATATATATATATATAAACATAGAAATCACACAAGGCATACATATACTCATAGATCTACACATTTGCTTGTATTCCCCCCCCCCCCCCCCCCCACAAAACTTATAAAAACCGAAAAATAGGGGGTATGAAGCTCACCTTTGGGTGTGGTTTCGGCCTTTAGAAGAAGTGAGAAGAAAGTTTGGCCTTAGTACCTCTCCTTGGAAGATCTCGAACTTAGAGAGTTTCTACGAGAGTGATCAAGGTTTTTACATGGACTAGAAGAATATTTTGATAAAACAAAGTACCAAAATCATAGATCCTAACTTGATCTTACCTTAGGTGAAGAATTTGTGAAGATACCTCCTTGAAAGCTTCTTAGATCACGAAATTTTGGAGGAGAAATGAGAGAGTTTCTTCAGAGAAAGGATGAGTGAAATGTGTGTGCGTGTCCTTGAAATCGGCTGAGAGCAAGAGAGAGAGAGAAGGAGAAAGGAATGGCTAAGCTTGGAAATATGTGAGTGCATGGATGTTTGAGTTCTCATGCATGGGTGTCCCATGGATAATGGTGAGGTGTCACTCACAAGTCAACTCCTCTTTCTCTTGGGCTTGGGCCGAGAATGGGGAGAGTGATGGGAGGTTTTTGGGCTTTTTGCCCTTAAGCCCATGTTCTAGTTAGGTTGAATGATTTTTGGCCCTATAAAAATATAAGTGTGATTTTTATGCTTTATTAGGCTAGATTAGGTTAATTATGGTCCAAAATGGTTCATATAATTAATCTATTTCATTCTAGGCCCAATATGGCCGAAAATATTGAATTAAATGGAAATGGTTCCAATGAGAGCCCATTTAAGAGTTCTAAACCCAAGATGGTCAAATTGGAAGCTTATTGGTCCATTGGGCCCAATAAGGAAGTCCTAGTCCAAAAGTGGACTTAAACAAGAACTTCTAGGGTTTCCAATTGCCTATTGACTACTTGAAATGCTTGCATGGTGTATTTGATTGAATTTTTGTTGTCATAAAGTAAGCATCATACATGCTCTTAAGTCTTTGATTCATAATTTTACTCAATTGTCGTAGTTACAAGGCACAAAATTTCTAGTTGTGACACAAACCCTAAGGATTAGGGTTTTCACCTAGACACACGTACACCCTGCATACATATGCGTACACCCAGTGTACTAGGCGCGCCCTAGTACTCTTAGTGTACTTACATATACGCCGGCGTATAACTTCATTCCAATCCAAGGACCAAAAGTGACATAATTAAACTCAAGGGATGGACTTGAAATTACTTGAAAACTGGGTTGGTACAATTTGCAAGTAATTTCTTCATAAAAAGGGTCAATCAGAAGATTGATAAAGGAAATGAGGATGTATGATGCTACATATTGAAAGAAATGCCTTTAAATCTCGTTTTAGCATTGTCTACTAAAATGATTTTAAAGTGTACGATGCTACAATCAAACATGTGAAATTAAAAATGATGAAAAACCATAATCAAAGCCTAAATCTTAGCTTGTGTAAGAGAAGGTGGTTCTAGATAGATAGATAGATAGATAGAGAGAGAGAGAGAGAGAGAGAGAGAAAGAAAGAAAGAGAGAGAGAGAGATAGAGAGAGAGAGAGAAAGAGAGAGAGAGAGAGAGGAAAGAGAGGCGATGATGTTATAGTAGATTGTTGATTTTAGATAGAGAGGCAAGGATAGGGGTCAGTATGTGTAGACAAAGAGTAAGGGTGGTGGTATGTTTCTGTGTAGGTGGTGAACGGTGTTTTTAGACAGAGATATAGAGGGTTAGGGTGGAAGAAACAGTGTTAGGTTGATATTCATCAGATCTAGATATTACTCAGGTCACTAGTGGGGTTTACGTTTGGTACTTATTCCATTACAAGCACCAAATGATGGAGAGAGAGAGAGAGAGAGAGAGTAACCAATTTTTTTTTACCTCTTTTGAGTCAAGTGAGTTGCAACGACGGCCATATTCAACCATGGAAGTACAAGAAAACTAATAGAAAATTTTAACAAAAAAATTGGTTGGCAGGATTGAGTGGTAGTGGCGGTGGAGTGTAGGGTTTGTGGAGAAGAAGCGTGAGGGTACTGGAGAGAAGGAGGCGAAATTATAGAGATAGGTGCTTAAAACATGGAAGTTAGAATTTAAAATGGAACAATGTTTGTATTCAACATAGATAGATCACGAGTTAAAAAGAAGACTCTGTTAAAATATTTCTAGATAAGAAGATATGTGCGACATTTAAGATAGATTAGTTGAAATTTGAATTTGAAAGTTTAAACACTTGAAAGTTGTAAATCTATTTTTAAAAATAGTAAGGTTTGTATATATATATATATATATATATATATATATATATATATATATATATATAGAGAGAGAGAGAGAGAGAGAGGTAAGTTCAATTGAGAAAATAAAAAGGGTTGAGAATGGGGGAATCATTCTCAAGCAATCATTTATTTTTGCGCCAAAACGCTCCAGCATACCAGGTCGACGGAGGATGAGTAATATTCATATATGAATATAAATATAAGTGCATTCATATATGAATCCACCACATCCCCTCCACCACCAACCACCACCATCACTGCTACCAACCACCACTGTCACCTTCATCACCACCCACCGCCGTCATATTCATATATAAATAACTGGTTCCTCTATACTTATTCCTATATGAATATACGTATTCATATGTGAATACACTTATTCATATATGAATACACTTATTCATATATGAATATACATATCCATATACATATTCATATATGAATATGGCTTGTTCTGTCAGCCCACTATACTGGAGCGCTTAAGCAGCAGATTCGAAATGAGTGGTCCAAATTCATTCCCTCATTCTCAACCTCTTTGTTCTCAATTAAACTCTCCTATATATATATATATATATATATATATATATATATATATATATATATATATATATATATAGTTATGAATTATTATTTAATGAATGATTATTGGATTCTCCAAACTCCCTCATTACTCTCCATAGTTAGTGAGGATTATAGCAAACATTATTATGATGTTTATGAGTGTAGTTATGCACTGCTATAATGAGCATTCATAACATACCTCACCTTTCATCAACTTGTCCCTTTTGGGTAGACAAGAAAATCAGCAACATCAAAATGTGTCATTTCTGCTTGATCTTTATGAAAATTACTTTGAATAAAATTTGTTTCAATATTTTATTTTTCTTTAGATTTTAGAGAAGCTCGATAAAGATCAACAAAATTCTTTAGAGAGCTTCATGTACGAGACCAGTGACTAGCCATTCCACATCGGTGACAAGTATTTTCAATTTTCTTTTTGCCTTCACCACTTTTAATATTAGGATGTGGGTTTTTGTTATTTTCCGACTTTTTGTGGTTACTTGCAATCTTGTTATTGCAGTTATGATAATTGTGATGACCTCCATGACCCCAGTTAGACCCATGGCTATTATGATTATATGATGTTGCATTCACTTTAGGGAATAGACTAGAACCAGTCGGGCATGATTGGTGATTTTTCATCAATAGTTCATTGTTTTGTTCAGCCACTAGAAGACATGAGATTAATTGATATTTTTTAAACCTTTCTCATGGTATTGCTGCTGTAGGAGCATGAAAAGTAGAGAAAGTTTTCTCTAGCATGGTTTTCCATAGTGAAAATCCTATTCGAAATAAAGACTTGTATGTTAAGCAATTGTTAGTTAAGAAATTTCATAAAATAAGTTGGAAGCATTGTACATGTAAACTTATAGAAAAGAAATACATACCTGAAAATGACAAGTGTAATAAGGAGTTAGAGATCTATGGTAGAGCCGTGATGATAATGTGTTATAAAATATTATGAATAAAAAGATAAATTATAGAGTAAATAAAGACATCAGAATGAAGAAAACTTTTATTCCAATACTTGTGATGAAATCATCAAACTTTACAATACATAATATTCACTATTTATACTAGACAAAGAAGATGAAAGACGAGGTATGTTAGGAATGCTCATTATAATGGTGAAGAATATAATATTTTATGGCACTTGTGCTAGGTATAGGAGATTCCCACAAGTCTGAATGAACAATTTTAAAGCATTTAAAAAAAATTAGAGTTGGAACAAATAAAAGGTAATTTAATATGTTTTCCAAGCTGACAAACAGAATAATTGACATTTAAAGATGTCTTATTACAAGAAATCAAATGGCTAGAAACAAGTTTATTGAAAACATGAGAACTAGGGTGACCAAGGAGTTGATTCCATAAGGATGATATGACACCTAAGTAGAACTTGATGAGTTTCCAAATCCTTCATAGAAAAGCCATTGGGATCAAATTCATTGGATACTTTATTATCAGGAGTAAAGCAAGTAACATATATTAAATTTTTAATAATATTAGGACTGACAAGAATATTATGAAGATGTAAAGGGCGATGAGTGGAGTGAATTTGTGAGTGACCGGTTTGGGTAAAGGGAATGGAGTGACCATTGCCAACAAGAACGCATTTCATATTATTATTATTATTATTGCTAACAGACAATAGTCTACCTGAGTCATAGGCGAGGTGATATATTGCTCTAGTGTCCATGTACTAAGTGACATCAGCTACATCATTTACTGACATTAAGTTGAATGCTTAAGCTAAATCAGTCGATTGATCATGAGATATTTAAAGGAACCATTGCGAAAGGGGTTGAATTGCTGGAGTAGAAGAGGCGTGATAAGCTTGAGTAGTGGGGCTCAATAGAGCAGTTGAAGACGAGGCAGGAGGTGGGCCAAGGAGATCGGGTTGTTGATGATGGATTGCTTGTTTGTGACGAGGTTGTTGAGAAAAGTTGTTGGGCCAAGGGAACGTGGACCAGAAGTGTTGATAGGTCCTTGGAGGGAGTTGCCAAGGTAGCGGGTAGGGACGCAAAGGCAGCAGCTGCTGAGATGATCCTCCAAAGGTAGTAGGTGGCTGTTGTTGATGTCGTTGATGTTGTTCATCGTTGGTTTTTTACTGATTTGGCTGACGACCACCACAAGAGGAGCTGGTGGTGTTTTGATTGTGGTTTCCAACATGAAGAACAGTGGGTGAAGAGGCATGATCCATATAGAGGGGTTGGGTCGGGAGATTGCGATTTATAGTACGTTCCTCCAAAGATAGAATAGATCGACATTTAAGGAGAGAGTGTAGAGGGTCCTGGTGACGCAGCATGGTTGCAATATTGTCAAACTTTGGTGACAATCCATTGATAAGATATGTGACCAAGGTTTGCTCAGGTACTTGGGAACCAATGTTGGTGAGTAAATCAAAGATGACCTTCATGCATTCACAGTAATCAGAAATAGAGAGATCCCCGAGGGTGAGAGTGTGAAGATCATGATCAAGTTCGATTATTCTTGCCTGTTTGTTATCTCTGAACAAGGTTTCAAGATTATTCCAGATGGAATGGGAAGTTGCACTAGGTTTTAGGATCATGAAGATCAACCTAATCATTATCTAGAAGTAAAAAAATAAATAAATAAATAAATAAAAAACATAGTAACTCAGTTTGATCAAGGTTTGATTCGGTGTCAACAACTTTAGCAATTTTTTCCAGTTTATTTATGTTTACAAAAAAAGATTGTTAAAAAAAATAGCTGGAATCACATTCCTGCAAGCAAACAAGTATTTTTATTCATTCCAACAGAATAAAGTCTTCTTTAGTTTAAGAATCAGAATGGATGGGTATGACTACGACTCACCTTAAGTTCAAGAAGAACATCTTGGTTGATACTCAGCTATTGCATTAGCTTGCTTCCGGAACTCTACGATTCTTTCTTGGAGCTCCACATTCCACTCTATTGGGTCTAAAATATGGTTTATACTTTGCTTTTCTAGGAAAATGTATTTTTATGTCTATGACCGTAAACAACTTGGTGTTTACAGCTATATAAGTGTTTACGGTTGTGTTTATGCCCGTAAACTTGTTCATGGCCCATGTCTCATATATATATAGGTGTTAGGTTGGTGAGGAGTGTATGGAATCAGGAGCTTAAGTGTGTGTAATCCAAGGTGTTTTAGAGAGAGAAACTAGAGAGAAGAAGAGAGTATTTGAGTGTGGGAATCTTGTAAGGAACTTAATTCTAATCAAATCATACAAGATTCAAGTTATTCTTCTTCTCCTTTTCTTCTATTTTGATATGGCATCATCCGTTTGATTGGGATTCAGCACTATCAAAGAGATCTGATTGATACACAAGCAGATTGGGGACCAACAAGTGGTATCAGAGCGGGTCTTTAAAAATCTATTGATTTTTGGAGTATCAGTTCTTGGTTTGATGATTTTCTGTACAAGTTATTGAAGATTATTGGTGTTTTGGCGTCTTGGAATCAAAATTATGTTCAAGTTACTATTCATGGTTATTTATGGTGTTCTTTTACTGTCATATGGTATTACTTCAATCTCATTCGTTTTTGTTTCGTATATTCCGTTTGGATGATCAATTCTTTGATCCAATATCGATTTTATTGATTTGATCGTTTAGCCCAATTATTTTGATCGATATTTGTTCCACCTATTGGTTTCTGTTATTGATCCCATTATAATTGCTACTGTTCATCACTTGGACAATACATAAACAGTTCTCGATTCTAAAACTTCCAATTCAAAATTTTCCCTTGCTCGATTTCATCACTAGATTCTTTGATCCACATCGTCTAATGTGTTTCTGCTTATCAATCTTATTTGGTTTATCAAATTGATTTAATGATTTGACTATATTTTGATTCTCAATTTTTTATTTTGATTCTTAAAATCAATTCTAAAATGAGTTGAATTTTTTGTGATAATCGCATGGTGATGATGATGGTCGAGGTTCTTAAATGTAATTTGATTTGAGATTTCTCAAAGATGATGGAATTAAGAACCAATTCAAGAACGGATGAAGAACGATTGCAATTTTGATTGAAAATGAGCTTGATCTGAAAATCAATTTGCGAATGATGATTTGGTGTTTATGGAAGATAATCAGAAACAAAGATGTTTGGAACTGTGGTGGCTGTAGATACAATGGCTTCTAAATTGAAATGATTTGTGTAACTGTGATTTTGTTTCTGTTCGCTTTTGTTGTTCAATTTGGAAAGTCAAAGTCAGTTTGATTGCTCATCGTTTTGATTGAAATGTGAAGGCGGAATCTAAATTGGTGATGGAAGACGGATTTTGATCGTTTTGTTCTTTATGAAATGAAGGACGCGAGAGAATTCAGAATGAGAATAATCGCAATTGTGAAGTTAGTTTCAGAATCAGAATGTTTGTTTCTGAAACGATGACGAGCTCGCAATCAGATCAGAAATCATAATCAGAAAAGAAATCACAATTATAATCAGAACTTATTTGATTTGGAACCAGAATTTTTGGGTTACAGTTGATTAATTTCGTTTCCAAATGAAAATTAAATCGGAGTTAACTAGTCTCACAAGATGAAGGCTTTCGTTCTTTCCGTCCAAAAATGAGGAAGATGATGCAATGTTACAACAAAAGTCCTCATACTTTCTGTAGAGTGACAGTTTAAGTCCAATTTCCGAGATTATTACAAATTAAAGGGGAATATGATGCAGAATTACTATTTAGTCCCATGTCTTTCAGCAAAGTGACAGCTTCTGCCCATTTTTCTAAAAAGTTTACAAATTTAAGAGCTGGTGAACAATTTTGGATTTTTTAATGTGCATATATTTTCGTGAACAGAAAATTAAAGATTTCATCAAGTCTTGGCGGTTCGGAAAGTCGTTTTTCGTGATAACGTCAAATTTTCACGACTTTTTCAGATTTTATACTTCATTGTGTATATCATTTTATCAGATCAAGAAGTCCAATGCAAGAGATGCTCCAGTGAAGCCAAGACCGGGTAGGTCAAAGTCATTTCGGCAGCAGGCTTCAAGTTCTGAAACAAGTGTCGGGGCACCCATTGGATCGAAAAGGAAATGGGTTAAACCCGACTACAGATAGGTACCAAAGGTTCACTCTCCCAAATCTCCTAATGCTTCTAATATTTCTACATCTTCTGTTTGTGATAAGCAGGACATGTCATGGGAGAGAGTACCTTGCAAAGATGAAAAAGGTCAACCCAGTTTCAAAATGGACTGGGTTCCAAAGAACAACTAATCCCGCTCTGTCTCAGAAAAGTTATGGAGGCATGTCATCAGACTTCGGTTTGTTGGTAGTGGTTGTTCCAGGCACATGATAGGGGACATCTCTCAACTGTGCAACACTCAGAACTTAGTCTGAGAGTATGTGTCCTTTGCGGTAAAGGGAAGAAAGGAAAGGATCACTCATGGGTTTTGTGCTTAACGATGTAAAGAATTTTCGGATATGTTCTGCGATTATGCGTGTTGTTCTCAGACCTTCTGGATGCAAATTCAATCGGTGACTTACGGTTTGAGTTTTCTTCTCTATACTCCTGAGTTTATCTTAAACTGTTTCGTTTTAAGACAATTATTTTATTTCTTATAGTTTTTCGTTAGTAGGTATTGTTTGGGAAGTGATATCAAGAAAGTGATAACGGGCAGTCTAAAACATGTGTAAGGGACTGAATCTAAATTGTCTAGACTCTGTGTTCAATGTGCTGGTAGGCACGAAGGATTTGACAGTGTGGATTTAGATAGGATTGTTTAGACTGACCATACGACGCTCTGGTAGATTGAGCAATGAGATAAACATGGGAACCCACGGGATCCACTAAATTAATACGCATCTAGAACTATGGCTTAACTGTTCCTTGATGTACGGACTTATGTCCTTAATTATGGTTCTGATAGGGCGACTGGAGGGTTCTGATAAAGTAGGTATGTAGAAATTATTTTCTTGCTCTTTATCTGTCAGTCATATGTTGCTTCCTCTGCGTGATTGGAAGAGATCCGTCCTGGATTGCAACATATGAAACTCTAATTCTACACACCTCCTTATCTATGAAATTCTTTCTATCTGTTAGCCATATGTTGTCCCCTCTGCGTGATCAGAAGATCCGACTTGGGACACAACATATGCAACATTCTACCTCTCAATCCCTCTATATCTGTTAGTCATATGTTGTCCCCTCTACGTGATTGAAAGAGATCCGACCTGGGATACAACATATGCATCTATCTCTAAATATGCCTTCCTCCTCAATAATTGTTTACTCGCCTAAAGTAAGGAGTCCTTAGGAAGTTCTTGATAATCAGGGTATATCGGGAAGTGGGGAACACATTCTAGTGCAACTAAAATTGAACCATTTAGAGGTTGTCTGTAGATCTCGCTACTTAATTTAAGTGGACAACAATACTCGTGGTCGTCGTCAACTAAATGGTATATTTGGAAAAATTTGTCAATATTCTTCGTGTTTAAGTGGACCACAATACCGGCAATTGACCATCTATTCATGAAGGTGAAGGTACTGATAAACAAAGTCAAGACTTTCACACAACTTTGATCCCAAATATTTTTATTTTTGTTAAATTTGTTCATAGTTCTCCTCTATGCACAAATTTTACGAGGAGAATTAAAATTTTAAAAATCAAACAAAAATCAGAAAATTAAAAATCCAAAAATAGTGTTATTTCTTTTTATTTTTCAGAAAATATGAAAAATCCAAAAAATATTTTTGTTTTTGTTTTATTTTTCAGAAAATATGAAAAATCCAAAAATATTGTGTGCTAAGTTTTCTTTTAGTTTTGTTTTGTCTTGAAAAGTGAATTCAGATGTAGATGAAACTCATGGAGTTTGTGTCGAAAATTTCTGAGCCAATGCTTCATCCGTAAGCATCGAAGAATTCTCATTCGAATGAGCAAGAAATGAAGATTATTCTTCCAACATTCAATCTTTCTACCCCAGAAGCAAGGTCAAGCTGTACTTGAAGATTATGTGACGGATTGCATTGAAGCCTCCTTAATCAATCTGTTGCTATCTATGAACCTGCTGAAGTGATCCAGAAGATTTGTTCTCTCTGATATTCTCTCTGAAGATTCTCAAGCTGAAAGCGCTATCTTTCAAGAATCTTATCAAGAAGCCTCCTCACCCAATGCGTTCAATGTCAAATTTTGAAGAAATTCCCAACTGCTTAAGATGAATGATCATTGAAGATTCACATGTTCATCTTGGTTGTGAAGAAATTGAAGATTAATGCTGAAGCCAAGCTCCCAATGAATATTAACAAGAAAAGCCAGCTACTTTTTAGGGGAGCTTGTTGGGTCAATTAGAAAAGAAAGCTATAAACCAAGGGGGAGATTGTTGGGTCTAAAATATGGTTTATACTTTGCTTTTCTAGGAAAATGTATTTTTATGTCTATAACTGTAAATAGCTTGGTGTTTACGGCTATATAAGTGTTTATGCTTGTGTTTACGATCGTGAACAAGTTTACAGTCGTAAACTTGTTCACGGACCATGTCTCATATATATAGATGTTAGGTGGGTGAGGAGTGTACGGAATCAGGAGCTTAAGTGTGTGTAATCCAAGGTGTTTTAGAGAGAGAAACTAGAGATTAGAAGAGAGTATTTGAGTGTGGGAATCTTGTAAGGAACTTATTCTAATCAAATCATACAAGATTCAAGTTATTCTTCTTCTCCTTCTCTTCTATTTTGATATGGCATCATCCGTTTGATTAGGATTCCGCACCATCAAACGAATCTGATTGATATGCAAGCAGATTGGGGACTTACACACTCCTTCATAATATTAGTTTCAAATTTAGCAAAAAAATAAAAATGTTGGAAACTTGCAATTATACCTCCAAATCCATGAATAACACCGAGCTGCAGTAGAAGCAACGACTCTAGCATGGGAAGCCTAAAAGTAAAATTAAAAAACTTTACAAAAATCATTAAGAAAAAGTAAAAATAAAAAAACAGGTTAAACATACAACAACCGCCAATCCTCCACCTAATGCAAGCCCGACAACACCAGCAACAGATGGTCTTCTTGCAACTGAAACCAACACAAACATTCTTTTTAAATCTAATACTTTTATTACGGGGGCTCCATGGTAAATGGCTCATATTTTTAATAGGTTATATTTCAAAAAAACAAAAAAAATTTATTTAACACTTGTCAACATATAAAACTATCTCTTGTAAGATGAAATTATAACGAACAACTTTATAGTCATGGCAGGCTTACCATAAACCCCAACCTAAAAGTGCTTTTCATGTTCCTTATAATTCATCTCTAGAAAAAAGAAATGAAGTAAAAACATATGATCAGTTGAGTCATTATGGATATTGTAATAATTTAGAACTTGAAATCTCTAATATCAAGAAGAAATACAGTAAACCTAATAGATATGATATGATTTTAACGACGATGATCGAGAGTTTTTCACGTTATCATTTACTCATTCACATGTATCTATTTCATTAGTTCCATGATCAAAATAAATCAAATGGAATTGTAAAACTTCACACCAAAAGAACATGAAGAACTGAGTATAACATTTGCAAAACCTTGCAGGCCGACATCAAACATTATCTCCAATTTTACATTTATATCATTCATAACAAACACATCTAACTCATAAATCAGCAAAAACAGATATAGCATTCCATGGCACAAAATAGGGATTTATAAGAACTCACAAATCTCCTAATCTAACAATAGATTAGATTCATAGGAGGAATGCCAATATCAAGCCCAAATACAGAAGTAGGAAATCACCTAGGCAACAATTTAAGTGGGATGATTTTGTGTACATGGTTGTTATGGTATAATACAATAGAACAGAAGTAATTAACATGATTAAAAAATCATTTAATTTGGGTTAAAATAAAAAATATTAAACATACATGGGTTTACCCCCAATAAATCACATGGTTAGTTAAGGAACCACCGATAGAAAAAATGTAGTTAAAACCTGACACATTAGATTAGGTCCTTATGAAATCAGATGTGGGGTAAAGAAAATCAGATTTTGATTTAGGCTTTGGGAGAAAGCTTAAATCGAAATGAAAATGATTGAATTCTAACTACTCATCACCTGGAAAAGAGATGATCAATCCATTGTTACTGGGGTCATCATTGAATCCCGTTAATCGTACGTCCACCAGAGATCATTGTTGACGGTGGAGAAAGGATCCTGAAAGAACAATGAATTATTTGCAGTGTACAAGTCAGAGATGTAGTAACTAATTGAAAAGAAGTCACGCAGAACTATTGTTTTATTATCAAAATTATGTTAAGAGATTTTTCATGTGCGTAGAAAAATTAATGGTGTCCAACAACAGTGTCATCGGTTTTTCGCTGGAGAAATCGATCTTCCACCGGTTTTTGTCTTTAGTGATCGTCATCTTGGCATCTTCAACATATGAACCAACAGTTGATGCTTTAATCCAGAACTGTAAAAACAAACAGTAGGGAACTGTTTTCCGCTTCCTCTAACATCTTCAACACCGATCGTGAAGGACTCGGTTAAGAAATCACAGGGATTGAGAATTGGGAGAGGAAAAATGGGTGGAAGAGAAATAAAATTGATTTGTATTTGTTTAAAAACCTCAAACTTACCGTAGGTTGAAGTTGCATCATTCAAACTCTGATCCTTGTTCTAATCGGTGATAGAAAGCCCCGGATAAAGCATCCCCTCTTTGAAGAAATTTTGATGCTTCAAAACACAAGAAGCTGTGGAGGCAGTGGTTATTTGATTTTAGGGAATAACAGTGGTTTGGAGGAACAGTGGAAGGAAATAGAAAGTTGTTTCGTAAAATCGAGAAGATGAGAGGTGGTGAAGGGAAAACGTAGAATTTCCAAGTAGGGTTGTCATGGGAAGGTTAGGGGTTGCATGATAGCAGAAAAAATAAAATTTTCGAAAATTTTCGGAAAATTTTACATTGCGTTCGAAAAAGTCAGGGGTTGCACGGGCAACTGTGTGCCCTATATTGTGTCCGCCCCTGAGGTGGTGGGTAAGTACCCGGTATTCTAACCGATGAATAGAGGGATTAAGCCACAAAAATAAAAAGTTTAGGTGTTCGACATAACGATGTTGGTAGTGGGAGGCGACTAAAATGGCGATAAGGTTTATGAGAGAAAGTATTGGAGGTCAATGGGAGAAGAAGGTCGTGGGATATGAGGTGGATAGGAGAAGAAGACGATGGGAGATAAAGTTGGATGGATTCAGTCGGTATGATTGAGGGTGAGTAAGCAAGGAGATGCGGAAGAAACAAAAGAAAGAAACCATGTATCCTGATATTGTCAAAAGCTTGCGGTGGTGGAATAATGCAATATTCCAAAAGTTAGAAGCCAGACACAAAATGGAGAAATTAAATAAAATAAAAAATTAAAAGAAATTTGGACCAATAGGAAGAGCGTACTGTTCCTAGGGTAACACTCTTTTAATATATATATATATATATATATATATATATATATATATATATATATATATGTATATATATATGTATATATATATATATATATATAGAGAGAGAGAGAGAGATAGAGAGAGAGCTAGGTTCAAATGTTTCTAGCAACTATTGTGTACATGTATGCACCAATGAGAATTGAGGAAATAATAAATCATTTAAGGGTATTATAGTAATATTTTCATATTTAATTATGGTAGATAATTAGTATGTTTCATTATCCCTTTAAATATGGGATGTCAAAGTCAAAACTTGTAGAAAAAACCCTACAATTGTCGTCTTAAATTTTCTTCCACCATATCTCTATTGTCTCGCTGGTTGTCTTCTTCATCGACCCAACATTATACAAACCATTTGTCTCAATCCCCCACATAAACTATCTTCTCCATGGTTTGATTCTCCTTCATCAGGAACAAACAAAAATATAAATGTGATATCTCTTTATGTCATATTCGATTGAAGAAAGGCTTTGGTGTTTAACAATTATCACACCCTTCTTCTTTGAGTTCTAATTAATGTTCCACTTGTGCGCCATAGTCTCATCAATGCTTTATTCGTTGGAACCTCTAATCTGGTGAGTAATTGTTAATCTTTATTCTACTTGATTTCTAACCTTAAACACGATTTTGGGGATGAAGGAAAAAAGAAACCAGATTATGGGGATTATTTCTAACCTTATAGTCTAGTTGGAACCTTCTTTTTTTTGTTTATGTTTTTAGTTTTCTCAACAACAAGAAATCTGATGGCTTTTTCTCCAACAAGAACTTCGAAAAATTGAAAGTATATTTTTTACGTATAGAGTAGTGGTCTCGATTGGGTAATTACCATAAATTTTTGATTATGGGGGTATCTAACAACAATTATGTCGGAATGGAAGATCAAGATCTAATTTTGTCATAATAGAATCTCAAATTTATAGCATGGAATCTCAAATTACTCGTTAGTATTTGAATGTATACACTCTTTTAGGTAAATTTAGTCACATTCATGTATTTCTTAATTACATATGTTGTATGTTTCATCAAATGGAGTACAAAGATCATAACATTTGATTTTTTCCGCCAATTGTTTGCTAAATTGCTTGAATCAAATATTTCAGCCAATTCTTTTGTAATCATTAAACTATCATATCTCTCTCATACTAGCTTGGAATGATTTGAAATTTTTTTATTCATATTCTCCTTTGTGTTAGCTACAAATTAGGTTCTCAAGTCATTTTAATTCGATTAATATTGGCTGAGTTACAGTCCTTTGAACATGGGATGTTACAGTTGTATTTTTATCATTTTTACTTTGTTCATAAATTTTTGTGATTTTTGAACTGTCATATTTCCCACATTCTAGCTTTTAATAAGATGACCTTTTCCAATGTAGTGTCTTACGTATTAGCTACAATGTAGGCTCTAGAATCATTGTAATTAAATTAAGTCGATTATTTGGATCAAGTGACTCGGGGAATAATTGATCAAGTGACTCGAGTATTGCATTCTGTTAGAATAAATTAAAAGTCTTTAATGTCTAACACATTCTATTAGCATTTATAGTTTTATTCTTTTAGAATATACTGAAAGTTTTAATATTTTAAAGTTGATTATGTTTTCTTTGTGGATATAGATTTTGAAGAGGCTGCCATTGATGTGGAAAAAGAAGAAAACATGGAGAACGAGAGTATTCTAGTAGAATGTATTCTGCCAAAATGTATAAAATGTTTTTTAATAATAATATTCTTTCAGAATGGATTAGTGTTTTTGTTAGATTTTGATGTTTTTTTTTCTTTTTTTAACCATTCTTACTTTTAATCTTTAAGAATAAATGTAATTCTTAAACCATTATTAATCAATTTTTTCAGAATAAATGTAATAATTGTTTATAGTCTTATTGTTTATGAATTTATGTAATTAGTGTTTCTTAAAAAATCAAATTCATATTCATTAGAAAATGTTATTCTTGATAATATGTTGTATAATTCTTTAAGCATGAAACCATATTTAACAAGAATAAAATAAAAAATATTAGGTTAATTATCAAAAATATCTGAATTGGAACTATATTTTGGAAGAATAAAATCAAAAATATCTTTTACTTGTTTATTGTTGTCATTCTATCATTATGACATAATAAAATCAGATTTTTAAATTTGAACTAATTTAAAATATTCAAATATTTAAAAATAAGGGAACTAATTATCTCTTTAAATCCGAAAATTTTCTTTTTTAATATAGGTTAGTTGACCAAAATACCCTTATGCTGAAATTTGTGTGATTATATGGTACATGTTACCCTATTGTAATATCATAGACTCTCAAATCGTGATCTTTGATTCTATTCCATCCAGTGGTCCAGATCTGTGCATTCTGGCACACAACAGTTAGTAAAAACAAAATAATCTAATCCTATATATATATATATATATATATATACACACACGCACATAGACATATATATATATATATATATATATATAGACACACACACACACAGTTAGGTTCATATATAAACAATAAGTATTGTGTGAATGTGTGGCTAATTATGGACCAATCATTTGGTAGGGGTACAACTGTAACTTTAGCAATTATTAATTATGGCAATATAATTAATTCCTTAACATTTTACTATCATCTCATCCTATTTATCAATTCCTTTCTTTTTCACCCTACTTCCCCCCACCTAGAACATCACCGACTCCTTCCTTGTGTATAGCCTCGTGAGCCTTCCTTAACGACGACGATGCATCCGACAGCAATCTACACCCTCTCATAAACCCTCCTCTCCGACGACTCAAGTTATCCATCAACGCCTCACCTTAAGCGACAAAATATTGATAAGAAAAGCAAACACCGACGCCTCCCCTCAATCAATACATGATATCGAATGCTTTCGTACCCGTCAAAACTTGCTGAAAGGCTTACCACTTATCATCATCATCATCTAGATGCTCTGTCGGTTTTGCTTTCAGGAAACACTTTCAATTTAGTCCTTACTGTCGTGTTTTCCACTTCTGGTATTACACTCACTCCTCCCAAGTAAGAAAAACTCGTTTTAATGGGTTCTCCTCTTGTAATTTCTTCTTCAATGTTCCTATAAATTACATTAAGCATTTAAATGAGAAGTAATTTTACGATTGGGAGTGACTTGGGTTTCGATTTTGTTATCTAATTCGGGTTGCGTCTTGCTTCTGTTTGCTAGACTCTTCTTGATGCATCCTCCATGGCTAATTTATTATTCAAAGTACTGAAATTTTAATCAAATGCAGTGAATACTCAATGCCTCAATTTGTAATAAATGGAATTATTAATCATAGTAGTATTACATTAGTATCTAACCTAATTATGAATACTACCCTTCAATTCAAGCCTCTATTTTGAATCCATGAATTTTCCTCTACAGTCACTGAGGGCCTGTTCTAATTTCTTATACATATCAGTCTATTTTCATTTAACCTTTTTATTTTTTTTGCCAATTATTCTATTGATTTCTGTCAAAATAAAAAAAAATTGTGTTTTTGTCTTTATATTTATCAATGGAGGTGAATGATTTTGGGTATGGAATTAAACATCAAGGCATTCCATACATTTAAAAAACAAATCAAGGCATTCCATATATTTAAACAAAAAAATCAAGGCATTCCATACATTTAAACAAAAAAATCAGAACCTAAAAGTGCATCCAACCAAAGTGGTGGCGGTGCAGGTCTCTAACAGCTCCATTAGTTCTTATATTTCACATTTTACTGGTGTGTATTTTTTTATTTTTATTTAGGATTGTTCATTTATACATATCTCCATTAGTTATGCTTAATTTTTTAAACATCACTTATTCTAAGAGTTAATCAGATGTTATCTATTTCTTTGTTAAAACTATGAAAGAATGGGATTAGAAGTCCTATATTCTACAAGAATGTGTATGTTTCTTTTGTCTATATATTCACAAAGAATTTTTTGTTTGTTTTATCCATACATGTCACATGATAAATGCTAAAAGAATGTATCAATATTTGTTTCACATCATACAATAGAAAGTTGTTAAAATTGAAATTTTGTTGTTATTAATATGAATACTATGTAAAATATTTTTAAGGAATTATGGTTGTAAATATCGATTCTTTACTTCGGTGTTGTATGCTACTAATAATATTTGTTTTATTTGTAGGTTTAGTACAAGAAGCACCCCAACAACGACAATCAGAACTTGCACAAGATCAACTTTGTAGAAGAGGTTGCATGATCCTATGTGTATATATAGATTTATGTAAATAGTTGTTTAGGGAATTCTTCAAGAATATTGGGTTATGTAAATAGTTGACTATGGTATTCTTTAAGAATTAAAGTTTTAACTTATATACAATGTAATGCGTGTGAATAATAACAGTTCTATAATAATACTTTCTTTAAGAATTCAGTAAATCAATACTACATTTGAATATTCTTTAAGAACAGTATGTTGTATTTGGAATAATAATTGATCAAAAACACTTCATTCTCTAAGAATTTAGTGAGTATTGCTACATTTAGGTATTCTTTAAGAACTTATTATGTGAGTATTCTAAATAGATGAAAATCTGGAAATCGTTTGAAAACTTCAAACATAAATTTTATACATCCATATATACTTATTTTACCTAAAAAGGGAGAACAGTTAATCAACTTGCTTATAATCCGAAAATTCCATATATATTATTAGCCATTTTTACAATTTTGTCCATATAATTAACTAAATTAATTATATAGTAAATGCAAGTCCATATTAATAACATGTACCATAGGATCACATCCATCCATTCTTTTTAATCTAACGGTTAGAAATTGGTCATACATTCACACAATAATTGGGAATCACAGTTGATCCTAACCCTATATATATATATATATATATATATATATATATATATATATATATATATATATGTATGTATGTATGTATGTATATATATATATATATATATATATATATATATATATATATATATATATACACCTTAATAAGCATTTAGCCTCAAATGCTGAAGTTTAAGAGGTATAACCCTTCAACCATTGTATATAACAACTTTATGCATCAAAAATCATAAATCTTATTTTGGTCAAAGATTGAAAAAGTCAAGGAAGATAACATGCTGGTTTTGAATATTTAAACTTTCAAGGTTTTGACCTGGTCATTTAATCCTTGATCAGTAGCATGAGATCCAACAAAAATCTTTAATTCTGGCATGGTTTTTCTTATATCAAGTGTTTTTCCCCTCATTCGCTTAAATAATGATGGATTTTCTTCATATCTCGCTCAAAAAACCCAAAGAAACTCCATACCACCGTTTACCCTTGCACTCTATGAAAAACCTTGACCCAAAAACATTGTCATAGTGTGACATCCTCATTTTCACGGCCATAAAAGACCGATTTTTTATGCTTTATAAAAATCAGAGTACCTCTTTTAGTGAAAATGTTGCAGAATGTGTTCCCAGTAGAACATGATAAATACGTTATCAAAACATTTCCGAAGAAATGTATTTTTATTCATTTTAAAACATTTGGGATGTCATCGTCAATACAGAAACATAAGCATAAACAAAACTTACATTCATTTACACTAGTGATCTACATCTCTTTAATATCTCAGTGTAATGTAACTTCGTATCGACACCTGTGATACAAATAAGCATGAGTGGGTTAGGTTGGAAAACCTGGTGACTACACAGGGATTTCAATCCCACAATGTTATATCATATATATAATTTAGAACTCACAAAATATACAATTTCACAATATATATATATATATATATATATATATATATATATATATATATATATATATAAGCAACTCTTACCCCAACCCGTTAATCCTTACAACGAGACTATCCATACTCTCGGACCTTAAATTATACCTGTTACTTAACCCATACTCTCGGGTCTAATTCATGTTCTCGGATCAATAATTGTGCCCATTCCATACTCTAGGATTAGGGACAAGTGTCTATCTGTAAATCCATTCTCCTGGATTTACGACGAATGACTATGTGCTATCCATACTCCCGGACTAAGGACGACTGACTATGTCTTAATCCATACTGTTGGACTAAGGACAACTGACTATGTCTTAATCCATACTCCCGGATTAATGACAGTTGACAATGTCCAATCCATACTCTCGGAGTAGGAATAATGACTATGTCTAATCCATGCTCCCGGATCAATGACATATACTAAAGTTCTGTTATCTAAGTATAACTCACTCGTACTCGTAAGAAAATATTACCCAATATTCCTCATAATTAATTTAGGTTTACTCTTTATACTAAATCATCATATATAATCATTTTGGCATATAGCACTTCTGAAATCCAACAAACCAGGCAGCCTTTCAAATTGGTTTCCCCGTATCGCGAGTGGTTAAAAAGATGTTATAATGACACTTATATAACCCAAAATAATAGCTCAAATAATTATAATAAGGTCCTAATAACGTTACTATATTTAAATAAAAGCTATATTAAAATTAGGTAGGCGTATGTTACCTACGAGGGGGTTTGGCAAGAAGTCGGGCTCTGCAGGGGTAGAACTTCCGAGCCGAAAGCTCTTCTTCTCGGAGCCGTCGAGCGCTCCGGGGCTTTCTTCTAGTGCTAGGGGATTTTTTGGGAGGTTTAGAGAGAGAGAGAGAGAGTAGAGAGAGAGGAGGGTGGAGGTGTGAAGAAATGAGAGTGGAAGGGGTTGTATTTATAGGGTGAAATATGGCTGAAATTGATGCCACATGTCAATATCTAGTGGCAAGCCTTGGGGAGAAAGCAATGGCCAAGATTGTGCCACGTCACCCATTTTCTTACAACACACTTCCGACTTCTAAAATCCGTATATTTCGCATACGAGCTCTGTTTTTGACATTCTATATATCCACGCGTAGGCAATAAAGTTCTAAACCTTTCATTTTGACTCTGTCGGCTAATTCTCGACCGATCTTAAATTTAACAGTAGGAGGAGATTATACTGTTAAATGACAGCGAAAAAATCGTAACTCTTTCATACAGATTCCATTTTCGTCTGTCTTTTTATTGTTGACTTCCTATTAATGATATATTCAACTCTCATTTAGGTCACGTAGGCTAAAAACCGCTCGATCTAAAATTCGAGTTTCAGGTCGTGCACTGCGATGCCAAATCTTAGAAAATTCATAACTTCCTCATACGAAGTCAGATTTGGGCGTTCTTTTTATGCACGCTCTCGGTTTAACGTATACTATAACTTTTGTTTAGATCACTAAGGCCAAAAAGTCCTCTATCGTAAATTCACTATTTACGTCTCCTGGTGCCGTGCAGGTTTTCTCGTAAAACTTCGACGGGTCATAACTTCTTCATTATATCTCGGATTTCAGCGTTCTTTATATGTATGGAAAACTTGTAACATATACTACCACTTGGTTAAGATTATTCCTTCTAAATTGTTTTCCATAAATAACTCATTTTTAATGCTTATTGTCTCTAAATTGACTGGTCCGAATCTGCGGGCGTTACACGTAGTTACTCAAATTTCTCACTCCCCTCTCTGTTTCTGTCTAGATGTCACCACACCACCATCTGAACCATCGTTTACCCTTTCTTTCTCTTAAAACACTAAGGATCTAAAACCCGTATATGATATTTTTTTCTTGAGCTAGCTTGCAATGGAACACAATTCAAACTCCATGTATGAATTTCATAATCATGGTAAATTTTCTTCTATTTAGCTTTCTTTCTTTGTAAATTTATGTATTTAGGTTTGTGTAGTTACCGTCAATATTCAGCTTTGGTAGGCTGGTAAAAAAATCATGTCTGATGAAATGTGGAAAAATGTTATCAAGTTTCTAAATTAATCTTAATTTCATATTTAATCATGTGAATAATAATCTTTCTTTTTGCAGTTCAGTAAATAGTTATGTTGATTGTAAAGGATGGGGTAGTGACATTAGTATTTATAAATAAGCTCACGTTTATTTCTTGATGCTTTTGAAAGTCTCACACAAAGGTCAATCAGATCCACTTAATGGGAACCACTTAGTCATATTTGGTGGAAAAGATGCAAACAGAACTTGAGTTGAAATTGAAAAACTGTGAGATCTTCTTCGAATAATATTTTATGGATACTCTATAGTTGAGATAACCCAACACCTACATCCATTTTCTTCGTTGTGATTGCTCTTATTAACTATATTTTATTGTGCAGAAATGAAAGGATTTGGAAGGGCAAATAAGTATCTCAACAAAATAACTATAGCAATGTCATGAGGCCTTAGGTAAACATCAATTAAGATAAAGATACAATTAATTTACTCAGAGCTTTGTTTCATTTCTTAATTTTACATTAGATTTTGTTTTGGCACAACAATGTGGTGGTGAAAGTTACCACCCATCCGTCACCATCACTATGTACTACCATCTGTTTACCACATTACATCTCTCGCTCTCTCTCTCTCTCTCTCTCTCTCTCGATCGAGGAAACCTTATCCCCTATCTCAGATTACTAGTCCTGAAAGAAAAAAGCTTTTTACTGATTTTTGTCCTTATCCCCTTTCTAAGATTACAAGTCCTGAAAGAAAAAAGCTTTTTACTGATTTTTGTCTTGGGTTTTTTTGGTTACATGTATAATGAAGGTATCTCTCTCTCTATCTCTCACACACACACATACACACACTTCTATCTTTTTTCTTCTCTAATCATTCAAAAAGTTTCGTGCTTTTTGCTGGTTAAAAACCATATTCCCTCTATATTCCGAACTTGATTGTAATTTGAATTGTAGTTTGTTTCCTTGATTGACTTTGGAATGCAATCGTCCTTGACAAAGGGCCAAGAAATTGGTACAATGGATCGAGGACAAGCAATAATAAGTAGAAGACGAAATATAACCTTAATGAAAGTATCACTTGGATTATTCCTACTTTAATGGAAAGCTAAATCCCACATGTCATATATATATATATATATATATATATATATATATATATATATATATATATATATATATATATATATATATATATATATATATATGAGATATGTGCTAATATTAATTATCTATAGGACAAAAAAGTAAAAAATAAATAAATTATTAAGAAGTATGTACTGTAAAGCAACTCCAATGCCTTTTTTTATACATCTGTTCAGGCAAACAGATGGTACTTAAAATAATGGTTCGGAAATTAGTACAATTGGTTAGGCATACAGTTGGTTTTTTATCTTGTGTTTGTTCCAATAAGTCTAATGGTATGAGTTTTGTTGCTGCAAAGCTTTTTTTTGCTACTAACTGTACAAACGTTGTTACCGCAGGTACAAACAATATGTGCAAGGTGAGGGATTTGAAGTTGAAGTTGCTATAATTGCTGTAATTGGAAAATATAAAAATATGATGCTATATTAACCAAATCAACTGGAGTACATTGCTTTATTTTTCTAGATATTCCTACTATCTTTTTGAATTGATGTGTGATGGGTTTTATACAAAAGAACATTCCTATGTGCTCATACAAAAACCCTAAAGCTTAGATCTAGGCTTCTCTATTGTACATGCAATTCATCTAACACTTGAAACCCTAATCTAGCATACATTGAAATCGAAAACTACAATAAACTAGTTTAGATGATACCTTTCAATGGTTGCAATAATCCTTTGATCTTCAAGAAGCTTAGTGTCATAAGTGTAACACCTCTAATGGCTCACAGACACCACAAGCAAGAGAATGATGTAGAGGAGAGAGGATGAGAGGAAAAAGTCGGCTCCAAGCTACCAAGGGATCAAGTGGTCAATTTTTCTAGCCCTAGGGGTCCTTATATACTTCAGCTTCTAGGGTTTCAATCAAAACCCTATTTGGATGACTTAGGCCCTAAGTAACCATAAGAACCTAATGGAATAAGGCCTCTATAGCCGAAATTAAGATGGACCCCTCTTAATTTCATCCATGCCCTAATCCATAAGGATTCTCAACCCGAAATCAACTATCACACAATTGACAATTCCAGTCCCCTTTATTTAATTAATGTCTTTTAGCCACAGAATTATTTCGTAATTAATTCTTGTCTAATATTAATTAAACTATATGATTTCTCTTTTAATATATTATTCATATAATATATTAATGAACCATAATAACCTCTTTCTTCATAAATCATCCTATCAAGTTGCTTTAGTGAAGGAAACCCAAAAGGACCATGCACAACCGGGTCAAGTACTTACCAAATATAGTTACGGGCTTAGACACTAATCCAACAGTCTCCCACTTGGATAAGTCTAGTAACTATAGTGCTAGTACAATACGATTAGGAATCATAGCTCTCACAGACGTTGTCGAACTCTGATCTTATTAGTAACATGTCCTTTACATAAGGAATCGTATAGTCCTCCGTTGTAGATATCGTGCTGACAATTACATGGAACATACTCAACCTTATTGTTAAGCAGTTTGTTTCTCGATCTCTGATTCGTCTGACATATAACTTAATTGAAAACATCAATTCATTCCTGACCCGGCCTGACACAAAAGTCAAACCAAATCATTGAGAGGCCCAAATATCGCTTTTACCCACTTAGTATAAAAGGAACAGATAAACTTCGACTTATATGCATTTACCATTCACCCATCAAATCATGCACAACAATGTGTTTTATAACATCAAGTTACTGATGCGTTTACGCATTATCAATGCACAACCAACTTGCAAACAATAAACCATATATCTACATTTTAAGACCATATGACATTATTGTCTTGCGATTACTCGTGATAAATTCCCTGAAGTGATGCCAGCAAGCGCGGGTTTAATCCAATGCTCAAATCATATTCATAAGCACTCATGAACATTGCACCAAACGTTTGCTATGTCTAATACACTTTAGACAATCTACAAACCCATTCATGACAATCTTCTTTCATACCTACTCTCAAAGTATAAGCGACTATGGAACGTTCGAATAATCTTATTATTTAGGAAGTCAAAACATGCAAAGTGAAACAATAGGTAAACAATCAACATAAGACAGTAACTTTACTTATAAATAATACTGCTTTATTTAATCATCAAATGTCAATTACATTTATCTATTACACATTTCGAAACTATCTAATCTAAACTAATGTCATCCTTCAGCCCGATGCTCCTAGCGTGCTGTAAGTGCCTAACCCCACCAGTCCCTTCATAAGGGGATCTGTTGGGTTATCCTCTAACGATACCCTCTTCACTATGAGGAGTCCCTCTGCCACCCGATGTCGAATAAAATGATATTTCCTGTCGATATGTCGAGATATGCCATGATCCCTTAGTTTCTTGGTCAAGGCAACCTCTCCTTCATTATCACAAAAAATTTCCATGGGCTCCTTTATGGCTTACACAACTCCAAGGTCTCTGATGAAGTTCTTTAACCATATTGCCTCCTTGGACGCTTCGCTCACTGCTCTGTACTTTGATTCACACGTTGAATCAGCTACGGTCTCCTACTTGGAACTTTTCCAAGTTACTGCTCCTCCATTTAGGGTAAATACCCAGCCTGACTGCGAACGCTAGTTGTCCCTGTTAGTAAAAACTGGCGTCGCTATACCCTCGCACCCTTAAGTCATCACTCCCACCGAGGACTAGAAACCATTCCTTGGTCCTCCGAAGGTACTTAAGAATATTCTTGACTGTGGTACAATGTGCTTTTCCAGGGTTCCCTTGATATTTGCTGACCATGCTCAAAGCGAAGGCCATCTGGGCGAGTGCAAGTCATAGCATACATGATCGAGCCAACTGCGGAAGCGTAAGGTACTTGGCCCATCTCTACTATCTTGACTTCGGTATTCGGGCTTTAAGTCTTACTCAACTTGGCATTACTTTGGATTGGTAAATCCCCCTTCTTGGAATTCTCCATACTAAAACGTTTTAGTACCTTGTCCAAGTAAGTATTCTGACTAAGTCCTATTAGTGTTTTACTCCTGTTTCTCACTATCCTTATTCCCAAAATATAAGCAGCCTCTCCAAGGTCCTTCATAGCGAAACACTTCCCAAGCCAGGACTTAACTTCCTGTAGCGTAGGAATGTCATTTCCTATGAGTAGTATGTCATCGACATACAATACGAGGAAGCTTAATATACTCCCACTAGCTTTGACATACACATGATTCATCCTTGCTTCGCAGGAAGCCAAACCCTTTAACCTTCTCGTCGAAACAAAGATTCCATCGGCGAGATGCTTGTTTCAATCCATAAATGGACTTCTCAAGCTTACACACTCTATTAGGGTGCTTTGCATCGACAAAACCCTCTATCTGATTCATGTAAACATCCTCAACCAACTTTCCATTAAGGAAAGCGGTTTTGACATCCATCTGCCATATCTCATAATCATGAAATGTAGCAATGGCTAGCATCACCTAAATAGACTTTATCTTCGCAACTAGTGAGAAGGTCTCATCATACTCAACTCTGGGAGTTTGAGTAAAGCCCTTCTCAACCAATCGCGTCTTATATGTGTGTACCTTCCCATCCATGTCGGTCTTCTTCTTGAAGATCCATTTGCACCCGACCGTCTTACGACCTGGCACATTGTCAACCAAATTCCAAACTTGGTTGTCATACATGGACTGAATCTCGTTGTCCAAAGCCTCTTTCCATTTCGCAGACTCCGGGCCTGCCATGGCTTCCTTGTAGCTATTAGGTTCATCCAAATTTATTAGTGTACTACCACTAATAAATGTATCACCCTCACTTGTTATATGAAAACCATACAACACAGGCGAAACACTAACTCTACTGGAACGTCTAAGAGGTAAGGATTCATCAATCGGTTCAACCGGAGTTTCCACTTCGGGTTGAGTGCCAACGTTAGAGGTTCCTTCATCACTCGAATCTTGAAGCTCTTCAAGATCGATTTGCCTCCCACTTTCCCCATGGCTTATGAGTTCTCGCTCTCGGAAAACCCCACTCCTCGTAACGAAGACTACATTGTCACTCGGTCTATAGAAGAGATATCCAAATGACTTATGCGGGTAGCCGATGGAAATACACTGCTCACTACGAGGTTCGAGCTTGTCGTGAGTCTCTCGTCTTACGAAAGCCTTGCAACCCCAAACCTTGATATGTGTCAACAAAGGAGCTTTCCCTGTCCACATCTCGTGAGGTGTTTTTGCAACCTTCTTCGTAGGGACTAGGTTAAGGATATGGACGGCAGTCTCTAAGGCATACCCCTAAAATGAGATAGGTAGCGAATAATGACTCATCATGGAATGAACCATGTCTAGCAAGGTTCGATTACGCCTCTCAGCCACACCATTCAACTGCGGTGTCCTAGGTGGCGTCAATTATGAAATGATTCCGAATTCCTTAAGGTAGTCATGGAATTCAAGACTTAGGTACTCTCCACCTCGATTGGATCGAAGCATCTTGATTTTCCTGCCCAACTGATTCTCCACTTCAAAAGGTTTCTGACTTGTGCTTGATTAAGTAGATATACCTATATTTGCTATAATCATCAGTGAAAGTCACATAGAAGCGGTTCGCATCCCTTGTGGTAGATCTAAAGGGACCACACACATCGGTGTGTATGAGATCCAATAAACCATCACACCTTTCACAAGTGCCAGTGAAGGGTGACTTGGTCATCTTTCCAAGTAAACAAGACTCGCACACGTCATCGTCCCTAAGGTCGAATGACTCCAACACTCCATCCTTTTAGAGTTGGGCTATGCGTTTCTTGTTGACATGTCCAAGACGACAATGCCACAACCATGCTTTATCCAAACCATTGGAAGAATCGATACACAACACATCATTTCCTAAATTGTCTACAACCATCACCGTTTCATATATTCCATTATAAGGCAATGCTTCAAAATAGAAAACACCATTAAGATAAGCATTAATAGAACTCTTTTCATTATCAAATTAATATCTAAATCTTTGTCTATACAAACCATGAAAAGAAATGATGTTTATTGCCATATCTGGTAAATAGCAACATTTATTTAAATCTAGTCCTAATCCATTACTATGCACTAAAGAGTTGACTACAATCTTGGTGACAGGTGACGATCTTCTGTTCCTTGTGATGAAGTTTATCTTCCCATGCTTCACTTCCTTATTTCTTCTTAGGCCCTGCAAATCAGAATAAATGTGAAAACCACATCCTGTATCAATAACCCAAGAAATAACATGTGATGAATCATTAGATTTAATAGTGTAAATACCTGCGAAGGACGGCTTGATCTTTTCATCCTTGATATCTTGCAGATACTTTAGGCAACTTCGTTTCCTATGCCCTATTTTGTGGCAATGATGGCACTCTGCATCCTTGGGTTTGGAGTTTGGTTTAGTAGAACCAGTCTTGGTTCCACTAGAAGAGGTGTCATCATGGGACTTTCCCTTATGGTGGCTCTTTGAGGGAGCCTTCCTCTTCTTACCCTTTCCTTGCCTAATAACCAAGACTGGGGCAGCAGTAGGAGTAGGAGCTTATGCAACGGACTTGTCCTTGAGGTTACTCTCGGCAGTCCTCAATAGACCTTGTATCTTGCTCAACGTGACCTCCTCTTTTTTCATGTGGTAGGTCATGTGAAACTGGTTGAAGTAGAGTGGCAGTGAATGAAGGATTATGTTAATTGCTAGCTCTTCATCGAAGTTAACATTTAACTTCAGTAGGCGGTCAACATATCTATGCATCTTTTGCAGATGAGCAGTGACAGACTATCTGTCTATCATCTCGGTCGTGATCATTGAAGTGATGATCTCGTATCTCTCCTGCCTTGCACTTTGGTGATACCTTTCAACCAAGTCTTGATGCATTTGGTAGGGATAGAATTCCTCATAGGACTTTTGCAGTTCAGCAGTCATTCTCGCTAGCATGATGCAATGGACTTTCATGACATCATGCTCATGGGCCTCGAAGGCAGCGATCTCTTCGGGGGTGGCAGTATTCATGTACACCTCTTTCAGCTCCTTATCGAGGACATATTCCTTGTCCTCGTAGCGGGTGATCATTCTTATGTTACGGATCCAATCATTGAAATTGTTTCCGTCAAAGATCACCCTCCCACACAAGTTCATGAGTGAGAATAAGCCGGAGGCGTTTGAGCCGGAAGCGTTGTTGTTCAAGTTCGACATCTGAAAAGGAAAAGAGACAAAGTTTGATTAGATAAGAATCCCCAATTATGCATCCAAATGAAAAATTAGGGCTAGGATCCAACAACATTATTTGCAGTTCAGAGAAGGGATGTCGTAATCTAAACAACAAATAATTTGAAGGTAAGTGAATGACGATTCACTAAGTTCCACCATGAAAAACAAATTAAAGTTAAGTTTTAAATGTATTGAAAACTCCTAGATCTTTTGAGATTCATTTAGTTTTTCAATGGCATGTTTAAATCTCGATATGCCCCTCAAGTTTGTAACTGGGATGCCAAGGATCACAAACCAGGTATGAATAACCATGCAAATATGCATGGTGCCCCAATGTTACAGTAACCTAATCGACGTGTCGGTTAACCACACACGCTCCATCGATCTATCACAGACATCGAGTCACCCTTTGCCACCTTAGATTAGAGCCCAATTAGTGTGCCGGTTAACTACACACGCTCCACTAACGTCTTAGCAAGGGTACAAAGTGTAATTTCATGGAATTGCATCAATTCACTATTGCCTAAAGTAACTAAGATTGAGAATTTTGAAAAAAAAACATTTAGTTACTTTGTAAATTCATTATCCTTTTAATGAGGAAAAGTTTTTCCTATCCTACCCGTTCAGCTAACGACCATCCACCAATCAAGGAAGCAGTGGGTGAGAGTGGACACCCATTAAACGACCATTTTATAGCCCATAACCTTATACCCCCCCCCCCCCCTTATTGATCGGCTTCGTGAATGAGGCCTACTAATGGTAAAACTAGCATTTAAGTTATACATATATAATATTTATTCTTATAATATTATAATAGTATAGGGTGAATTTTAAACTTGTAAAATTCTAGGGTTTGGAATTTAATAATTTCAAAATTAAACTTTTAATTCAAAAAAATAAATTCCAAAAGTCGAGGGCAAGGTTTGAAACATTTCAAAACTAACTACATCAAAATTCAAATAAATAATTAAACAATTAATTATGGTGATTATCTAATTTTGACTTAATCCAATTTTATGCAAGATAATGATCAAATAAATTCAAATAATTAATATTTATTATATAAGGAAATAATTATTCAATTAATTTAAAAATATCTTTTGTTTTGGCAAGGATAATCACCCAATATAAATAAAATTCGTATTTTATCAGTTAGAAACGATTTGGTAATTATCCCACAACAAAATAGGCATAAAATCCTGAAAATCCCTCTGTCTGACGACCAGACTTGCCGAGTCCCCATATGGACTCGTCGAGTTCATCCTACTCGTCGAGCCCACATTGGGACTCGCCGAGTATGTCAGACAGAAGACCAAAAACTCGATTTTCAAGCATGAATGAAACACAAAGCATCAAATACAATAGAAATAAAGGCTCTGATACCACTGATGGGTTTTATACAAAAGAACATTCCTATGTGCTCATACAAAAATCCTAAAGCTTGGATCTAGGCTTCTCTATTGTACATGCAATTCATCCAAGACTTGAAACCCTAATCTAGCATACATTGAAATCGAAAACTACAATAAACTAGTTTAGATGATACCTTTCAATGGTTGCAAGAATCCTTTGATCTTCAAGAAGCTTAGTGTCAGACGTGTAACACCTCTAATGGCTCACAAACACCACAAGCAAAAGAATGATGTAGAGGAGAGATGATGATAGGCAAAAGTAGGCTCCAAGCTTCCAAAGGATCAAGTGGCCGATTTTGCTAGCCCTAGGGATCCTTATATACTTGAGCTTCTAGGGTTTCGATCAAAACCCTATTTGGATGACTTAGGCCCTAAGTAACCATAAGAACCTAATGGAATAAGGCCTCTATGGCCGAAATTAAGATAGACTCCTCTTAATTTCGTCCATGCCCTAATCCATAACGATTCTCAGGCCAAAATCAACTATCACATAATTGACAGTTCCAGTCCCCTTTATTTAATTAGTGTCTTTTAGCCACATAATTAATTCTTAATTAATTATTGTCTAATATTAATTAAAATATATGATTTCTCTTTTAATATATTATTCATATAATATATTAATGAACCATAATAACATCTCTTTTCATAAATCATCATATGGTGAAGGCAACCCAAAAGGACCATATACAACCGGATCAAGTACTTACCAAATATAGTTACAGACTTAGACACTAATCGAAAACTGTCATGGCATAAGATTTGATAATTGTGTTACTGCCAAGTTCCAAATTATGTCACACTGTAATCAAATTGATCATTGTTTACATGGTGGTGTTTTTATTGTTGCTCTAGATATAATTCTTCCAATGTCCCCCTGGTGTTCTTCCCGATGCTCTTCCAACCACATGGTTATCAATTCGTCAAAAAACAAAGATATGAGAAAAGATGTCTTCTATTTTTTTGTATATGTATATTGTTTATTAATGAAAACTGAACATCTTTAATAACATGAAAAAATTTATTTGTCACTAAATATAACATAATATATATGATAATAACTAAAGGCACATTTTTCTATCAATTTATTTTCTTTAAATTTGTGGTTATTTTTATAAAACATCCAAATTTTTTGACATGTACTAACGGTTAAACATTCCATATTCATTCCAAAATTGGACATTCCAATTTAATTATATTAGAAGAAAAGAAAGTAAACATTGTTCCTTTTATGGAATCAAAAAATATGTTGTTTAAATATAGTAACTATTCGTGTAAAAATTAATCGTCTCTAAAAACTAATTTTTTGACAGAAATTATTTATATTTGTCGTTTAGCATGGGTAAACGGCTAGTGTATATATATATATATATATATATATATATATATATATATATATATATATATATATATATATATATAGAGAGAGAGAGAGAGAGAGAGAGAGAGAGAGAGAAATTATTTATATTTGTGTACTAGAATACACCAATAAAAATTTAGTAAAAATTATATGTGTATTAAATGATATTCATACTTATAATTCCATTTTATGAAAACTAATTAAATTCTTCATTAATGTTAACAACAATATTCTTTTAGAATGAATTCGTATTTACAAGAATGAATGTATTCTAGCAGAATGAGAGTGTATTCTAGAAAAATACACTCTAATTCTTCATATTCAATGCAACTTTATTGTATTTTAAATGAGTCCTGAAACAAAAAACGAACTCATACATAAAACCTAGATGTGATTTTATTCTGAAAAGAATGTTATTGCTGACATTAATGACGAATTAAATTAGTTTCCATAGAAAGAGAATTATAATTATGGATATCATTTAATATATACATACAATTATGGAAATTAATTAATATCTGTCTATATTTAACTAAACAATTATTTAATTTTTCTAAATTTCTATTGGTGCATTCTAACACATAATAAATGTCAGAAACACATTAACCTAGCTATATATATATATATATATATATATATATATATATATATATATATATATATATATATATATATATATATATATATATATATATATATATATGGGGATAGAGAATATACATTACAACCCCACCTAAGCTTAGGTACTAAACCTCTAAAATATGTCGTTTTAACATGCTAAATATACCCGGTTTGGTTTCACTTGGTAAATATATCATTCTCAATAACATTTTTTTCTTTCATTATCGTTTTATCATCTCCATTTTCTTTCCTCAATTATCGTTTATTACTTCATCCAAGTGAACATTACTAAACCCTAAACCTAAACCTAAACCCTAAATTTAAACCCTAAACACTAAAGCTAAACCCTAAACGCTAAATCTAAACACTAAACCCTAAACCCTAAACCCTAACCCTAAACCTTAAACCCTAAATCTTAACCCTAAACCCTAAACCCTAAACATAAACCTAATCCCTAAACCCTAAACCCTAAACTCTTAACCCTAAATCCTATTGTGTCGATCTTGAATTTACATCTTGAAGTATTAATCGTGAATCCATTAACTGTAATCTTTATATAGTAAAACAATGTATTTTCAAGAGATTTAGTACCTAAGGTTAGGTGGGGCTGTAATGTATATTCCATTTTCCATATATATATATATATATATATATATATATATATATATATATATATATATATATATATATATATATATATATATATATATATATATATATATATATATATATATATATATATATCACACAAAACATGAAGCTAATTTTTAGTTCTTTACTCTATCTAAAGTGCTGCAACGAAGACGATAATTTTTTTGTTTTAGTTTTACTTCTGTTTTGCGAACCTTAAACATCAAGCAAATAGCTAATTGAGCTTTATTATTCATCTTTGCCTTTAGCCCAATGTCCCCACATTTGCATCTTGTGAAGAGCCTAGCCCAAATACTATTAAGGACTTGCCTATTAAACTTGTGTCTTTTGATCCAATTTAACCTAGCCCACTCATGTCTATATACATATCACACATAATGAACACATTAAGATCGAAAACTCAATAAACTCATTGTTCATAAGAAACATCAACATCCGTAACTAATTCTTACATTTTGACTTTTGCATGGCATTTTGACTCAACTTTTCTTGTCAAAAGTGCAACAATAATGTTACAAATGTTCGTCACCTTTGCTCCTTTTTTTATGATCTTAAAAACACTTACATCCCCATACAAAATCGCTGTGGACGTAAAGTTAAAATAACCTGAATCCATATCATTATAGAAATTTGGATCTGTTACCATTTTTTCTGTTGTTACATTAGCATAAGCCGTTATGGTGAAGTTACCATGAGCTGGAATATTGGCATGCTCGATAGGAATCTCAGCTATCAGTGTGCCTCTGTAATCAACATATGCGATTGAGTTTTGAAACTTGAAGCTCCCATGATTGCGATTGCTGATTGTCACATTCAACACTATTGTTGCATTTATGCTAACGTTAGGGTACAACTGGAATTCAACATTCTCTAGGCTCGTGGGGTGTGTCGTTACCTTAGGGTTTTTTGGTTTAAACACTGTGAAGAATAAGATGACAGAAATAAGAAGAAAGATTAACAGAAGCAATGTGGCGACCACACAGCATATTTTCATAACTCTTCTTGAATTCCATTTCTTCACTTCCATTGCGTCTAAGTTGATTAGTTGGATTTTTGACTTTTGGTGTACTTTTCCAGACGAATGTTGCATGAATATAAATATGCGTAAGGATGGAAAAAGGGTTGATAGTTATTTTGTTTGTTTAGTAGATGTGATAGGGAAGGTGTGTTTGATTATGGGGGCACAAAAAGACTAAAGAGAAGTAAGGGTGAGAAGACGAAAGATGTCACTCTCCATTCTCTAGGGTAAAGAAGAATGTTTTGTTTTGCTGCAAGGGAGCGTATTATTCTTTTCTTAGCAATTGCAAATAATATATAATCCAAAAGAAAAAAACTTAAACACTGACGCATTGATATTCGGTTATCTTATTTGTTAATTATAGATTCTTATTTTATTATTAAATCATACATGGAGTTTATAAGTGTTAGGGTAAAGTGCAAAAATAGTCCATCTTCTCAACATTTTATTTAGTTCTAAGCCCTTAACAAAAATATTTGCAAAAAATGTCCATAAAGTTGTAGATTTGATGATCATTAAATTTTACTAATTTACCATTCTCATATAGTGTTTACATTTTGTTTCTATTTGATATAACATTTTATTTATTTAAAAATAAGAGTAGGTCTACTCATTCCTATCCACCTTATCCTCACTTTTCTCTCTATACCTTGTCGATACACCACCTCTTCCTCCCATATGTCATTAATTGTGTTGACTAGGGGTGACAATTCTTGATACGATCCACGATACCATATGAATTTGAAATGAAAATAAACGGTTTGGGTTGAGATTTCTAACCCGTCAAATAAACGGGTTGTGTTCGTGTTAGTAATTGGATTTTGGGTCAACCCGTCAACCAATTTTTTAAGGGTATTACCATCTTAAAGCAAGCTCCTCGAAGGTAGTTCAATGTTTTGTAGTTCACCGTATAATATATTAGATTTAATTTATGCGACTACGTCTATCAGCCTATGCTTATTGTGTCAAACCAGACCCATAAACCCGAGTCTGACCCACGAACCCACGAACTCGTATAATTAAACGGGTTAGACAAGCTATATTCAGTTTGATGTTTCTTACCCGTCAACCCTTGACCCGCTACCCCGCGACACAAATAATTATACAGGTAGTGTACAGATTTGCATTCTGACCTACCAACTTGCGACCCGCCAACTGAACCCGACACGATTTCCACCCGTAGTGGTGACAACCCTCCCACCACTACTAGAATATACACGATGAGTTCCCTTATAGTATTACCATTTGCCTGATGTTGAAATAACTAACTACATGTTGTTGAAATAACTAACGATGACACATACATGTCTCCACAAAAAATTGCTTGAATCATACAAGGCAGATGGCAAAAGAATACGATTGGAACCATGGAGTGGAGAGAATGGGGAGAAAGTAGTTGTTACATACAACCTATCACACATAATAGTTTTATGACATACAAAAATATATATGTTATAAAAAAATGTCATCTTTTGAAAATTTTGAAGGATTTACGACATATACTTATTAAGTCATGTTTTAGTGACATACAAAAATATATGTTATAAAAATTGTCATCTTTTTTTTTTATTTATTATTTCCTCCATTCTTTTGTTTAAATTAATTCCCTTCATTAACAAGCGACGTCCAGTCGAAGAACTCCCGTTTTTCTTCTCCCAAAATCGAATAATATTGCTCCAAAGACGCACACCTACTATTGCTTCTCGTTGAAAATCTCAAACCCCTTACCTCTTATAGATTTCTAGGGCTTTAACGACACATATCTACTATCGATTCCACATAGTGTGATTGAGGGTGCGATCAAGTTTCAATTGCATGAAGTTCTAGATTGACTTCACTAAAACGTCTACCACTTTCTTGATTATCTAAATATCAAGCTCCATCTTCATATTCTAAGGTCCAAAATAGAAATCATAATCAAATGAGGGTCGGTCTAAGGTTTATTTGAAGACGTTGGGGGTGATTTAAAGCACTACTCATATTCTGATTTTTATACCACCAAAAATGAAACATCCCAAAAATACGGTCCAAAAATTTTGTTTAAATTTATAAATAAAACCATAGTAATCCAATCATCTCATAAAACATAAGTGATAATATCTCAAAACACTGTATCAAAATCACATGTGCAAATACCAGAGCAAGTCATCCCAAGCTAAATGCTATGGTGTGTGCAATGCAGTCATCCTGTAACATCCTGTTCCAGATTGTTTTGTGATTTAAGGACCGTGGGGCTTAATCCAAGTATGAGAAGGTTTTGAGGATTTGAAGGAGAAATGTTTAGGACTTTTTGGGATATGGGTAAGGTGGGTTGTGTTATAAAAGAGTTCGGTTTGTGCTTTAAAGCCCAAATGTATTGTTAAAGGAGCTGGTGTGGCCTTTTTCATGAATTTTGGATCTGAGATCGAGGGGGCTTCAGGAGGAATAAAATTGATAGAAGTGTGGGGCTTCTCGTTACCTTTTCGTGAATATAAGGATCGTCGGAAACGGATTTATAAAGAAGAAGTTATGGCCTTCAGAAGTTTTGAGGTTTGCAAGCTTAGCCGAGTACGCTGGGCGTACACAAAGCATACGTTGGGCATACTAGTACGTTGGGCATAATTTTGGAGTATGTTGGGCTTACTGACCAGGGGTGGTCGTAAATGTTCTTCAGAGTACATTGGGCGTACCATATGAACGTTGGGCGTACGCCAATCATACCTGAACGCTATTTTAGGGTCTTGGACCTTATTTAAGCTCCTTATTGATGGGTTATGAGCATTCTAACACTCCTAAGTGTACATGCAACCCTAGAAAACCTTGGATCTATGTTTGTCTAAAATACATGTAAAATTTGATTTCCAAGGTTCATAATCCTATCTAGCATACATGGGGATCTTTAAACATAAAAGATAGCTAGAATTACATACCTTGTAGTTAATTTTATTCCTTGAAAACCTTGAGAGCCTAGCACCCCAAGTGTGATGCCCCAAATGTTTCACACAACACCAAGTGCTTTGGAATAACTTTAAGAGAATGTAAAACACTTCAAAATCGGCCTAACCCTCTTCTTTTCTTAGTGTAGCCAATTTTAGATGATATCATGTTCTTTATATAGTGTGTTACACTTAGGGTTACACCATGTAAACCCTATTGTAACATGGCTCTTCATTTCCATGACCCATGGGTTTAAACCTCCATGGAGCATCCTATAGGTCTTAGCCCAACTTGATAATCCATGGAGCCTTTAGCCCACTATACAAGTTATGAATGATTTACATAATCAACCCATATATTTAATTAGTCATCTTTTGATCACTTAATTAATTCTTGATCAATACTGTCACACCCTGAAAACCGAAGGTGGAAACATTTCCGGGGTTGACTCCATGTTGAGTATCAAATCCAATGCACATAGTAAGTAAAGTAGAATAACCATTACATTACATATAGAAAAGCTCACATTTGTTTCAAAATTAAGTTGTACAGTTGTAATACATAGTATATATAAACAAAACGAGAAAAATCTTCTGCGTACTCCGACCTGGAACAAAATGATCTTCGGATACCTGTTCTAACGCTGACCTGAGAACACAAGCAGTTTGAAAATCAGCATAACGCTGGTGAGTTCATAAGCAGTTTTTGTTTTGTGAAAGTGTTCGAGTTTCCTTTCTGTTTCTGAAAATGTTACACACACCAAGAAAATCCCATATTTTCTTAAAAAGATTGGTTTTTGTTCTCAACATGTAAAGTATAGTTGTACACTGAAAACACGTTTCTCTTGTGAAAATGTACGGTTATGTTATCTGGTTTGTTATACTGTTCTGGTTACGTACCAATGTATCCCCAGGAAAGTTCCATACTTTCCTGAATGTGTTTTTACCAATTGTAACAGATGTAAAGTTATCCGTTTTGTTACACTTTTCTAGTTATGTAAACGTTTCCCAGGAAAGTCCCATACTTTCCTGAATGTTGGTTATCAATGTAAAAGATGTATTCTGAAACCTGGTTATCTTGTAAAATGTGTTGAGTTATTCATTATTACTATTAAGTAAATCATTGTTATCCTAATTACGAGTTCCATAACCATACGATAGACTAGATATGGAAATAAGTAGTCCACATCACCTTATGACTTTCGTCACCCTTGAACCATTTCAGTTCGGCTGTAGCTAGCAGCCAGGTGTGGGGTATTCAGCCCCGTATAGATCTATACACTCAAGTCACGCTCTCTAATCCCCAGAGATTCTGGTTACGGGTGCAGTCCTCCACTCGCGTATCTCTGTGGAGTGTTCACCGAGGACGTGTCTCCAATCATACATGACTAACAATTTACTAGTAATAATATGATAATCCTCCACTCGCGTATCTCTGTGGAGTGTTACCGAGGATATACAGTGTACAAGTTTTATGTTTCAATGGTTCTAATGTCATGCTTTTAACTGATAAAATGTGGAAAAACATTTGTGAAATATATATAAAACATAACAGTTTAAAGTCCATTTCACAAACATATGTTTACGTGATCTGCATGTTCAAACGATTATCAGTTGTATCAATCAGTGTTAAAAGCATATAAAATGTAAAGCACACATGAAAACAAGTTTTGAGTACAAGTAACCCCTTGTACTTTGCTTATGTTCCCCCGTGAAAACAGTGAAAAACAGTGAAAAAGGGTAGGGGTATGAACTCACCGCTTAATGTAGAGATCGAGTGTCAACAGATGCCCTGAACTCCTATGGCCCCTATTTTACATGTGATGACATATAAATGAGTTAGAACTAAGGTTTTTCCATGAATAAACATGATGGAAAAACATTCTTAGGGCTTGGAATTACTAAAAATAAGTGTCCTATGATCCAAACTTAATGATTTATGCAAGTTTAGGGCCAAAAATGGGTATTAGAGTGGGTGTATGGTTTTGAAAATGAGTGTGCAGCTGGGGAGTGCGGCCAGGAGTGTGTGTGAGGCAGCACACAAGAGTGTGTGGCCGTACTGAGGGTGTGTGCGGCTGTACACTCCTCATTTGAGTCCATATGTTGATTTTGAAGTGTATGCTCTTCATACTTGGGAATTTTGAATGTATGCTGCCCCCATTTGAAGGTGTGCGGCCGTACACCTTCATGGGATGATGAATATGATGAATATAATGAGTTTTAAGCTTGGGATTCAAGTGTTTACCACTACACTTAGCTTGAAGATGAAGTAGATCACGATTATGAAGCCTTCCAAGTGTTCTTGGTTAACGATTTAGAGAGAGAAAGTAGAGAGAGGGAAGAGAACATCTAAATGAATGAATGAAGAGGTATCCATCCATAAATTGAATTGGGTGTGAGGTTGAGGGTGTTTGCAGTTGGGTGTGTCGCCGTACACACAGGTGTGTGGCCGCACACACCTTATTTGGTGAGTTTTGGCCCGATTTTTTGATACTAAACACTCTCCAACCCTTCCTAAGACTCATATCTAAATTATACTAAGTCTAAAGCACCCATATGAAATCACAAGATTTAATAAAAGACAATGAACTCAAGTTTTAGTGCTGAAACACAGATCAATTACATGGGTTAGAAGTTTCGGGTTGTCACAAATACTAATTAAATAATATTATTAATATATTAGAACTTATAATATATTAATAAACCATAAGTGTTATTTCTCTCATTTTAGTTTATCCAAATGCATGATGCCATGCAACCCAAATGGACCATGTCGGGTCGGGTAAAGTACATACCAAATATAGTTATGGACTTAGACACCTTATTCAACAGTCTCCCACTTGGATAAGTCTAATAACTATAACTGTAAGTATGACTTTAGGAACTGATCAGCAATCATAGCTCTTTCAAGGTCTCTCAGAACTTAGAAGATGATGTTACGCCATTTAAGATAAGTGATCATATAATCCTCTGTTCTAGATATCATCCGGACAAATACATGGAACAATGTCTTACTTATTGTCCAGCAGTTTGTTTCCCGATTTCCGATTTGTTTGACATAGAACTGAATTGAACACATCAACTTGGTTCTGACCGGGCCCGGTACATAGGTCAAAACAAAATCATCGAGGGGCCCAGATATCACTTCTAATCCAAGAAGGAACAGATAAACTTTGACTCATATGGTTGTTCTACTACTTGTTGAATCACACACAAAAATACGTTTTATAACATCGAGTTACCAATGCGTTTTCGTACGATCAATGCATAATCAACTCATAAGCAACAAGTCATATCTCTAGGTTTAAAGACTTATAAGATATTACCATCTCACGATCACTCGAGATAAATTCCATGAAGTAATAGCAGTGAGCGTGGTTTGAATCCAATGCTCAGAACTTATGAGCACTCATGAGTGTTGTAGCCATGTCCAACAACTTAGACCTCTGCAACCAACTCATGATAGTCTTGATTCATACCTATTTCCAACATATGATCGACTGTGGAGAATTCGAATAATATGATATACCAGACATAATTATTCTGGAAGTTAAAACATGCAAAAGAAATATAGTAAACGATTGAAAAAAGATAGCAACACTTTACTCATAAATAAACTCATCTTTTATTCATCATCAAATGTCAATTACACTTTACAAATTTCAAAATTATCTAACTACTAAAACTAATATCATCCTTCAGCCCTATGCTTCGAGCATGCTGGAGATGCTTAACCAGACTCGGTCCCTTCGTGAGGGGATCTGTTGGGTTCTCATTCGATGATACCCTCCTTGCCACGAGGAGTCCTTCTTGTATTCGATGTCTAATGAAATGGTATTTTCTGTCGATGTGTCTGGATCTCCCAGGATCCCTTGGTTCCTTGGCTAAGGCAACTGCACTTTCACTATCACATAAAATTTCCATTGGCTCCTTTATAGCTGGTACAACTCCAAGGTCTCCAATGGAGTTCTTCAACCATATCGCCTCCTTTGCTGCCTTGCTTGCTGCTATATACTCTGATTCACAAGTTGAATCAGCCACTGTCTCCTTCTTGGAACTCTTCCAAGTGATTGCTCCTCCGATTAAGGTAAAGACCCAGCCTGACTGAGAGCGTAAATTATCCCTATCAGTCTAAATCTAGCATCACTATACCCTACAACTCTCAAGTCATCACTCCCACCGAGGGTAAGGACCCAGTCCTTAGTCCTCTGCAGGTACTTGAAGATATTCTTAACCGCAGTCCAATGAGACTTCCCACGGTTCCCCTGATATCTGCTGACCATGATCAAGGCAAAGGCCACATCAGGACGAGTGCAGGTCATAGCATACATGATCGAGCCTATTGCAGAAACATAAGGTACTCGACTCATTTCTGCTATCTCAGCCTCAGTACTCGGGCTCTGAGTTTTAGTCAGTCAGGCATTACTCTGGATGGGTAACTCTCATTTCTTGGAATCTTGCACGCTGAACCTTTTTCAGCACCTTATCCAAGTAAGTACTCTGACTAAGTCCAATTAGTCTTTTACTCCGGTCTCTTAGAATCCTCATCCCTAGAATATAGGCAGCTTCTTTTAGGTCTTTCATAGAGAAACACTTCCCAAGCTAAGACTTCACTTCATCCAAGGTTGGGATGTCATTTCCTATGAGTCGTATGTCATCTACATACAGTACCAAAAAGCTAACTATACTCCCACTAGCCTTGACATAGACACAAGATTCATCTTCACTCCTCAAAAAGCCAAATTCTTTGACTTTCTCATTGAAGCAAAGATTCCATCTGGAGGTGCCCGTTTCAATAGATAAATGGATTTCTCGAGCTTACACACTCTATTAGGGTATTATGTACTGACAAAACCCTCTGGCTGACTCATTTAAACATCCTCAGCCAAGCCTCCATTAAGGAAGGCTGTTTTGACATCCATTTTCCATATCTCATAATCATGAAATGGAACAATAGCTAACAAGACCATAATGGACTTAATCTTTGCTACTGGTTATCCATGTTATTATTATTATTATAAGAATTAATACACAACACAATATTTCCTAGGTTATCTACAACAGACACAACTTCATACACACCATCACAAGGTAATGCTTTAAAATAAAGAACATTATTAAAGAAAACATTTATTCCACCAATTTCATTATCAAAATAAAAGGTAAACCCTTGTTTGTACAAAGCATGAAAAGAAATAATATTTCTTGCCATTTCAGGAGAATAACAACATTTATTCAAATCTAATGTAAACCCACTGCTTAGCAACAAAGAATAAACTCCAATCTTGGTGACAGGTGAAGCTTTCCTATTCCCCATGATCAGGTTTATCTTTCCATGCTCTACATTCTCACTTCTTCTTAGTCACTGCAAATCAGAACAGATATGAATACCAGAACCGGTATCAAGGACCCAAGAGTTAGAATAGAGTGAGTTATTAGATAGTATAGTGTAAATACCTGCATTTTTGGGTTTGACTTTCTCATCCTTCACATATTGCTAGTACTTTGGGCAGTTCCGCTTCCAATGCGACTTTTCATGGCAATAGAAGCATTCAGCCTCTTTTAGGTCAGATGAAGGAGTGACGAAACCTTTTTTAGTTCCACTTGAAGAGGAGCCATCAAGGGTCTTACCCTTGGTACCCTTCGAAGGACTCTTCCTCTTCTTCCCTCTACCTTTCCTGATTGCCAGGACAGGGGCGGAGTTTGGAGTAGGAGTAGGAGTGGTAACAACCGAATTACCTTTAAGACCTGTTTATGTGGTCTTTAGGAGTCCTTGAAGTTTGTTGAGAGTGACTTCTTCCTTATTCATGCGGTATGTCATGCGGAATTAATCATAACACGAGGTTAAGGAATGCAAAATGATATCTATTTCTAGCTCCTCGGGGAAGTTCACATTAAGCTTCAGCAAACGATCCACATACCTTTGCATTTTCTGCATGTGGCTTGTGACAGATTCTGCAACCTTCATCCTGGTTGTTATCATGGAGGAGATTATTTCATAACGCTCTTGAAGAGCACTCTGATGGTATCTTTCCATCATATCTTGGTGAATCTCAAAAGGGTAGTAGTCCTCATAGGACTTCTGGAGTTCAGCTGTCATGGTGGCCATCGTGATGCATGCCACTTTGGTGGCATCTCTTTCATGAGTCCGGAAGTCAGCGATCTCCTTGGGAGTAGCAGTGGACTCATCAATCTCCTTTAGCTCCTTATCGAGGACATATTCCTTGTCCTCGTAGTGAGTCACCATCCTGATGTTCCGGATCTAATCCATAAAGTTGGAACCATCGAAGATGACCCTCCCACATAGGTTCATGAGGGAAAAGGAGCCAGTAGGGTTTCATCCAGAAGCAGTATTGTTGGAAGACATCTGAAAAGAAGAGAACAAGTTTAGTTTAGACATAAAGATAGTCCTTAATAAAACACCCAATTGTAATATTAAGGCTAGGATCCAATCACAATGTGTCATAACTTAGAAGAGGGATGTCGTAATCTAAGCTATAACATATTTGAAAGGTAGGTGAATGACGATTCACCAATTCCCACCATGAAAAACAAAATATAAATATTAGGTTTTAATTGGTTCTTAGAAATTCCTAGATTCTTTTGATATTCAATGAACTTTTCAAAGTCATGTTTCAATCTCGAGTGTGCCCTCCTAGTTTTGTGACTATGATGTCGAGGATCACAAAGCGAGGTGTGAAGTAACCATGCAAATTACTTGGTACCCTTAATGTTTATCACTCAATCGATGTGTCGGTTAACCACACGCGCTCCACCGACCTATAATAAACTTTAAGTCACCCTTTACCTACCTTGTTAAGTCCAAGTTATTGTGCCGGTTAACCACACACGCTCCACTAACGACTTAACACAAAGTGTAAAGTGTAATTTCATGGATTAGTACATTATTCACATTTTCCTAAAGTAACTAAGATTGAGAATTTAATAAAAACATTTAGTTACTTTATAATAATCATTATAATTTTAATGAGAATTTTATAAGTCATTGTCCTACCCGTTCAGCTAACGATCGTCCACCGATCAAGGAAGTGGTAGGTGAGAGTGGACACCCATTAAGCTGCCATTTTATAGGCAACAACCTTACACCCCCCCCCCCCCCCCCTTATTAGACCGGTTTCGTGAATGAGGCCTACTAATGGTAAGACGGCTTGATCTTATATATATATATATATATATATATATATATATATATATATATATATATATATATATATATATATATATATATATATATATATATATATATATTATTAACTTATAATATTATAAAGTATAAGGGTTGATTTTTAACTTTTAAAATCTAGGGGTCGGAACTAAAGTTTGTTAGTTGAATTTACATGTTCCAAATTTGAGGGAAAGTTTTGTAACTTTACAAAACTCTTTAGTTCATAACTTATGAGTTATTAAAATGAAGACTCTTCATTTTTGCAACTTATATGTTTTTTTAATTGACTTTAATACAAAGTGACTTTTGGTTATCCATAACTTGAGAACAAGTTATGGACTCCATTAAAACACATAAAGATCATGAATTAAGTATTAAACAAGTAATTCCTATGATCTATCAAGAACTTATAAGAACATGAATATTCATTTCAAAATTTCAAGAACATATGAACACATATAATCATGTAATTTTGACATTAGCCATTGTAAATGGATTAGAACAGCCATTACACCATCTAAAACAATTTTTACAACACCAAAACAGTTTAGGGTAATGTTTCTAGTCCATTTCTAGCAAGAAAAATTGAAAAACTATACTCTGCATGACCAACTCGTCGAGTGTAAGAACTGAATCGCCGAGTTGGTTGAAGTTTCGCATGGACTCGTCGAGTCTCCCCATGGACTCGTCGAGTCCCCTGTACAGACAACTTAAAAATTCGATTTTTACACTATTTTGCATCAAGTATCAACAAACAAGCCTAGGCTCTGATACCACCAATGGGTTATGAGCATTTTAACACTCCTAAGTGTACATGCAACCCTAGAAAACCTTGGATCTATGTTAGTCTAAAATGCATGCAAATTTGATTTTCAAGGTTCATAATCCTATCTAGCATACATGGGGAACTTTAAACATAAAAGATGGCTAGAATTACATACCGTGTAGTTGATTTGATTCCTTGAAAACCTTGAGAGCCTAGCACCCCAAGTGTGATGCCTCAAATGTTTCACACAACACCAAGTGCTTTGGAATAACTTTGAGAGAATGTAAAACACTTCAAAATCGGCCTGGCCCTCTTCTTTTCTTAGTGAAGCCGATTTTAGATGATATCATGTTCTTTATATAGTGTGTTACACTTAGGGTTACACCATGTAAACCCTAATGTAACATGGATCTTCATTTCCATGACCCATGGGTTTAAACCTCCATGGAGCATCCTATGGGTCTTAGCCCAACTTGATAATCCATGGAGCCTTTAGCCCACTATACAAGTTACGGATGATTTACATAATCAACCCATATATTTAATTAGTCATCTTTTGATCACTTAATTAATTCTTGATCAATACTAATTAAATAATTTTATTAATATATTAGAACTTATAATATACTAATAAATCATAAGTGTTATTTCTCTCATTGTAGTTTATCCAAATGCATGAGGCCATGCAACCCAAATGGACCATGCCGGGTCGGGTCAAGTACATACCAAATATAGTTATGGACTTAGACACCTTATCCAACACTTATCTCATAACCTAACCTAATATCTTCAGCCTCCATCCCTCTAAACCCAAGAAATCGACCCTAAGCCTCCATTTGAGTGATTCTTGAGCATTTTGGTGATTTGTTGAGTTTTTTGTGCATATTGTAGAAGAAGGATTTCCTTGAGGAAGCATTGCTTGGCTTAGAGCTTGTGGATCCAAGCCCTAATCATGTTGATCTAGCTCCAGAAAGCATAAAGTTTGAATATTCGTGGCTTTCTCATGTGGATCTAGTGGGGTGATCAATTGTTGTGTTTGGATTTTGAAGAAGAAGGAGCTTTGAAAGAGAATAGCTTGAGTACCTAGCTTTTGGATCTATGTTCTTCTCTTGTTGGTGCATCTTCCAGAGGTATCAAGTGTTGAACTTGCATATTGATGTGCTACTTTTTGTTTTGGTTCCATTTTAGGGTTTTTGGTCCCAAAGCTTGAAGCTTTATGAGTTGTTGAACTCCAAAGCATAATATATGTCCCTTTGAGTATATTTAGTGGTGTTATGTCATAAAAATCCAATCTTGGACGTTGGAATCAAGCCATGCATGAGATAGGAGGTTTTTGAGATAAGGACGTGAGTGTTTTGGGTGTGTGTGACCTTTCCAGCCAAGCAAAGGCTTAAAGTCACTGCGTTTATGGAGTAAGTGTCATTAGGGAGTCCAGATCTGGAGATTGAGGTAATGTCTTAATTTTATAAGACCAAATGAGTAGAAAGAGTGAATCCAGGGAGTACGCTGAGCGTAATTCCTGTACGCTTCGCGTACTGCCCCAGTGTCCCTGATGGCCAATATGGATTCGTGAGTACGCTGAGCGTACGAAGAGAGGTACGCCCCGCGTAACCTCACTGTGGACTTTTAGGCATAGTCTCATTATGGGCCTAGAGTGTTGGGCCTAGAGTTTGGACTTGTTGCAATAGAGTCTTGGACCAGAGGATTATATATATGTGATTTGGCGCCTTGATTTGGGCTTGCCATTAGATGTGAGAGTGTTAGGCCTCGGGAGAGCCCATTTCTTATTAGGCCTTGGTGGACCCAATGGGTTTTAGGTCATTTATGGGCTGGTTAGTGGACTACCTTTAGACTTAATGAGCAAGAGTTGAGAATTAGTTCCTAATTGGGATAATTTTGGGTTTGACACAAAGTTAGAGGCCAGTGTGTAGCAGCAACGTTTATAGGGACTATTCATCATTTGATGCGAGTCTTCTCACTATACTTTACCTAGAGTGGTAATTATGTGTGACCAGAGGGTCTTATGTGCTTCCCTGAGTTATGCATTTTATGTGTGATATGTGTTGTGTGCTATATTATGTGATATTTAGACCGGACCGGAGGGTCCAACGAACTGTGCTATATTATGACCGGACCGGAGGGTCCAACGAACTATGAGACCGGAGGGTCCTCACTTAGACCGGACTGGAAGGTCCAACGAACCATGGGACTGGAGCGTCCCACTGAATCACATCGAACCGGAGGGTCCTACACAGTTATAGCCTCGAGTGGCTAATATGTGTATGTGGTATTTTGGGGAACTCACTAAGCTTCGTGCTGACCGTGTTATGTGTTATGTGTTTCATGTTCTTATCAGGATCGCGGGAAGGCGGCGGCTCAATTGTACACACAAGAGAAAAGAGTCATGAATGAGGATCCTGGATTTTGATAATTACTTTTGAAAACTATTTTGAAATATGTTATGACATCGACACTTGAGATTTTGAGAATTATTATATGTTATGTTGGTAAATTTTAAATCGAAAATTTTGTTTCAAAATTTACGGTGTTACAAGTTGGTATCAGAGCCTTGGTTTGAGGGATTCAGATACACTTTCGGGCATGTCTGGACTCAAACTGTGGATTTGAGAAAAGTTTTCAAAAGGAACGGTTTTTCTAAAAATGAGTAAGAGAATTGTAAGAGAAAGAGGAAACGAGCAGTGTGTACAATCAGCCAGTGCCCGAACGGTGATTTCCCAAAATACCCTTACTTATGTGTTATAAGTTGTTATGAGATATGTCATGCATGCTAGAGAGTAGGCCAGGTATTTCATATTTTAGGACTAGAGTGGCCTGATTTGTGATGCCTTAGCCTAGGAGTTATTGCTATCTGTGATTTGCTTTTGAGTATGTGCGGAGTAAGAGTACCTAGCATGAATCCTTTTTAGAGAGGGATCTGAGTAGAGGAGTAATCTAGGAGAGATACCTAGATGAGCATTTGAGGAGCCTACCGATAGAGTAGTCAGATACCTGTGATGGGTGGAGTTGCTTGAGCTCGGTGATACCTTTTGAGTACGACTATAGCAAGCGGAGTTGTAACCTAAAGTGATTATACGTGTTGATAGAGAATATTCGATACCCGAATGCTGCTTGCTTCGTGCTTTGTGGAACTCTTGATGATGGGAGTCAACTAATAAGTGAATATGATGATATTCAGGAGGTAGATGGTTGGCATCATGAGGAGTTCTTCAACAGCTGATGGTAGAGAAGTTTGAGAGCCTAGGAAGATCCTAGGGAGTGACCTTTCAGATGAGTATACTGATAGAGGAAGAGTATTCGCAAGGGAGCAACTAGGTATGACAAGATTGATGATTAAGGAGGTTAAGCAGCTACTAAGGAAATATGGGATGATCCATGTGGAAAGTATGGGTAGATGTGGCAGGTAGTATGGGCCGTACTACTGAAAGCAGAGGACCCATACTCGATACAGGTAAATTCCAGAGGATCTAAGTAGCAGATGAGAGGTGATCACGTGGTTCGAGTACCATGATCCGTAGCAGATGAGAGGTGATCAGATGGTTCGAGTACCATGATCCGTAGCAGATGAAAGGTGATCACATGGTTCGAGTACCATGATCCATAGCAGATGAGAGGTGATCACATGGTTCGAGTACCATGATCTGTAGCTGATGAGGGGTGATAATGTGGTTCGAGTACCATGATTCGTGGCGGTTAGTTCTTTTGGTCTTATCAGTTATTCCATTGTGATTAATTAGATTGAGATCAGATGTGATAAAGTGTGGTGCTGGAGGGCCATGTTGAACGAGTTTCAAAGGAGCACACCTTGAGGGGGGAAATCAAGTTGGTTTCCGAGAAAGTTAGATGAGATGACAACTGGAGTCGCAAGACTCGAGAATGATTAGAGGTGGTGCTTCGTGGAGGATTATGGGTTGAGCTACACAGGCGGCCGATAGTGGGGATGCCACTTCCTGTGACCGCAGTGTGCTATTTTTTGTGAGGAGCAGAAGGGATATGAGTTTCTGAGTTGGAGGTAAACCATGTGGGGTAGCAAGTGTGGTGACCTTTTCACCAGAGTATTTGGGCAGTATGTTTGCTGCGAAGTATCCTTATACCATGAAAGAGTCATTAGTGGGACTAAGATGGATAAGAACAAGGAGGTGCCTTGTTGGGGGAAAAGTACTTTTATTAGCAGTTTCCGGTGGATAAAAGGGGTATATTGGGGCGGTGGCCCTCGTGGTCTAAGTTGTGTATCGATAACGAGAATGATGTCTGTGCTTTTATGATTATTCCCGATTTGGGAGGCGAGTCGAGGAGTTGGAGTCAAAGTGCGTGAAAGGACACAATTTCCGGAATAGAGATAGATTGGATTCAGAACAGTAGGGTTTCCGGCAGTGTGTCAGTCTAAGGCCTCAAGATGCCTAGAGGCAGTCACATGGGGAGGATTCTGAGATTTTGTCAGGGACGAGATATATGGAGATTGGTCGGTTTCCTTTGGGAAGGCACTGGGATGATTGTGTAATACGTTCAAGTGTCAAGTGTGACATAACAGGTAAGACAATCTACTGAGTAGATCGTGGATGTGCCAATTAGTGATTATTCGAACCCTAAGTGGGAGAGAACTGGTTTTCCAGTAAGGGGATCAGTGATTTGTTCAAGTGCAATTAGAGAACGGCTATCGACACCTGCGGTTCGAATGCATGAGACTAGTGTTATTGGTGGCCGAGGCGAAGTGCAAAGCAAGGTAATGTAGGATGAACGTGTTCAGGAAAGGACGAGTTTCCCCACGGCAGGTGGCCGTTGAACAGATACCATGTGGTGATTAGAAACTCTTCAAGGTTGTAACGGTAAAATTTGAGGCGGTTGGTTCAAAAGGATAGCTTCGATGGTGACGAACTTCAGGCTTAGCGTACGGGTTGTTATGTGCATTTTGGAAAGGGTAGAAGTGGATTGGGCAACCAAATCTAGGGCCAGTATGTGTATACTTGCATGGGTTTGGAGCAATAGAGGAGGAAATTTCGGATGTTCTTCAACGTGTTCTGAGTCGTTGACGATTCGTCCGTAAGAGTTGGAATATTCGAAAGTTGTGTGCTGTGGGGTAATGAAGATTAGATACGAGATTATTTAAGAATGTGAATTGCAGTGAGAGAAGGAGTTTTGTCATGACGGTAGTCGTCAGGAGTAGTGATGTTTATTTTTGGATGGGTGTGTGATCATATGTTTATGATTAGCCGCGAAACATGGGTTAATGGATGCAGAGTGTGGCGTCGACTTGAGAATGAGACCGTGGGATGGTAAGAGAAAGTACTGTAAGGCTACAGGGAGCTACAACATCCATGAGTTAGTACGAAAGGGTGTGGTGATACTGCAGGGAGCCGTAATATTCACCAGCTAGCAAGAGGGTGGGGTGAGCATTATGGAACTGAGGGGAGCCGTAGCTTTCACTGGTCAGAGGGAGAGCGATGTGGAATTACGGGGAGTCGTAGTTTTCACCAGCCAGAGCATGACGCAGGTCTCCATATTTTTCAGGAATCGTTATATTCCGAGTTGAGTACCAGATTTGAATTGAGTGGTTCCAATTCTGTTGTTGAATTCGACTCTCTAGCTTGAGTTTGGATTCATTCGTGTGTTTAGTAGGCAAGACGAGCTTTCGTATTTGTAGGTAGGTCCATTTTGAGAAGTATTGTTCTCCATCAGATGTAATAGACCAGAGTGAGTTAGTTCCTCGGTATGGGAAGAACCGTGAAACGCATGGAATCAGTAGTTGGTAGACAACAAAGGTCGAAGGTGAGACGATTTCAGATAAGTTGTAGTATTCTCTTGGGGTAAAGCGAACTACATGACTTGTGTGTCCCGATGAGCTGAGATAGCTATTGTGAGCAGGAGGGCTGTAAAGTCATTTTATTGGGTATGCAAGGGGTAGCCCTTGGAGGTTCAACCGTTGGTTCGGGACCTGACCTGGTACTCAGAGTTGGGAGTGTGTTATCTGAGCCTGTTATTCGATGATCAATTATCAGGGTGATATTCTACATGGGCGGTCTGTCAGGGAGACAGACCACTATACTTTCCAATTCTGGAGAGTTAGAGCAGGTACCTTCACGGAAAAAGGGGTCCGTCCTTCTTTGGCTTGGGAAATTTCTATTTGGTTTCGGATGTCTTGGGAGAAGGATCGTTGAATGTTAAGATATTTTCCGGTTGTGCTTCTTGGTTTATTTGTTTTGATCTATGTGAAGAAAAGGAATGATTTCGAGGATGAAATGTAATTTAAGTTGGGGAGAATTGAAACATCCTGTTCCAGATTGTTTTGTGATTTAAGGCCTGTGGGCCTTTGTAACACCCTGATTTCCAGGTATGAGACTTTGTTCCTTTATTTTTGGTTTTGTGGGGGAACTCGGCGAGTTGGCATCTAGACTCGCCGAGTATGGTCGTGGTTTTGGACGCGAGTTCACAGCTGGACTCGGCGAGTTCATGAGTGGACTCGGCGAGTCCACGTTGTTTAATGAAACCCTAATTTCCAGGGTTTGAGACCTATTTAAAGGCGCTTATGGCCGTCCATTGCGGCTACCACGCCCCAGAGAGAGTCCTAGATCGCTTGTGAGGAGAAGAGAGGACATTGTTGATCTTTTGTTGGTGAAACTTGAAGGAGAAGGTGACCAAGGCAAAGGAAGGCTGAAGGAAGTGCAAATCTAGTGTCTTCAGAGATCAAAGGCTTCATATTAAGGTATTCCTTCGGACCTTCTCCAGTTTTGGGTGTTGATTCATAGAGTTAGGGTTTTTAAACCCTTTGGAAGAAGAATATGTAGAGTATTTAGTCCCCTCTCGAGTTTGTGCCTTGGATCTGGACTCATTGAGGTCCAGAGACTTTAACACATGGAGCTTTATGAGTCATTTTGGGGTTATTGGATTTAGGTTGCCATTTTTGGGACTAAATCACCATTTGATGCCATTATGTTGATATATATGCATCAAGTTTCGAGCTTTACGTGACTTTCATGCTTGAGAAGGCCATATCTATGCATTAGGGGCACATATCTGACCTAAGGAGGTCATTAGAGCAAGTGCATGGCATGAACTCGCTGAGTTGTTCTTGGGACTCGGCGAGTACGGTTAGGGTTTCACGAGAAAAGCTTTGTGAGTAGACTTGCCGAGTTGAGGGATAACACAATGAGTCAGAAGGGGATTAGAGGACTGGGGTTCGAGTCGGTACTCGTCGAGTTGTTCTTGAGACTCGGCGAGTTGAGTCGGGGTGGCCCCACGATTCATACCAGGTGTGACTCGTCGAGTAAAGAGAAGGACTCGACGTGCCAAGAGAGGGACTAAGAGAGTCAGTGGACATGTGTAGACTCGCCGAGTCGCCCAAGTGCACTCGACGAGTCGGGTCAAAGTTTCACTGTTGACTTTTGTTGACTTTAGGGTTTAGTCAGCAGTGAGGCCTTTGAGCCAGGAGAGGGATAAATGGTCTTCTACCCTTCTGAGGATGTTAATGAAAGGTTGGAGTATAGTGATATTTATGGGAGCATTGCTTTATGTGATTAGGCGGAGGCTAGATCACATTTCTACCGAGATAGGGACTTATTGAGATACCTGAGGTGAGTCTTCTCACTATACTGTACCTGGAAAGGTACCTATGTGTGACCGGAAGGTCTTGTATGTTATGAGATGCATGTTTGTATGATATGCGTTGCATGTTCTGTATGCGTTATGTATGTGATATGTATGCTATGTATGATATGGGCCAGAAGGCATTATGTTATGGACCGGAAGGTCAGAGAGTTATAGACCGGAAGGTCGACACGGTTAAGACCGGAAGGTTTACCGGGTTGGGACGGAAGTCCCCTGAGACACATGGATTAATTTGGAATTAATTAAGTGATCAAAAGATAACTAATTAAATATATAGGTTGATTATGTAAATCATCCATAACTTGTATAGTGTGCTAAGAGGCTCCATGGATTATCAAGTTGGGTTAAACCCATAGGATGCTCCATGGGAGTTACAAACCCATGGGTCATGGAAATGAAGAGTCATGACACATTAGGGTTTACATGGTGTAACCCTAGATGTGTCAACACTATATAAGGAACCCATTCTCCACCAAAATTGGCTACACATGAACAAGTGAGGGCTAGGTCGATTTTTGCAAGTGTAAGATACTTTCAAAGTTTACTCCTTTGCATTTGGTGTTGTGTGAAGCATTTGAGGCATCACACTTGGGGTGCTAGGATCACAAGGTTTCAAGGATCATAAGCAACAACAAGGTAAGTTAATCTATCTTTCATTCAAGTTAAAAATTGTTCCCCATGTATGCTAGATAGGAATATAACCTTGGAATTCAACTTTGCATGACAATTAAACAAACATAGATCCAAGTTTATTAGGGTTGCATTTACACTTAGGAAGTGTTAGAATGCTCAAAACCCATCAGTGCTATCAGAGCCTAGGCTTGTTTGTTTGTTATTTGTGCAAAATTGTTGAAAAAAGTCGATTTTGTATTGTCTGCCTGCTGAACTCGTCGAGTTCATGGGGGGACTCGCCGAGGTCATGTGTAAATTCATCCTACTCGCCGAGTAGGTTCGTGCACTCGACGAGTAGGAGCCTCAGAATGCAGATTTTCCACTTTTGCTGCTGGAAATGGACTAGAAACATTACCCTAAACTATTTTGGTGTTATAAAACTTATTTTATATGGTGTAATGTTTATGGTAATCCATTTACATTGGCAATTATCAAAATTACAAGTTTTTAAGTGTAAGTTTTGATTCTTGAAAGTGTTCATATTCATCTTCTTGAACTTATGAAGATTAGATTATCATAGGAATTGCTTGTAACCTTGATGGTAGTTTAATTCATGATCATAATGTGTTTTAATGGAGTCCATGACTTGTCCTCAAGTTATGGAAAATCAAAAGTCACACTTTTATTAAAGCCATTAAAAGAACACAAGAGTTATAAAAATGAAGAGTCCTCATTTTTATTACTCAATTAACTCATAAGTTATAAGAAATGAAAAGTTTTGAAACTTTACAAAACCTGCCCTCAAGTTTTGGAACAAGTAAAGTCTTGATTAAAACTTTAGTTCCAACCCTTAGAATTTTAAAAGTTAAAATTCAACCCTTATACTTTATAATATTATAAGTTAATAATATATATATATATATATATATATATATATATATATATATATATATATATATATATATATATGTATAAGATCAAGTCGTCTTACCGCTAGTACGCCTCATTCACGAAGTCGGTCTGTAAGGGGGGTATAAGGTTGTCGCCTATAAAATGGCAACTTAATGGGTGTCCACTCTCACCCACCGCCTCCTTGATCGGTGGAGGGTCGTTAGCCGAACGGGTAAAACAAGGACTTATAAATTCTCATTAAAAGTATAATGAATATTATAAAGTAACTAAATGCTTTTATTAAATTCCCAATCTTAGTTACTTTAGGAAAAATGTGAATAAGGTGCTAATCAATGAAATTACACTTTACACTTTGTTTAAGTCGTTAGTGGAGCGTGTGTGGTTAATCGGCACACTAACTTGGACTTAACAAGGTAGGTAAAGGGTGACTTAAGGTTTACCATAGTATCGGTGGAGCGTGTGTGGTTTACCGGCACATCGATTGAGTGATAAACTTTAAGGGTACCAAGTGATTTGCATGGTTACTTCACACCTCGTTTTGTGATCCTCGGTATCCCAGTCACAAAACTTGGAGGGCACACTCGAGATTGAAACATGCCTTTGAAAAGTTCATTTAATCTCAAAAGAATCTAGGAATTTCTAAGAACCAATTAAAAACCTAATATTTATATTTCTTTTTTCATGGTGGAAATTTGTGAATCGTCATTCACCTACCTTTCAAATATGTTATAGCTTGGATTACGGCATACCTCTCCTAGGTTATAGTATATTGTGATTGGATCCTAGACTTCATATTACATTTGGGTGTTTTATTAAGGACTCCCTTAATCTCTAAACTAATCGTGTTCTCTTCTTTCAGATGTCTTCAAACAATGCTGCTTCTAGCTCTAATCCTAATGGCTCCTTTACCCTTATGAACTTGTGTGGGAAAGTCACTTTTGATGGATCCAACTTCAATGAATGGATAAGAAACATCATGATGATTACCTGCTACGAGGACAAAGAATATGTCCTTGACAAGGAGCTTAAGGAGATTGATGAGACCAGTACAACTCCCCAGGAGATCGCTGACTTCCGGGAACATGAAAGGGATGCTACAAAAGTGGCATGCATCATGTTGGCCACCATGACAGCGGAACTCCAGAAGTCCTATGAGGACTTCTACCCTTTTGAAATGCACCAAGATCTGATGAAAAGATACCTACAAAGTGCAAGACAAGAGAGGTATGAAATCATCTGCTCCGTCATAACAACCATGATGAAGGACAGGGAATCCGTCACAAGCTACATGCAGAAAATGCAAAGGTATGTGGATCGGTTGCTGAAGCTTAATGTGAACTTCCCCGAGGAGCTTGCAATAGATATCATTTTTCACTCCTTACCATTGTGCTATGATCAATTCTGCGTGACATATCACATGAATAAGGAAGAGGTCACACTCAGCAAACTTCAGGGACTCCTCAAGACCGCAGAAACAGGTCTGAATGCTTCTATTGCCATGAAAAGTCACATTGGATGCGGAACTGCCCAAAGTACCAGCAAGATGTGAAGGATGGGAAAGTTAAACCCAACCATGCAGGTATTTACACTATCTTATCTAATAACTCACCCCATTCTAACTCTTGGGTCCTTGATACCGGTTGTGGTATTCATATCTGTTTTGATTTGCAGGGACTAAGAAGAAGTGAGAATATGGAGCATGGAAGAATAAACTTAATCATGGGGAATAGGAAAGTTTTACCTGTCACCAAGATTGGAGTTTATACTTTATTGCTAAGTAGTGGGCTTAATTTAGATTTGAATAAATGTTGTTATTCACCAGAAATGGCAAGAAATATTATTTCCTTTCATGCATTGTATAAACAAGGTTTCACCTTTTCATTTGATAATGAAGTTGGTTCGATTAATGCTTTCTTTAATAATGTTCTTTATTTTAAAGAATTACCTTGTGATGGTGTGTATGAAACTGTATCTGTGGTTGATAACTTAGGAAATAATGTATTGTGTATTGATTATGTTAATGATAATAACTTGGATAAAGCATCATTATGGCATTGTCGTCTTGGACATATAAGCAAGAAACGCATAGGCCAACTCCAAAAGGATGGAGTCTTGGAGTCATTTGACCTAAAGTCAGATGATAGTTGCGAATTATACTTACTTGGAAAAATGACAAGTCACCCTTCGCAGGTTCTTGTGAGAGGGGTGAAGGTTTGTTGAATCTTATACACACGGATGTATGTGGACCCTTCAAACATACCACAAGGGATACTAATCACTATTATTTGACTTTTACTGATGATTACAGTAGATATGGATATGTCTACTTAATCAAGCATAAGTAAGAGACTTTCGAAAGGTTTAAAGAATTGAAACAGGAAGTCGAGAATCAATTGGGCAGGAACATTAAGATGCTTCCATCCGATCAAGGTTGTGAGTATCTTAGTTTAGAGTTCCTCGACTATCTTAGGGAATGTGGGATTGTCTCACAATTGACACCTCCCAGGACACCGCAGTTGAATGGTGTAGCTGAGAGGCGTAATCGAGCCTTGTTGGATATGTTTCGTTCCATGATGAGTCGAGCTTTGCTACCAATCTCATTTTGGGGGTATGCCTTAGAGACTGCTGCCCATATCCTTAATCTAGTCCCTACAAAGTAAGTTGCCAAAACTCCTCATGAGATGTGGACTGGTAAAGTACCAATACTAGACCACATTAATATTTGGGGTTGCGAGCCATTCGTGAGACGCGAGACTCATGATAAGCTCGAACCTCAAAGCGAGAGGTGCATTTTCATCGGCTACCCACAACAATCCTTTGGTTACCTCTTCTACACACCTAGTGAAAATGTGGTCTTTGTAGCTAGGAGGGCTGTCTTTCGAGAGAGTGAGAGTTCGTAAGCCAAGGAAACAGTAAGAGGCAAGTTGACCTTGAAGAAGTTCAAGATTCAAGTGGTGAAGGAACTTCAAACCCTAGCACTCAACTTGAGGAGGAAACTCCTGTTGAGCCAATTGACAAGTCTGTACCTCTAAGGCGTTCCAGAAGGGTTAGGAATGCACCTGAGCATTACTATGGATTCCATATTACCGCGGAAGGTGATACACTTATTAGTGATGAGACACTGATAGGTCTAGATGAACCTAATAGTTACACGGAAGCCATGGCAGGCCCTGAGTCAGCCAAGTGGAAAGAGGCAATGGACAACGAGATACAGTCCATGTATGACAATCAAGTTTGGAACTTGGTTGAGAATGTACCAGGTCGTAAGACTGTAGGGTGCAAATGGATCTTCAAGAAGAAGACCGAAATGGATGGTAAGGTACACACTTATATGGCACGACTAGTTGCAAAGGGTTTCTCACAAACTCTGGGAGTTGATTATGATGAGACCTTTTCTCCAGTGGCCAAGATTAAGTCTATTAGGGTTCTGTTAGCCATAGCCGCATTTCATGACTATGAAATATGGAAAATGGATGTCCAAACCATTTTCCTTAATGGAAAGTTGGCTGAGGATGTTTACATGAGTCATCTAGAGGGTTTTGTCAATACAGAGTACCCTAATAGAGTGTGTAAGCTTGAGAAATCCATTTATGGGTTATAGCAATCACCTCGCAGATGGAATCTTTGCTTTGATGAGAAAGTCAAAGAATTTGGCTTTTCTAGGAGTGAAGATGAATATTGTGTATATGTCAAGGCTAGTGGGAGTATAGTTAGCTTTTTAGTGTTGTATGTGGATGACATACTACTCATAGGAAATGACATCCCAACTCTACAGGAAGTTAAGTCCTGGCTTGGGAAGTGTTTCTCTATGAAGGACCTCGGAGAAGCTGCCTATATTCTAGGGATAAGGATCTTGAGAGACCGGAGTAAGAGACTAATTGGGCTTAGTCAGAGTACCTACTTGGATAAGGTTCTGAAGAGATTCGGCATGCAGGACTCCAAGCAAGGAGAGTTGCCCATTTAGAGTAACGCCAGATTGAGTAAGACACAAAGCCCTAGTACTGAGGCTGAGATAGCATAAATGAGTCAAATACCTTATGCTTCGGTTGTAGGATCGATCATGTATGCTATGACATGTACTCGACCTGATGTAGCCTTTGCCTTGAGCATGGTTAGCAGGTATCAGGGGAACCCTGGCAAGGCACACTGGACTGCGGTAAAGAATATCCTCAAGTACCTACGGAGGACTAAGGATTGGGTTCTTACCCTCGGTGGGAGTGATGACTTGAGAGTTGTAGGGTATAGTGATGCTAGCTTCCAGACTGATAGGGATAATTTCCGCTCTCAGTCAGGCTGGGCCTTTACCTTAAACGGAGGAGAAATTTCTTGGAAGAGTTCCAAGCAAGATACAGTGGTTGATTCCACTTGTGAATCAGAGTATATAGCAGCTAGTGAGGCAGCAAAGGAGGCGATATGGCTGAAGAACTTCATTAAAGACCTTGGAGTTATACCAGCTATTAAGGAGCCAATGGAAATTTTCTGTGATAGTGAAAGTGTAGTTGCCTTAGCCAAGGAACCAAGGGATCACAGGAGATCCAGGCACATCGACAGAAAATAACATTTCATCAGACATCGAATAGAAGAAGGACTCCTCGTGGCAAAGAGGGTATAATCGGATGAAAATCCAGCAGATCCCCTCACGAAGGGACTGACTCGGGCTAAGCATCTCCAGCATGCTCGGAGCATAGGGCTGAAGGATGATATTAGATTTAGTAGTTAGATAACCTTGAAATTTGTAAAGTGTAATTGACATTAGATGATGAATAAAAGGTGATTTATTTATGAGTAAAGTGTTGCTATCTCTTGTCGATCGTTTACTATATTTCTTTTGCATATTTTGACTTCCAGAATAATTATGTTTGGTATATCATATTATTCAAACCTCCACAGTCGGTCATATGTCAGAAGTAGGTGTGAATCAAGAGTGTCATGATTGGTTGTAGAGGTCTAAGGTGTTGGACATGGCTACAACAATCATGAGTGCTCATAAGTTATGAGCAATGGACTCAACCCACGCTCACTGGAATCACTTCATGGAATTTATCTTGAGTGATTGTGAGACGGTAATATCATATAAGTCTTCAAACCTAGAGATATGATTTGTTACTTATGAGTTGGTTATGCATTGATTGTACGAAAACGCATTGGTAACTCGATGTTATAAAACGTGCTCTTGTGTATAATTCAATGAGTAGTAGAACAAACATATGATTCGAAGTTTATCTATTCCTTCTTGGATTAGAAGTTGATATCTGGGCCCCTCGATGATTTTGTTTTGACCTATGTATCGGGCCCGGTCAGAACTAATTTGATGTGCTTAATTAAGTTCTTTGTCAAACAAATCGGAAATCGGGAAACAAACTGTTGGATAATAAGTAAGAGATTATTCCATGTATTTGTCCAGCTGATATCTAGAACAGAGGATTATATGATCACTTATCTTAAATGGCGTATCATCATCTTCTCAGTTCCGAGAGACCTTGAAAGAGCTACGACTGCTGATCGGTTCCTGAAGTCATACTTGCAGTTATAGTTATTAGACTTATCCAAGTGGGAGACTGTTGGATAAGGTGTCTAAGTCCATAACTATTTTTGGTATGTACTTGACCCAACCCGGCATGGTCTATTTGGATTACATGGCACCATGCAATTGGATAGACTAAATGAGAGAAATAACACTTGTGGTTTATTAATATAAAATAAGTTCTAATATATTAATAGTATTATTTAACTAGTATTGATCAAGAATTAATTTGGAATTAATTAAGTGATCAAAAGATAACTAATTAAATATATAGGTTGATTATGTAAATCGTCCATAACTTATATAGTGTGCTAAGAGTCTCCATGGATTATCAAGTTGGGTTAAACCCATAGGATGCTCCATGGGAGTTACAAACCCATGGGTCATGGAAATGAAGAGTCATGACACATTAGGGTTTACATGGTGTAACCCTAGATGTGTCAACACTATATAAGGAACCCATTCTCCACCAAAATCGGCCACACATGAACAAGTGAGGTCTAGGCCGATTTTTGCAAGTGTAAGATTCTTTCAAAGTTTACTCCTTTACATTTGGTGTTGTGTGAAGCATTTGAGGCATCACACTTGGGGTGCTAGGCTCACAAGGTTTCAATGATCATAAGCAACAACAAGGTAAGTTATTCTATCTTTCATTCAATTTAAAAATTGTTCCCCATGTATGATAGATAGGAATATAACCTTGGAATTCAAATTTGCATGATAATTAGACAAACATAGATCCAAGGTTATTAGGGTTGCATGTACACTTAGGAAGTGTTAGAATGCTCAAAACCCATCAGCTTGAAGATCAAGAAAAAACTTTTTTGGTTGCAAGGAATGTTGTTTCAAGTTTGGATCCATTAAAGGCACTCCATTTCTTGATTATTATGAGTATAAAGATCTTATCTTGCTCTTTAGGTCTTTAGATCTTGTCATTTGGGTTTTTGGCACTTTTGTTCCATTTTATGGGTGATCTTGGAGTTGAGTAGACTCTGACATCTTTTGATCAGTTTGGAATGCTTCTTGGATCTCATAGAATAGGAAAGTTATGATCTTTTGCCTTCCCTTTAAGCTATGAAAGTTATCTTGGTCCTTTAGGCCGTTTTGGTTTATTAAAGTTATGATCTTGAAAGTTTGTGGCATTATTATGGATAAAGTTGGAAACTTTATTCATATAAACATCATTTTGCTTTAAATTTGAAGGTTGGAGACTTGCACTTAGTGGATTAAGTTGAGAAAGATTCATTATGAAGCTATTAGGTTCCAGATTTGATGTTGTAAGCCTTGGTCTTTACAGATTAAGCTCTTAACAAAGAAAAAGGAATTCTGCTAGAGACCACGACGTGGCCAAAGAAGGTCGACGACATGGTGGTGGTCTACATCTCAACTCTTTATCCTGACTTAGCCACAGCCTGGCCAACAGTTCACCATGGTGTGGTGGCCGTTAACTTTTGTTGACTGTTGACTATTGACTTTTCAATCAGTTTGACTTTTGGTCAAACTATGATAGAATTGAGTGTTTAGCTATGTACTAGTTCCGGTTTGGTTTTAGGTAGCTTGCTTTAGCTGTTATGTTATTGAGTTTTGCTATTGAGCCTCTATTGATTAGCTCAGGTGAGTTTTTTCACTATACTTTGTATTGTAATATATATATATATATATATATATATATATATATATATATATATATATACTTGTGTGTAGGATGTTGGTATGTTGTGATGATCTGTTAGATTGTTAGATCTGTCTGATTACCATTATTTGCGGGTTATGGTTTATTTGTTTGCATATGTTGAGGTACTGTGTTTGGGTTGAGGCGGTCATTGTTTGTGCTATAGGCCTAGATACCAGGGTGGTCCAGGTGTACTATAGGCCTAATGGAGCAGTTCAGCTATACCATAGCCCTTGCGAGGCGGTCCCGTTAGACTGTAGGCTCGGTAGAGTGGTCCAGGTGTAGTGTAGGCCTTACGAGGCGGTCTAGTCGGACTGTAGGCTCATGTGTGCATGCATTGTATGTGTATTGTTGTGTGTAGTATTTTGGGGAACTCACTAAGATTCGTCTTACAATTATGGATTAAATGTTTTTTAGGTACTATTTAGATACCGAACGTGGGACTATACACATGCACATCAACCGCTTTATGATTCGCGATTCCACAACCTTTTCCTTATAACTTTGGTTTTGAATTATGATTTATGAACAAATGGTTTGACTTGAAAGTAACTTCATCAACCCAAGTGTTTTTTCTCTTTTGAAAATGAAAAGTTTTATTCTGGAATTTGGGACGTTTCAACCCAACTCCTCGTGAAACCTCCTCCAAAACCAGGAAGTGTAATGGACATCATGATCTAAAATTCCCAAAACCAGAACCCCAAGACGTGCAACTACTTCCTTTATGTAAATCTTGGCTAGCTTATCAACTGATGAACTCTCCTGTAATGGGATGAAGTGGGTGCTCTTGGTCAACCTATCAACTTTAACCCAAATTGAATCAACCACACGTGTCGTCCTAGGAAAATTTGTGATGAAATTCATAGTGATATCCTTCCATTTCCACATGGGAATGGGTAAGGCTACATCTTTCCATGGGGGGTTTGATGTTTGGCTTTGACTTTTTGGAAATTCAAGCACCACTCTAAGTACCAAGGTATCTCCCTCTTCATATAGGCGCGCCAATAGCTAATTCTCAGGTCTGTAAACATCTTTTTGGTCTGTAGATGGATCAAAATCTTCAACTTGTGCGCTTCCTCCAATAAATTATGCCTAACCCCATCAGAAGCAGGAACCCATACTCTACCACACTGAGTTAACAAGAATCGACTATCTCTGACAAATAAAGGAATCGGACCCCTGATCTTTTCTTTCTTCCAATTCTCTTTCTTTAACCCATCAACTTGTGCCTCCTTGATCACATATAATAATGGTGAAGTGATAGTCATTTTTAAACATAGGTCTCGGAGAGGAGCAATGGTCGCCATGCGACTCAAATCATCATCCACTACGTTGGTCTTCCCAGGACGATACAACATCTCATAGTCATAACCCTTCATCGTATCTAACCATTTGTGCTGCTTCATATTCAGGTTCAGCTGATCCATTAAATACCTTAGACTCTTGTGATCCATGTAGATAGTACACCAGACCCTATATAAATAATGTCTCCAAATCTTGAGAGAGAAAACCACAGCCCCCAACTACAGGTGATGAGTAGGATAATTCACCTCACAAGGCTTCAACTGCCTCGAAGCGTAAGCAATCATGTGACCCATCTGCATAAGCATTGACCCCAACCCCATGATAGAAGCATTGTAATAAACCAAAAAACCATACACACCCTTGGGAAGGGTCAGTATAGGAGCCTCACATAACCTCTACCTCAAAGTCTCAAATGTCGCCAGTTGCTTAGACCCCCATCAAAAATTGATATTCTTCTTCATTAAATGGGTCAAGGGAACAATGATCTTGGAGAAATATTGGATGAATCTCCGATAATACCTCACCAAACCCAGGAAGCTCCGAATCTCATACGGTGATCTCAGGACCTCCCACTGCATCACAACCTCGATCTTGGCCGGATCAACCAAGACACCATCGTGGTTGATGAGGTGACCCAAGAACTGTACCTCACGCAACCAGAAATCACATTTGAAGAACATTTCAAAAAGTCTATCCCTCCTTAATGTGACAACCCGAAGTTCATTCCGTCGTCGTAACCCGTTCCGTCATTAAAAATTCGTCGTCTTAAATTGTTTCCGTTTCATTTCTAAATTAAGTCATTAAATTTGAGTTTGCTATTATGACATAATTATTGTCCAAACACATTAGAAACTCGTGGAAACACCCCGAATTATTATATAGAAAAATTTTAGTTTTATTTCTTCAAGTTATAAAATAAATAAATAAAAGCCCCGCTTATCAACAGTATCGGGTAGAATTCCTCCGTGTCCCAAACCTTAAGCATATATAAAGTTGAGAGAGTCTCATTTGAAGCCTTTTTCACTCTCTCTCTCTTTACTCTCTCTCTACTTTCTCTCTCTAAAACTCGAAATCAAGCCAAAATCACCCTAATCAAGCTTCTAATCATCAAGGTAACTATCCTAGCTCCTAGTATAACACCTTTAACCTTCAAATTAGTGGATAATCTATGAAATAGGACCATTTTCATGAGTTTACGGTCCTAGAACAGCCTTAGGCCTGAACTCACATAAAAGCGGTTTTTGGGCCATAAAACCCTTCCAAACCTCATTTCGAACCTAGATATGACCTAAGGACTTATTTTCATGGACTTAGATCACCTTGAACTCTTCATTTAGGGTATGAACATGAGTTTACGGCCCAAGCATATGCTTGGACCGTAAACACCAATTCATGGGGAGTAAACTTCTTTTAAGGTGTTAAAATGCCACTTACACACCTCATAAGCCTTAGATTGAAGTCTAGAAGCAACCACAATCAAGATAAGGGCCTTAAACATGGTAAAACAACTCCCATAGGATCTTACAGCCGTAAACCCCTCAAGAATGGGTTCTTAGGCCGTAAAGTCCTAAAACATGGTCAAGTGGTACCTTAAACTCATCCCAAGGCTTGTTTAATGACTTAGAAACACTTGTAAAGGACCTAGGACCACCAAAACACCTTAAGACTTGACACATAAGAGTTTACAGCCATAAACTCCTCAAATGGTCCTTAGGATGTTCAAAACCCATTCCAAAGCCTTAAAACCAAGTCTAGTATTAATCCTCAAGTGAAATAAGGCCATTTAGCACCATAAAACACATCACCATGAGTTTACGTCCGTAAACTCATGGGGAGTGGGTCATTAGGGCCGTAAACCCTCTTATGAGTTTACTCTTGAAGAGTAAACTCCATATCCAAGCCGTATATGTCCATAGATGTCACCTGGGTCACTCCAAACACTTGTAATGAAGTGTTTTCGCGTCTTGGAGTGTATAATCCTATCTAAATTGTAGTTCAAATCCTAATTAGATACAAATGTGTATCTTTTCATATTACATAGGAACCTCACACGCGTACAAGCCCTGAACTAACGTTTAGCATCCAATCAGGCACATTCTTCGATCGATGAGTTCATACCCCTACTCTTTTTCAATGTTGCTCAATGTTTTCAGGGGGGGGGGGGATACAAGCAAAAGTACAAGAAAATCTTGTACTCAAACTTATGATTTTATTTTATCTATATCATATTTCGTACGCTTTTAACATGGAAAACTGTATTAACCGATCGTTCAACTTGCAGAATAAACCGTCATGTTATTTGTGAAGCTTGTTTTAAAATGCTATATTTTATATTTCACAAATGAATTTCCATATAATATTTGTTAAAAGCATGAATCTTAAAGCATTAAAATGTTCTTGATATAAGCTCCCCATAGATATGAAAGTATAGCTAGAAACATAACGAATACGAAAGTATAACTAGAAACATAACGAATACGAAAGTATAACTAGGAACAGAACGAATACGAATGCGAATACGAATACGAATAGGAATAGGAATAGGAATAGGAATAGGAATAGGAGTAGGAGTACGAATACAAATACGAATACGAATACGAATACGAATACGAATACGAATACGAATACGAATACGAATACGAATACGAATACAAATACGAATACGAATACGAATGCGAATACGAATACGAATAGGAATAGGAATTGGAGTAGGAATACGAATACAAATACGAATACGAATACGAATACGAATGCGAATACGAATACGAATACGAATGCGAATGTGAATTCAAATACGAATACGAATAGTAGTTGGAATAGGAATAGGAGTAGGAGTACGAATACAAATACGACTACGAATGCGAATACGAATACGAATACAAATACGAATTCGAATAGGAATAGGAGTATGAATACAAAAGTGCGCCTTTGGAATATAACCGAATGTAAGACAACTAATGGATAACTAAACATTACTTTAGGAAAATAAGGTTTTTTCCTAGGATAACTGAACTGTTCTTAACTAGACCGTGGAACTAATGGATAACAAGACTTTACTTTAGGAAAATAAGGGTTTTTCCTGGGATAACAAACTGTACATAATCAGATCGTGTAATAAACGAATAACTCAACTAAACTTATAAGAAAATATGGGATTTTCTTGGGCAACAAAATTTTTCGGAAAACCAAAGGAAATTTGTACATTTTCAGAAAACAACTCTTTTATGAACTCACCAGCTTTATGCTGATTTTCAAACTGCTTGTATTCTCAGGTCCATATTTGACAGGTACCCAGCGATCCTTTTTGGCGAAGACGGAGTACGTAGAAGACACGTCTTTACTTTGTTCATATGATATATATATATGTATGACACATGTAACACTTTGATTTCAAACAAACATAATAATTTTATGTAATGTATTGTTTTGTGTTTACTATGCTTACTATGTACATTGGTTGCGATATACATGATGTCCTCTGCCCCGGGACGTTTCCGCCATAGGTTTCGGGTTGTGACAGATTGATATCAGAGCCCTTGTTTATAGTGAAGTAGTATGCCAAACCTTACATGGTATAAGACTATAAACATTAAGGGGCCTAAGTGCTCTGAACTAAAAGTATACCTTAAAATATAAGTATTTTCAAAAGTATACAAGTATACCTAACCGTCGAAATCTGTAACTACAAGTAGAACAAAACATAAGTAAATGGGTGTTGTACGCTGCGGTTAAACCTATGTAGTTATGTAGTCATGTCTAGGATCAATATAGCCTGGCCAACTATATTCATTCGAGACACTGCCAACATGTGCTTAGGAGTGACTGTGGAATGCAGCATGCCTAAAACTTACCCAATGCCCCAAACAATGAGTCGTCATCACAACGAATCATGAAATACTATGGGAGTATTTCTCGAGCCAATCCGTTGTATAAATCCTCATTCAAGCATTGTTCCTTGATCATTCCCTTAGCGATAATTTATCTGCTTTAATAACTCTTTCCTGCTTTATCGCTTAATGGAATTCTATATATATCGTAATGAGATATCCATTGTATCATATCTCTTGGTTCAATTTAGAGGACTTATGATCCTCTCTTTCCTGGCTATTCTAGATCAAGATGCCTCCTAGGAAAAGCCCCAGCTCAAAGAACAACAACAACCCTCCGCCACCACCACCTCCTCCTCAATTTGATCCTGTCGTGTTCCAGACAGCTGTTGCTGCCGCAGTGGTAGCTGCCATGTCTCACATAAACCCCGGTGGTTCAGGAGGTGGTCCCCAGCCCCAAAACCAGGAAGGTAGCCAGGGACACCGGAAGGAGTGTTCCTATAAGGACTTTATGAACGCGAAACCCACATTCTTCGATGGCACTAGAGGTGTCATTGCCCTAACTCGGTGGTTAGAGAAACTCGAATCTATCTTCGAGATCTGTGCCTGTTCGGAATCCGACAAGGTGAAATTCGTCGCCTGCACATTTACCGATAAAGCTCTGACTTGGTAGAACGGCCGATTCAAATCTCTAACTCTACCTGTAGCCAATGCTATGGGTTGGGAAGTCATGAAGGAACTTCTGTTCGCGGAATACAGCCCTCGAGGCGAAATTTAGAAGCTGGAGCATGAGCTCTAGAACCTGAGGATGAAAGGTTCCGATATCGCTGCTTACACTTCAAGGTTTGACGACTTGGCGCTTCTTTGTCCAAGGATGGTTACCGCGGAAAGTAAGAAGATTGAGAGGTTTATCTGGGGGTTGACCCAGCCAACCAAAGGGAACATTTTATTTGCGAAGCCGGATACATACGACAGCGCCAAATGCTTAGTGCAAATCCTGATCGACCATAGTGAGAACATAGAGGAAGCAACCACCACTCCTGAGCCGACAGGAGAAGTGGTGAGAAAAGAAAATATTCGGAGACGAAGGAGAAAAGTCAGCCTTCACAAGAGTTCTCGAAGAAACAGCAGATAGTGGCAGTCCACGCTGCCACTACCCCTGTTGATGTATCTGTCATCGGTTCCTCAGCCCAAGCACCTATCACCGGATATGCCGGTATTCTCCCGTGGTGTAACCAATGTAGTTACCACCACCGCATCCTCGGTCCCTGTCGTGTGAAATTTTGCAAAAATTGTGGCCAAGAGGGTCACCTTGCGCGAAGTTGCAGAACACCAACCAATCAAGTCTCCGGAGCAGGTATCAATCAGGCCTGCTATGGTTGCGGCGAAGTCGGTCATTATAAGAGAAACTGCCCCAAGTCAGCAACAGTTGGCAACGCTGGAAAAGTCCTAGCTATAGGACAAAGTGGGACAGTCGCCGATCCCACCGTTGCTATAGGTATATTCCTCTTCGACAACCTTTATGCTTGCAATCCTTTTTGCTTGCAATCCTTTTTCGATTCTAGTACTGAAAGATAATCTGTTAGCTATTCATTTGAACATCTTCATAAACATAGTCCTCAACTAGTAACCGAAACGTCTACCGTCAAGATAGCTAACGACGAGAAAGAAGGTATGTTACATTCTGAAACGTGTATCCCGAGGTATATAGAACTGTTCGAAATCCTCATTAGGATCGACTCCGTAGCCTACAAACTCCGACTACCCTCAAAACTTAACAGCATTCATCCGGTATTCCACGTCTTTGTCCTTAAGAAGTACCTAATCGGCGAAACCATAGAAAACCCTTTGATGAGACCGAAACCAACAAAAGTCTGAACTTCATGGTAGAACTAATCGAAATCATAGATCAAGAGGTTAAACATACAAAACAAAGCCGCATCCCGATAGTGAGGGTTCGCTGGAATGTCAAGCGGAGACCCGATTCCACATGGGAGCGTGAAGACCCGAAGCAGTAGATTCATCCATATCTCTTTTAAATTCATGAACTATATCTTAATCCTTGAATTTCGGGACAAAATTCCCTCTAACGGGGGGATAATGTGACAACCCGAAGTTCATTTCGTCGTCGTAACCCGTTCCGTCATTAAAAATCCGTCGTCTTAAATTGTTTCCATTTCATTTCTAAATTAAGTCATTAAATTTGAGTTTGCTATTATGACTTAATAATTGTCCAAACACATTAAAAACTCATGGAAACACCCCGAATTATTATATAGAAAAAATTTAGTTTTATTCCGTCAAGTTATAAAATAATTAAATCGGGTACGACCAAAAGCCCCGCTTATCAACAGTATCGGGTAGAATTCCTCCGTGTCCCAAAACTTAAGCATATATAAAGTTGAGAGAGTCTCATTTGAAGCCTTTTTCACTCTTTCTCTCTCTCTACTCTTTCTCTACTTTCTCTCTCTAAAACTTGAAATCAAGCCAAAATCACCCTAATCAAGCTTCAAATCATCAAGGTAACTATCCTAGCTCCTAGTATAACACCTTTAACCTTCAAATTAGTGGATAATCTATGAAATAGGACCATTTGCATGAGTTTACGTTCCTAGAACAGCCGTAGGCTGTGAACTCACATAAAAGGGGTTTTTGGGGTTTTTCGACCAACTTCAAGGAGCCAGTTACTTCTCAAAGATAGACATTCAGTCAGGGTACCATCAGCTACGAGTTCATGAGAGTGATGTTTCCAAAACAGCTTTCAGGACTCGATATGGACACTACGAGTTTGTAGTGATGCCCTTCGGTCTAACCAACGCACCGGCAGTGTTCTTGGACCTGATGAACCGGGTGTGTCGCCCTTTTCTGGACAAGTTCGTCATTGTGTTCATAGATGACATACTTGTCTACTCCATAAGAGAAGAAGATCACAAGCAACACCTGAGGTCAGTGTTGGAAACCCTTAGATCCGAGAAGCTGTATGCGAAATTTTCCAAGTGTGAATTTTGGATTCGGAAAGTAACTTTCCTCGGTCACGTGGTAAGCAAAAAGGGTATTCACGTGGATCCATCCAAGATAAAGGCGATAGAGAATTGGTCGGCACTGAAGACACCCACAGAAATTCGTCAATTCTTGGGTCTCGCCGGCTATTATCGGAGATTTATCCAGAATTTTTCCAGAATCACCAAACCTCTAACCACTCTGACACAGAAAGGTGTACCCTTTTGTTGGGGTGAAAAGCAAGAAAACGCATTTCAAACATTAAAGTGAGCCTTGTGTAGCGCACCGGTCCTGTCCTTGCCCGAAGGAACAGAGGACTTCGTTGTTTATTGTGATGCGTCTAACTAGGGCTTAGGTTGTGTGCTTATACAAAGGGGAAAAGTGATTCCATATGCTTCGAGATAGCCGAAGGAACACGAGGTCAACTATACCACTCATGACTTGGAACTAGGAGCCGTAGTCTTTGCACTGAAGATTTGGAGACATTATCTCTACGGAACCAAGTGTACGATTTTCACTGACCACAAGAGCCTGCAGCACATCCTCGATCAGAAAGACTTAAACATGAGCCAACGGCGATGGGTAGAACTACTCAGTGACTATGAGTGTGAAATCCGTTACCATCCCGGCAAGGCCAATGTGGTAGCAGATGCCCTTAGCCGAAAAGAGATTTCAAGTCGAAAAGTGAAGACCCTGACGATGACTATCCATTCCCACTTATCCATGCAAATCTGAGACGCCTAGTTAGAAGCCCTCAAACCCGAGAACGTGTCAATCGAAGCCTTGAGGGGAATGGATAAGAAACTTGAGATCAGAGGTGACGGAGTCCACTATTTCCTGAACCAAATCTGGTTTCCAAAGTTCGGAGGATTCAGGGAGATTGTCATGGAGGAAGCACATAAGACCAGATACTCTGTTCATCCAGGTTTGGACAAGATGTACCTGGATCTCAAGAAACAATACCGGTGGCCAAACATGAAAGTTGAGATCGCTACATACGTGGGCAAGTGTCTGACTTGCGCCAAGGTGAAAGTCGACCACCAGAAACCCTCGGGTCTGCTCCAGCAGCCCGAGATACCCGAGTGGAAATAGGAGATGATTACCATGGACTTCATCACCAAGTTACCCAAGTGTCCGAGTGGGTATGACACCATTTGGGTAATTGTCGATCGTTTGACAAAATCCGCTCACTTCATCCCGATCAAAGAATCATTCAAAATGGAAAGACTCACGCGAATCTACATCCAGGAGGTAGTTCGATTGCACGGTGTACCTGCTTCCATTATCTCTAATCGAGATAGCAGGTTTACCTCCAGATTCTGGCAGTCTCTCCAGAAGGCTCTTGGAACCAAACTAGACATGAGTATGGCTTATCACCCTCAGACCGATGGACAGACTGAGAGAACTATCCAAACTCTAGAAGGCATGCTTAGAGCATGTGTCATCGATTTCGGAAAGTCGTGGGACACACATTTTCCTTTGATCGAGTTCTCGTACAACAACAGTTACCACACTAGTATCAAGGTTGCCCCGTTTGAAGCCCTCTACAGTCGCAGGTGCAGATCCCCTCTGTGCTGGGCCGAGGTAGGGGACACGTAGCTAGCCAAGAGCCAATTCCCAGACAGTGCTCTCACTGGTCCTGAAATTATTCGCGAAACCACCGAAAAGATCATCCAAATCCGGGAACGATTGAAAGCTTCACGAGATCGTCAAAAGAGTTATGCAGATAATCACTGGAAACCTCTGGAATTCCGGGTTGGAGACCGTGTCCTGTTGAAGGTCTCACCCTAGAAAGGCATGATACTCTTTGGGAAGCATGGGAAACTTAATCCGAGGTACATTAGACCCTTCGAGATCCTCGCCAGGATCGGTCCGGTAGCCTATAAACTCTGATTACCCCATGAACTCAACAACATTCATCCCGTCTTTCATGTCTCAAATCTCAAGAAGTGCTTATCCAATGAAACCCTCATGATTCCTCTGGATGAGATTGAGATCAATGAAAACTTGAACTTCATGGAGGAACCAATCGAAATCATGGATCGAGAGATCAAACGCATGAAACAAAGTCGCATCCCGATAGTGAAGGTTCGCTGGAATGCCAAGCGAGGACCGGAATTCACTTGGGAGCGTGAACACTCGATGAAGCAGAAGTATCTGCATCTGTTTTCGAATCCATGATTTGTATCTTAATTCTGAATTTCGGGACGAAATTCCCTCTAACGGGGGAATAATGTGACAACCCGAAGTTCGTTTCATTAATTGTAACCCGTTTCGTTAATACATTCGTCGTTTTCAATTTCGTTTTTGTTTACGTCATTAAATAAAGTCATAAATGTGGGATTTCTATTATGACTTAATGGCTGTCCTAACGTGTTTAGAATTCATATTAACGCCCCATATTAATAACCGGAAAAAATTTAGAATCGACCATATCGGGTTACGACAAATTAATTGGGTGCGACCAAAAGCCATGTCTAACGTCGGTATCGGGTAGAATTCCACATTGTCCCGAACTTGGAACATATTTAAAGTGGATTAAGCTTCCATTTGAAGCTTTGGCACTCTCTCTCTCTCTAACTTCTCTCCTTAAACCAAAGAACTAAGTCCAAAAACATCAATTTAAGGCTCAAATTTATCAAGGTAACTTCCTTAACTCATAGTATAGCATCATTAGCCTTCAAATCTGAGTTTAAGCTATGAAAAAGGACCTTATTCATGAGTTTACAGCCCTGGAGCATGCTTGGGCCGTAAACACATAAAAAGTGGGGTTTTGAGCTTTAAAACCCCTCCAAACCAATCTTGGGACTTAGATATGACTTTATGGCTTACCAATTCGGACTTAGAATACCTTAAACATGATTTTTGAGTAGTAAACATGAGTTTACTTCCCAAGAGCATGCTTGGGCCGTAAACTCATCATTCATGGAGAGTAAACTCAAAACCAAGTGTTTAAAAGCCATTTAAACACACCATTAGCCTTGGAATAAATCCTAGAACCAACCACTATCGATTTGGGGACCTTAAACTTGATAAAAAAAACCCTCCATTTGAGTGTTTATGGCCATAACCCCCAAGAATAGGTTCCAGGGTCGTAAACTCATAAACATAGGTCAAATGGTACCCTAAATTCATTCTAAGGCTTGTAAAAATTGTTTGAATCACATATGATTGATCTAAAGCCATTAAATCACCAAAATAAGAAGGATATAGGATCTTACGGCCGTAAAATCCCTGTTTAGGGCCGTAAACTCCCTTTGATGGTGTTCTTAGTGATTTAATTCATTCCTAAGCCTTAGATAAATTCATACCAACTCTTCCCAAGTGTTATTGGACCATTTAGCACCATAAAACCTACCAACCATGAGTTCACGGCCGTGAACTCATGTGATTATGGTCTTAGGGCCGTAAACTCTTCTAAGAGTTTACTCTTGAAGAGTAAACTCCATTCCTAAGCCATACATGTCCGTAGATGTCACCCGGGTCACTCCAAACACTTGATTTGAAGTGCTTTCGCTCATTGGAGTGTATTATCATATCTAATTAGTGTTTTAAAGTCTAATTAGATACATTTGGATATTATTTTATATTACATAGGAACCTCGCGCGTTATCAAGCCCCGAACCAACATTTAGCATCTAAACCGTCGTGTTTTCTCGTCTGGTGAGTTCATACCCCTACCCTTTTTCAATGTTTTTCACTGTTTTCAGAGGGAGAATACAAGCAAAGTACAAGGAATACTTGTACTCAAAACTTGTTTTATATGTGTTGTGTTTCATACTACATATGCTTTTAACACTAACAATCATAACAGATAACCGTTTGAACTTGCAGAACACATTATCATATTATTTGTGAAAAACATTATAAAATGTTGTATTTTATATTTTGACAAATGATTTTCCACATTTTATCAGTTAAAAGCATAACATTTGATCTTTGAACATGAAACTTAGTACACTGTTTTGTCCTCGGTAACACTCCACAGAGATACGCGAGTGGTGGATCATTATTTGTAACAGTATTTTTTTGTATTATTACTAGTAAATTTGTTATTCCTATATATTGGAAACACGTCCTCGGAGAACACTCCACAGAGATACGCGAGTGGAGGACCGCACCCGTAACCAGAATCTCTTAGATAGGGAGCATGACTTGAGTGTATAGATCTATACAGGGCTGACTACCCCACACCTGGCTGCTAGCTACAATCAAACCAAAAGGTTCAAAGGTGACGAAAGTCATAAGGTGATGTGAACTACTTATTGCCATATCTAGTCTATCGTATGATTATGGAACTCGCAATTTGGATAATAGAGATTTACTTGATAGTAATAATGAATAAAGTAACTAATTTACTTGTATATATTAGTTTTATATACGTGTTAAAACTAATACATTTCACAAGTACAACCAGGTTTTCAATATACATATTTTACATCACATTTCAGATCGGTAACCAACTTTTAGGAAAATATGGGATTTTCCTGGTGTAACATTAGTACATAACCAGATTTCCAGTATACATCTTTTACATTACATTTTGGTTTGGTAACCAGTATACATCTTTTACATTACATTTTGAATGGAAATTCAACTTTTAAGAAAATATGGGATTTTCTTGGTGCGTAACTTATTCAATAAACAGAAAGGAACTCATACATTTTCAGAAAACAAACCCACTTATGAACTCACCAGCTTTATGCTAATTTTCAAACTGCTTGTATTCTCAGGTCAACATTAGACAGGTACCCGATGATTCCTTTCAGCGAAGACGGAGTGCGTAGAAGACTCGTCTCTCTTTTGTTCATATATATATACTATGTATCACACTTGTACAACTTTACTTTTGAAACAAATGTAAACTTACTTTTATGTAATGTAACGGTTGTTTACTTTACTTACTATGTACATTGGATTTGATACTCAACGTGGAGTCAACCCCGGAAATGTTTCCGCCTTCGGTTTTCGGGGTGTGACATTAGATCACCTTGAACTCTTCATTTAGGGTATGAACATGAGTTTACGGCCCAAGCATATGCTTGGACCGTAAACACCAATTCATGGGGAGTAAACTCCTTTTAAGGTGTCAAAATGCCACTTACACACCTCATAAGCCTTAGATTGAAGTCTAGAAGCAAGCACAATCAAGATAAGGGCCTTAAACATGGTAAAACAACTCCCATAGGAGCTTGCGGCCGTAAACCCCTCAAGAATGGGTTCTTAGGCCGTAAACCCCTAAAACATGGTCAAGTGGTACCTTAAACTCATCTGAAGGCTTGTTTAATGACTTAGAAACACTTGTAAAGGACCTAGGACCACCAAAACACCTTAAGACTTGGCACATAAGAGTTTACGGCCGTAAACTCCTAGTTTACTACCGTAAACTCCTCAAATGGTCCTTAGGATGTTCAAAACCCATTCCAAAGCCTTAAAACCAAGTCTAGTATTAATCCTAGAGTGATATAAGGCCATTTAGCACCATAGAACACCTCACCATGAGTTTACGGTTGTAAACTCATGGGGAGTGGGTCATTAGGGCCGTAAACCCTCTTATGAGTTTACTCTTGAAGATTAAACTCCATATCCAAGCCATATATGTTCATAGATGTCACCCGGGTCACTCCAAACACTTGTAATGAAGTGTTTTCACGTCTTGGAGTGTATAATCCTATCTAAATTGTAGTTCAAATCCTAATTAGATACAAATATGTATCTTTTCATATTACATAGGAACCTCACACGCGTACAAGCCTTGAACTAACGTTTAGCATCCAATCAGGCACATTCTTCGATCGGTGAGTTCATACCCCTACTCTTTTTCAATGTTTCTCAATGTTTTCAGAGGGGAATACAAGCAAAAGTACAAGGAAATCTTGTACTCAAACTTATGATTTTATTTGATCTATATCATATTTCGTACGCTTTTAACATGGAAAATTTTATTAACCGATCGTTCAACTTGCAGAATAAACCGTCATGTTATTTGTGAAGCTTGTTTTAAAATGCTATATTTTATATTTCACAAATGAATTTCCATATAATTGTTGTTAAAAGCATGAATCTTAAAGCATTAAAATGTTCTTGATATAAGCTCCCCATAGATAAGAAAGTATAGCTAGAAACATAACGAATACGAAAGTATAACTAGAAACATAACGAATACGAAAATATAACTAGGAACAGAACGAATACGAATGCGAATACGAATACGAATACGAATACGAATGCGAATGCGAATGCGAATGCGAATACGAATACGAATAGGAATAGGAATAGGAATAGGAGTACGAGTACGAATACGAATATGAATACGAATACAAATACGAATACGAATTTGAATACGAATACGAATACGAATACGAATGCTAATGCGAATACGAATACAAATACGAATAGGAGTAGGAATACGAATATGAATACGAATACGAATACAAATACGAATACGAATACGAATACGAATGCGAATGCGAATACGAATAGGAATAGGAATAGGAGTAGGAGTACGAATACGAATACGAATACGAATACGAATGTGAATACGAATATGAATACGAATACGAATACGAATACGAATAGGAGTACCAATACAAAAGTGCGCCTTTGGAATATAACCGAATGTAAGACAACTAATGGATAACTAAACATTACTTTAGGAAAATAAGGGTTTTTCCTAGGATAACTGAACTATTCTTAACTAGACCGTGCAACTAATGGATAACAAGACTTTACTTTAGGAAAATAAGGGTTTTTCCTGGGATAACAAACTGTACATAATCGGATCGTGTAATAAACGAATAACTCAACTAAACTTATAAGAAAATATGGGATTTTCTTGGGCAACAAACTTTTTCGGAAAACCAAAGAAAATTTGTACATTTTCAGAAAACAAATCTCTTATGAACTCACCAGCTTTATGCTGATTTTCAAACTGCTTGTATTCTCAGATCCATATTAGACAAGTACCCAGCGATCCTTTTTGGCGAAGACGGAGTACGTAGAAGACACGTCTTTACTTTGTTCATATGATATATATGTATGACACTTGTAACACTTTGATTTCAAACAAATGTAATAATTTTATGTAATGTATTGTTTTGTGTTTACTATGCTTACTATGTACATTGGTTACGATATACATGATGTCCTCCGCCCCGGGACGTTTCCGCCATAGGTTTCGGGGTGTGACACTTAAGGTCTCTAGAACCTCTCTCAGATGATCCTCATGCTTCTTCTTGGTCTTGGAGTAGATCAAAATATCATCAATAAAGACAATCACCGACCGGTCCAACATCAGTCTGCACACCTGGTTTATGAGATCCATGAACGTTACCGGTACGTTGGTGAGCCCAAAAGGCATCGCCACAAACTCCTAATGACCATAACGAGTCCTGAAGGTTGTATTTTGCACCAGCTGGTCCAACAAATCGTTGATCCTCAGAAGTGGATAACGGTACCGTTAACTTGTTCAACTCCCGGTAACCGATACATATCTTGGGTGACTGTCCTTCTTCTTCACAAACATGATTGCTGCTCTCCATGGCGAAATACTCAACTTGATAAATCCCTTGTCCAATAACTCATGTATCTGTGTCGACAACTCCTGCATTTCCGACGGTGCTAGGCGATATGGTGCCTTGGCTATCATAGCCGCACTTGGAACTAAATCAATATGAAACTCTACATGACTTTCAGGAGGCACTCCCGTCAGATCCTCGGGAAAATCCCGAACGATAGGTACACCATCCACCGTCTTGTTCTCTATAACTCAAGTACCCATAACATACACCAAAAATCCAGGAGCATCCCCACTGAAGATATGTAACGCCCAGTTCTTGGTATGTATTTAATTCAAAATTTATTTCTTTTTGTATAGAAAATCGATGAGTTGGAGGCCCCAAACTCGTCGAGTAGGGATGCATTTGGACGCGGGTTGTGAAGTCTAGTCGACGAGTTGAGAGCCTCAACTCGACGAGTAGGACTGGCAAAATGAAACCCTAATTTTCAAGGTTTTGCACCCTATTTATAGCCTCCATCATCTCAAACCCTAGCCACAAAACCCTAATTCACTTTTAAGAGTTTTGAGCCATTTTTGTGTATTCCTTGTGATTTTGAAGAAGAGTATACTTGAAGAATGAGCAAGGGCGTGTAGGAGAAGAGTAGATCCAGAAGTTGAGCTTCATTTCTGGTTCATCTGAGCTATAGAGGTCCTACCTTGCCTATAGTATGCTTATATCTAGTATTGGGATGTTTTCTCTATATTTTGGTCCAAGAATGTTAGCTTGAGTTGGGTGGATTGTCGGAGCCGAGGATTGTCAGCTACTTTCCGATATTTTATGAAAGGGTAATTAAGGAAATATTTGATGTATAGGAGCTTGAGTTGGGTGGATTATAAGAGCCGAGGATATTCAGCTACTTTCCGATATTCAATGTGAGTTACCTTCTAGTAGAAATGGGTCGAAGGCACCAATGTCGGCCCACCAGTAGCTAGTAATAGTAGAGATGCTTGTCTTTGTGATAATTGTCTGGTATGCCACAATCTGTTATGTTGTATATGCTAGTATGTTATGCTATTATGTTGTAACATCCCAAAATTCAAGGCCAAAAATTTCATTATTAAATAAGTTATTATAAAACCATATGTATAAAAACATTCATAATAACCTCTTGTGTCAAAACCAAAGTGTCAATAGTCAAACATGTTATCATAAAATAATATCAGAGTGTAATCCCAAAGATCTCTTATGTGGAAACATGGTGTGATACGTTGCGATAGCCGGCTCCTTTCCTTTGAAAACAAAGTACCTGAAACCAAAACTGAAAATCGTAAGCACAAAGCTTAGTTAGTTCCCCCATCATACCACATACCACATAATCCATATCCCTCGGTATCTTTCAACTGGTATCTGTCTGGTATATCTGGGAGCTGGGCTCCCCTTCGGTATCTTTCAACCGGTAGCTTGGAACTAATCTCCCCTTCGGTATCTTTCAACCGGTAACCGGGAGCTAACCTCCCCTTCGGTATCTTTCAATCGGTATTCGGGGACTATTTCACTCTTACCACTATCACAGAATAACATGTCATAAACATATTGATTCCATGATACACATAACATAAACATACTGATCACATAATAACATATTATAAGCATACCGGTCACATAATAACATATCATAAACATACTACTAGGCATGCATGGGTTCTGTCTACCCCTTCGGTATCTTTCAACCAATAATTGTCTTCGGTATCTTTCAACTGGTAACTAGGGACTATTTCACCCCTATTACTACTAACACATATCTCATAGCATCCCAGCACATAAAGCATATCAAATAGCGGCAAGCCAGATAATTATCACAAAGGCAATCATCTCAAACATAATCACCTACTGGTTGGCCGGCATTGGTGCCTTAGACCCACCCCTACTGGAAGGTAACTCACCTCACACTACTGAAGTCCCGCAGACCCAACCCTAGCTGCTGGATGACAAATTCCCAAACTGTCAACATCAAAAATAAAACCTAATTAATAATTGGGTCCTAACTCATAATCATAAGTCCATGCTTGGGGTAAAAGACTACTCTACCCCTAACTTAGCTTGATTCAAGCCCAAGGCCCAATCCAAAGGACCAAAAGTCCAAATATGACTCAAAGCCCAACATATGGCCCAATTTTCCAAATTGGGCCCATACCTCTACATGTTCTTATTCTAAGGCCCAACCATTTATTCCAGTCCAACATTTGATATTCTAATGGCCTAATATCGTATAATCCTTAAGGCCCAAACTATGGCCCATCTATGGCCTAATTTTCCATATTGGGCCCAAACCTTCATATGGGCCTTACCCTAAAGCCCAACAACATATTCTAGTCCATCTGATTATTCTTGGATGGCATATTAATAATCCAATTACCAAAGCCCAATAGAAAGGCCCATGTAACAGCCCGGAATCCCAGGTATTATTAAAATTATGTTTTTGGGTGATTTAAGAGGGGACTCGGCGAGTTGGAGCCTAGACTCGCCGAGTAGGATCGCGGACTTGGTCGCGGTTCCGCGACTGGACTCGACGAGTCCAGATATGGACTCGGCGAGTCGACGCTGTTCAGCAGAAACCCTAACCGTTCAGTTTGGATCGTAGTTAACGCCTCTTAGGCCGTCATTTTCAGTCTTTTGGTCAATTGAGAGAAACCCTAATCGCTGTGGACGCCTAGAGCAAGGGAGAAGGCTTTGGAACTTGGAAGAAGTGGTTAGGCAAGAAGAGGAAGGACTTGGCCAAAGGAATATCAAGGAGGATTGAGTCCTGAGATTTGGGGGACACAGAGAGTGCGATTCCAGGTAATAACTCGGACCAAATCTGTTATTTTGATGTATTTATGAAATTAGGGTTTATAGAACCCATTTAGTGATTTGATGAAGAGATGCCTTGTACACCCACGATTATAGTCATGTATTAGGACCTTTAGAGGTCCAGAAGGTCCCATGCATGTGTACTTCGGGACGAGACCTATCACAGGAAGCAGTTACTCGTCTGCATGGCATGAACTCGCCGAGTTGTTCTTCAGACTCGGCGAGTAGCTTGAAGATGTGCTGGGACTCGCCGAGTTGTTCATCAGACTCGGCGAGTGGAGTCGGGGTAGCCCCGCGATTCTTCCACGAGGACCTCGTCGAGTCGAGAGGTATACTCGACGAGTAGAAAGGGAATATTCAGGAATCTGTGAGGACGACTAGACTCGCCGAGTCGCCATGGTACTCGCCGAGTCCAGTCGAGCTGGCCGTTGACCAGAGTTGACCTAAGTCTGACTTCTTAGGGATAGTCACACTTAGCTGATATGAGTGTTAATGAGTTATGTAATGTTATAGGAGGGTTGTAGCTCGTTGGTTTGTGCGCGAGTGATTTCAGGAGTTGCTAGCTTTCAGCACTTGCGAGGTGAGTCTTCTCACTATACTGTACCCGGAAGGGTTTGACTGTGTGACCGGAAGGTCGGATATCATATGTGTTATGTATGCTATATGTGGTATGTTATATGTTATATGTGCTATGTATTATGGGCCGGAAGGCGATATGATGTGTGATGGACCGGAAGGTCGGCGTGGGTAAGGCCGGAAGGTTTACCCAGCAGGGACGGAAGTCCCCTGAGACACATAGACCGGAGGATGTGTGATGGACCGGAAGGTCGGCGTGGGTAAGGCCGGAAGGTTTACCCAGCAGGGACGGAAGTCCCCTGAGACACATGGACCGGAAGGTCGGGCCTAGAAAGGTGTATGTGCGTAAGTTGTATATTGGGGAACTCACTAAGCATTTATGCTTACAGTTGTTATGTATGTATGTGTTTCAGGTACTAGCGAGGACCGTGGGAAGGCGCCGGCATGATCGATACACACTGAAGAATGTTTCATGATCTTGGGAGTTTGAATAATTGTATTGACTGAATAATTAAACTGCTTATGCCTTGGTTTTTTTTTTTTATGGGAATATTTATGTTTTAAAAATGAAAAATTTTGTTTGAAAATTTAGTTGTTACAATTGGTATCAGAGCCTTGGTTTGAGGGATTCGGGTGCACCTTCGGGGGTAACTGAACTCAAACCGAGGATTTGAGGGAACTTTTCAAATAAAGGCATAAACTTTTGTAAATGGTTTTGTGGTAATCAAGAAAGGAGCAGTGTGTACGATCAGTCAGCGCCCGAACGGTAAAGATCCCCAAAATACCTTACAATGTTATATGATATGAATTGTTATGCATGCTAGAAGACTAGGTATTCATGATAGGACTAGAGTGGCCTGATTTGTGATGCCTTAGTCTAGGGAAGTTGCCTATATGAGATGCTTTGCTAGTATGCGGGTAGATAGGGCGTATCAGAAGTAGAGTACTCACTATCTGGAGTTTGGGGAGGAGGACTTGGGATGAACATTGATGCGGTGTGGTCGGTAGTATTGGGCCCGTACTACCGAGGACACCGGGTCGGTGGGAGGCCCAAGTAAGAATCCCTGGATATCTGGGACTGAGTAGGGTTGCATGTCGAGTACGATTATACTCGGCAGAATCTCTGATAGTTTTTGTTGTATTTCAGAGATATCATGGTTAGGCCGCGGCACGGGGCAAGTTCGAGCGGTATGAGTGACGAAGATATTCGTCAGATGATCCACGAGGAGGTGGCGGCGGCGATCCGGGCTGAGATCCCGGAGATGTTTGGGTCTATCAAGACCACTCTGATGGAGACGTTCGACGAGCGATACGCCGCATTGACTGAGGCTGCAACCGCTGCAGCTACTGCAGCTGTGGCCGCTGCTAAGCCACAGGGGGGTGATTCATTGCTGTTCCGAGAGTTCAGCAACACGAAGCCACCAGAGTTCGATGGGACGCAGGATCCAATTGCTGCGATGAGGTGGATCGCAGATATAGAGGGGTGCTTCTATACTTGTTCATGCCCGGAGCACCTGAGGGTACGGTTCGCTTTGAACCAGCTCCGCCTGGGAGCGAAAGACTGGTGGAAGTTCGTGACAGCGAATTTCACTTTGGCAGAGACTACAGCGGTGACATGGGAGGGATTTACTACCATGTTCAGGGATGAGTACGTTCCCCCGGTGGAGAGGGAACGATTGGTGCAGGAGTTCTTAACCCTCAAGCAGGGTACCGATTCTGTTGCGGTGATTACACGGAAGTTTCATGAGAGGGCGATGTTTTGCCCTGAGCTGGTGTCCTCAGAGCAGGCTCGGATGAGCCGATATTTGGGTGTCTTGAGGAGGGATATTCGGGAGTTTGTGTCAAACTCCACTTACCACACTTTTGCTGAGCTTCAGGCGAATGCCAGGAAGCGCGAGATCGAGTTGGAGACTCAGGCTAGGGAGGAGGCCGAGTCTCAGCGGGTGGATCGGCGACCGGCTCAGTTCCAGCCGGCAGCCAAGCGGACCAAGTCCGCTGATTCGAGGACAGGAGGTTCGAAGGGTCGCACTTGCGGGAAGTGCGGCAAGAGTCATGATGGAGCATGTCGATCTGGTGCTTGCTACAAGTGTGGCAAGGAGGGGCACATTGCTAGGGAGTGCCCCAAGGGATTTTCGGTTTGTTTTCATTGCAACCAGACTGGCCATAGGAAGGCCGAGTGCCCTCAGCTTCTTCAGGGATCTACACCTGCTGCTGGAGTTACTGCGACTCGACCGGTGAAGGCCGAGGCCCCGAGGGCTCGGGGAAGAGCCTTTCAGCTGACAGCGGAAGAGGTCCGCGCTGCGCCCGATGTTGTGGCAGGTATGTCGTAATTCATGTAATTATTTTAATGTCGATATGTTATGCTTATGTTGTTATGCGCGTAGGTACTTTCCTTGTGAACTCTGTGCCTGCCTTAGTGTTATTTGACTCGGGTGCGAGTAGGTCCTTTGTGTCCTTGGCCTTTAGTCAGCATATTGGCGTTAGTCGTGAGTCGTTGAGTCGACCTTTGAGAGTCTCTATAGCTGACGAGAAGGTGATTTGTGCTACGGAGGTTCTTCGGGGATGTGTACTAGATATTTTCGGGGTTGGATTCCAGATTGACCTGATTCCTATCGCGATGGGGGATGTCTGTGTCATCGTGGGCATGGACTGGTTGAGCCGGTTCGGCGCTGTCATTGACTGTGAGCGTCAGTTGGTGACTATACGAGACCCAAGTGGGGGAGTTCTTTCGGTATACGGCGAGGGTACCCGTTCGGGATCAGCTTTTTGTTCGGCCGCTAGGGCGAGGCAGTGTCTACGTCAGGGCTGTAAGGGTTTCGTGGCGTATGTGATGGATACGCGGGAGGTTTCTGAGAAACCGAAGTCAGTTGAAGAAGTTCCGGTGGTGCGCGAGTTTTCAGATGTCTTTCCCGAGGAGTTGCCGGGAGTACCGCCTGTGAGGCAAGTAGAGTTTAGTATCGATCTGGTTCCGGGGGCAGCGCCTATTGCCAAGGTGCCCTATCGTCTTGCACCTCCAGAGATGCAAGAGTTGTCCTCGCAACTCCAGGAGTTGCTGGGAAAGGGATTCATTCGGCCGAGCAGCTCGCCATGGGGAGCACCTATTCTGTTCGTCAAAAAGAAGGATGGTTCACACCGGATGTGCATTGATTACCGGGAGTTGAACAAGCTAACGGTCAAGAACCGTTACCCGTTGCCGAGGATCGATGATTTATTCGATCAATTGCAGGGAGCATCTTGGTTTTCCAAGATCGATCTGAGGTCAGGATACCATCAGGTGAGAGTACGGGATGAAGACGTCCAGAAGACAGCGTTTAGGACGCGATATGGACATTATGAGTTTGTGGTGATGCCTTTTGGACTCACCAATGCCCCGGCTGTGTTCATGGATCTCATGAACAGGGTATGCAGGCCGATGTTGGATCGGTCGGTGATCGTATTTATCGACGACATTCTGGTGTATTCGAGATCGAGAGAGCAGCATGAGGAGCATTTGAGGGAGGTCCTTGAGGTATTGAGGTCGGAGAAACTTTATGCAAAGTTCTCCAAATGTGACTTCTGGTTGCGGGAGGTCCAGTTTCTAGGGCATGTGGTTAATCAGAAAGGGATATTGGTTGATCCGGCCAAGGTTGAGGCGGTGATGAGTTGGGAGGTGCCGAAGTCACCCTCTGAGATCAGAAGTTTCCTTGGGTTGGCAGGGTATTACCGGAGATTTATCAAGGATTTCTCCAAGATTGCAGTGCCACTCACCAGATTGACCCGGAAGGGTGTTACGTTCTCATGGGGGCCCGAGCAGCAGACCTCCTTTGAGACACTTCGCCAAAGATTGTGCGAAGCCCCGGTATTAGCTCTTCCAGAAGGGATGGAAGATTTCGTGGTATATTGCGACGCATCGATTTCGGGATTGGGTGCAGTGTTAATGCAGAGGGGTCATGTGATAGCTTATGCGTCGAGGCAGCTGAAGCCTCATGAGGCGAGATATCCCACGCATGATTTAGAGTTGGGGGCAGTGGTGTTCGCTCTCAAGATTTGGCGTCACTACTTGTATGGGGTTCGATGTACGATATACACGGACCATAAGAGTTTGAAGTATTTGATGGATCAACCCAACCTAAATATGCGTCAGAGGAGGTGGTTGGATGTGGTCAAGGATTATGATTGTGAGATCCTGTACCACCCAGGCAAGGCTAATGTGGTAGCCGATGCATTGAGCCGCAGGGCGGAGAGCACTTCATTGCGAGACGTATGCTTGAGACTGACTGTGATGACTCCAGTATTGGACGCCATTCGTGGGGCCCAGGCGGAGGCCGTGCGACCAGAAATGCAGAAGAAAGAGCGGGTTGTGGGGTTAATCTCAGAGTTTGTCAAGGATAGTCGAGGCCTTATGACGTTTCAGGGTCGGATTTGGGTACCGTTCGTAGGCGGTACGCGTATTACCTTGATGGAAGAGGCTCATAGATCGAAATTCTCGATCCATCCTGGTGCTACAAAGATGTATTTGGATTTAAAGAAGGAATATTGGTGGCCCTGTATGAAAAGGGACGTGGCATGGTTCGTTGAGAAGTGCTTGACCTGCCGTAGGGTTAAGGCGGAGCACCAGAGACCGCATGGCAAGTTACAGCCATTGGAGATCCCCGAGTGGAAGTGGGAACAGATTACTATGGATTTTATCACCAAATTGCCGAGGACTGCTAGGGGAGTTGACACAATTTGGGTGATCGTGGATAGGTTGACAAAGAGTGCACACTTCCTTGCCATCAGTGAGAGTTCTTCGGCGGAGAAATTGGCGGAGATATACGTGAGAGAGGTGGTATCTCGGCACGGGGTGCCGATCTCGATTGTGTCGGACCGTGATGTGCGCTTTACTTCCAGATTCTGGAAGAAATTTCATGAGGAGCTGGGTACTAAATTGCATTTTAGTACCGCATACCATCCCCAGACAGACGGTCAGAGCGAACGGACAATTCAGACACTGGAGGACATGCTCCGAGCGTGTGTGTTAGACTTCGGGGGTAGTTGGGATGCGTATTTACCCTTAGCAGAGTTTTCCTACAACAACAGCCATCATTCGAGCATTGGTATGCCGCCTTTCGAGCTGCTGTATGGTAGGAGGTGTCGGACTCCCATTTGCTGGGGAGAGGTGGGACAGAGAGTGATGGGCAGCACGGAAATCATACTCCAGACGACAGAGCAGATTCAGCAAGTGAGACAAAGATTATTGACTGCCCAGAGCCGACAGAAGAGCTATGCAGACAGGCGCCGATCTGAGCTTGAATTTCAAGTCGGCGACTTCGTTCTCCTGAAGGTCTCTCCTTGGAAAGGAGTGATTCGGTTCAGGAAGAGAGGCAAGTTGGGGCCCCGGTATATTGGGCCATTTCGTGTGACTGCAAGGATAGGTCGGGTAGCCTATCGGTTGGAGTTGCCAGCGGAGTTGGGTCAGATCCATGACACTTTTCATGTGTCGCAGTTGAGAAAGTGCATAGCCGATGAGTCGGCAGTGGTTCCATTAGAGGATATTCAGGTGGATGCGAGCCTGAATTACGCGGAGAGACCAGTGGCTATCAGGGATCGAAAGATCAAGGTTCTGAGGAACAAGGAAGTACCTCTGGTGTTGGTTCAATGGCAACACCGTAAGGGATCAGAAGTGACTTGGGAACCGGAGCGCGAAATGCGGGAGCAGCATCCGGAACTATTTGCAGAACAAGACTTCGAGGGCGAAGTCTAATCCAAGTGGGGGAGAATTGTAACAGCCCGGAATCCCAGGTATTATTAAAATTATGTTTTTGGGTGATTTAAGAGGGGACTCGGCGAGTTGGAGCCTAGACTCGCCGAGTAGGATCGCGGACTTGGTCGCGGTTCCGCGACTGGACTCGACGAGTCCAGATATGGACTCGGCGAGTCGACGCTGTTCAGCAGAAACCCTAACCGTTCAGTTTGGATCGTATTTAACGCCTCTTAGGCCGTCATTTTCAGTCTTTTGGTCAATTGAGAGAAACCCTAATCGCTGTGGACGCCTAGAGCAAGGGAGAAGGCTTTGGAACTTGGAAGAAGTGGTTAGGCAAGAAGAGGAAGGACTTGGCCAAAGGAATATCAAGGAGGATTGAGTCCTGAGATTTGGGGGACACAGAGAGTGCGATTCCAGGTAATAACTCGGACCAAATCTGTTATTTTGATGTATTTATGAAATTAGGGTTTATAGAACCCATTTAGTGATTTGATGAAGAGATGCCTTGTACACCCACGATTATAGTCATGTATTAGGACCTTTAGAGGTCCAGAAGGTCCCATGCATGTGTACTTCGGGACGAGACCTATCACAGGAAGCAGTTACTCGTCTGCATGGCATGAACTCGCCGAGTTGTTCTTCAGACTCGGCGAGTAGCTTGAAGATGTGCTGGGACTCGCCGAGTTGTTCATCAGACTCGGCGAGTGGAGTCGGGGTAGCCCCGCGATTCTTCCACGAGGACCTCGTCGAGTCGAGAGGTATACTCGACGAGTAGAAAGGGAATATTCAGGAATCTGTGAGGACGACTAGACTCGCCGAGTCGCCATGGTACTCGCCGAGTCCAGTCGAGCTGGCCGTTGACCAGAGTTGACCTAAGTCTGACTTCTTAGGGATAGTCACACTTAGCTGATATGAGTGTTAATGAGTTATGTAATGTTATAGGAGGGTTGTAGCTCGTTGGTTTGTGCGCGAGTGATTTCAGGAGTTGCTAGCTTTCAGCACTTGCGAGGTGAGTCTTCTCACTATACTGTACCCGGAAGGGTTTGACTGTGTGACCGGAAGGTCGGATATCATATGTGTTATGTATGCTATATGTGGTATGTTATATGTTATATGTGCTATGTATTATGGGCCGGAAGGCGATATGATGTGTGATGGACCGGAAGGTCGGCGTGGGTAAGGCCGGAAGGTTTACCCAGCAGGGACGGAAGTCCCCTGAGACACATAGACCGGAGGATGTGTGATGGACCGGAAGGTCGGCGTGGGTAAGGCCGGAAGGTTTACCCAGCAGGGACGGAAGTCCCCTGAGACACATGGACCGGAAGGTCGGGCCTAGAAAGGTGTATGTGCGTAAGTTGTATATTGGGGAACTCACTAAGCATTTATGCTTACAGTTGTTATGTATGTATGTGTTTCAGGTACTAGCGAGGACCGTGGGAAGGCGCCGGCATGATCGATACACACTGAAGAATGTTTCATGATCTTGGGAGTTTGAATAATTGTATTGACTGAATAATTAAACTGCTTATGCCTTGGTTTTTTTTTTATGGGAATATTTATGTTTTAAAAATGAAAAATTTTGTTTGAAAATTGAGTTGTTACAGCCCAACATAAAGCCCATGTGAAATTAGGGTTTTTCACATAAAATGACAATTAAGGTTAAGTGTTTCTCACTTAACCCATTAAGGACTTAATCCTTTAAGTCCCTCATTCTACTAAATAAGTCATATGGTATGATTGGGCTTAATACACAATTCCATTCCAATGGCCCAAATGTGGGTCTCGATAAGTCCAAGCCCATAATTCCAAAGTCAGGGTTTTTCTAAACCCTAATTAGGGTTTCCAACCCCATCTTAGCCCAATAGGCCCAATTGCTAGGTCTTTTGATCAATAAAGGTTCACTAGGTCCATTAGCACTTCATTGTGCCCATTAGGGTTTCAAGCATCCTAAAGGAATCAAACATAACAAGGCAAAGCACACCGCCACCCGACACAACGGCCGGTGGCGGCAGGAGGCGGCAGTCACCAACTCACGATGGTGGTTAGGGTTTTCCTTTCATTATTCTTCTCTCTAGTTACATTATACAACCCAAAAACCCAAATAACTCACACACACACTAATATAACACATACACACAGCCACCGTAGTGGTGGCCGGCGGTGGCGCGTGGTGGCAGCCACCACCTCACGATGGTGGTGGTTGTTCTCGCAAGTTTCCTGCCAAAAATACCATATACAACATAATGCATCAATACCCACCTAAACACATAGTAACATGCACACAGCCACCTTCCACGGTGGTTGGCGGCAGCAAAAGAGCTGACGGTTGGCCACAGCGGCGGCGCGACGTTGATGGTTGGTGGTTTACGACCTCATCAGCAACATATAATCGTTCACTACACGAGACCGCCGCTGCAAACCATCCACTAGGCAGCAGGCGGCGCGTTCACCGATGCCGTTAGGCGGTAGCGGAATGGTCGTGGCTGACGACGGGACAACAGAAAAACGAAGAGCAACACTAGGAGGCGGTCACAACAACGATTTACCGCAGCAACATCAGCCTAATGTCCGGCGACAACGTTTCAGGTGGTTCCACAATTCCCACATTCCAGAAGCACCTCCACGGTTCTCATTCAACCGGTCATGGTGGTTTTGCGATGTTCGACGGTTGGCTTCAGCGGCTTCACGGTGGCGGAGGAAGGATGTGTAGTGACATAAGAACATGGTTTAGCATGCGGAATTAAAGCTTGCACAATTGAACATGGTGATTTGGGTGTTTAAGAGATGTATTGATTGTATATGGTGTTACAAAAAGGATCTATATCTAGACTACATAAATAACACACACTTACACACTCACTTTTACATCTCTCAAGCACACCTCTACAAGTGGACAAACCCACCTTATATAGAGGTGTTTACATGTCTCTCTCTCACTCTCTATCTCTCATGTGTCACAAGGCTAATACTCCACATGCAAGTGGGTTTTACAAAAGTCAAACATTACAAAGTCATTCATGGAAAACTTTGTACCCTAACATTCTCCCCCTCAAAGTTAGGAATGAATGACCCACTTCAAATCTTCCAAAATCAAGCACTACACGGTTTGAGCCTCAAAGGTGACACATGTCGACACAAACTTCAATCTTCAATTCTTCCATGATTCTTCAATTTGGGCTCTAGGATGTGAGACAATACAATCCGACCAGCAACGAATGATCAAGAGTATTCCAAACTCCAAATAATCACCCTAAAGTTGTGCATAAAAAGACACCCCAAAAATCTTCAATAATTCCAAACCCATTTCGAATACATCACTTCCGAACTTCCAATTGCATCATCTCGTAGGCTTCAAAACTTCAAGATCACTTCGGTCTTCAAAACCGCGTAATATGAAAAATTCAAGTTCGAATTTCCATATAATACTTCTCCCCCTTTTAATAATCGAAATTTGATTATAAAACTCCAAGGAAAAAGAACATGCTCTATTCGGAATTTTTCATGTCAAAACTCCCCCTTAACATGTGGCATAAACTTTGTGCTTCAATCCGAAAAATCCAAAAAATATTGAATTTTTAGCTTCGTTCACGGATCGCCTTTGACAAAATTTCTCAAAAATGGGTAGAAATTGTCAATTTCAAAATTCTGCAGTGACCCGTTGCGCCAAAAACAGCCAAATATGCGAAACACACTCCCATTTGCAAAACTGGGTAGAATGTGTAAATTCGCACAAACTACATGGACCAGATTTGAAAATATTCCAAATCCTCAAAATTTTTACCCCAAATGCGAAACTGGGTAAAATTTATCATCTTGCAAAGACTGTAGGGATGCGAAATGGAAATTCTGCATTTTTGTCATTTTATAACCCCATTTGCGAAGTTGGACCAATTGTGTCATTTCGTAAAAAGATCAGGGACCCAATTCGAAAATATTTGTTTTCTTCTTCCCAATTCATTCACCAGTGAAACCTTCGCATCGTCATTCGCACGCCCCTTACAAATGTTTCGCATCTTTCACCCAATTAACCAAATATGCGAACACAATCTCTATAACCAAATGCGAATCCAATGTTATCTCTTTAACCAAATGCGAAAATTAGTTTTGAAACACAGATGCGAATATCTCCATAACATAACAGATTGCGAATGAACTTCCTGTTTTACTTCCAATTGCGAACCATATCACTATTTGCGAACATTCAATCCAGTTAATCAAATGTGAACTGCTGTTGAAGACAAATGCGAACTTCATATCACATCCTTATACCCATCGATTGTTCGCTTTTCATTCACAATCCAAGTTTTGTTCGTCAAAACAAATCTTCAATTCAAAACAAGATCAATATGTGAACCCAAAATTAAGACCCAGATGCGAATGGATGTTATCACAAGTCATAGATCATCACACGAAAGACTTCGATCGAACGACACCAAAATCGAAATCAACAACTCCAAAATCTTTCCAGTTCATTTCAAAATTATCACAGATCCATCGACTTCAAGCTTTTGCATTTTGAGTTACATTGCAAGCCAAATCATTGATTTCTCAAAATCGACACCAAAATTTTGATTATACGTTCCAGTCAACTATCGAATCAATAGTATATCAAAATCATTCAATTCTTCAAATGTCGACTCCAAAATCTTCAATCATTCTTAATCGTTCGTGCAAGTATGGATGAACACAGTGTTCGTCATCAAAAACATAGATCTAACTGATTTTCGAAATTAGTTCTTCAATCAGACATAATTTCGACATCTAAATCTTGTTCTCAACTCAAAAACAACAATTTCAGAGTTCTTGACTCAGATTATCAAGATTAAAAAACTCAGTTGAAGAATTCTATGCGATGTCTTAAAAAAACAACGATTTCATCACATATGAAATTGACACCTATTTTCAGATTAAGATTCATCGATGATTGGAAAGTAACAATGAGAAACCGAGATTTAGAAATCAAGATTGATTGATTATGAAGATGATGATCTGAATGTACAAGTATGATATGCGATTGTCGACTGACGAACAGGAATGTGATTTTGATCCACTAAATCTGATCAAAGTGATCGAATTCATTGGGCTTACAAATTGATCATGAACAATAATATTCATTTTTGGGCTCCAAATTGAACAAAGAACAGTAAAAGAAATACGAAATTGATTGGGCTCATGATGAACAGTAATATGTTGAAATTTGGGCTGAATCAAAAACAAATGGATCACAATTAATTTTGGTTTTAAATCTTGATTCAAACGAGCAATTGAAACTTTAGAATCAAATCTACAAACGGATTATAGATTGGATCGGGACTTGATCAACAAAAAATTATTGGATCATAACAAACGGGTTTTTCAATGAAAATTTGATCCAAAGAGTCAAATGATCACAAATCAAAAACGCAACGCAAGAATCAAATATTACGAGTGATCATAGAGAGAGACTCACCAAAATTGTTCAAGTTGCGACAAAAATTGCCAAATCGATAATCGTTATTCAAAAATCACCTTGATCTTGAAGACCCGCTCTGATACCAATTGTAGTGACATAAGAACATGGTTTGGCATGCGGAATTAAAGCTTGCACAATTGAACATGGTGATTTGGGTGTTTAAGAGATGTATTGATTGTATATGGTGTTACAAAAAGGATCTAGATCTAGACTACATAAATAACACACACTTTTACATCTCTCAAGCACACCTCTACAAGTGGACAAACCCACCTTATATAGAGGTGTTTACATGTTTCTCTCTCACTCTCTATCTCTCATGTGTCACAAGGCTAATACTCCACATGCAAGTGGGTTTTACAAAAGTCAAACATTACAAAGTCATTCATGGAAAACTTTGTACCCTAACAGGATGGCGTCGGTTGGGGAAACGGCATGCTTGTCGGACTCATCTGATCAAAACCATAAAGTAGCATGGCGACTAGAGTGAAGGGAGGCATAAGGTTGGAGGGTGACGGCTGCACACCCCTTTAGGGTTAGGGTTACGGAACCTTATATACCGGACTCAACTAAAAAGTTTTCCATAATGACCAAAATGGTCCCTCTAGCTCCCATTAATTTTAAAATAGATCCATATTTTACCTTTTTAAACCCTACCATCTAAATTCCCTTCAACTTAAGTCCATAATTTACCAAACATCCCCTGATTCCTGAAATCCTTTTCAAATTCAACCCACAAATTACTAAACAACCCTCAATATTAAAACCCGTTGCAATTTAGGTACAAAAATTACCAAATGGTTACTTAGCTTCCAAAATCTCTTCACATGAAGTCCCAGAAGTTACCACATAGCCCCTGCCTTCATAATTATTTACAAAACTAATCCAGAACTGACACTTTTAACCCCCGACTTCTAAAATTGTAAACCTTGGCTCCCGAAAACCAACACCTTGCTATATAATTATTGATTTTAGGGCTATTCTACAATCATTAATTTATTATTTATTTATTAAATAAACGGGGGTTACAACTCTCCCCCACTTAAATTAGATTTCATCCTCGAAATCATTCCTTACACACCCAAACACCCAAGTAACATGGTCCCCATCCTGGGCACACCCTAGCCTTCCCAGGGTAGTCGTGACCAATCTTCGCAAGCCCAAAAATCCACAGGTGAACAAATTCCTCTCAACAAGTTCACATATACTCTGTCTGAAATTTGTTGTCTTGAGATGGTCTGATTCCCTGACAGACCACTCATGCTGAATCAGTATCGATGAAACCAGCCTGCTTATCCCTCAATTGACTACTCAACTTCTGATATCTTGGGTTCCCACTATAAAACAGGGTCACAGACCCAATTATCCCTGCAGATCACTTATACTAGACCAAGGCTCAAATACAGTCGATGTGAGTGACTTGGCCTGACCCAAGCAAGCAGTTACTCCATCTGCATCTGGAATTCTAAAACACTAATACTAATACTGCCCAAATACAGAAACTACCCGAAGCTGTACTGCCTGAAGCAGTATGTTGCCACATGGCTACTTTCCGAATCTACTATGATCTGCCTAGTCTCAGTTCATTCGCCAATCATCTGGAATATCGGGTTCCAACCCGACTACAGAGCTAAAAGACTCACACATAGTCACTCTACACGACTTCTGAATGAAATCCTTCTCTGGAACTAGTTATCATGTCACTGTGGCTCTAACAACCTCCTGATCCAACTGATCGGGTCCATGCGTCGAATCCTGACGTTACCGAATCCAAGGCTAAAGGTGATTGCTACCCGACCAATGGTAGCCGAATATACCAAATGACCGCAGTCCATTGCTTCCTTAATCTCATAACGGTAGGGGTGCTTCTATAGTCTTATCATTGGCTCAACCAGATCTAATCCATCTGGGTAATTCCGAAACCTAATCCGTGGATTTCCATATCCTCACTGCTACACCCGAACTGATGGGTACTATGGTTCCTTCCGCGTCCTAACAACGCGCTTATGCTATCTACCAACCTAGTGAATACTACAACTACACCCGCAGACTTACAACACTCTAGCCTTATGTGCTAACCTATGTGAATGCTACGACTACACCCGCAGACTTACAACACTTTCCATACTATATGATCGCTAGTGAATGCTACAGTAACCCCCACAGTCTTACAACACTTTCCATACTATCTGATCGCTAGTGAATGCCACGGCGACCCCCGCAGTCTTACAACACTTTCCATTCTATCTGATCGCTAGTGAATGCTACGGCTACCCCCGTAGTCTTACAACACTTTCCATACTATCTGATCGTTAGGGAATGCTACGCCCACCCCCGCAGTCTTACGACATTTTCCATACTATCTGATCGCTAGTGAATGCTATGGCTACCCCTGCAGTCTTACAACACTTTCCATATCGGTCGAACATGCACTCGACCTAACACACAACTAAACTTGAGTCCTAACTGGAGCTCTAACCCGGTTCTCGAAACCTGCTATCTGAGAGTCCCGAAGGCTGTCTGCTGCTCAGGCCCCCAACGAAAGGCCACCGACTTCTTGGTCAGTCGGGTCAAAGGAACTACAATCTCGTAGAAGTCCCGTATAAATCTCCTATAATAATCTGCTAGACCCAGGAAACTCCGAACCTCAGTTGGAGACCTCGGAATCTCCCACTGCATCACGACCTCTATCTTGGACGGATCGACCAGAATACCCTTCTAGTTGACAAGGTGCCCAAGAGATTGCACCTCGCGCAACCAGAACTCGCATTTTGAGAACTTTATAAAAAGTCTCTCCTCCACTTAGATTCGACTAAGCCTTCACAGCACGCGAGAGTTGAAGGAATTCCAATCCTTCTCGCTTTCTAATATCCCAATGATGACAACTTGCGCTTGTTAGATTAATGTCTAAGTCCATAACTATAATTGGTAAGACTTGACCCGACCCGGCATGGTCCATTTGGGTTGCATGGCATCATGCACTTGGATAGACTATAATGAGAGAAATAAGACACTTATGGTTATTAATATATTATAAGTTCTAGTATATTAATAATAAGGATAATAAGATTATTTAATTAGTATTGATCAAGAATTAATCTAGGATTAATTAAGTGATCAAAAGAAGACTAATTAAATATATGGGTTGATAGTGAAAATCATCCATACTTATATAGTGGGCTAATGCTCCATGGATTATCTAGTTGGGCTAAAACCCATATGATGCTCCATGGATGCTCCATGGTGTTTTTGTACCCATGGATCATGGAAATGAAAGGCCATGTCAATTAGGGTTTACATGGTGTAACCCTAACTATATATGCATCTTATTCTTGACCAAAATCGGCCACTAGTGTGTGTTATAAAAGGGCTAGCCGATTTTCATGAAGTGTAGAATTCTCTCAAGTTATTCCAAGTGTATTTGGTGTTGTGTGAACCATTTGAGGTGTCACACTTGGGGCACTAGGCACTCAAGCTTCATGAAGACTTCCTACACCAAAGAGGTATGTATTCTATCTTGTTATATTCATTGTTTTGTATGCTAGATTAGGATAATACCTTGGATGTTCATATTTGCATGTATAATAGAGAAAACATAGATCCAAGGTATTTAGGGTTGCATGTAGACTTAGGAGTGTTAGAATGCTCAAAACCCAACAGCGCTTACCAACTCTAACAGTCAATTGCCAATCAAACCTTAAGATCGCCCCTCCTCTGAAATCGTGAAGAGTACTCTTGAAATCTGGTCCAGTTTGACACTTTAATCCATCTCCCATGCCGACAACTAGAGGCATTAATCTTCACTCTGGCTGATGAGTCCTCGTTCCCACTTCCAATCTCGTAGCACCACTGAACTCTAACCGAACACAGGCTATGCGAAAATACAATTCTCTTGAACATCCAATGACTAACCACTTATCCATCTAACACCTGCAACTGACATTACCCTCTTCATGTTACCAGTCCTGTCCTAGTAACGGTAGTGCCTTGAACTCCAAGGTTCATCCATAGACAATTATCGACCACACCTGAACCATGATAGAACATCTGAATGCTGACGTCACTAAAGAACTATTGCTCTAACCCTGACCGAGTATCCTCTAAATAATACTCCTACATAGATCCTGACAAATATCTGGAATGATAACAGTCCATGCGGAACCCACTCTGCAAGATGCGTTCCCCTATGGGTTCATCAAGGACTTTTTGGCATGCAGGATGGCATATACGATCCTTGATAACCCAAAAAATGGCAGAGAACCGACCTGTCACACCCCGAAACCAAAGGCGGGAACGTCTCGGGGCGGAGGTGACTTCATGTGAATCATAACCAATGTACATAGTAAGCGAAGTAAAACACAAAACATTACATTACATAGATTTCATTACATCAGTTGAAAAGTAAAGTAGTACAAGTTTCATAGATATATAGTTTAAACAAAAGAAAGATGATTCTTCTACGCACTCCGTCTTCGCCAAAAGAGATCGTTGGGTACCTGTCTAAAGTGGACCTGAGAATACAAGCGGTTTGAAAATCAGCATAAAGCTGGTGAGTTCATAAGCGGTTTATTTTATGAAAAGAACGAGTTCCTTTAGTTTCTTGAAAAAGTGGTTAACCAAGAAAATCCCATATTTTCTTAAGTGTTAGATACCAAATCCAAATTGTAATGTAAAAGATGTACAATGAAAACATGATTGTTCTTATGATTTGCAAAGTTTAGTTACTTAACTTATTACACTTATCTGGTTACAAACTACTGTTACTCAGGAAAATCCTATACTTTCCTATATGTGTAAGTGTGAACTATTATTGGTTCTGTGTGAGCTAACTGATACTGATTCCGATTATGTTCATTATTATCCATAGGAAAACCCCATGTTTTCCTGAATGTGTGTGTGTACTATTACGAATTCTGTGTATGCTAACTATTACCGATTCTGATTATGTTCATTGTTATCCATAGGAAAACCCCATGTTTTCCTGAATGTGTGTGTGTGCATCATTACCGATTTTGGTTATGTTTAGTGTTCTCCCCAGGAAAACCCCATGTTTTCCTGAATGTGTGTATGTGTGTGCCTGTCATCCTTGAACGTACATTAGCTTTACTACGTACATAAAGCTAGTAAATGAGTCTAAAGCGTTAATAATCTAGATTGCAAGTCCTTAACCATACTCAGACTAGATATGACTCGAGTCGTGGCCAGTATCCTTTTTATGACTTTCGTCAGCCTTGAACCTTTCGGTTCGGCTGTAGCTAGCAGCCAGGTGCGGGATTGTCAGTCCCGGATAGATCTATACACTCAAGTCACGCTCTCCTACGTTCGGAGATTCTGGTTACAGGGGTAGTCCTCTACTCTCGTGCCATGGGACGTGTTACAAAGGACGTGTCTCCAATCTTTAAGATTACTCATTACTTCTCGCCTAGGGGAAGTAGTATCTATGACTAACTAGGTTCTAACGTACCTGTCCTTTACACTCGGGCCTAGGTGTTATTATTAAGGACATTACAAATGTTCAATGTTTTCTAATGACGATTATCCATTTACACTCGAGCCGAGGTGCATTATTAAAGACATTACAATGTTCTATAATATCAAATGACTGATGTCCTTTACACTCGAGCCTAGGTGTATTATTAATGACATACCGAAGTTTTATGTGTTCTTTATGGTGTCTGACTTTTATACTCGTGCATATGGTATTTTATTACAGATTTTACAATGTTTTATGTTTTCTATCTATATAAGTATGAACAATCAAATGTGAAGTATACAATATGACAATATATAATAAGAATTGAAAATCGGTTTTTAAACAAATAACCCTGCAGTTTAAAACAGTTTGTTAAAAGGGTTTTCAATCCTTAAAAATGTACAAGTATGAAACCATTTAACTAAAATCATAAGTTTAAGTACAAGATATTCTTGTACTCTTGCTTGTATTCCCCCCCCCCCCCCTGAAAACATTGAAAAACCATTGAAAAAGGGTAGGGGTATGAACTCACCGGACGCGGAAAGTGTCGAATGGGATGCTAAACGTCGAACCGAGGCTTGAATACAAGCGTGGTTCCTATGTAATATTAAATAATACACAATATATATCTAATTAGATTTAGATAACTAATTAGATACACTTGAACATTCTAAGACGCAAAAACACTCCAAAATGAGCGTTTGAAGTGACCCGGGTGGCGTTTCAGGACATGAATGGCTAGGATATAGAGTTTACTCTTCAAGGGTAAACTCTAGGGAGTGTTCACAGCCTAAACACCACATTCCCATGAGTATACGGTCGTAAACTCATGGTGGGTGTTTCTATGAGCTAAATGGCCTTAAATCAAATAATGGGTGTTGCTAGGTTTGGCTTTTGGACATTTGAAAGGGACAAAATCATTATATGAATTAATAGAAGAGTTTAGGGCAGTAAACTAAGAGTTTATGGCCGTAAACTCTCACCCACATCCAACTTAATTATTTTGAAGGCCAAGGATTAATCACAAGTGATTCAACTAATTTTTACAAGGCTTAGGGTGAGTTTAAGGCTTCAAATGGCATTCATCTAGGAGTTTACGGCCCTGGAGTATATCCTCTGGCCGTAAACTCTCATTTAGAGGGTTTTTTATATGTTTAAGACCCCTAAATGATTTTTGGTTGGTTCTAGGATTTATTCCAAGGCTTTTGGTGGAGTTATATGGCTTTCTAACATGTTGGAAATGAGTTTACACTCATGTTTGAGGGGTTTACGGCCCAAGCACATGCCTTGGCCGTAAACTCATACAAATCCCTCAAAATCATTGTCTAAGGTGTTCTAAGTCCATTTCATGAAGTCATATAGCCATATCTAAAGTCTAGTTGTGGTTTGGAAGGGTTTTAAGGCTCAAAAACCCCATTTACATGTGTTCACGGCCTAAGGTAGATCCAGGGCCGTAAACACATGTTTATGGTCTTATCCCATGATTTAAACACGAAAATGAAGCCTAAGGATGTTATACTAGGAGCTAGGATGCTTGCCTTGGTGTTTTAAGGCTTGAAATGGTTGATTTTGGCTTAACAATATGGATTTGAGGAGAGAGGTTAGAGAGAGAGTGAAAAAGCTTCAAATGAGGCTTAATCCAATTTAAATATGGTTTGACTTGGATACACAGTGGAATTTTACCCGATACCGACGTTAACCGATGCTTTGGGTCGCACCCGATTAAGTTGTCGTTACCCGATATGGTCGAAACTAAAATTTTTCAAATTACTAGTTCGGGATGTTTTCGCATGTTTCCAACATGTTTGGATACTTACCAAGTCAAAATAAAGTTTTTGACTTAATTGACCTAGTTTAGGACGAAATCGGAGAAATTCGCTTAAGACGAGTTTTGACGGAACGGTTACGGCGAAGAAGCAAAGTTTCGGGTTGTTACATTATCCCCCCGTTAGAGGGAATTTCATCCCAAAATTCAAGAATTTAGATACAAAATTTTGGACAAAGGGTGTGGATGTGTCTGCTGTATCGGGTCTTCGCACTCCCATGCGAATTCAGGTTCTCGCTTGGAACCTTCACTAACGAGACGTGACTCGGTTTCATACGCTTGATTACTTGGTCTATGATCTTAGTTTGCTCGCCCAGAGAGTTTGGGTATATCAAGGTTCTTGGTCACACTAGAATGGATTTCTGTGGTTTTATCAGGCAGGTATTCATTAAGGATAGAGGTGCAAGGTACAGGATGAACGTTGCTAATTACTGGAGATATTTCGGAGCTGAAGGCTAAGGAATCAATCCGAATGGGGATCTCAAAGGGTCTAATGTACAACAGACTAAGTTTTCCATGCCTTATCAAGTTTACTATGGGTGTCTTTGGTGCCGAACAATTCTCTATTGCTTCGATCTTAGGAGGATTTACGCGTACGTCTTCATCGTCTACTACATGACCGGAAAGAAAATGGTTTGACCAAAGGGTATCAATGCGAACTCTCAGTGATCATATCTAATCCTGAATGTTGTCTTTGAAACATGAACTCGTAGCTGGTGGTGTCTCGACCTGAGGCATATCTTCGAGGAGTAGTTGGCTCCCTGAAGTTATTGAAGAAATCGTCTATTCGGAAAAGAGAATACCGGTTTTGACGGTCAACTGATTAGGCCGATTGGATAACTCCTGCATTTCTGTTGGAGCAAAGCGATACGGAGGTTTGGCTACGGGGATAGATCCAGGGATTAAGTTGATACGAAACTCAACTTGGCGTTCGGAAGGAATTCTCGGGATCTATTCGGAAAGATATCAGGAACATTATAGTCCTCGGGGACGTCCTTGGGGTCTTTAACTCCTTGTTTCTCGTTGATCACATGGACTAGGAATACTTGACACTTCTTTTGCAGGAACTTTCGAGTTTTGACGCATTGAACGAAGCGAAGATTTGGGCTAAACTCGCCACCATGAATTATGAGGGTCTGATCAGAAGGAAGATTGAGACGAATAGCTTTCTATAACGAGGTGTATCAACACAGTCGGGGTTCAATCGATACATAATAAGGATAACATCAAAGCTCTTACTGAAACTGACATCGGGTTAATGAGAAATGTATGATTACTCAAGGTAAGGACACAACGTAGAGATAAGTCGTTTATACACTCATTCTCACTGACAACTATCTTGACGGTAAATGTTTTTGGTTGTCAAACGAGGACTATGTTTAACAAGATAATTGAATGAATGACTAATTGAACTTTCTTGACACTAGATTCGAAGAGGATGCGAGCATAAGGATAGTCGGAAAGAAATATACCCGCGACGTTAGTGGGATCGGCGGCTGCCTCCTCCTGCTTCAAAGCTAAGACCATTCCGGCGTTATTGAAATTGTTGGGGGTTGTTGCTTTTGGGCAGTTTCGCTTGAAATGCCCAATTTCTCCACAACTATAGCAGACCTGTTCGATACTTGATTTAGAAGTTTGTTCGAGGTGTTGAACTAGTGTTCTGTAGTTTCTAGCAAGATGACCTTTCTTGCCACAGCGTTTGCAAATCATCTTGCGACACGGGCCAGGAATATAATGATGATAACTACACCTGCTGCACCAAGGGAGATTACCAGCATACCCAGTGACAGGTGCTTGAGCCTTAGACGAAATAACAGGAGTAGTGGTAGCTTGAACTATAGGAACAGCGGCAGGATTGGTAGCAACTTGGACTGCCACATTTTTGAGCTTCTTGGAGGGTCCTTGGGAACTCTGACCCTTTCACTTTTTCCAGATAACCTTATTACTCTCATCAAACTCATTCTGATGCTCCTGAACATTTTCACGGTTTTGGGGGTAGGGGTTATATCCTGGACCAATGGACTTGTTAGGGTTCAAGATCGTCATTGCAGCCGTCACTGCAGCAGAAACAGCCAGTTGGAATATCACAGGGTCGAAGCGAGATGAGGGTGGGGACGAAGGGTCGTTGTTCTTCGAGCTGGGTTCTTTCCTTGAAGACATCTCGATCTAAAAGTTTAGGAATAAGAGGATAATAAGTCCTCTAAATTGAATCAAGAGATATGAAACAAAGGATATCTCTTTATGATAGACGTATAATTCTGTTAAGCGATAAGGCATGAATGAATTATCATAGCAGACAAACTATCGCTAAAGGAATGATCGAAGGGAAATGCTTGAATGAGAATTCTCTACAACAAAGTTGGATCTAGAAATACTCCCATAGTATTTCACGATTCACTGCAACGACGATTCGTTGTTTGTGTTATTTGGGTAAGTTTTAGGTATGCCGCATTCCACAGTCACTCCCAAGCACATGTTGGCCGTGTCTCGAATGAATATAGTTGATCAGGCTATATTGATCCTAGACACGACTACATAACTGCCCAGGTTTAACTGTAGCGTACAACACCCATTTACTTATGTTCTGTTCTACTTATAGATACGATTCTCGACGGTTAGGATACTTGTATACTTTTTGAAAATACTTATATTTGAGATATACTTTTAGTTCAAAGAACTTAGGCCCCTTAATGTTTATAGTCTTATACCATGTAAAGTTTGGTATACTTAGTTCACTATAAACAAGGTCTCTGATACCAATCTGTCACACCCCGAAACCGAAGGCGGAAATGTTTCGGGGCGGAGGTGACTTCATGTGAATCATAACCAATGTACATAGTAAGCGAAGTAAAACACAAAACATTACAATTTGGATTTGGTATCTAACACTTAAGAAAATATGAGATTTTCTTGGTTAACCACTTTTTCAGGAAACTAAAGGAACTCGTTCTTTTCATAAAATAAACCGCTTATGAACTCACCAGCTTTATGCTGATTTTCAAACCGCTTGTATTCTCAGGTCCACCTTAGACAGGTACCCGACGATCTCTTTTGGCGAAGACGGAGTGCGTAGAAGAATCGTCTTTCTTTTGTTTAAACTATATATCTATCAAACTTGTACTACTTTACTTTTTAACTGATGTAATGAAATCTATGTAATGTAATGTTTTGTGTTTTACTTCGCTTACTATGTACATTGGTTATGATTCACATGAAGTCACCTCCGCCCCAAGACGTTTCCGCCTTCGGTTTCGGGGTGTGACATGACCCGAGATCAAACTTGTCCAAACCTAATCAAAATTCCAAAGTGGTACGGATTCCCAACATCCATCTAGTAGCAGAAGATGACATACCCGCGAACATCTGACAAAATCTTGGTCTTGATGACAGGAACCAACTATAGAGTCTTCCTTCCCAAAGGATTTTAAGGGTCCACAGACCTTGGGTTTCAAATAACCCTTAACTACCCCGCGACAAATCGGGCCCGAAAGGCCCCGAGACGACTACTGAGAGCTCCCAAAGTCCTTTCCCTGGCTGAACGAAATACCACCGAGGTCCATTCCCATAACTCTGCAAGTAATCTCCGATGAGATGAACTTCTGCGATCGCGCATCGACTGATATAGGCCCTGCTCCTGAGCCGGAACCAGAATCTGAATCTTATTCTTGGGTGCTTAACACCATACTGAACTGACATTCCAAGGATTCAAATATACCTAAGAATCCTTATCACCTTTTGCTGACATGACTAACCACGCTACCTTGTAGTAGCTTAAACCCTTAGAGCGACAATTCTCTTGTGCACTTTCCTGTACATGCTGCACTAACTCCGGCCTCGCTGGCCTTTCCCTTGATAATCAGAAGTCATGGGTCTCTTCCCAGGACCCTCTACTATACACACCTGGCACGACCCTCTCTTCCCAGGGCGCTCCAAACCAATCTTGCATCTACAAACTCTTGGAAGTCATATCCTTCATGATCTGACACCCTGTCACGCTCACTAGCTCACTTACCCATGGCTAAGCTGTAACAACTGGAACATCCTTTGTCCCCAAGCCGGATCAAAAATTCCTCCTCGAAGCTTCTCAGATTCTCCAAGACTCTCACCGATTCGAGTATGGATCATGTGCTTTCAGTAGTACATGCCTAATACTACCTTCCACACCTATCCATATTTTCCTCAACAATCCTCCTGAATCCTCCAACTCACTTCCTCAAACTGGTACACCCAGGTCTCATTGAACCTCACTACTAACCCATTAAAACATATCCTAGGCTTTCTTAGGTTCCCGAACCCACCCAGTCCTCGGCTGCTGAAAGATTCCTAGTAATGTCAACTAGCTACCTCATGAATATAGCTAGCTCACATTACTAAGATTCCCACAAAGCACAAAGCAAGCAGCATTCATACAATGGAAAATCTAACCATCATATTCCAATCAAACCATTCTATCCTCTACTCAGGAATCTATACATGCAATTCAAAGGCTCATACAATCAGGCATAACCTAAACAGGCTATCCTATCACTGACTGATCAATACTATCATGCAGCTCATTAAGCACATACAACAGGCATATAAGGTATCTTCCTAGATCCTTAGTCGTAATCTAGCATGCAGTTCTCATACAGATACAATAGACACATAAGGCATCTTTCCTAGATCCTTAGCCATAATCTAACATTCAGTTCTCATAATCATATCATATCATAACATGTATGGGTATCTTGGGGAAAACTTACTTGAGCTCGGCTGATTTCACGCATCACACACCTTGTTCTTTTCAAAGTTCTTTTCTCTTTTCAAACTCATTTTTACTAAATGATTTTTTTCCCTTTTCTTTTGAAAATTTTCATACCAAGTCCTTAGTTTGAGTCCAGACACACCCGATAGTGTGCCCAAATCCCTCAAACCAAGGCTCTGATACCAACTTGTAACATCCCAAAATTCAAGGCCGAAAATTTCATTTTTAAATAAGTTATTATAAAACCATATGTATAAAAGCATCCATAATAACCTCTTGTGTTAAAACCAAAGTGTCAACAGTCAAACATGTTATCATAAAATAATATCAGAGTGTAATCCCAAAGATCTCTTATGCGGAATCATGGTGTGATGCATTACGATAGCCGGCTCCTTTCCTTTGAAAACAAAGTACCTGAAACCAAAACTGAAAACCGTAAGCACAAAGCTTAGTGAGTTCCCCCATCATACCACATACCACATAATGCATATCCCTTGGTATCTTTCAACCGGTATCTATCTGGCATATCTGGGAGCTGGGCTCCCCTTCGGTATCTTTCAATCGGTAGCTAGGAACTAACCTCCCCTTCAATATCTTTCAACCGGCAACCGGGAGCTAACCTCCCCTTCGGTATCTTTCAACCGGTATCCGAGGACTATTTCACTCTTACCACTATCACATAATAACATGTCATAAACATATTGATTCCATGATAACATAACATAAACATACTAATCACATAATAACATATCATAACCATATTGGTCACATAATAACATATCATAAACATACTGCTAGGCATGCATGGGTTCTGTCTACCCCTTCGATATCTTTCAACCGGTAACTGTCTTCGGTATCTTTCAACAAGTAACTAGGGACTATTTCACCTATACTACTACTAACACATATCTCATAGCATCCCAACACATAAAGCATATCAAATAGCAGCAAGCCAGATAATTATCACAAAGACAATCATCTCAAACATAATCACCTACTGGTGGGCCATCATTGGTGCCTTAGACCCACCCCTACTGGAAGGTAACTCACCTTACACTGCTGAAGTCCTACAGACCCAACCCCAGCTGCTGGATGACAGGTTCCCGAAATTTCAACATCAAAATAACACTCAATTAATAATTAGGTTCCAACTCATAATCATGAGTCCATGCTTGGGGTAAAAGACTACTCTACCCCTAGCTTGGCTTGATTCAAGCCCAAGGCCCAATCCAATGGCCCAAAAGTCCAACTATGGCTCAAAGCCCAACATATGACCCAATTTTCCAAATTGGGCCCATACCTCTACAAGGTCTTATTCTAAGGCCCAACCATTTATTCCAATCCAATATCGTATAATCCTTAAGGCCCAAACTATGGCCCATCTATGACCCAATTTTCCAAATTGGGCCTAGACTTTCATATGGGCCTTACCCTAAAGCCCAAAAACATATTCTAGTCCATATGATTATTCTTGGATGGCCCATTAATAATCTAATTATAAAATCCTAATAGAAAGGCCCAACATACAGCCCAAGTGAAATTAGGGTTTTCACATAAAATGACAATTAGGGTTAAGTGTTTCCCACTTAACCCATTAAGAACTTAATCCATTAAGTCCCTCATTCTAATAAATAAGTCATATGGTGTGATTGGGCTTAATACACAATTCCATTCCAATGGCCCAAATGTGGGTCCCGATAAGTCCAAGCCCATAATTCCAAAATTAGGGTTTTTTCTAAAGCTAATTAGGGTTTCCAACCCCATCTTAGCCCAAAAGGCCCAATATGTAACATCCTGAAATCCATAAGAGGGGTAAAATGGTCTTTTACCCTGGGAGTTGACTTTTGTTGACTTTTAGGGTTTGGTCAACTTTAGGGTCTTTGAGCCATAAGAGGGGTAAAATGGTCTTTTACCCTTCTGAGAGTATTAAGAGGAGGAATAAGTCTAGCCTTGAGTGATGTATTGATTTAGAGTGTCTATTTCATATGATTAGGCGGAGGCTAGATCGGATTTTACAGAGTTCGAGATTTCACCGAGTTACCCGAGGTGAGTCTTCTCACTATACTCTACCTAGAGTGGTAATTAGAGTTATGAGACAGAGTATTATATGTTTTTGCATGATGTGATTTCTATGTGCATTGATTATCGGGAGTTGAACAACCTGACGGTCAAGAACCGTTACCCCTTACCGAGGATCGACGATTTATTCGATCAGTTGCAGGGAGTGTCTTGGTTCTCCAAGATTGATTTGAGGTCTGGATATCATCAGATGAGGGTACGTGATGAGGATATCCAGAAGACAGCGTTCAGGACTCGTTATAGGCATTACGAGTTCGTGGTGATGCCTTTCGGGCTCACCAATGCACCGACGGCGTTCATGGATCTCATGAACAGGGTATGCAGGTCGATGTTGGATCGTTTGGTGATCGTGTTCACTGATGATATATTGGTGTATTCGAGGTCCAGAGAGCAGGATGAGGAGCATTTGAGGGAGATCCTCGGAGTTCTGAGATCGGAGAGGTTGTACGCCAAATTCTCCAAGTGTGATTTCTGGTTACGGGGGGTCTAGTTTCTAGGGCACCTCGTCAACCAGAATGGGATATTGGTCGATCCAGCCAAGATTGAGGCAGTGATGAGCTGGGAGGTACCGAGATCCCCTTCGGAGATCAGGAGTTTCCTGGGGTTGGCCGGATATTATCGGAGATTCATTCAGGATTTCTCTAGGATTGCGGTTCCTCTCACCAGGCTGACCCGGAAGGGAGTGGCTTTCAGTTGGGGCCCGGAGCAATAGGCCTCATTCGAGACACTTCGCCAGAGATTGTGCGAAGCCCCAGTGTTGGCCCTTCCGGAGGGAATGGAGGACTTTGTGGTATATTGTGACGCGTCGATATCAGTGTTGGGCACGGTGCTGATGCAGAGAGGGCATGTGATAGCATACGCTTCGAGGCAGCTAAAGCCTCATGAGACGAGGTATCCTACGCACGATCTGGAGTTGGGGGCTATGGTGTTCGCCCTCAAGATCTGGCGTCACTTTTTGTATGGGGTTCGGTGTACCATATACACGAACCACAAGAGCCTGAAGTATCTGATGGATCAGCCCAACCTGAACATGCGTCAGAGGAGATGGTTGGACGTGGTAAAGGATTATGAGTGTGAGATCTTGTACCACCCGGGCAAGGCTAATGTGGTAGTCGATGCTTTGAGTCGCAGGGCAGAGAGTGCTCCTTTGCGAGATGTTTGTATGAGGTTGACAGTGATGACTCCGGTGTTGGACACCATTCGGGAGGCCCAGGTGGAGGCCATGAGACCGGAGAACCGCAAGCGAGAGCGGGTGATTGGGCAGATATCAGAGTTTATTGTCGATAGCCGGGGGCTTATGACCTTCCAGGGCCGGATTTGGGTGCCATTTGAGGGTGGGGCCACTAAGATGTATTTGGACCTGAAAAGAGATTATTGGTGGCCTTGTATGAAGAGGTATGTGGCTTGGTTTGTAGAGAGGTGCTTGACCTGTCGTAGGGTTAAGGCTGAGCACCAGTGTTCGCATGGCAAGTTGCAGCTGCTTGAGGTTCCGCAGTGGAAGTGGGAACAGATTTCCATCGATTTTATCACCAAATTGTCGAGGACTGCGAGAGGCATCAATGCAATTTGGGTGATAGTCGACCGGCTGACGAAGAGCACTCATTTTCTGGCTATCAGTGAGAGCTCTTCCGTAGAGAGGCTAGCAGAAGTGTATGTGAGAGAGGTTGTATCGCGGCATGGTGTGCCGATCTCGATTGTGTCGGATCGAGATGTGTGTTTCACTTCCAGGTTCTGGAAGAAATTCCATGAGGAGTTGGGTACTAGGCTGCATTTCAGTACCGCTTACCACCCGCAGACGGACGATCAAAGTGAGCGGATGATTCAGACGCTCGAGGACATGCTTCAAGCATGTGTGTTGGACTTCAGAGGGAGTTGGGATACGTATCTGCCTTTGGCTGAGTTTTCTTATAACAACAGCCACTATTCGAGCATTGGTATGCCTCCCTTTGAGTTATTGTATGGGAGGAGGTGTCGGACTCCCATTTTTTGGGGAGAAGTAGGGTAGCGAGTGATAGGCAGCACTGAGATAGTGCTTCAAACTACCGAGCAGATACAACAGGTTAGATAGAGATTATTGACGGCCCAGAGTCGCCAGAAGAGTTATGCGGATAGGCGTCGATCCGAGCTCGAGTTCTAGGTAGAGATTTTGTACTCCTGAAAGTGTCTCCTTGGAAAGGAGTGATCCGATTCAGGAAAAGGGGCAAGTTAGGGCCTCGGTACATTGGATCGTTCAGGGTTATTGCGAGGGTGGGCAGGATATCTTATCGATTGGAGCTACCTACGGAGTTGAGCCAGATTCATGATACCTTCCACGTGTCTCAACTGAGAAAGTGCATTGCCGACGAGTCGGCAGTGGTACCATTGGAGGATATCCAGGTGGATGTGGGTCTTAATTATGTTGAGAGGCCGATCGCGATCTTGGACTGGAAGGTCAAGATTCTGAGGAACAAGGAGGTGTCACTGGTTCAGGTCCAGTGGCAGCATCGGAAGGGGTCCGAGCTGACTTTGGAGCCGGAGTCAGAGATGCGGGAGTAGCATCCAGAGTTGTTTCCGACATGAGAATTCGAGGGCGAAGTCTGGTTCTAATGGGGGAGAATTGTAACATCCCGAAATCCATGTAAAGCTATTATATCCTTCCATTTTGTCAAGTTGTCAAAAGTGGTCCTTGTAAGAATTCTCGTAGCAAATGAGTACGCTGGGTGTACTGGGGAGTACGCTGCGCGTACTCATGTGCTTAATTTGGACGCGGACTCGCCTGGGTACGCTAGGCGTACCCAGGGTTACGCTGGGCGTAATGGGTCCAGATGTAAACCCTAATATTTGACTTGTGCACTATATAATGGATGCTAAGGCTCATTTCTCAGCCTCCATATCAGTGAGTAAAACCCTAAGAGAGCCTCCTAATCGTCCTTATTTTGAGAGTGAGTGTTTTGGAGCTAAAAGTGCCTTGGTGTGTGTGTGAAGAAGAAGGAGAGGAGCTTGTGGAGGCTAGAGCTTGAAGTGCAAGTTTGGAGCTGAGATTTATAGAGGAAAGAGCTGCATTTGGAGGTATAAAGTTCAAAACTTTCCTCTTCTTTTTGGTTAGATGCTTGCATGGACCATTTTAGGGTTAAAAGTCCCAAAGGTGGAGACTTTATGAGTGTAATGTGCTCCATGGACCTAGATCTGTCCCATGTCAGTGTTATTTGTGATATAACTCTATAAAGTTTCTGTCTTGGTCGTGGATATGAGGTTATGCATGAGTATTGAGCTTTCTAGTGTGAGGAAGTGGAGTATTATGGGTGTTAGTGACTTGTCCAGCCATGCAAAGGCTTAAAGTCGCCGACTTTATGGATTAAGAGGGTTATAAATGGTCAGATCAAGAAGTTGGACGTGGGTCTTAACGGATTAAGACCCCAAAATGCTTAGAGTCTGAAACTGGGAGTTACGCTGGGCGTAATCCCAATACGTGCGGCGTAAGGGGTCGTGCACCCCGCTTTCTGTGAAGACACCAGGTACGCCCAGCGTACATGTGTGGTACGCGCAGCGTAACCCTGGGAGTTGACTTTTGTTGACTTTTAGGGTTTGGTCAACTTTAGGGTCTTTGAGCCATAAGAGGGGTAAAATGGTCTTTTACCCTTCTGAGAGTATTAAGAGGAGGAATAAGTCTAGCCTTGAGTGATGTATTGATTTAGAGTGTCTATTTCATATGATTAGGCGGAGGCTAGATCGGATTTTACAGAGTTCGAGATTTCACCGAGTTACCCGAGGTGAGTCTTCTCACTATACTCTACCTAGAGTGGTAATTAGAGTTATGAGACAGAGTATTATATGTTTTTGCATGATGTGATTTCTATGTGCTTTATGCTATGTATGTTACAGAGTTTACAGAGTTAGGACCGAAAGGTCCACAGAGTTTGGGCCAGAGGGCCCACAGAGTTATGGGACTGGAGGGTCCCACTGAGAAACATTAACCAAAGGGTCAAACAGAGTTATAGACTCGAGTGGCTAATATGTGTTGTGTGTGGTATTTTGGGAAACTCACTAAGCATTTATGCTTACAGTGTTGTGTTATGTGTTTCAGGTACCAGTGAGGATCATGGGAAGGCGCCAGCTTGATCAATACACACACGAGGAGTTTTATATTTTGATCTTGGGATGTGATGTTATGTTTTGACTATGTGTTACAATGGTGTTTTTATAACAATTATGAATGAGAATGTGTTTTATAAAATGTGAAATTGTTTTCGAAAATTTGGGTGTGACAAGTTGGTATCAGAGCCTTGGTTTGAGGGATTCGGGTACACCTTCTGGCGTATCTGAACTCAAACTGAGGATTTGGGAGATTTTCAAAATAAAATTTACAAAATTTTCTCAAGAGTAAAAAGTTTTGATAGAGCAGAGCAGAGCAGTGTGTACGATCAGCCAGCGCCCGAACAGTGATTTCTTACATTATGAGTTATGAGATATTTTATGATATGATATGCATGCTAGAGTAGGCTAGGTATTTTTATTAGGACTATAGTGGCCTGATCTGTGATGCCTTAGCCGAGGGATTTTGCTGCTAGGAGATGCTTGAGAGTGAATAGATAGCAGCGATGAGCTTATGAGAGATCTGCTTGAGAGTAGACTATGCATAGAGAGAGAGAGAGAGTAGAGTGCTTGGGATTTGGGATCCTAGGAGGAGGACATGGGTTGAATATTGATGCGGTGTGGGTGGTAGTATTGGGCCCGTACTACCGAAGGCACCAGATCAGTGCACATCCCAAGTAAGAATCCTTAGGGTACCAGGGATCAAGTAGGATTGGGATATCGAGTGTGTGTACACTCGAGCGAGTCTCGGATATCTTGTGTTGTATTTCAGAGAGACATCATGGTGGGGACACGCCACAGGCCAGGGACTAATGAGGGGGTGTGAGCGATGAGGAGCTTCGCCAGATGATTCATGATGAGGTGGCTGCTGCCATCCGCGCTGAGATTCCAGAGATGTTCGGGTCTATCAAGACCACCCTGATCGAGACTTTTGATGAGCGTTATGCTGCTCTTACTGATGTTGTTGTTGCTGCAGCCGTTGCTGCTGCTAGGCCGCAGGGGGTGACGCGTTGCTGTACCGGTTGTTCAGCAACACAAAGCCACTAAAGTTTGATGGGACTCAGGATCTGATAGCTGCAATGAGGTGGATCTCTGACATTGAGGGGTGCTTTTACACATGTTCATGTCTGGAGCATCTGAGGGTTCAGTTCGCGCTGAACCAGCTTCGCTGGGGGCGAAGGACTGGTGGAAGTTTGTGACAGCGCACTATTCTTCTGTAGAGCTTGCTGCGGTGACCTGGGAGAGGTTCACCGTTATGTTTCGTGATGAGTATGTTCCCCCGGTGGAAAGGGAGTGATTGGCCCAGGAGTTCTTGACCCTCAAGCAGGGTATAGAGTCTGTTACTGTGATCACCAGGATGTTTCACGAGAGGGCGATGTTCTGCCCTGAGCACGTGTCTTCGGACCAGGCACGTATGAGCCGGTATTTGAGCATTTTGAGGCGAGACATCTGCGAGTTCGTTGCGAACTCGACGTACCGGACATTTGCCGAGCTTCAGGCAAATGCCCGTAAGAGGGAGATTGAGCTAGAGACTCAGGCCAGGGAGGAGACGGAGTCTCATGGGAGGGATCGGCGACCGGCGTAGTCCCAGCCGGCTGCCAAGCTGGCTAAGCCCGCCGATTCGAGATCTTGGAACCAGAAGGGCCGCACTTGTGGCAAGTGCGGCAAGAGTCATGAGGGGGTGTGCAGAGCAGGGTCTTGCTACAAGTGTGGCAAGGAGGGGCATATGGCCAAGGATTTCCCCAAGGGGTTTGCAGTGTGTTTTCACTACAACCAGACTGGACACCGGAAGGCCGAGTGTCTGCAGTTGCGAGGGTCAGCTCAGGGAGCTTCTCAGGGGTTTTTCCCTGCTGCTGTTCGAGCTACAGAGATTCGGCCGGTGAAGTTCGAGGCACCGAAGGCTCACGGGAGAGCCTTCCAGTTGACAGCGGAGGAGGTCCGCGCAGCACCCGATGTTGTGGCTGGTATGTATTCTTTCATATGTTTATTCTGAGTTTGTGGTGTTATGCTTATATTATGATATGCGTAGGTACATTTCTTGTGTGTTCTGTGCCTGCTTTGGTGTTATTTGACTTGGGTGCGAGTCAGTATTTTGTGTCATTAGCCTTTAGTCAGCACATCAGTATTTGTCGTGAGGCGTTGAGTCGACCTTTGCGAGTTTCCATAGCTGACGAGAGAGCAGTGTATGCCACTGATGTGATTCGAGGATGTGTACTCGAGAATCGGCATTGAGTTTCCGATTGATTTGGTCCCGATTGCTATGGGAGATGTCTGTGTCATCGTGGGCATGGACTGGTTAAGCAGATTTGGAGCGGTTATCGACTGTGAGCGATAGCTGGTGGTCATACGAGACGCTAGTGGGGGAGTTCTTACGGTTTATGGCGAGGGTACCCGTTCTAGGTCGGCGTTTTGTTCAGCTACGAGAGCGAGGAAGAGTCTACAGCAAGGCTGTAGTGGGTATGTGGCTTATGTGACGGATACGAGGATAGGTGCAGGGAGACCGAGGTTAGTCGATGAGGTCCTGATATTGTGTGAGTTCCTGGATGTTTTCCCCGAGGATTTGTCGGGTGTGCCTCCCGAGAGGTAGGTGGAGTTTCGTATTGACTTGGTTCCGGGGGCAGCGCCTATCGCCAAGGCGCTCTATCGCCTTGCACCTCCAGAGATGCAGGAGTTGTCCTCGTAGCTTCAGGAGCTGCTGGGGAAGGGTTTATACGGCCGAGTAGCTCGCCGTGGGGAGCGCCGATCCTTTTTGTCAAGAAGAAGGATTGTTCACACCGGATGTGCATTGATTATCGGGAGTTGAACAACCTGACGGTCAAGAACCGTTACCCCTTACCGAGGATCGACGATTTATTCGATCAGTTGCAGGGAGTGTCTTGGTTCTCCAAGATTGATTTGAGGTCTGGATATCATCAGATGAGGGTACATGATGAGGATATCCAGAAGACAGCGTTCAGGACTCGTTATAGGCATTACGAGTTCGTGGTGATGCCTTTCGGGCTCACCAATGCACCGACGGCGTTCATGGATCTCATGAACAGGGTATGCAGGTCGATGTTGGATCGTTTGGTGATCGTGTTCACTGATGATATATTGGTGTATTCGAGGTCCAGAGAGCAGGATGAGGAGCATTTGAGGGAGATCCTCGGAGTTCTAAGATCGGAGAGGTTGTACGCCAAATTCTCCAAGTGTGATTTCTGGTTACAGGGGGTCTAGTTTCTAGGGCACCTCGTCAACCAGAATGGGATATTGGTCGATCTAGCCAAGATTGAGGCAGTGATGAGCTGGGAGGTACCGAGATCCCCTTCGGAGATCAGGAGTTTCCTGGGGTTGGCCGGATATTATCGGAGATTCATTCAGGATTTCTCCAGGATTGCGGTTCCTCTCACCAGGCTGACCCGGAAGGGAGTGGCTTTCAGTTGGGGCCCGGAGCAATAGGCCTCATTCGAGACACTTCGCCAGAGATTGTGCGAAGCCCCAGTGTTGGCCCTTCCGGAGGGAATGGAGGACTTTGTGGTATATTGTGACGCGTCGATATCAGTGTTGGGCACGGTGCTGATGCAGAGAGGGCATGTGATAGCATACGCTTCGAGGCAGCTAAAGCCTCATGAGACGAGGTATCCTACGCACGATCTGGAGTTGGGGGCTATGGTGTTCGCCCTCAAGATCTGGCGTCACTTTTTGTATGGGGTTCGGTGTACCATATACACGAACCACAAGAGCCTGAAGTATCTGATGGATCAGCCCAACCTGAACATGCGTCAGAGGAGATGGTTGGACGTGGTAAAGGATTATGAGTGTGAGATCTTGTACCACCCGGGCAAGGCTAATGTGGTAGTCGATGCTTTGAGTCGCAGGGCAGAGAGTGCTCCTTTGCGAGATGTTTGTATGAGGTTGACAGTGATGACTCCGGTGTTGGACACCATTCGGGAGGCCCAGGTGGAGGCCATGAGACCGGAGAACCGCAAGCGAGAGCGGGTGATTGGGCAGATATCAGAGTTTATTGTCGATAGCCGGGGGCTTATGACCTTCCAGGGCCGGATTTGGGTGCCATTTGAGGGTGGGGCCACTAAGATGTATTTGGACCTGAAAAGAGATTATTGGTGGCCTTGTATGAAGAGGTATGTGGCTTGGTTTGTAGAGAGGTGCTTGACCTGTCGCAGGGTTAAGGCTGAGCACCAGTGTTCGCATGGCAAGTTGCAGCTGCTTGAGGTTCCGCAGTGGAAGTGGGAACAGATTTCCATCGATTTTATCACCAAATTGTCGAGGACTGCGAGAGGCATCAATGCAATTTGGGTGATAGTCGACCGGCTGACGAAGAGCACTCATTTTCTGGCTATCAGTGAGAGCTCTTCCGTAGAGAGGCTAGCAGAAGTGTATGTGAGAGAGGTTGTATCGCGGCATGGTGTGCCGATCTCGATTGTGTCGGATCGAGATGTGTGTTTCACTTCCAGGTTCTGGAAGAAATTCCATGAGGAGTTGGGTACTAGGCTGCATTTCAGTACCGCTTACCACCCGCAGACGGACGATCAAAGTGAGCGGATGATTCAGACGCTCGAGGACATGCTTCAAGCATGTGTGTTGGACTTCAGAGGGAGTTGGGATACGTATCTGCCTTTGGCTGAGTTTTCTTATAACAACAGCCACTATTCGAGCATTGGTATGCCTCCCTTTGAGTTATTGTATGGGAGGAGGTGTCGGACTCCCATTTTTTGGGGAGAAGTAGGGTAGCGAGTGATAGGCAGCACTGAGATAGTGCTTCAAACTACCGAGCAGATACAACAGGTTAGATAGAGATTATTGACGGCCCAGAGTCGCCAGAAGAGTTATGCGGATAGGCGTCGATCCGAGCTCGAGTTCTAGGTAGAGATTTTGTACTCCTGAAAGTGTCTCCTTGGAAAGGAGTGATCCGATTCAGGAAAAGGGGCAAGTTAGGGCCTCGGTACATTGGACCGTTCAGGGTTATTGCGAGGGTGGGCAGGGTATCTTATCGATTGGAGCTACCTACGGAGTTGAGCCAGATTCATGATACCTTCCACGTGTCTCAACTGAGAAAGTGCATTGCCAACGAGTCGGCAGTGGTACCATTGGAGGATATCCAGGTGGATGTGGGTCTTAATTATGTTGAGAGGCCGATCGCGATCTTGGACTGGAAGGTCAAGATTCTGAGGAACAAGGAGGTGTCACTGGTTCAGGTCCAGTGGCAGCATCGGAAGGGGTCCGAGCTGACTTTGGAGCCGGAGTCAGAGATGCGGGAGTAGCATCCAGAGTTGTTTCCGACATGAGAATTCGAGGGCGAAGTCTGGTTCTAATGGGGGAGAATTGTAACATCCCGAAATCCATGTAAAGCTATTATATCCTTCCATTTTGTCAAGTTGTCAAAAGTGGTCCTTGTAAGAATTCTCGTAGCAAATGAGTACGCTGGGTGTACTGGGGAGTACGCTGCGCGTACTCATGTGCTTAATTTGGACGCGGACTCGCCTGGGTACGCTAGGCGTACCCAGGGTTACGCTGGGCGTAATGGGTCCAGATGTAAACCCTAATATTTGACTTGTGCACTATATAATGGATGCTAAGGCTCATTTCTCAGCCTCCATATCAGTGAGTAAAACCCTAAGAGAGCCTCCTAATCGTCCTTATTTTGAGAGTGAGTGTTTTGGAGCTAAAAGTGCCTTGGTGTGTGTGTGAAGAAGAAGGAGAGGAGCTTGTGGAGGCTAGAGCTTGAAGTGCAAGTTTGGAGCTGAGATTTATAGAGGAAAGAGCTGCATTTGGAGGTATAAAGTTCAAAACTTTCCTCTTCTTTTTGGTTAGATGCTTGCATGGACCATTTTAGGGTTAAAAGTCCCAAAGGTGGAGACTTTATGAGTGTAATGTGCTCCATGGACCTAGATCTGTCCCATGTCAGTGTTATTTGTGATATAACTCTATAAAGTTTCCGTCTTGGTCGTGGATATGAGGTTATGCATGAGTATTGAGCTTTCTAGTGTGAGGAAGTGGAGTATTATGGGTGTTAGTGACTTGTCCAGCCATGCAAAGGCTTAAAGTCGCCGACTTTATGGATTAAGAGGGTTATAAATGGTCAGATCAAGAAGTTGGACGTGGGTCTTAACGGATTAAGACCCCAAAATGCTTAGAGTCTGAAACTGGGAGTTACGCTGGGCGTAATCCCAATACGTGCGGCGTAAGGGGTCGTGCACCCCGCTTTCTGTGAAGACACCAGGTACGCCCAGCGTACATGTGTGGTACGCGCAGCGTAACCCTGGGAGTTGACTTTTGTTGACTTTTAGGGTTTGGTCAACTTTAGGGTCTTTGAGCCATAAGAGGGGTAAAATGGTCTTTTACCCTTCTGAGAGTATTAAGAGGAGGAATAAGTCTAGCCTTGAGTGATGTATTGATTTAGAGTGTCTATTTCATATGATTAGGCGGAGGCTAGATCGGATTTTACAGAGTTCGAGATTTCACCGAGTTACCCGAGGTGAGTCTTCTCACTATACTCTACCTAGAGTGGTAATTAGAGTTATGAGACAGAGTATTATATGTTTTTGCATGATGTGATTTCTATGTGCTTTATGCTATGTATGTTACAGAGTTTACAGAGTTAGGACCGAAAGGTCCACAGAGTTTGGGCCAGAGGGCCCACAGAGTTATGGGACTGGAGGGTCCCACTGAGAAACATTAACCAAAGGGTCAAACAGAGTTATAGACTCGAGTGGCTAATATGTGTTGTGTGTGGTATTTTGGGAAACTCACTAAGCATTTATGCTTACAGTGTTGTGTTATGTGTTTCAGGTACCAGTGAGGATCATGGGAAGGCGCCAGCTTGATCAATACACACACGAGGAGTTTTATATTTTGATCTTGGGATGTGATGTTATGTTTTGACTATGTGTTACAATGGTGTTTTTATAACAATTATGAATGAGAATGTGTTTTATAAAATGTGAAATTGTTTTCGAAAATTTGGGTGTGACAAGTTGGTATCAGAGCCTTGGTTTGAGGGATTCGGGTACACCTTCTGGCGTATCTGAACTCAAACTGAGGATTTGGGAGATTTTCAAAATAAAATTTACAAAATTTTCTCAAGAGTAAAAAGTTTTGATAGAGCAGAGCAGAGCAGTGTGTACGATCAGCCAGCGCCCGAACAGTGATTTCTTACATTATGAGTTATGAGATATTTTATGATATGATATGCATGCTAGAGTAGGCTAGGTATTTTTATTAGGACTATAGTGGCCTGATCTGTGATGCCTTAGCCGAGGGATTTTGCTGCTAGGAGATGCTTGAGAGTGAATAGATAGCAGCGATGAGCTTATGAGAGATCTGCTTGAGAGTAGACTATGCATAGAGAGAGAGAGAGAGTAGAGTGCTTGGGATTTGGGATCCTAGGAGGAGGACATGGGTTGAATATTGATGCGGTGTGGGTGGTAGTATTGGGCCCGTACTACCGAAGGCACCAGATCAGTGCACATCCCAAGTAAGAATCCTTAGGGTACCAGGGATCAAGTAGGATTGGGATATCGAGTGTGTGTACACTCGAGCGAGTCTCGGATATCTTGTGTTGTATTTCAGAGAGACATCATGGTGGGGACACGCCACAGGCCAGGGACTAATGAGGGGGTGTGAGCGATGAGGAGCTTCGCCAGATGATTCATGATGAGGTGGCTGCTGCCATCCGCGCTGAGATTCCAGAGATGTTCGGGTCTATCAAGACCACCCTGATCGAGACTTTTGATGAGCGTTATGCTGCTCTTACTGATGTTGTTGTTGCTGCAGCCGTTGCTGCTGCTAGGCCGCAGGGGGTGACGCGTTGCTGTACCGGTTGTTCAGCAACACAAAGCCACTAAAGTTTGATGGGACTCAGGATCTGATAGCTGCAATGAGGTGGATCTCTGACATTGAGGGGTGCTTTTACACATGTTCATGTCTGGAGCATCTGAGGGTTCAGTTCGCGCTGAACCAGCTTCGCTGGGGGCGAAGGACTGGTGGAAGTTTGTGACAGCGCACTATTCTTCTGTAGAGCTTGCTGCGGTGACCTGGGAGAGGTTCACCGTTATGTTTCGTGATGAGTATGTTCCCCCGGTGGAAAGGGAGTGATTGGCCCAGGAGTTCTTGACCCTCAAGCAGGGTATAGAGTCTGTTACTGTGATCACCAGGATGTTTCACGAGAGGGCGATGTTCTGCCCTGAGCACGTGTCTTCGGACCAGGCACGTATGAGCCGGTATTTGAGCATTTTGAGGCGAGACATCTGCGAGTTCGTTGCGAACTCGACGTACCGGACATTTGCCGAGCTTCAGGCAAATGCCCGTAAGAGGGAGATTGAGCTAGAGACTCAGGCCAGGGAGGAGACGGAGTCTCATGGGAGGGATCGGCGACCGGCGTAGTCCCAGCCGGCTGCCAAGCTGGCTAAGCCCGCCGATTCGAGATCTTGGAACCAGAAGGGCCGCACTTGTGGCAAGTGCGGCAAGAGTCATGAGGGGGTGTGCAGAGCAGGGTCTTGCTACAAGTGTGGCAAGGAGGGGCATATGGCCAAGGATTTCCCCAAGGGGTTTGCAGTGTGTTTTCACTACAACCAGACTGGACACCGGAAGGCCGAGTGTCTGCAGTTGCGAGGGTCAGCTCAGGGAGCTTCTCAGGGGTTTTTCCCTGCTGCTGTTCGAGCTACAGAGATTCGGCCGGTGAAGTTCGAGGCACCGAAGGCTCACGGGAGAGCCTTCCAGTTGACAGCGGAGGAGGTCCGCGCAGCACCCGATGTTGTGGCTGGTATGTATTCTTTCATATGTTTATTCTGAGTTTGTGGTGTTATGCTTATATTATGATATGCGTAGGTACATTTCTTGTGTGTTCTGTGCCTGCTTTGGTGTTATTTGACTTGGGTGCGAGTCAGTATTTTGTGTCATTAGCCTTTAGTCAGCACATCAGTATTTGTCGTGAGGCGTTGAGTCGACCTTTGCGAGTTTCCATAGCTGACGAGAGAGCAGTGTATGCCACTGATGTGATTCGAGGATGTGTACTCGAGAATCGGCATTGAGTTTCCGATTGATTTGGTCCCGATTGCTATGGGAGATGTCTGTGTCATCGTGGGCATGGACTGGTTAAGCAGATTTGGAGCGGTTATCGACTGTGAGCGATAGCTGGTGGTCATACGAGACGCTAGTGGGGGAGTTCTTACGGTTTATGGCGAGGGTACCCGTTCTAGGTCGGCGTTTTGTTCAGCTACGAGAGCGAGGAAGAGTCTACAGCAAGGCTGTAGTGGGTATGTGGCTTATGTGACGGATACGAGGATAGGTGCAGGGAGACCGAGGTTAGTCGATGAGGTCCTGATATTGTGTGAGTTCCTGGATGTTTTCCCCGAGGATTTGTCGGGTGTGCCTCCCGAGAGGTAGGTGGAGTTTCGTATTGACTTGGTTCCGGGGGCAGCGCCTATCGCCAAGGCGCTCTATCGCCTTGCACCTCCAGAGATGCAGGAGTTGTCCTCGTAGCTTCAGGAGCTGCTGGGGAAGGGTTTATACGGCCGAGTAGCTCGCCGTGGGGAGCGCCGATCCTTTTTGTCAAGAAGAAGGATTGTTCACACCGGATGTGCATTGATTATCGGGAGTTGAACAACCTGACGGTCAAGAACCGTTACCCCTTACCGAGGATCGACGATTTATTCGATCAGTTGCAGGGAGTGTCTTGGTTCTCCAAGATTGATTTGAGGTCTGGATATCATCAGATGAGGGTACATGATGAGGATATCCAGAAGACAGCGTTCAGGACTCGTTATAGGCATTACGAGTTCGTGGTGATGCCTTTCGGGCTCACCAATGCACCGACGGCGTTCATGGATCTCATGAACAGGGTATGCAGGTCGATGTTGGATCGTTTGGTGATCGTGTTCACTGATGATATATTGGTGTATTCGAGGTCCAGAGAGCAGGATGAGGAGCATTTGAGGGAGATCCTCGGAGTTCTAAGATCGGAGAGGTTGTACGCCAAATTCTCCAAGTGTGATTTCTGGTTACAGGGGGTCTAGTTTCTAGGGCACCTCGTCAACCAGAATGGGATATTGGTCGATCTAGCCAAGATTGAGGCAGTGATGAGCTGGGAGGTACCGAGATCCCCTTCGGAGATCAGGAGTTTCCTGGGGTTGGCCGGATATTATCGGAGATTCATTCAGGATTTCTCCAGGATTGCGGTTCCTCTCACCAGGCTGACCCGGAAGGGAGTGGCTTTCAGTTGGGGCCCGGAGCAATAGGCCTCATTCGAGACACTTCGCCAGAGATTGTGCGAAGCCCCAGTGTTGGCCCTTCCGGAGGGAATGGAGGACTTTGTGGTATATTGTGACGCGTCGATATCAGTGTTGGGCACGGTGCTGATGCAGAGAGGGCATGTGATAGCATACGCTTCGAGGCAGCTAAAGCCTCATGAGACGAGGTATCCTACGCACGATCTGGAGTTGGGGGCTATGGTGTTCGCCCTCAAGATCTGGCGTCACTTTTTGTATGGGGTTCGGTGTACCATATACACGAACCACAAGAGCCTGAAGTATCTGATGGATCAGCCCAACCTGAACATGCGTCAGAGGAGATGGTTGGACGTGGTAAAGGATTATGAGTGTGAGATCTTGTACCACCCGGGCAAGGCTAATGTGGTAGTCGATGCTTTGAGTCGCAGGGCAGAGAGTGCTCCTTTGCGAGATGTTTGTATGAGGTTGACAGTGATGACTCCGGTGTTGGACACCATTCGGGAGGCCCAGGTGGAGGCCATGAGACCGGAGAACCGCAAGCGAGAGCGGGTGATTGGGCAGATATCAGAGTTTATTGTCGATAGCCGGGGGCTTATGACCTTCCAGGGCCGGATTTGGGTGCCATTTGAGGGTGGGGCCACTAAGATGTATTTGGACCTGAAAAGAGATTATTGGTGGCCTTGTATGAAGAGGTATGTGGCTTGGTTTGTAGAGAGGTGCTTGACCTGTCGCAGGGTTAAGGCTGAGCACCAGTGTTCGCATGGCAAGTTGCAGCTGCTTGAGGTTCCGCAGTGGAAGTGGGAACAGATTTCCATCGATTTTATCACCAAATTGTCGAGGACTGCGAGAGGCATCAATGCAATTTGGGTGATAGTCGACCGGCTGACGAAGAGCACTCATTTTCTGGCTATCAGTGAGAGCTCTTCCGTAGAGAGGCTAGCAGAAGTGTATGTGAGAGAGGTTGTATCGCGGCATGGTGTGCCGATCTCGATTGTGTCGGATCGAGATGTGTGTTTCACTTCCAGGTTCTGGAAGAAATTCCATGAGGAGTTGGGTACTAGGCTGCATTTCAGTACCGCTTACCACCCGCAGACGGACGATCAAAGTGAGCGGATGATTCAGACGCTCGAGGACATGCTTCAAGCATGTGTGTTGGACTTCAGAGGGAGTTGGGATACGTATCTGCCTTTGGCTGAGTTTTCTTATAACAACAGCCACTATTCGAGCATTGGTATGCCTCCCTTTGAGTTATTGTATGGGAGGAGGTGTCGGACTCCCATTTTTTGGGGAGAAGTAGGGTAGCGAGTGATAGGCAGCACTGAGATAGTGCTTCAAACTACCGAGCAGATACAACAGGTTAGATAGAGATTATTGACGGCCCAGAGTCGCCAGAAGAGTTATGCGGATAGGCGTCGATCCGAGCTCGAGTTCTAGGTAGAGATTTTGTACTCCTGAAAGTGTCTCCTTGGAAAGGAGTGATCCGATTCAGGAAAAGGGGCAAGTTAGGGCCTCGGTACATTGGACCGTTCAGGGTTATTGCGAGGGTGGGCAGGGTATCTTATCGATTGGAGCTACCTACGGAGTTGAGCCAGATTCATGATACCTTCCACGTGTCTCAACTGAGAAAGTGCATTGCCAACGAGTCGGCAGTGGTACCATTGGAGGATATCCAGGTGGATGTGGGTCTTAATTATGTTGAGAGGCCGATCGCGATCTTGGACTGGAAGGTCAAGATTCTGAGGAACAAGGAGGTGTCACTGGTTCAGGTCCAGTGGCAGCATCGGAAGGGGTCCGAGCTGACTTTGGAGCCGGAGTCAGAGATGCGGGAGTAGCATCCAGAGTTGTTTCCGACATGAGAATTCGAGGGCGAAGTCTGGTTCTAATGGGGGAGAATTGTAACATCCCGAAATCCATGTAAAGCTATTATATCCTTCCATTTTGTCAAGTTGTCAAAAGTGGTCCTTGTAAGAATTCTCGTAGCAAATGAGTACGCTGGGTGTACTGGGGAGTACGCTGCGCGTACTCATGTGCTTAATTTGGACGCGGACTCGCCTGGGTACGCTAGGCGTACCCAGGGTTACGCTGGGCGTAATGGGTCCAGATGTAAACCCTAATATTTGACTTGTGCACTATATAATGGATGCTAAGGCTCATTTCTCAGCCTCCATATCAGTGAGTAAAACCCTAAGAGAGCCTCCTAATCGTCCTTATTTTGAGAGTGAGTGTTTTGGAGCTAAAAGTGCCTTGGTGTGTGTGTGAAGAAGAAGGAGAGGAGCTTGTGGAGGCTAGAGCTTGAAGTGCAAGTTTGGAGCTGAGATTTATAGAGGAAAGAGCTGCATTTGGAGGTATAAAGTTCAAAACTTTCCTCTTCTTTTTGGTTAGATGCTTGCATGGACCATTTTAGGGTTAAAAGTCCCAAAGGTGGAGACTTTATGAGTGTAATGTGCTCCATGGACCTAGATCTGTCCCATGTCAGTGTTATTTGTGATATAACTCTATAAAGTTTCCGTCTTGGTCGTGGATATGAGGTTATGCATGAGTATTGAGCTTTCTAGTGTGAGGAAGTGGAGTATTATGGGTGTTAGTGACTTGTCCAGCCATGCAAAGGCTTAAAGTCGCCGACTTTATGGATTAAGAGGGTTATAAATGGTCAGATCAAGAAGTTGGACGTGGGTCTTAACGGATTAAGACCCCAAAATGCTTAGAGTCTGAAACTGGGAGTTACGCTGGGCGTAATCCCAATACGTGCGGCGTAAGGGGTCGTGCACCCCGCTTTCTGTGAAGACACCAGGTACGCCCAGCGTACATGTGTGGTACGCGCAGCGTAACCCTGGGAGTTGACTTTTGTTGACTTTTAGGGTTTGGTCAACTTTAGGGTCTTTGAGCCATAAGAGGGGTAAAATGGTCTTTTACCCTTCTGAGAGTATTAAGAGGAGGAATAAGTCTAGCCTTGAGTGATGTATTGATTTAGAGTGTCTATTTCATATGATTAGGCGGAGGCTAGATCGGATTTTACAGAGTTCGAGATTTCACCGAGTTACCCGAGGTGAGTCTTCTCACTATACTCTACCTAGAGTGGTAATTAGAGTTATGAGACAGAGTATTATATGTTTTTGCATGATGTGATTTCTATGTGCTTTATGCTATGTATGTTACAGAGTTTACAGAGTTAGGACCGAAAGGTCCACAGAGTTTGGGCCAGAGGGCCCACAGAGTTATGGGACTGGAGGGTCCCACTGAGAAACATTAACCAAAGGGTCAAACAGAGTTATAGACTCGAGTGGCTAATATGTGTTGTGTGTGGTATTTTGGGAAACTCACTAAGCATTTATGCTTACAGTGTTGTGTTATGTGTTTCAGGTACCAGTGAGGATCATGGGAAGGCGCCAGCTTGATCAATACACACACGAGGAGTTTTATATTTTGATCTTGGGATGTGATGTTATGTTTTGACTATGTGTTACAATGGTGTTTTTATAACAATTATGAATGAGAATGTGTTTTATAAAATGTGAAATTGTTTTCGAAAATTTGGGTGTGACAAGTTGGTATCAGAGCCTTGGTTTGAGGGATTCGGGTACACCTTCTGGCGTATCTGAACTCAAACTGAGGATTTGGGAGATTTTCAAAATAAAATTTACAAAATTTTCTCAAGAGTAAAAAGTTTTGATAGAGCAGAGCAGAGCAGTGTGTACGATCAGCCAGCGCCCGAACAGTGATTTCTTACATTATGAGTTATGAGATATTTTATGATATGATATGCATGCTAGAGTAGGCTAGGTATTTTTATTAGGACTATAGTGGCCTGATCTGTGATGCCTTAGCCGAGGGATTTTGCTGCTAGGAGATGCTTGAGAGTGAATAGATAGCAGCGATGAGCTTATGAGAGATCTGCTTGAGAGTAGACTATGCATAGAGAGAGAGAGAGAGTAGAGTGCTTGGGATTTGGGATCCTAGGAGGAGGACATGGGTTGAATATTGATGCGGTGTGGGTGGTAGTATTGGGCCCGTACTACCGAAGGCACCAGATCAGTGCACATCCCAAGTAAGAATCCTTAGGGTACCAGGGATCAAGTAGGATTGGGATATCGAGTGTGTGTACACTCGAGCGAGTCTCGGATATCTTGTGTTGTATTTCAGAGAGACATCATGGTGGGGACACGCCACAGGCCAGGGACTAATGAGGGGGTGTGAGCGATGAGGAGCTTCGCCAGATGATTCATGATGAGGTGGCTGCTGCCATCCGCGCTGAGATTCCAGAGATGTTCGGGTCTATCAAGACCACCCTGATCGAGACTTTTGATGAGCGTTATGCTGCTCTTACTGATGTTGTTGTTGCTGCAGCCGTTGCTGCTGCTAGGCCGCAGGGGGTGACGCGTTGCTGTACCGGTTGTTCAGCAACACAAAGCCACTAAAGTTTGATGGGACTCAGGATCTGATAGCTGCAATGAGGTGGATCTCTGACATTGAGGGGTGCTTTTACACATGTTCATGTCTGGAGCATCTGAGGGTTCAGTTCGCGCTGAACCAGCTTCGCTGGGGGCGAAGGACTGGTGGAAGTTTGTGACAGCGCACTATTCTTCTGTAGAGCTTGCTGCGGTGACCTGGGAGAGGTTCACCGTTATGTTTCGTGATGAGTATGTTCCCCCGGTGGAAAGGGAGTGATTGGCCCAGGAGTTCTTGACCCTCAAGCAGGGTATAGAGTCCGTTACTGTGATCACCAGGATGTTTCACGAGAGGGCGATGTTCTGCCCTGAGCACGTGTCTTCGGACCAGGCACGTATGAGCCGGTATTTGAGCATTTTGAGGCGAGACATCTGCGAGTTCGTTGCGAACTCGACGTACCGGACATTTGCCGAGCTTCAGGCAAATGCCCGTAAGAGGGAGATTGAGCTAGAGACTCAGGCCAGGGAGGAGACGGAGTCTCATGGGAGGGATCGGCGACCGGCGTAGTCCCAGCCGGCTGCCAAGCTGGCTAAGCCCGCCGATTCGAGATCTTGGAACCAGAAGGGCCGCACTTGTGGCAAGTGCGGCAAGAGTCATGAGGGGGTGTGCAGAGCAGGGTCTTGCTACAAGTGTGGCAAGGAGGGGCATATGGCCAAGGATTTCCCCAAGGGGTTTGCAGTGTGTTTTCACTACAACCAGACTGGACACCGGAAGGCCGAGTGTCTGCAGTTGCGAGGGTCAGCTCAGGGAGCTTCTCAGGGGTTTTTCCCTGCTGCTGTTCGAGCTACAGAGATTCGGCGCGTGTGAAGTTCGAGGCACCGAAGGCTCACGGGAGAGCCTTCCAGTTGACAGCGGAGGAGGTCCGCGCAGCACCCGATGTTGTGGCTGGTATGTATTCTTTCATATGTTTATTCTGAGTTTGTGGTGTTATGCTTATATTATGATATGCGTAGGTACATTTCTTGTGTGTTCTGTGCCTGCTTTGGTGTTATTTGACTTGGGTGCGAGTCAGTATTTTGTGTCATTAGCCTTTAGTCAGCACATCAGTATTTGTCGTGAGGCGTTGAGTCGACCTTTGCGAGTTTCCATAGCTGACGAGAGAGCAGTGTATGCCACTGATGTGATTCGAGGATGTGTACTCGAGAATCGGCATTGAGTTTCCGATTGATTTGGTCCCGATTGCTATGGGAGATGTCTGTGTCATCGTGGGCATGGACTGGTTAAGCAGATTTGGAGCGGTTATCGACTGTGAGCGATAGCTGGTGGTCATACGAGACGCTAGTGGGGGAGTTCTTACGGTTTATGGCGAGGGTACCCGTTCTAGGTCGGCGTTTTGTTCAGCTACGAGAGCGAGGAAGAGTCTACAGCAAGGCTGTAGTGGGTATGTGGCTTATGTGACGGATACGAGGATAGGTGCAGGGAGACCGAGGTTAGTCGATGAGGTCCTGATATTGTGTGAGTTCCTGGATGTTTTCCCCGAGGATTTGTCGGGTGTGCCTCCCGAGAGGTAGGTGGAGTTTCGTATTGACTTGGTTCCGGGGGGCAGCGCCTATCGCCAAGGCGCTCTATCGCCTTGCACCTCCAGAGATGCAGGGAGTTGTCCTCGTAGCTTCAGGAGCTGCTGGGGAAAGGGTTTATACGGCCGAGTAGCTCGCCGTGGGGAGCGCCGATCCTTTTGTCAAGAAGAAGGATTGTTCACACCGGATGTGCATTGATTATCGGGAGTTGAACAACCTGACGGTCAAGAACCGTTACCCCTTACCGAGGATCGACGATTTATTCGATCAGTTGCAGGGGAGTGTCTTGGTTCTCCAAGATTGATTTGAGGTCTGGATATCATCAGATGAGGGTACATGATGAGGATATCCAGAAGACAGCGTTCAGGACTCGTT